>NC_140949.1:46708895-47908895 GCF_014529385.1 Adiantum capillus-veneris | reverse complement strand
TCACATATACGCGAAAAAAAACTTTTTCATGCTTTTTGGTGCGTGCATGACATACAAAAGGACTAATTTGATCTGAAACCAATGCATATAGCTCAACCACATAGCATAGGCTAACACCTAATTACATTACTTCACATGTATGAGACTCATGCGAATAGCCGAGAAAGCCATTTATGCATAATTGCCCATACTGTTCGGATTGACTAACCATTTACCCACACGTAAGTTTATGGAAATCAAACAATTGAAATCAACTCCCAAAAAAACCCATAAAACATATTTGAAACACACATCAAATAATGATTCCATATGGTACTCTCCTTGGTAGCACCCCTACACGTATAAGTAATCCCGTACAAGGAACGGTTAATAATTCACGCTCATGAAGTGATATCGGTGATCCAAATACATTTTTAAAAAATTCTAAGTTAGTTTCCTTATCCGATGAATCTATATAGTGGTTATCCAAGGAGCTTGGGGTCCTGGGTAACGAGTTGTATTTTACCATAACTCTTTGCTCGTGCAAAATTTTCATGTGACACACAAAAGAGAAAATGCTCTAAATGATGTGTTTAATCTTTGGTTCCAAAGATTTGACCTGATTCATAGCGATTTAGGAGATATGACCAAAATAATGTCCCTACTATCCATGTGACGTGAAACAAAAAACGCTTTTTATGTATCTACATGATCAAACACACCGTATGCATACATCAGTGTGCTAAATATGATGAAGCAATCATGGAGCATCCTTGTACACATCCAACAAGTCCATACTTGCCTATGTACACAAAAAAACAACCACTAAAAGCGTAGTTTCTCAGATATGATAGTAGAGAGAGAAAGAGATGATGGCTATGGAGTTTAAAGCTTCTTACTGTGATCAAAAAGTGATTACCAATGATTGGAAGGGTTCTTTCTTTGCTGCAAGAGAGCGGTGATGACAGCTACATAGAGGATTTTGCCACACAAAGTTGATGTCAAGCTCCTATACCGTGAAAAGAGAACATTTAAAAGTCAACTCTGGCTTACCCTTCAATTTTTGCTGCAATTTGATTAATGAAAATGATATCTTAGCAACTAATGTGATAATAACTAAATTAAGCTACATCATGATGCGTTGATGTAATTACGACATTTTCGTATTGCCACAATGTACTTACACTGTCGCTTTTTATAAAAATAATCCCATAAAAGTCTTGTTTAATCTCGTCTCTTCACCGTACATCCGTTTTTCACTCATACGATCATTAAAAATATCATTTTTCGGTTTATGTCATTTTAAAAAGCACATTATGTTTTAGAAACACCGAAAAGCATGAAAAGTTAAAGTAGTGTAAAAAGCACAGAGAAAAAGCAAAATTCTATAAAATTGAGCCACAAATTCTCGTCATCCATCCGAACAAGGAAACGAACTCACTTTTCACCGAAAAGCATGAAAAGCTAAAAATAGTGTAAAAATCACTTAAAAAGCGGATTTTTACAAAATTAAACAATAGCATCCTCGAGACTCATAGATTAAGGATCCGGCTCCGTTTTTCACAAAAAAGCACAAAAAGCTGAACCTCACGTCCGTCTGACCTACTAGAACATGAAAATGACCTTGCTTTTGATTTTAAAACCTTACAACATTGTGCAATGAGCATTATAGACCAAAATTTCTAAGAAGTGGACATTGGAATCTATTTTTCTTATTTTCAAAAGAGACTAAAAAATTGAGGATCTTACATTTGTGATGTGCTTGGGTCATCCTTTCTAGAGCTCTTCTCTCTTGAACATTTGCATGGGATGAGATCATCCTTTGGCGTGGCTCTTGAATAATTGTCATGTTTGCAGTAAAATCAGCAAGGCGCAATAGGCCTCCACAAGTGCATGTGAAGCAGAAGGGCAAGCTTCTCTCTCTCTCTCTCTCTCTCTCTCTCTCTCTCATGTGCATATGGAGGTGCATGTGCAAAATGGAAACCAATGAGACGAGACCAAGATAAGCGAGGGTGAAACCCCTCACCTTATATGTCCTGTGGTGGCTGTAAGAAGAATCTTCCACCCATGTTAGTACATAGGTAAAGTATCGGGAGCACACGTGGGCCATATAATGCCACATAAGGGTGGTGTTTTCCAAGAGGAGGAAAATTGTGAAAAGAACAATAACATGAGAATGTTTCTCACAATATCCATGAGGTAGTGGCCATAGAAGTAAGGGAAGATTTGTGCCAGATCCTCCTCTTCTAGCGACGGTAGCAGGTCACAAACATGTGCATGTATGCCGAATCCCAGAAATCCACCAATAGAAAACTTGAGAAGACATCCAAATAGCACTATGGTGGCATGGCTACATATACCCACATGGGGGTTATGTACATTAGTCTAAGGTAGAGAAATAGAGAAAATCATACTCATAGTTGAGGGGTGTAGCTATTTACAAGGTAAAAGGAAGCTACTTCCTCCTAGGTTGATGGTTTTTTTAGTATCAATTTCATTGATAGTTCTTTTGAAGAAAATACGTGTCCCTAACCTTCATATACTCTGTATGGCTAGGATAAACTATATCTAACTTATGGATGGTTAAAGATGTTAAAACTATGGGGGTGTGCAGATTGACTTGTTATTCCTATCTTGGTATTTTCTTAAGATAGGATGTGAAATGTTGAAAATCTTCCTCCACTCTAATCTAGGATGAAGAGACCAGTTACTAGAGAAACACAGCTCTACATTGGTCTCCTTGGGGCCCCACTTTACAAGGTTTAGTTCTTGATAATCATTGGACTGAGATTCAATACACGGGCATCCATGTAGCCGGATTTAGTACACGACGCCCACCTAACCAGACACCACATTGTCCTTATTAGGGGATATTGTCTAGAGTACGGTGTTACACACTTCATTCCTAATTTTTCAAAACACCCAAACAATAAGGGTAAAGTCACAATGAAATAAATGCGGTGACCAGGACTCAAGCTCAAGAAGCTTCCAAGAACAAACCTGTCGAGGATTATCACAAATTGATAGTTCATATGGAAATTGAGCACATATCAGCAAGGACTAGAAGAAAATTATGGAAAGCCAAACGAGACAAAATGAAAGCAAAAAAGCTGAAAGAGAAAAGCACCTTAGAAACTGAGCTACAACACAACAAAAAGTAGTTGGAACAAGAAAAGAAAAACATGGAGAAAGAAAAATCATCCAAAATCTTAGTAGATAAAGTTAATGAACATTTGGATGCTTAGTTTCAAGCTTATGTATGAGGCAAAACTAAAGAACACCCAAACTCTAGAGCAAAGATGGTTGACGTATCCGCATCTTGAATTTGAAACAAAGAGACTGGAAATGTACAGACAACTCAGAGAAACCGTTCAAGCTCTAATACAGCCAGAAACATTAAACATTCCCGAACAAATAGAATTAATGAACTAATGAACCCTGAGACTGAAACACCATTGGACACAAGGGTAGTGGCTAGCACCACTAATGTTGCAAGATCACAATTTTTGGCACCTATCCTAGAGGTAGAGGAGCCATGGACACAAGCCTTATGGGAGACAATAAGAAATGAGAAGATTGGTAGTGCAAATTTTAAGTGTGCACCTATCACTGAGATCAATATGGACCATGAGTTCTACATAGGAGACATACAATCTCTATACAGAGATGCCAGGTCTATAGCATCTAAAGAGAGCAAACCACACCCTCTACATAATCTACCATCTTTCATAGGAGAACACAAAACAAAATCCGAGGTTAGAGTGGTACCTTCTTAGTGGAAAGCCACACAAAAAATGATGGATACCAAAAGCTTGCACGAATTGATGTCTTCTCCTATACAATGCACACTTTCTCTCAGAGTTGTTGAAAATTAGACCACATATATGGGGAGAAGTAGGCAAACACTTAGACAAGAGTGGATGAAAAAATTCTCTTGAAGATATTCCCCTAGATGAACACACAGGTAAAACAACACAAGAGAAACTTAAGGCAAAACCAATACCTATGAACAAGATGGGAGAAAACTGTGAAGGTGAAGAAGGAAATATCACCTTGCCACTGGAATGTCAAGGAGTGAAAAAAATTGCTATACTTGATAGTGGGGTTGGAGTGGCCATTGCCACCAAAGCAATATGGGAAACATGGGGGAGACCAGCGCTCGAAAAAACAAGAACAAAACTGTAACTTGTAGATGGGTTTATAGAAAGACCTTCAGGTATGCTAGAACATATCATAGTATCCTCATGTGGAATTGAGTTCAAGCATACCTTTGCAGTAGTGGATTTTGGAAAGAGCAACAACTTTGATATCATTATGAGACGACCATTCATGCATAAACTCAAAAATGGTGCAAGATTGAGGCTACGGCCACTTCTACTTGCAGCATAAGGGTGTTACCACAAGGGTCAGCATCGAGGTGGAACAGTCATAGAGATGTTAGTCAAACTCCTATAAAGGAATTTGACTAAACTACTGCCACGAGAATGAAATACATGCACAATTGCACAACAAAGCGCATATTTGGATTTGTGGAGCATCCGAAAGTGGGAGCCCAATGAAATAAGATTGCATCGAAGAGAGATCAATAGAGGATAAGGATTGTGTTCAAGAACCATTCCCAAAACACTTGTTTGAACCTTTTGGTTGGGATTAGATACTAACTACTCTAGATGTGTGCGTAAATGAAATAACATCCATGAAGTTTTGTAATGACAAAGGCTTTGACATAACTCCCTATTTTATGATAAAGGCGTTGAAGAATGCTAATGAAACTTATTAGTATGAAAGGAGAATAGGTGGGACAAACAACTTTGTTATGAATCGTCTTGCAAAAGCACAAACAAAGGAAGAGAAGCAGCCACAAGAGTATGTCATCATTGGCATACCCGAAGAATAAAAAAAAGTTATTTCATAGAAGCCGACTCCAGAAAATGCACAGCCAAAAGCAGATGAAGGAGCAAAGTTTCCAAGTTCCACATCATATGCTCAACAAACTCAAGATCAAGAGAGAAGAACATGGAGAACACAAAAGATTGATTGTCTCCTACAATGATCAAATTTAGCATGTGAGGAGAAATACGACTCAAAATCACATATTCAGTTACTACGATAGATTCTTATGCATTAAAGAATCAACTAACTTATGGAACTTGGATAATGATGGGAAAGTCAACAATCATAGAGCTGGAAGAAATAGTATAGACAAGCTCAAAAATGCCAATTCCTAGCTTTGGCATGGCAGAAGCCATACTCACGTTGAGTACTGCGTAGTTCAAGGAGATCTTGTACATAATCAACTCACATCATGTCAAAGAGATTTTGGTTTTGAAAAAAAGTTGGATGAACACCTTCTTTTGAAAAAAAAAATCTTCAAAAACAACAACAAAGACCCCAAAAGTATCTCAGGTCCGTGCAAAAAAGGAGCAACCAACCATCGCGAAAAAAGGTAAATTCAAGGAAAACACTGAAGAAGATCAATCTCACAAGTCAACTTTACCTTCAAAAAGTCTCCATCAAACTTCCTACAGAGCCTTTACATCAATAGCCACACTATTGACAATGCAATGGAAACCTAAGCAGAAAGTTTATCAACCAAAGTTTTTATCACAAAAAAGCCTCCAAAAGAAGCCAAAGAGAGCCAACCAAGTGTTCGTATCCAAAGAGCACATCAAAGTCAAAGATTCAATTTGGATACACCAAGCACAAGTTCAACCTCAACAACTAAAGTTAACAGGGTAGGTAGCATCAAATGAGTCAATCATTGCTCAAAGCTACTTTCAAGGAAACACCAATGTTCGGGCCAAAAAGCCTAAACTAATAGCATGGACTTACTCATCTCAAGAACAAAGTTATACAAAGTGAAAGCAAAGATATTAATAGAAGTTAAACACGTCGAGAAAGAACAACAACAAAAATAAAAAAAAAGATTTTCAAAGAAACAAGCAATGCGACAAGTATGGGTACCGAAGTCAGACTTCACCCCAGCCACCCAACAAACACATGTGCAACAACGTGTGATTCTAGTTGAGCCACTCAAAGCACAACAATTTTATGAAGGTAACACTCAAATATGGTTACCAAAAGTAGAAACTCAACCTAGAATAATGAAGATAACTCATGTAGCACAAGGCTCCACCCACTGGCAAGCAATCACAACCAAGAGCCACCGACATAAGCACCAGATGGATACCTCGTCTTCTCCATTAGAAGCAAGGCTTTTACAACGGTGATAGTCAAATATGGATACCAAATCCTAGTGTCCATCAAGCCATCAAGCGCAAAGGGAAAATGAAAACAACAATCATACAGAGACCAAAAACAAGGTGGGTTCCAAAATTGCTATCGGAAACTCAATCCGGGCGAGCCCATGAACAACTACAACCGCTTCTCGTGGGAGATAAAGACAAGACTCCATGAGTCCCTACTACAACCATAGAACCCATTTCACAAGTAGTGTCAAAATATGACAAAAAAATCAAGAGGAGCAGAAGTATGCCAACCTAGTTGACAAAATGGTGGCATCCAAAGACCAACACAATGAAAGAGGCCTAAATCTCAAGAACCTATGGAATTGAATTTCTAGCCTTGAACAGGTACGTCCAAGTCTCCATTAAAAATACATGGCATAAGAGTCAGAGTCGGGAAACTAAGCCACTAAATGAGTGAGGCATTAGTCCGAAAGATTCACATAATATTCTTTGTGGTCTAAGAGTCTTAGATATTCTAGGTACTGCTCAAGCTGTAAGAGTTGAGTATATTTACGTTGTGTCTCTCATACTGGTATAGGGGAGCATAAGAGTCGGTCTATGTATATTAAGTCTGGTGAAGTGGAGGAAGTCCAAAAGACACTCATGCACTGAGCATAATGAGGTATGAGTGGAGAAGCTTCTACATCAAAAACCCTTCTTGGAAACATAAAAGCTACTGTGACATCCTTTGATGTCACATGTGCTACATTTTTTTGTTGAAGCCGGGGTTGAAGCACCATGCTATATGCTTATGTTTGACAAATTTCTTGTATGCATATAGAGAGTCCCATACTTGACACTTGCATTAGGCACTCTTCCTGTGTTTCTCCCAAGCACTCACCTTCCACGAACAAGTACTTAAAAATCCAACTACTCAACTCCAATAAGAGCGTATACAAAAGGCACTTTTTTCCCACCGGGTTTTTTTCCCTTTGGTCATCTAGGCTTTAGACCCTAATCTAGAAACACTCATCACTACCCTCTTGTACATATTCCTTCTCATCAGCAATAAGGAAATTGCTACCCACATCAATCGTGAAAGCTGCAGGTCTTAACCATGCTTGTTAAGAGCAACTCTTATCTTCAAGGACAACAACAAGACTCTTGTAAACAATGGCAAGTCAAAGAACGACATAAAAAAATAACTGGCAAGCAGTGACAAACTCGCAAGATCCATCATAAAGTCACCCAAAGAGGCTCAATACCCAGCAAGACATGCAACAACAACTCATTGCCAAAAGTGGCAACAAACAGGGGAATGTGCAACGAAATGCATCACTGTCTTAACAATTGAGGCCCATCTCTATATCAACCAAAGCACAACATATATATATCACTCAACGAAGGGGGGAGCATCATCAACGACAATGCACTTCCAAAGCTAAAGACTAGCCTTAAAGACAAAGCTGAACAAAATTCTAGCAACGAGATTGCACATGGTCGTGTCAAGGAACGACAATAGGAAGGGAGAAATGTTAGCCAGATTTAGTACACGGGATCCCACCTAGCCAGACATGATATTTGTTATGTATTTGTACTCTGTTATTTTTTTGAGCTAGTGTAGCTACACTATGTGTAAATCTAAGCAGGTCGATTCCCTGAGTTGCAATTCTGCCATAATATGAGTAAAGGCTCATGTGAGCTAGCCATTGTCCATTTAGAAATTCCTAGGTATAAAAATCAATAACCTTAATGTGAAAATAGGCTTATCTTTGGGAGAAGAAAGAGCTTCATTTTTACGTATGCTCAAGTGACTTCTCAGTTCCAACTTGTAATCAACATATCTTGTGATTGGGTAATCCGATTTCAATTCTGAAACTTGCATTGTGTTCCTCTTTCCTTGCTCTTTCAATTGAGTGTAAGCATTGCAAATTTCTTTGTGGTTCGTGACTACGCATCTACGAGCCTAATCTTCAAATTTGAGTCCATAAATCACCGTTTTTTGATGTTTTGACAATAAAAGAGTGTTTTTAAACTTTAGGACGACCTATCTGGACTATTCTATTGCAGTTTTCATGACTTGGTTCATGATAAATCCCGATCCATGTACCTTGTCAGAGTGCGACCAAACTTTGTAAACTTGTCCTTTTAGGCCTAGTGAAGCTTCTCTTAAAATTTTGTGACGATCCAAGTCCATTTAGTCACTAAAATGTCATGATAACCTAGAGCGGTGAGAAAGGACATAGGCATATTTTATGATCATTGAATGGTGATTAGCTTGTTGAGTTTGATATGTTTGATTGTTAGGTTCACTTCTTCAGGATTGACAACCTCAAAGAGTCTATGTGCCCCATATGAGTGACTTCCCTGAGTATCGACATATTATGCTAGTGCCAGATAGCTATTCTACAGACGTCTGCATGGTGACCCGCTAACACAAGACATCTCAACAAAAAAGGATTCAACACCCTAGACTCTTTGTGGAACCATCGTGAAGGAGGATAACAGTCTCTAGAAAGATGAAAAGAGGTCAATAACCTTTTCCTACAGGAAGAGGTCCTTGTGGGTAGACTCTTGGATACACTTTCGCACATGTTCCTCCCACTATGCTCTACAATAGTTGAGTGGAAATCATGGAAGTGTCTGGGGGGGAAGTCATTTGCTTCTCCCTCAACAAAGAGAATTTATGAGAAGCTGGCTTTCTTTGAGCAATGTGCTGGACATCTCAATAAGAACAAGATCAAATGGATTCAAGTGCTCGAGAACATTTGGCACTCTAAATGCAAAGATGATCAGAAATTTTTCCTGTGGAGAATGCTTTTTGGTTTTTTGTCGATTACGGACAAGGCTAGGGTGAGAGGTCTTGGCAATGGAACTTTCATCAGATGTAACCATCAAACTTGGACCATTTTCCACCTGATTTGGGGATTTCTAGCGATCCATAGCTTCACTTGAAGAGTCTACAAATGGGTGTTCTGTCAGCTAGGTACCCCGTTCTTTAGATGAGACCTAGCACTAGGATCCAAATGCTTGGTCGATGAAGATTTGATGAAAACAATCTGTATAATTAGAGCGGTTGTCCTGAAATCCCGGCTTCTAGAAATGAACAACTATTCCAAAAAAAGAACGGAGTATTGCACGCAAAACTAGTATTGAAAACTTGCAGATGGCTTCTTTCAAGTGGCTTCTCGAGAAGAGGAAGATATGATGTTGATGGGCATATAGGACGGCTGTAGGAATTTTTGTAACATGGATTAAGGATAAATTTAGGCTCAATGGTCTCAAATCCCTTGGGGGGCTTTGCGCCCATTGAATTGACCTCTTTATATATGTTGAATGACCCCTGTGCAATGGATATGCCAGGGATTGCAATACATGTACTTTTTTGAGTTAATGCTATTCTAGCTTAAATGAGCATTTTTTATAAAAAAAGATAGAATTTTGGAGATTATTGAAAGTGTTTGCATAAAATGAACTTAAGGCTCTTTGAGCTAGTCCTTTGGTTATGGTCATGGAGGATAAAATCTAATGATGTGGAATCAAGAATTAAATATTTTTCTACTAATCACCTTGTTTTGATGGTCTTTGGATAACCAATCATCTATGGTAACCCAATGGCTTGTTCTTGGGGCTAGATAGGCTACTTGGTTTGGTAAAGAATTAATGATACTCTACTGTACCTTTTGATTTTGGCCTTGATTTGAAGTTTTATTCTAGGCTCATCTTTTTGAATGGGGTTGCTCTTGGGCATGGCCTATGTAGTTTAATGGTGGCCTTTTGACTTATTATTAAGATTTGGTGGCTTGGCCTTGTGATAGGTTCTTTACCAAAATTTCAAAACTTTTTTGGTTCTGAGAATCTTTGCATGCTGTGGTCTCTCTAAGTCTTGTTTAAATTATGATTTTTCTTAGTAGCTAATGCCTAATGCTTGGTTATGCCCATTCTAAGGACAAAAAATGATGTGAAATCTGCTTTGAAACTTTCTGTTTCTTGATCTCTCCATTTGGTCTCATGATTGCCTTCAAAACATAATAAAAGCTATTGGCATCCTCCTCGTCTCCATGCATGACCAAACCATTTTTCATCTTTACCTTGTTGGCTTTCTTGGAAATACTTGGGTCTTTTAATCATTCGAAGATGTTAGCTACGTACTAGGCACAAGCTCATGATGCTTACTTGCTGTGTAATATTGGGATGATTAGAGCTAGCATTGTAAACCTTTTGTTCTTTTTCTGATCTTCTACCTACTGCTAAACTATCTGCCCTAATGAAATTTAAGTGGTGTATCTTCTAGAATTGGTGTACTAGGGCTTTCTGACCTCTTGCTGGCTGAAACCCTCGTATTTATATTTTGAGAAGATTAGTTTATCTTGAAATCTAGACTAAACCTTCTCAATCTTGTATTGTGCAATCATTCTTTTCCATTATAACTGGACTAGGCCTTTACTGGTTGTGTTAGGTTGGGATTGAGTTATTGAACTCTCCAAGTTTCTTACTAATGAGGGGTCCTTAGGCTGACTCTTGGTGTTGTTTTTGAATGGAAAAACATGTATGGAAGGATAGGGTTGCAAATGCTACTTTGGTAATATTGGATTTTGGGGAACGTCTACTCCTTCACTGCTCTTTGTTGATTTGGACCTTTCTCTCTCTTTCTCTTTTCATGGTGGCATACACATACCAAACAATACCAAACCTCATTTCTCTCTCCTTACCTAGCTTATTTCTCTATCCTCATTTTGCTACTAAAAGAAATCTCTCTCCAACATACACACACACACATTGCACAATTAGGGGAAAGCTCTCGATTAGTTTGTCAGTGGCCGCATCCTCTCTCCTCTATCTTGCCTCATTCATGAGTCCTGCAAACACTACTAGCTAGCTTGCACAATTTTATTTAGAGAGAGTGCTTTTTGACAAACTTTTTTTCTTGGAGGACACTCAAATTAGTCTTTATGGGTAAATATGAATTTAAGCCAAACAAAATTTTAGAAAAAATATACATAGTGTTACCAAAGTGATACGCTAAAAATTTTCAACTTCCAAAAAAAAAAGAAATTGGGTTTACCTTCACAAAAATAATCGATGCATAAGTCCATTTGACTTCCTAAGTGAGGCAAGGCAAAGTCAACAATTGCATGCATAGGTTTCAAATCCTCTTTGGGAAAATTTGAAAAAGAAGTGGGCATGAAAATAAGAGATTAAAGCATTTTGCTTTTAAAAAAACTACAGTACCTTGATGCATAGCAATAGTCAATAGCAGGAACTTGAGAGGTTTGATGAGAAAATGAAGAGAATATTTTGTGCCTACGGATAAAAATATGGATAAACAAAGATTTGACTGTCTCTTGACCAAGTTAACAACAAAATGAGAAGATGGAAGTTTGTGCTCCTCCCTTTTCATACTAGAGTCACAATGCTTAATGCTTTCATGATGCCGTACATTTCATTTATATTGCGCTGCTATAAATGAGCAATCTAATTGGAAATAATTCTTGAAGCCTATCAAATGGTTCTTAAGGAAAAGCAACATGAAATCCACAACCCCTTACCAATGGGGGAGATGGAAATGGGTAGCAAGACCTAAGAATCAGGGCGGAATCAACATAATTGACCCCATGGTGCATGCAAAAGCTTTGTGTGCCAAACTTGTTGTCTCTTTGACAAACCAAAAGTAGGAGTGGGCTATTATGGCATGGGATATGATTAGCGACACAAAGCTTGCCTCAAAAGGGGACATATGGAAGATGGCCACTATGCCGGACAAGATTTTAGCACCTTGTTGGACATCCCTCAAGCTTGGTGGTTGCATCGGGGAGCTAGCACGGAAGTGTAACAAAGTAGCCTCAACTTTGGAATAGGGAGAGAATCTCAGGTACTTCAAGGATTCCTCCCACAATTGGTCCCCCTGGCTCTCCAAATTTGGAAGGGGCTCCTTGGGCCCCTTTTGGACGGAAGTTGCACGGTTGGTGAACAACAAAGGAATATTTAAACTTTGGCATCTTTGAGATGACATAAGCTTTTGCTGGACGGATGTGGAGCTCATGGTGATGCAACATAAATTGGGGATATACAAAAGGCTTTTGATTAGTAGACACTTGGAAGTGTTGGCACCATCATTTTCTTTTCTCTATGGATCAAAAATAGATTGGAGAGCCTGGCATTGGCTGAAAGACAAAGTGCTCTCGATTCCCAAGTCTCGTAGTACTTATAATGTGCTGGTGTACAAAGAGGATTGGTTTTCCCCACTCAATAGTATCTAGAAGAAAAACTGGCCAGAAGAACGCTGGCAAAAGAGAGTTACTACCATCTGGGAGATTAAAGACCCCGATTACATAAAGGTATTCATATGGAAGGTGCTCTAGAGAGCCTTGCCCACGGGGGTTAAGGTGCAAGCTAGAGGGTTCGGTTTTACCACTTGCTCTGGCTACAAGTTAGCCGCGAAAGACTCCCTTCATCTGTTCAGCAAGTGCCCTACTTTGCGAGGACTAGCCGCTAGGATTTGCAAGTGGTTAAGAAGGACGAAAGATCATCTTTTTGATGGATGACCTAATCTTGGGAGGGCGTGGTATCCAAAGCTAGGCCATTTTGGTGTGCACTCAAATGATCAGATTCTGGTACCTGAACCAGGTATGAAAGTCCATGAACCTTCGAGTCTTTGAGGGCAAACATGATGTAGCTCTCTTTGATGATATTATGTGACTGAGCAATGAGCTCTGGTAGGAGCAAGAAGAGGGGCAGTTGACAAAGATGAAGGATGGATGCATTCTTTGAGTTGCTTAGAACACGCAAGAGGGTAGGAGTAACATCTGTGATAGGTATCCTCTTTCTCTATGTACAAGTTTCTGATGAAACCTTAGCCCCCTCAAGGCACATGTAGTGCTTGAGGGCAATTTTATTCTTATCAACTTAGTATAAATTCTCTCAACTCACAATTGTGAGTATGGCAAAAAAATAAAAATGAAGAGAATATTGTGTGCCTACCGTGCTAACTAAAAAATGGAGGAAAGAATGTCTTGCTAAGCTGACAAGAGAATCTCAATATATGGTACATTTGGTTTGCCACTCAAGAACCAACCAAACCATATCAACATTGATCAAAGAATACACATCAAAGCTACGCTTTCATTATCAAAAGGCCAACTACACCTGAATTTGGTGAGAGATCAAACAATTGAAATGTTTTTCTTTAAGGAGCTCGTTCATCCTCTCTTTTTTTTTTTTTTTGCTTGGGGGGGGGGGGGGGGGGGGGGGGGGGGGGGCGCAAAAACTCACAATTTGTGAGTGTATTGTTTAATAACAGCATCAAATTACAAAACAACCTCAAGCTCTAGCCGTGTCTTAAGGTGCTAAAGATTACAAGTTGGATTTCTGGCGCCTCTCATCAAGGCTTATAGTCACCGGCTTAACAAAGTAGGTGAACTGTAGTTTTATGCTTTACTTATCACAGGATGATAATACCCTAGACTAGTCTTCCAAGTCTTGCTTATGTCCGAATGTATAGATCACCACTTTGCTTTCTTGTATAATCTTTGTGAAGCCTGCCACTTCTAGGAAATTCTATACACCGAGCAAAAAAAATACTGAGCAGTTCATTTTTCCGAGCAAAAGTAAAGAGAATTCTAACACAAATTGCTTTATTGATTGAGCCATGCCACAATGTCAAGTATAGGCAGTCCATCAAAATGGTCAATCCATAGTAGGATTTAAAACTACAATGCTTGAAGGTGATCACGGCTACATTATAAGTTCATACTTGATTAAGTAACATAAATTATCAAAACTCTATGCAATTGTAGGGAATCCAAAAAAATAGTAGATCCAAAGAGGACTATAGACCTTGGCTTGTAAAACCAACGCTATGATGAAACTCTAGCCCGGCCTAATCCTTGGAGCAGCTCAACTTTTGTCAGTGAAGCCTAACGCACAAACTCATGAGTTGCAGAGTCCAACCCAAGGACACGAAAATACACAAAGCTAAGTATATGTGTTTGCAACACACATATATGAGCCGTTGAGAGTCTCTTTTTTGAAAATCCTCACAAGTACATCGAGGTTTGCAATGGTCACAACATATGTCACCCCCTTTTAAACAGAGCCAAGAGAGCTAACATGAAAAGCATATAATGCATTAGGCACTAATATAACCTCTCTCACTAGCTATGCTTGCATGCTTCGGCCCAATGACATCCTCTCATTGAAGACTTTGGTTAGTTTTGACCTCCATCTAACATGCTTTCCATCTCTAAATTTAGCATGGAAAGCATTAGGTGGTGTTCCACATTGTCTAGTAGTGCGATTGTTCGGTTGTGCTGCAGCACTTTCACCTTGAAGAACAAATCCATTTTTTTGCAGCATCTCAACCTCCCATGAAAGTAGATAGGTTTCCTCATCCACAATCTACATCTCTAAGGCTAGTCCAGGAGGTCCAATAATCATCTAATCAATATTCTAGGCACGAGTGTTACTATCATTGCAAAACCATACGAACCCTTCCACAATTCCACCTAGTTTGGCACCCACAAATGGATATTTTCTTCTTCCCCAAACGCATGACGCAAAAACACCATTTTGCACATTATGAGTATTTCTGTTTATGAACCTACCACATTGTACTTTTTCTTCTAGCAGAATACCAAAACACGTCATTTTTTTGCCCCAAGAGCTTGGGAAAATAAAAGTAACAATGCTCTTTTACCAAGGCCACTGAATGTCAGATGTCCAATGTGAAATGGTCAAAATTCAAGGCAAAAATATGTATTTTGAATAACTTTCACCTTTTTCTTTATCAACGATAGCTATTTTGTATTACCTAGGTCGACCTCACCTTCACATAGCGGAAGACTCTCAAGCTCATTTTCCTCGTATTCTATAAGAGAAATCAAATGGAGACAGTCTCCTAACCAATGTTCAGGAAAAATGTGTCTCAGCTTAATATCGCGTGGTTTTCGATTTCAAAAATGCCGGTAGAGGACAAGCGCAAAAGGAGAAATTCCGCCCCAAAATAGAGAAAAATAGTGCAAAAATAAAATAAAATCCACCCTACTTTTTCAAATTTCCTCTTGGCAAATTCAAGAAAAGGATCCGAACACTTCTCCTAACCTTTGCATATCTTTAGCCTTTATTTTCTCCCAAACTATGGTCGACACAGCAACAAACCTAACCTTATCATTTCTCTGAGCTTTCACCTCTTTCTAGGAAGCTCGATCTAGTTGAACAAAGGCTCGGTCTATGTCTTTTTGCAAGGCTTCTCATGGCTCCGAAGCGGCGTTCGCCCACCATGTAAAACTTTTCCTAAGCCGGGACATTGGTCCAAAGTATACGGACTGCATTGTCTCAAATGTCTCTGGGACATTAGCCTAACCACTACCGCGTCGGTGCGGGAGGCTACAGACCAAAAACCAATGGGCCAAATATGCAAAACCAGAAGACCAAAAACATAATAACTGTAATTTGTGAAAGTTGCAAATAAAAAACTAATATTGTAAATGTGCAAAATCAGCAGATCAACAACGGGTTTTACTACTCGTTTAACTCTTGGACACAACAAAAGCTTCAGCTTGAAAGGCTGGAAACAAAAAAATGCTAATCAATTTACTCTTTTTTTAAAAGCTAACTTAGGGGTCGCTCAAAATAGTGCTATGCCCTGAAGGCTGGAGACAAAAAAAATAAAATCATTTAGGCAAGTCAAAAATGGGGGCTAAGCGATAGGGTAGGATTTTAAGACCAGATATTGCCTATTATGTTGTTGCATTTAAATTATCTAATACAACCTAAGTTTGCTAACAATTACACTCCTATTACTCCTTGTACTCTACTCTAATGCCTCCAGCGCAGACGTGGTATAGCTTAGGATAGTGTACAAGTACAAAAGGTGTGTGGGCATTGCAAGGTTATTGCATGCCTTCTATAAAATTTTAAATGAATGCCATCACATTGACAGTCCTATTATTCTCGAGTCTCTATTCTTAAACTTCCGTGTCGGTGCGGTAGGTCTTAGGACCACGTATGAGTGAAAACGATCTGTGGACTGTGAAAACGGTCAGCCTTGGCCCTCGATCATCATCCATGGGACACTCCATAAAACTTTCCGCACTGCTGCGGGACAGTTTCATGGAGTGTCCCATCTATACTATCGCAAGCATAAAAAGTCAAAGGTCCACTGCAACTCTACAACGCGGACAATTCATCTTCACACTCTTGTGTGCTACGTGCTTCCCCCCTCTTTGTCTTGCCCCTCTATTGGCCTTGAATCAAACATGCCTTCCCCCTCCTCTACCTCCACCCTCTTTCATATCAGCCCTAGCCCAACAGCTCATGCACCTAATGTGCCTGTTGTACCTGTTTCCTTCCACTTGATAGCCTCGCTCTTTTGCTTACTTCCCTGATGCTATACGTTGTTGTCATCCACTGACCTGTTGGCTCAGCCCTAGCTGTGATTGGTTGTCCACTGGGCCCAGCCTCAACAACTTCTCACATCATGGTGAACCTTCCCATGAGTGGCCGCATGTGCCTATGGCAATTATTCCCTCCTCTACCCAATCACTTTGTGCTTCCATCCACACCGACTAGCAACCATTTACCATGGCAGTTCCCCTTGTCATTCGCTAGGTGATGCCCGTGCTCTATGCCACCCACGCTCAGCTTGGCCAGCATGTTTGTCACCTAGGCTTGTGAGCGAAGGAAAACCCCCATATGCATCATCTTGTAGCCCATCGAGCACCATCTACCATTTGGCTTCTACTGCACACTGTGCGGGGGGAGAGGGGCAATTTTTTGGTACAAAAGGACAAGGGAAGGAATTTGTGAATCTAAAAGTTGCAATTTATCCCAGGTTCCCAATCCCTTGTGAGCGAGAAAATCCCTTTTGGGAGTATGGACAACAAAGGTGAAACATCTCTCATGACCTCTAAAACCTATAAAATGAAAATATCTTTCTTATAAACATGAGAGAGAGAGAGTACAAATCTACTAGAGTTTTTAAGACAGTTTGTAAGACACACCAATTAAATCAACCTGCTTTTGAACCCAAAAGCATCAAGATTTCTGTAGTACCCTTCCGGGTTGAGGGTTGCAGACTACGAGCATTACTATAAGTCCTCTCTCTCTCTCTCTCTCTCTCTCTCTTGGTCGGACATGGTATATCAGATTCTTCGATACTAATATGAGTACCCACTTGCAGATTTTCCCTGCCAGGCCTTTGATTGCTTGGCATTCCATGAAAAGGTGGGCTAGATCTTCACTAGCTATCCTACACCCCAAGCATTGATCTAACCCAATTCCTCTCTCCTGGATCTTTATACCCGTCGCTAGAGCACTCACATCACCTTCCATAAAAATATCTTCATAAACTGCGGCCACTTTGGCTTCTAGATGTTCTCCATGACTTCCTCCCATCGTTCTTTTGCCCATTGTCACTTCCATATTTTGATGAGGGGGCTAGACCAATTATTCTTGTGTATAATTGCATGATATACGCCTTTAGAATGGGGTTTCCATAAAAGACTACCTTCGGGCCATCTCCAAGTATTCCACTCAAACCCGGATTCACAGATTGACATTACAACATTTTCAAGCTCTTTTATCACTTTGTTGACTAAGAGTATCTCCAAGCCATTTAGTTGATACTGATTTTCCAGAAGGTCAATGAATTTCCAGGTCTTACTGCTACCATCCCAAAAGTGAGCTAGCCGATTCAGACACTTATTATTCACTTTCCTAGCAGTTTCTATCCGATAGGGGCTTCCTGGTGGTCCTAAAACATTAGAGAGCCAGGGGGACCAATGCAAGATGGAGTTCTTGAAGTACCTGGTTTCTTCACCCCACTCCAAAACCTTGACTTCCTTACCAGTTCCCCTAAGATGCCCCCAGACTTAGGCTAGACCACATCAAGGCGAAGAGTTTGTCGTGAAACTCTACTCTTTTCCACTTACCACCTTTCAAACCAAGTTTAACCGTATCTAACATATCTTTGGTCATGATAGCTCAAGCTTGGTCCTGTTTAGTCAATGAGACCTCAAATTTGGCACAGTGAGCCTCAACATGGGCAATTGGGTTAAGAATTCCAAGACCTCCTTGGTCCACTAGTCGAGGGACAGACTCCCATCTGGCCTACTGCCATGGTGGGGAGGATTTTGTGTTGTTTTTCCATAAAAATATTTTTAATGTTTTTAAGAACTCTTTCCAGTGACACTTTGCCATCTTGAGAAGTGGGTTGGTGAAGGCAATATAGGGGAGCATAAATGATTTATCACTATAATCCAGTTTTGGAATGGGAGAAGAGCATACTTCCCACCTTCTCATTTTTGTTGTGTTTTCTTCAAGGACACAATGAAGTATTTGTTTGTGAGTTACATCGACCCCCATGGGGACCCCCAAATTCTTGAAGATATTTCCTTTTGAGATAATATCACCTGACCATTCAGAAGGGTTGATAGGGAGATCAGCCTTGACTTCTTGATATTACATTTGGAACCTGAGACCATGGAAAATATCTACACAATCTCAAGAGCTTTCCCAATGACCTAGGGACACGCCTTCAAGAAGAGGAGAAAATCATCTGTGAATATTTTTTCTAGGAGCTGGTCATTGCCTGGTAAAGTCATACCTTGTAACTCCCCTCGTGCAGCACTAGCTTTGAGCAGAGGATGTGATCCAATGGCTCTGACTACCTACCAGCACCCAATTTACGAATGAGACGACACAGGCAAGGCTCACAGCCCATAGCTCCCATGACAACTTCTATATATGACCATGTTATTCTATTTTTATTCTTATCAAGGTCAAACTATATCAGAATTCACTCTTGCTTGGTGAAAGCTACATATTCTATGCCCACCATTGTTGCCAAGATGTTGTCATAAATGGATCTTTCTTTAATGAATCCATGCTGATGGGGCGAGATTATCATGTCAATAGAAGGGCCAGTCCAAGGGCTAATGCCGAGCTACTACCTTGGCAATAATTTTGTAAGCTACTGACATCATTGTAATAGGGCTCCAATGCTTAAGTTGAGAGCATTAGACCTGTTTGAGGATGGATTTGATAAGCCCTCTCTTCACACTTGTATCCAACGACCCTTTGATAATGACTTGGTTAGCCAACCATGTAACTGGGACCTTGAGATTACCAAAAAATTATCTAAATAATTCAATCATCATCCCATCCCAAATGAGGGAACTTTCCTTGCCAAGAGCTTACAATGCTAGGAACATTTGTCTTCAGAGAATGCCCCTTCCAAGCGGTTGGCTTCCGATTGGAGAATCTTCTTCTTGACACTCTCAAGAAAAGTCACTTTGGCTTCGTCCACTTCTTGGGAGTGGATCTTTGGCTAGCCAATGATCTAGCTTAGGCCTAATGGTTTAGCATTAGATCAACCATCTCATCTTGTTTTTGAAGTGCAATCCCTTTTCCATCATAAAGCAAGTGGGTGTGGCTCCGGCTCTTCTTGACTTTCAAAGCCCTTAAAAAATGTGCTTGATTAGAGGCTTCCTATTGTCGGAAGGTCTCCTTGGAGATCAATATCAACTTCTTGATTTCCTCACACTGTTCATTAGCCATATTAGATTTAGCTTTGATCCATCACTTGTGCTCATTCTCTATAGCTAGTCCAGTAGCCTTTCTTGAGGTTAGCAGAACCATCCTTGATGTCAGATTCTTGAGGTGCACCTCACTGGATTTTTTAATATGAGGGCCTAAGATTTTGATTGCTTTTTGAATGCTGCTATCCATCGTTTGTGCTCATTCTCAGTAGCTAGTCCAGCAACATTTCTTGAGGTTAGTAGAGCAACCTCCATTGTGAGATTCTTGAGGTGCACCTCATTGGCTTTTTTAATCTGGTACATACTGTTAGGAAATATGACGTAGCTAAATAGATATTTGAGTAGATTACTTAATGGAGAAAGATAGATTTCACACACAAGAGATTATAGAGTAGAGAGAGAGAGAGTATGCACGATATACGTGGTTCACCCAATGTGGGCTATGTCCATGGGAAAGCAACCACTCAATGGCTTTAGTACTTCAAAACAAGAAGTAGTTTACGAAGGAATTATACCCTTAATAGAGCTCCCACCTTGCTTCACTCTCACCACCTCACACTCACCTTGTTGCATCAACTTTACATTATGAAATGTGTGTAGAAATGGCCTCCTTTTATAGGCCAAAAGGGCTACCCGCTAGAGCATGGCCACTCTAACTTTGCATCTACAGACATGTCGTGCATAGCACTCTGGATCTCATTGGTGAAAGACATGTATCTAGTCTCTCACTGACATGATTCTAATGTAATTGAGACTATGAAATCTCGCACCTCAGATACATGCATAGGATAGACCAAGCCAATCCTAGCTCCTCTTGCAACTAGCGAACTGTAATGCATCTGGAAGAAATACTCTCTAAGCAGTATCTCGCATCCATTGTCTCTCAATTGTCTCACCAAGATCAAACTCTCTGCAATTTCAAGAACATAATGCACATGGTATAGCGTATAAGATGCACCACTAGTTAATGAAAAGCATACATCCCATGCACCCTCCATGTCATATGCTGAGTTAGATAGATGCACATAACCAAGGCTCTCTCTCGCAAAATTGCTAAACAAATCATGACATGATTGGATATGGAATCTTGCATACTCATCTCGAGACCAAGGGACATCTCTATCAGACATAAAAGCAAGAGAAACACTTGAGATAAATGTGACATCACCATCATTGGCATACAAAGCCATCTCTCTAATCTATGTCAAAACCATCTCTATATCACACATACATCTACGCCACTATCTCATGCGTCTAAAGCAACATCATCTAATGTTCCCTGTGTGACCACAATGCCAACATCTCAAGTGTTGACATGAATGAGACCAATGTCTCACATGAGTCATCATCACTCAGAACTATCATACATATCAACTGCCATGAGTGAATGTCAAAATGGAATAAACAAGAGCGATGGCTCTACCACATGTACAAGGACAATGTGCATAAACCAATGCTAAGATAAGTGCACCAAACTTGAAATGAAAGTATTGCAAGAAGAAAACACTCTCAAAAGAGCTCATCAACACTCGTAGTGCTCAAGCGCATCAACACATAAAATCTCCCGTAGTATTGTAACTACAATGTGCTCTACAATCATCACACTAATGCAAGTCTCAACTCCCAAAGTTACATGGAACTTGTCCCTGGAACTTGTAGAGTGAGTGGGAGAACAATTCAACCACTACGAAAGCTCAAATCTGGGTCCCTGTAACTTGTAGCGACACGAACATACACAAGTCTCACTCTTGCAAGACCACCAATCTGTGCCCAAAAACAACCACGTGCTTGTCAATGTGGGAGCAAAGTCAACCACAACAAGAAAGAATCATTCTCTCAATCCAATGACCACAAATACATCAAAAGAGTGTATGGCAATCAAGCCAAAACTATGGCAAGAAATCTAGAGAAAATTGGATAGAATCTCCCCTGCAAAATCTGCAAACTCTCAATGCAAATCTCAAGACATAAACTGCATCCAAATGCCAAAGCGGCTCCACAATGTGCATAAAATGGCAATTCGCACTCAACATACATAAATGGAGTGATCACACATAAACAAGCACCGAAAGAGTTGCAATCCAAAAAATTGATCAATGCCGAAACAATGCTCTCAAGAGAGCTCATGGACACTCAAAAGTTCTTGCCAAAATGAATGTAGATTGGGCATCAACCATGCGCCATAACCATATAGAAATCCATCAAATCATCCTTAAAATCCAAAATACGTCCCTGATTTGGTCCAAGGAGTAACATGCCATCAACATAGAGCACAATGACCAGAAAAACATTATCTGCATTTTGACATACAAAGAGTTCTTGGTTGGACTATTTTGAAAACTGTGTAGAGCCAAGTAGGCATGTATCTTACCATATCAAGCATGTGAAGCTTGCTTCCAAACATACAAAGCCTTTTTAAGCATGTACATCTTGTTTTCCTACCCTTTTTTAGCAAACCCAAGAGGCTACACTACACACTTCCTCATGCAAATTTCCATTCATCAATGTAGTCTTTATTCCCAATTGGCATACATTCCAACCACTATGTTATGCCAATGCACAAATGGCACAAATGATAGTCATATGAAAAGTGCGTGCAAAGTCTTATCAAAATCAATGTCCTTTTCTTGCGCATAATTTATGACTTTAAAATCTCTTAGTACCAATTTCCTTTTTTCCAAATGGCAAGTCACACAAAGACCAATTATTCTTCATAATAGCATTATATGTAGTGTAGCCAATCAGATTTCCAAACTTTTTGTTTCATCAAATGACAAAAGGTCTTTCTTATCATACATACTAGATACACGAAAAAATGAAAATTTGATCTATTAGAGTCATGCTGAGAACCATAATGTGTATGTCTATGCAAAGGTGTTGCAAAGGTACACCCAATCTAGTGTCATGCAAAGTTTACACTAGGTATTTTGACATTCCTTTAGTTCAATCATTCTTAGCCCTATCCTCATCAATTACATCTTGTGCATTCATATAAAAAATTGGTTGATCTATAACATCATTTAAAACCTGCAAATGCCATACATGTGCCTTGTTTGGAATTACATATGTACTTCCACCATTAAATAGAGGCAACAATGAATCATATGACTTGTTTGGACTTACATTTGTACTTCCACCATTAAACAGAGGCAAATGCAAATGCCATACATGTGCCTTGTTTGGACTTCCATATGTACTTACACCATTAAACAGAGGCAACAATGAATCATATACATTTTGTGAAATCAAATCTCTCCATGGTATATGCTGCCAATGGTTGAATTGCATCTTCCACAAAAACACCTTGACTAATCAAGATATGCTTTGTTTGTGGATGATACAACCTAAAACCTTTACTTTCTAGACTGCAACCAAGAAATATATATGATGAACATAAGATTTAACTTGTCAAGCACATTATGCCTTCCTTCAACTCAACTTATTAGTTCCCTGCACCAAAAGGCCGAATCACATTGGACATTATAAAAATCTAGTCTCATGCTGCATAAACATCTGATTTCACTATATATCAACATTTTTGGTAACCTAAGGGGCAAACAAAGCTGCAAAAAAAAGGGTGGCCACAAGGGCGCGCAGTTGAGCCATCCAACAGTTTTGGATGGCTCACCTGCGCACCCTTGTGACCACCCTTTTTTTTTGCATTTGCTAGCTTTGTTTGCCCCTTAGGTTACCAAAAATGTTGATATTTGTTCATGGCCAGAAGTACTTAACTTAAAACACACGGATAGTCCAAAAAGCCATATGACTATGGAGACAATAGACAAAACTCTTAATCATTTTGTCATTGCAAAGTCATCTGATTAGAAAGAGAAAGGTGTGCGCAATACAAAAAGGGACGTGTAACTTTGGATAATGCTCAAAGTCCCATCACAATCGGCGTGCAAGCTGCATATCCTTTGGCTGTATTGTCACTCTCTTTGCATGTATGGTGCTAGGTTGGTATCTTCCAACACCGAAATGATGTGGGCCTCTGCAACTTCTTGAGTAGCCTCCAGCGCTACTGCTTGCATCCTATACTGATTTCCATAGCTTTGAAGCACCTCCTTCACCATGCGAGCAAAGGGGGCGTGTTGAATTAAAAGCTCCGCAGTCTTCTGGTAGTGCCGGATTTCTGCAAAATGCCCTTGCTATTTTTCGACGACGCTGAGGTTGTCTTGGGGACACTTGTACATTTGTTGGTTGGTGGCGTTTAGGCTTCCTGATGTTGGGATTCAGGCCAATTGGCAAGACATCCCACTTACTACTAACCCATCTACTAACTTAACCATGTATACACTTATTCTTTAATACAACAGAATAAGGAGTTGCAACATGATAACATTGTTGTGCGCTCCACCCAAAGTAGGTCTCTCTCTCTCTCTCTCTCTCACACGCTTCCCGTGACACCTTCAACTGGTATCAGAGCAGGGTTTGTGCTTGCTGTCTTCGCGTCTGCGTGCGTGCACTTCTAAAAGTGCAAACAGATTTTTGATTTCAGCATCGGTAAATTCAGGGTTTTGAGAGCGCTTCCATCAGGTGTTCTAAGGTTTACCACCCTTTCAAAGCCGTTTGTGTAGTCAAAAGATTCATCCGAGCTACGCTTCAGGAGTTGGATTTTTCAACTCCACTTTTGCTACAGATACAGGTATAGGTACAGGACACAGGTGCAGGTTGTTCAAAGACTATTTTGGGATGGTATATAGCCGATTTATGGCTATTATGTGCTATTGAGATGGTTTTTATGGACTGATTAGGAGCACTTTTTGGCATCGACATTGTCTCGGGTTTTTTAGGCATCCATCTCCTCACAGGTTCTTGCATACATACAGGACATCCAGGTTTCTTACAGGTTGCAGTGTTTAGCATGAGCACAGATTTTAGTGGGAGTATTTTATGCACATATGCATTGTTTTGGCACTTTTGATAGTGCTTGAGCTCTTTTGAGAGCGGTTTTACTCCGCGCAGGGATTTGTTTACTGCTTGCACATTTCGTTTGGCGCCTGTTTGAGCGCGTATAATGCACCTTGCAGTATTGTTAACAGTGGATGTATGTTGAGTTGCGGAAACTGCCATATGTACCTTTTGTGGAGCCGATTTGGCTTGTTTCTGACAGTCCCAACCGTTTCTGAGACTCGGTTCAAAGGCCCTTTCTGAGACTGGGTTGGTTTCTTGTCTGCATAACCTTTTGTGAGGGTCAATAGCGTGAGGTTTTCTTGAGCTGGGGGATTCTCGAATGTTGAGATCCTTTCGGTGATATAGGTTGCTGGAGTACCCTTTTTTTGTGGCCTCGCCATAGGACATGTATAGAGAGGGATAGGTGCATTTGACACCATGCTGGCAGTCTTGTTCAACTTTTGACTTTATGCACAGTTAGTGGTTGATGCGCCTGTCTTATGCTTTGAGAGCATTACTTTTGATGCGTTATTGATCTCTTGTGACAATTTTGGATTGAGATTCTGTCAGTTTTTCGGGGGAAACTCTACTGAATTTTTCCCAAAATTATCAGTGTTTATAGCCAAATTATCTTTAGCTTGCAGCCATGTCATCTAGCGGTGAAAAGGATATTTACAATATTTGGAAATTTGATGGGACGAATTTTGCTATCTGGAAAGAGCAGATTCAAGATGTTCTTATACAAAAAGGCCAGCTGGATCCTATCATGGAGCACTCAGAGGGAGAGTATATAGATGTTGAGTGGGAGAAACTTGATACTAAGGCGAAATCTACCCTCCGTTTGCATTTGGCCGAATCTGTGTACTTTACTATAGTTGGAGAAAGAACTGCTAGAGATGTATGGGATAAGTTGTGTTCCAATTATGAGAACAAAAGTGCCACTAATAAAGTTTTCTTGATGAAGAAGCTGTTTGACCTTCGTATGAAGGAAGAGGGCACTATTTCTACTCACATTAATGAGTTCAATATCATTTTCACTCAGTTGACCACTCAGGGTTTGGTCTTCGATGAAGAAATCAAATGTATATTCTTGCTATGTAGTTTACCCTCATCTTGGGATAGGTTCTGTACTGTGATTAGCAACTCAGCACCTAGTACCAGTCTAGTGTACAATGAAATCCTTGGGAGTCTGTTTACAGAGGATATTTGTAGAAAATCTCTCGAAGGCAAGAAGGATGGTGATGCGTATGTTGCTACTGATAGACAGAGGGGTCGCACTCAAAGTCGTGCCAAAAGCAAGGAACGTGGGGACTCACGTAGTAAGTCCCGGGGTTCTATGCGTAATGTCGAGTGCTATCACTGTCATAAAAAAGGGCATGTGAAGAAAGATTGCAGGAAATGGTAGCAAAGCAAGAAGGATAAACAATCCGGTGAAACTTCTAAGTCTGATGATTCAAACAAGGGCAAAGCAAAATTAGAGGAGATCAATGTGCTAGAGTCCTCAAATTCTCCTATTGTAGAGACTCTTCCAACGATTGTTATGCCACTTACCTCTGACGTATTGGCCTTGACCTTTCGAGACTCTTGTTACAGAAGATGCGTAGTATGCACACGATTGGATAGTAGATTCTGGTGCGAGTTTCCATGTGACACCACATAGAGAGTGGTTCTCTACTTATTCTCACTCTTGTAGCAAAGTGAGACTTGGTGATGCTTATGAACTTGACATTGAGGGTGTCAAAAACGTCAAATTGCATCTAAGGAATGGCACGAGCTTTACTTTATGTAATATCAGACATGTGTCCAAGTTGACTAAAAGCTTGATTGCTGTTGGTCAGCTTGATGATTTGGGCTACAACACCACATTTGGCAATGGTTCGTGGATAGTATGCAAATGTAATCTTGTTGTACTCAGAGGTCAGAAGCATGGTACCTTATATCCCATGCATGTGTCAGATGTTGGTCATGATTACATATCTATAGCCGAGCTGCCGTCTACTGAGTTGTGGCATTGCTGGCTAGGTCATATTAGCCAAAAAGGAATGAGAACTCTGACTCATTTTTGCTACTTACCTGTCTTGTCTTATGTTGACTTTCCTGTTTGTGAGCACTGTATCTATGGAAAACAGACTAGGTCAGTGCACTTACCATTGGGTCAAAAGCGACCTGAACCTCTAGATTTAGTATATAGTGATGTTTGTGGTCCTATGTCAACCAAATCTTTAGGGGGGGGCATCTATTTTGTGACATTCATAGATGACTTTACACGAAAGGTGTGGGCATATCCTTTGAAACATAAGGTTCAAGTTCTTCCTCTGTTCCAAATATTTTTTAGCACTCGTTGAGAATCAGTCTGGTAAGAAACTCAAGAGGTTGCGGACTGACAACGGTGGAGAGTATGTCTCCAAGGATTTGACAATTTTTGTGATAAAAGGGGGATTAAAAGGCAGTTTACTGCACCATACACACCAGCTCAGAATGGAGTTACTGAGCGCATGAATTGTACAATTCAGGAAAGAGTCACAACCATGCTTTCTAGGGCAAATCTCACACAAGGCTTTTGGGCAGAAGCCGTCTTGACCGTAGTGCACATTATAAATCGTTCGCCTAGTACGCCATTGAATTATGAGATTCTAGAAGAATTATGGTCTAAACATAAGCCCCACTATGACCATCTACATGTTTTTGGTTGTGAAGCTTATGCTCACGTGCCTAAACAACTTCGCCAAAAGCTAGAGCCAAAGTCACACAAATGTATTTTCATTGGATATGGTGCAGATGGAGAGATGGGATATCGTCTCTGGCACCCAGAATCTCGTCAAGTCATCCGTAGTTCAGATGTGATCTTCAATGAGTCGAAGATGCATAAACAACCTATCAAGGAAATAGAAATTTGGAGAGTCACTTTTGAGGATGTTGCCTCAGAGACAGTGAAATCAACTCAACGGGCTAGTGATGTACCTTCCACTAGCAATGTTCCAGAGGGAGTGGATAGCAATGGTCAAGGAGTGAGATGATCTACTAGAGTCTCTCGTCCACCTGCGCGTTTGGAGCCAAGTCTTGATTACATCATGTTGATCGATTGCGGTGAGCCAAGCTGCTACCAAGAAGCCATGATGGTGGATGATGTGGTGAAGTGGGAGCAAGCTATGCAATTTGAATATAACTCGATTCTGGCTAATGACACTTGGGACTTGGTAGAACTGCCAAATGATACAAAAGCTTTACCTTGCAAATGGGTTTACAAGAAGAAATTTACCTCAGGTGATCCAAATCCAAAGTACAAGGCTAGACTTGTAGCCAAAGGGTCCAAACAACAAAAGGGAGTCGATTTTGATGAAATCTTCTTGCCTGTGGTCAAGATGACAACTCTTAGAACCGTACTTGGTCTTGTAGCAATTGAGGACATGGAACTTTTCCAACTGGATGTGAAGACAACATTTCTTCACGGGGATCTCGATGAGGATGTTTACATGCAGCAACCTGAAGGTTTGTTCAAGAGAATGCATCTCGTGAGGAGCTAGTATGTAAGCTCAAAAAGGCACTTTATGGCTTAAAGTAGGGTTCAAGGCAGTGGTATCATAAATTTGATGCATGTATGAGGTCTCAAGGATATAAAAGGAGCGAAGAGGATCACTGCTTGTACACAAGAAATCTAGATGATGGCTCGATTATCATTCTAGTTTTGTATGTTGATGACATGCTTATAGCTGAGAAATCCATTGCAGAAATTGCCAACTTGAAGAAAACACTTAGCAATAATTTTGCAATGAAAGATTTGGGGGATGCTACACACTTTCTTGGCATGCAAATCAAAAGAGATCGCAAACGTCGTATTCTCAGGAAACATACATTGAGAAAGTTTTGTAGCGTTTCAATATGCAGGGGGGGAAAGCATTGAGTACCCCAATGCAGGCATTCTTGAAACTCAGCAAGGCAGATTCACCCAAATCTGATGCTGAGCGAGCTAAAATGGCTAAGGTACCATATTCTTCTGCAGTGGGCAGTCTCATGTATGCTATGGTGGCCACAGGACGAGACATTGCTTTTGCAGTGGGAGTGGTGAGCCGATATATGGCAAATCCTGGCAACAAGCATTGGGAAGCAGCGAAGCACATTATTAGGTACCTCAAAGGTACGGTCCATAGGTGTTTACGCTTTCAAAACAGTGATGCATCCATCGTGGGTTATGCGGATGCAGACTATGCGGGTTGTGTCGACAAAGGAAATCGACATCTGGCTATGTCTTCATATTTGCTGGAGCAGTAGTATCTTGGAGATCATGTCTTCAAGATTGTACGTCATCTTCCACTACGGAAGCAGAGTACATTGCATTGTCGGATGCAAGTAAAGAGGCTGTATGGTTATCTTGCTTGGTCAAAAATCTTGGCATTGATGAGACTCCATTGATATATTGTGATAGTCAGAGTGCTCTTGCATTGGTAAGGAATCCCGTGTTTCACTCCAAATCCAAATACATTGAAGTCAGGTATCATCTCGTGAGAGATTTTTTGGCCGAAGAGCTCATTGATTTGGCCAAGGTACACAATAACGACAACCCAGCAGATGCTTTGACGAAAGGCTTAACTTTGGAGCGGTTTACTTCAAGTGGGAGTTTGTTGGGATTCAGGCCAACTGGCCGGACATCCCACTTACTACTAATCCATCTACTAACTTAACCATGTATACACTTATTCTTTAATACAACAAAATAAGGAGCTGCAACAAGATAACGTTGTTGTGCGCTCCACTTACTACTAATCCATCTACTAACTTAACCATGTATACACTTATTCTTTAATACAACAAAATAAGGAGCTACAACAAGATAACGTTGCTGTGCGCTCCACCCAAAGCAGATCTCTCTCTCTCTGTCTCTCTCTCTCTCTCTCTCTCTCTCTCTCTCTGCTCTCGCACTTGCACTCGCACACGCTTCCCGTGGCACCTTCACTTGAAAAAATTTGATTTGCACCTATTTACATGCTTTGGGGCTGGATCTGAAGCCTCTTCAGAGTCATCCTCCCGATCTTGTGCTGTGGGGAGAGCTCCCTGGCCACGAGGCAATGCCTTCCCCCCAACAGGCACTCGGTGTGTGTGCGATATATCAACTCACTGCCATGGTGGCTCTGTCTCTAATTCGGTATCTGTATGGACCACCCAAGCTGTGGATGGTCCTGCTTGCGATTGTGGCACGATGGCTCCTCCCTATCATACTCTGGTGTTTGTTGGGCGTGCTCGTCGCCAACGCTGGGTGCATTGCTTCACTCTACATCATGGTGTTTGTTGTTGTGCAGGTGAAGTCTCTTCTACCCTCAATGTCTCCTAGGGCCCAACTACCATGCCCACTGCTAGAAGAGTGCCTGGAATGGCCAGGTGTTTGTGGCCGTTTTCTTGTGCCTTTAAGCCATGCCGGCTTCTCACATCCTTGGAGGGTGTTTCTATTGGTAGGCGGATGCTCTTTTGCGGTTTGTTTGGTGCATATGGTAAGAGCTCACCTGTGCTTAAGAAATGAGTGATTTATAAAAGCATGCAATATTTATAAGGACCAATTTTAAAAGGGCCCTGTTCACGCTAATTTTGGAAAAAAACTATTATTTTTCAAATAGATGCACCAATTTTTTTAAAAAAAACATGTCAAGAGTTGGACCCTCCGTTCACGTGTAGTCACTCACGTAGAATCCACTTTGACCCTTGTTGCACTCTGCATTGGTGCCATGCAGCATGCTTGCCGGGGCCTTGCGACATTTTCCACTTGTTGTTGTGCTCTTGATGACTCCATTTCCGCACTTCCCTAGCAATCTTGGATTGTCACGCACGCTCCTTGTGAGCTTATGAGCAATGTTATGCAAAAAAACCAATTGAACATCTTCTCCAAATAATTGGATTGCACCATTCATCACCATGTCGAGTATTTTTGAAGTACACCCCTTGCTTGATAAAGCTATTTACTAAGCTCATTATTGCCTACATATGAAGAATTATGTTTTGAGTGTACAACGTTCCTCGTTAAGATACTCCTTCTTCCTTCTCAATCTAGCCCTCATACCCTTTTAGCTCTCACCATCTTCGAAGGAACCCATCTTCACCTCTCAATCTCCTCCATACCCTTGCTAGCTCCTCATAATAAACCCTGCTACTCTCACCATGTTTCATCACCGTCTTCATAGCACTACTTAAGTCTTAAAGGAACACAAAGAATGTATTGTACAATGTCCCTTCTTGATGGGAGAAACCATAAAACAAAGCCTTTGGAAGGGGGTACCGGCTCCAATGCAAATCCGGTCCTCAACTGTTGTCAATAGCTTAATTTTCATCTCTCCGTTTGAAAGTATTGTTGATGCTATCTAACCAGGTTTTAAGCTTTTGTTGCCTCTCGACCACCCAAGCACAATCTTGTAATTCTCATAAGGAATCTAATTCTAATGAAATGCCCACTATGTTTTCATGCTAATTCCGCTACGCATAAGTTATTAGGCCATTAAATTGTTAAATTTGAATCAGGAGCTCAAGTTTCTCTTTTCTTGGCTCAAGAGGGAGGTCCTCAAGCTAGGCTACAAATGGTTGGTATTATTATTGCCTGTGATAAGTAGAATAGGGATTTTTCAGCCTTGCAATGCGCCTGCCATCGTGCTTTAACGGGGGCAATCACCGTCGAGAGATATGTCTAATAGTGGAGACCTCCGGGCTTTCCTACGGCTTAACCACTATGACTATTAGAAGCTTGACAGAGCCATTGGTGTTTTGGTGTCGAAAGACCTCTCTCTCTTTCCTTGCAATTAATGGTATCGAGCCACGGGTACAGGTAGCTTGAGTGCTTTTTCAAAAGGGGTAAAAGAGTGAGCAACTCGTCATGACACACAAAAGTACAGCCTAAAAGTTATTAGAATGGCTGACAATAGTAAGAGATTGAAATAATGTTGATAACTTTGATTTTGCCTCATGAGGAAATCTAACTAATGATGGCTTCAATGCTTGTTTAACTATCTTGTTACAGGCTTTCAACAGCCATGGGAAATCCATCTCTCCAAAGTGAGGTGCAACGACGCACCTTCGTGCTCATGGATGCCTCCAAGCCAGATCACCATGACGCGAGAACACCTAGGAAGCCTCTTATGAGACTACCAAAAGAATCTCTCTCCGATTCGGGAAAAGAAGAGAATCCATATAAGGGCTCAAGAATTACGTTTCTTGATGATGCATCTCCTCCCAAAGGAAATTCAAGAGCCTCCACCAAAGGAACGAGAAAGAAGCGAGTCTTTGGCCACCGTCGCGGATATGCTCCATGAAGACGGTGGGCAAACGCTACTCCATCACCACAAAGCGGATAAGACAAAGCAAGAAAGAGGAACACCCTCTTCTCCATCTTCTTTTCCATCCTCTTCCTCTGAAATGAAAACTAGGGTCAAGATTGACAAAGATCAATACAAGAAAAGGCAAGAAAGAGGTCACCACTCTTCTCCACCTTCTTCAAATTCTTCACCCTCTGAAGAAAGTGATGGTGCAACCTTTGAACCATCAAAAAGAAGAGGCCCATAGGAAATCCTATGTTGCATGGAAGAGTCCGTCCAAGGTGAAGAAATTCAAGAGGGAGAGTAAGAGCAATCTCTTTCCTTACCTATGATGGTACCTTCTATCTATCTCTCTAGGCAAAGTCTTGTCCTTTATCCAACAATTCAAGTGCACCGTTGGAGATGAGGGCTTAAGACCATATTAGGTATTTTGGTAAAAATCTCACATTATGGGAATCTCCAAATCGACCGAAATTCATGTAATTTGGGAATTTTCCACTTAAAGTGGGAAAAATTGAGGTGTGTGGCTAGTAAATAAAGTGAAAATCTCATAGGATTGTGGTGTTGATAAACACCAAAAGTCAAGAGGATGTACAACACATGGATTTGAATAATAACTATAAATTACATAAAACAAAGGAAGATACAAAAAAGATTTTGTTTACAAATTGACTAGTATAGTCACAATAGAAGCTCCACACATAATTCTACTCCACATTTGATACCATATCTGAACTTTGATCCAAGTGTGGCTGATGTGCACGAGTGAGGCCTTCTTTGGCTTTTAGAGCATGTCTTTCTGGAATCTTTATTCTAGAAAATGGTCCTTCTTTGTTTGGTCTCCAGGACCAAACAATTGCATCTATAGTTTCCCACACTTGTGGGTCCTTATAGTTGACAGCCCAATAACCCTTCCAACAATTACTGTAAGCTTGAGTATCTGTCATCCCACTTTTTCTCGCGCAAGGTGCCCAATATTGAATCAAGAGTTTTCTGTAGTTTGGTGATGTAGGCTCATTATCAATGTCAGATAAAGCCATTGCAAGCCACACTGGATAGATTTCTGTGTCACTCGGAACAAGCATAAGAAAGTCACCTTGGTGCACATCAGACATAGGGTCAAACTCTTCCCTTGGCCTATCTCGTTGAGGCCCACAAAAATGATCGTTCAACTCTTCAAGGCCTAGGAATCTTTCTGCTCCTTGTTGCAAATTCATTGTAGTGCTTTGTAGGTGAGAATATTCTTGAGTTTTTGGCCAAAACATTTCATACAAGACTCCCTCTGATATGATTGCTTTCCAATCTCTTCAATTACCTTACTCCAATAATCTATCACGGGTCTATAATATCGCGGAATACTTGAACCATTCCCTAAATTTTTCCAAAATTTTATATAGTTCTTTAGCCCCAAAATGACTTCTTCGTGGGCCTTGACATACTCCGCCATTTGTACTAGAGGTGGATCTCCATGTGGTAACATTGGCTTGCCTTCTGTGTCTGTTTTCCAAAGGCGAATACTTCCACTCCAACTTGATACACCTACATGTGCCTTATATTGCATCATTGGTGTCTCATCCTGCATAAAGAACCTGAACTGAAGCGGTTTGGAATGTCCAACAAGTATGTCTTGTCCATCACAAAGATAGCCATCACAATATTGCTTGAAATCGGGATCTTTGTGAGAAAAAATGGAGCTGGAGATGAAGATGAGCTGTTTCGTAATGTATCCATCAAATGTGGCAAAGTATAGGTTTGTGTAACTCTCAACTTCTCTGAAAACCTACTAAACATGGCGTCTATGTCCTCATGTGTATGCCCAACCATTAAAAATCCCAGCTGGATGGTTTTGAAAACACCCCTTGCAACAAGCATTGACAAATAGGCAAATAAGTATCGATTTTTGTTTTCCCCTGCACAATTATCCAATTGTAGCAACAAGTTCTCTGGCAATCTGCGAAATGTTGACCCCAATTCCTCTTCTGCAATTTCTGACGACTGCACAATGGGCTCTTTTCCATCACTCAAGTTATGGTAGTCCAAAGCATCCCTTGAGTTCAAAGCATGTAGTAGTGAAATATTGCTCCTTGGAAGTCCATTTGTTACTAGATCACCAAGAGGATGCTTATCTATCCTCTCGAGGTTATGTAAACAATTAGCAATTGAGCCAATTGTAAGATTTGGATCAGCTGGCCACAAACCATTCAAGACAAAGTGTCCGTAATGACCTTCTCCATGTCCATGAGTGATCATGCCAATCAATGCCACCTGCAGATTATATCCTGAATCCACACCCTTGGGAACAATGCGTAATCTAGGAATGGCAGTCTTCTTTTGATCCATCTTATCATGGATTATGCATACATATTTTTGTGGTTGAGTTTCTGAATACGTGCGCCATGCATAATATAGGCTTCTGCAACTCTTTTGTTGTGCCATGTGAACTTCTCTCTCCCTCAAGAGAAGAGCTCTCTCTTCAAGAGAAGGTTTAGCTTCTAACCTTGCCTTGATTGAGCTACAAATATTGCACTTAGAGAACTCACTCGTCTTTGTTAAAGTGACATGTGGGTACTCTTTGTTCCAAATTCTACCAAAAGAAGATTGGATAGCTTCTTCTCATAGCCCATTTGGTCAAGTGTCGTGTTGATTTCACATAAAATATCCACTTGTTTGTATGTTGATGGAATCACCAATTGAGTCTCTCTTGAGCCATCTAGCAGTGTTCTACTTCTATGTGGCATCTTCTCAGAGTTGTTTTCCACAAACTCATTTAGTAGTGCTCTTGCTAAACTAGTATGTTGAAGTCCCCTTCTCAATGTACATGTGTTCCCATGTACATATTGGCGCACACCATTTTCAAAGTTCTCCTTGTATCGATAAAATGATGTCTTTGGTATTCCATGTAGCTCATACCATGCTCTACAACAAACAATAGAGCCATTTAGCCTGAATTGGTATCGTGACTTCTCATCTTTCTGATAACATATAGAAAGAACATCATAAACATAATTAGTGCGTGATTTTTGAGACTCTCCCCAAAATTGTTGTCGTAACCTTGTCACCATATCACGATCTGCAAATTGGCAGCATTTTTGTGCACAACAATCAATGCATGATACCCTTTGAATTGATTTGTTTGAAAGGTAAAAAGTCGAAGCTGGTGCTGCTTTTGATTTTTGAGTCCTGTTCATGAAAGTGTATCGTCTCTTCCTTGACAACTGGACAACATTACTCCCATCAAGTTTTTTTCCAACATTGCCATCGTTGGATACATCCTCATATGTAGCATGCATGCCATCAACAGGAACAAAGCGTTGTAATGGGCTCCCATTCAACATTGTTGTCTGCTTGATGGGCCACTTTAGCAAAGTGATGCTACCCACTTCAACCACATCATCAATGCTTGCATTTTCTCTTTCAATACCCACACCCACACAATCAGGACCAAGTTCCTGAAAGTTGACATAATCATGTGGAAATACATATAAGATGGTCCCTTCATTCATGGTTTGCATCATTGTGTCATCTTTTAAAAGGACCCTCTGATTTCTCCAAGACTCTCGAATCATTGCTTCAAATTCTGGGCTTGTCATAGGTATTGCATCTGTAACTAGAGGATCAGAATGATCATGTTCTTCATCACCATTGTAGCTTTCGTGTGGATCAATTAAGTTCCCATTTAATACAAAAGATTGCAAAAGAAGCTTTGACCATCGAACAGCACTCCATAATGAGCCTTGGAGAGATGAAGTATCCATTGTAGGAAAAGGTAGGACCACATCCTTCAAGCATTCCTCCACTAGTATGGAGACATTCCCAGCCCTATCTTGTACCACCACAAGTGGAATCTGGATCTGTTCTACACACACAAACCAATACCAACATTTCATTGTCAAGTATCATATGTACTTTCTCCCCAGATTCGAAGTCCACCTGTAAGTAAAAAGATTACATTGTTAAATCCATAGTTATAGAAAAATACTCTTCAAACAAAAAATCATGCTACAACATGAAAAAGGTTTGCATAGGTTGGACAAGTGGTGAACCTTGAGACCAAATCCTCCTTGCTATATTAATGGAAGCAAGGTTGGACAAGTGGTGGACCTTGAAACCAAAGCCTCTTTGCTATATGAGAGCATAGGTTGGACAAGTGGTGGACCTAGTTGTAATACCCACTGCCACCTATCAACTACTATAGGACTATGCTTTCCAATGTCCAAGTATCCCTTGAGTCTTTCAAGGTTGAACACGTGGTGGACCTTGAAACAAAAAATCCCCTTTCTATATCAGAGCATAGCTTGGACAAGTGGTGGACCTAGTTATAATGCCCAATATCCAAGGTGAAATACCTTAGGACTTTGCTACCTTGCTTGCCAATGTTTACGTAGCCCCTCATTTCTTTAATGGAAGTAAGGTTGGACAAGTGGTGGACCTTGAAACAAAGCCTCTTTGCTATATTAGAGCATAGGTTGGACCTAGTTTTAATACCCACTGCCACCTATCAACTACTATAGGACTATGCTTTCCCAATGTCCAAGTATCCCTTGAGTCTTTCAAGGTTGAACACACGTGTGGACCTTGAAACGAAAATCCCCTTTCTATATTAGAAAGGTTGAACACATGGTGGACCTTGAAACGAAAATCCCCTTTCTTTATCAGAGCATAGCTTGGACAAGTGGTGGACCTAGTTATAATGCCCAATATCCAAGGTGAAACACCTTAGGACCTTGCTACCTTGCTTGCCAATGTTTACGTAGCCCCTCATTTCTTTAATGGAAGCAAGGTTGGACAAGTGGTGGACCTTGAAAGCAAAGCCTCTTTGCTATATGAGCATAGGTTGGACCTAGTTGTAATACCCACTGCCACCTATCAACTACTATAGGACTATGCTTTCCAATGTCCAAGTATCCCTTGAGTCTTGCAAGGTTGAACACGTGGTGGACCTTGAAACCAAAATCCCCTTTCTATATCAGAGCATAGCTTGGACAAGTGGTGGACCTAGTTATAATGCCCCTCCTTTCTTTAATGGAAGAAAGGTTGGAAAAGTGGTGAATCTTGAAACCCAAACCCTTTGGCTATATATAGAGGATATCTTGGACAAGTGGTGGGCTTAGTTGTAGTATCCAATGTCCAAGGTCCAAGGTGAACTATGTAAAGACCTTACTTCCAAAAACAAAGTCGTACAAGTGGTTCTCCTTGAAACCAAAACCTCCTTAGTGTATTAGAACATAGCTTGGAGAAGTGGTGGACTTAGTTGTAATGGTGAATGTCCAAAGCAAACTATTATAGGACCTTGCTTCCCAAATCAAGTTTGGACAAGTGGTGGATCTTGAAACCAAAACCCCCTTACTCTATTAGAGCATAGCTTAGATAAGTGGTGGACCTAGCTGCCATGGAAAATGTTCAATCTGAACTGCTGCAGGACCTTGCTATTAAATGTCTAAGTAGAGCTAGCTTCTTTAATGGAATCAAGGTTGGGAAAGTGGTGCATCTTGAAACCAAAAGCCCTTTATTGTATTAGAGCATAGCTTGGACAAGTGAGGGACCTAGTTTTAATGTGTGATGTCCAAAGAAAAGTATTACAAGACCTTGCTTTCCAATATTTGAATGGTCAAGTGGTTAAAACTAAGTATAAAACTTTGACCATTTTCTTCTCGAATTGCCAAAAAGCTAGTTTAGACACCCCTAAATGAAAATGGTTTAGGGTGGCCTTAAACAATGTTTTTTCAAAGACTTGAACAAAAGGGTTGCCGAAGAGTAATGACATTTATTGTGGCTTGAAGTGCCTGAGTATGTGAAAACAAGCCTAGGTTTTCCACGAGGCAAAAGGTGACATAATAAGAACATTGGAAACTTAGGATTGACCATGTGGCCTAAACTTTGGCAAGTGAAGTGGTGGCCAAGTTTTGTGGCACAGTGTGCACTTGGTCCTATATGTGTTGACCACTTGGCTAAATCTAGGACCATAAGGCCAAACCTTTGGCACCTTAAATATAGTATGGGACATAATCTAGAACTGCTGCTATAGTAAATTAGTAGTATAGCTAATATGTTAATATTTGTATTATATTTAAGTATATGCTAATATAATTTATGTTCAAATTTCACTAATGAAGAATGTTCCCATTTAGCACTCCAGATGCGGGGTCTTAGGGCAATGCCACAATGGGGTGACAAGGCAGCGCTTCCACGTGAGGTTTGGGGGTAGCGCTCTTGATGGGGATGTGGAATATAGCGCTCTCGATGGCGGGGCTTGGGAGGTTGATTTTGGATATTGTTCTTTAAAGTGAATTCCTAGTATAGGATTACGCATGTTTTTCATATTTTCAACCATGATTTCTTTAATTTTGGCCGTGTGAATTGGTTAATTTTTTATATTGCTTTTGTTTTTTTAATCCTATGATAAAACATGGACTTGTAGCATACGTGGCATTCTAATAAACCCTATCAAGATTAGGCACACAGAGAGCGCACGAGCAACGCACACAGAGAAAGCAGGCGAGCAGCAAACACACAGAAAGCGCACACGGATCGCACACAGTTGGAGTATACGCGCGCGTAGAGGAGCAAGCTCGGCATCGTACACAACACACAGGTGGAGTGCACAGGATTGAAAGTTCGCGCACAAGATAAAGAAACAGCAGCGTACACAACGCTTTCCAAAGGGCAGGATCGGGCAGTCTTCTCAGGAGACATTGCACACCTCACGAATAGAGAAAAAACAGGTATTTCTCTCTCTCTCACTCTCTGTCTTTCTCCATATAGAGAAGATGGTTCTCTGTAACTCTTCTTGCACACACACTCTCTCGTCAAAAGACAGAGATACATAGTTTAAAAGTATCCCCACACATACACATATTCCCACACATCGTCTTCCTCTCTTCCACATACATAACCACAGTGAAATCTGTTATCTTGCTGTCTCTCTCTTGAAAATACATGCACATATTCCCACACATCGTCTTCCTCACTTCCACATACATAACCACAATGAAATCTGTTATCTTGTTGTCTCTCTCTTGAAAATACGTGCACATATTCCCATACATCGTCTTCCTCTCTTCCACATACATAAACACAGTGAAATCTGTTATCTTTCTCTCTCCTCTCTCTAAAAACAGTATTTATCTCTCTCTCTCTCTCTATCTATCTATCTATCTCTGTATCTTGCTATCTCTCTCTTGAAAATACATGCTCATGTATGTGTGCGTCTGTGTTATCTATGTGTATGTATGTATATTTGTGTTATTTCATTGTAATACTCATACATAATGCAGATACACAATTACACTTAATTACGATATGCACACATAGTATATATACATACATAAATATCACAAATAACTAACACATTGTAATACTAGTAAAATTGAATGGAAGACTTACTTGCGTGATCTGTTAAAGTCGATTCTTGTAGCGAGTTCTGGATGTATGCTGAGCTGATTTTCCTCTAATCCATTTGTAGATATGATTGTAACTTCTGTTTCTCAAAAATAGTAGTGTTGTTTAGTGATACACCTAATGGACATAAATGGTTTAAACTAGGACATGTAGACCAAAAATACGTGTATTTCTTTGGATGAATATATACACTTTTTGGACCCTTACCACAAGTGGTGGACCTTGAGACCAGTGGACTATAAGGACCTCCAAACAATACCTTGTACACTCAATCCTTCTTGGTATCTAGGTTGGACAAGTGGTGGACCTTGTTCAAATTCTCTAACCACTCTCTCTAACATGGTGACATAATTTAGGTGTGATAAATTCATATCTATGCAAACTAATATCAGTTTAGGCTTGTTAATTTGAATTTGTTTGAATTTATGTACAATATAATGATTTGAGGTTTGCATATTTGAATTTAGGTGGTATAATGATATCTTTTGTGGTAAACTTGAATTTAAATCAATTTTCGCGTGGAATATTTTAAATTTAAGTAGTAAATTTAAATTTTTATAAAAAAGTTTGAATTTTAAAATTTGGGCGGGATATTTTAAAATTTAGGCGGGATATTTAAGATTTGGGAGGATATTTTTAAATTTAGGCGGGAAGGTTTTGAATTTATAGCGAGATCTCCCTTACATAAGAGAGTATAGGTTGGACAAGTGGTGGACCTTCAAGCTAGAGCATCCATGCTACTGGACATGATAGGTAGGGAAATCTAGTTGAATATTGTATGTATAATATATATGTAATAGATCTAGCTTGGACAAGTGGTGGACCTTGGAACAAAACCCCATGTAAAACATATCATGCACATTCCAAGTGGTCAAAAAAAATATCATTTAAGATATAGCCTTATAGGTTGGACAAGTGGTGGACCTTAACACCCAGATATTCTTCATATAATGACATAGAGTGGAAAACTGGTGAATCTTGAGACCAAACCATGCTACTAGCGATAATAGCTTGGACAAGTGGTGGACCTTGAAAGTAAACCCCCATCTACGAAATATCGTGGGTTTAAGGTATTTCGATGGAGCCTAGCATCTTGGAGACATCGTGCATCTTGCTTCTCTTCATGTTTCAATGGAGCCTATCTTGGACAAATGGTGGAGCATCCTTCTCTCCATGTTTCAATGGACCCTAGCTTGGACAAGTGGTGGACCTTTGCTTCTCTCTATTATTCAATAGAGTTAGCTTGGACAAGTGGTGGACCTTGGAACCAAAACCCCCATGTAAAACCTATCATGGTCACTCCAAGTGGTGAGAAAGAATAACCTTTAAGATATAGCCTTATAGGTTGGACAAGTGGTGGACCTTAACACCCTAATATTCTTAATATAATGACATAGAGTGAAAAGTGGTGAATCTTGAGACAAAACCACTCATGCTACTAGCACTAATAGCTTGGACAACTGGTGGACCTTGAACGTAAACCCCCCATGTTTCAATAGAGTTAGCTTCGACAAATGGTGGAGCATCCTTCTCTCCATGTTTCAATGGAGCCTAGCTTAGACAAGTGGTGGACCTTTGCTTCTCTCTATGATTCAATAGAGTTAGCTTGGACAAGTGGTGGACCTTGGAACCAAACCCCCATGTAAAACCTATCATGGTCACTCCAACTGGTAATAAAGAATAACCTTTAAGATGTAGCCTTATAGGTTGGACAAGTGGTGGACCTTAACACGCGCATATTCTTAATATAATGACATAGAGTGGAAAAATGGTGAATCTTGAGACCAAACCACTCAGGCTACTAGTGATAATAGCTTGGACAAGTGGTGGACCTTGAATGTAAACCCCTCATCTACGACATATCGTGGGTTTAATGTTTTTCAATGGAGCCTAGCATCTTGGAGACATGGTGCACCTTGCTTCTCCTCATGTTTCAATGGAGCCTACCTTGGACAAATGGTGGAGCATCCTTCTCTCCATGATTCAATGGACCCTAGCTTAGACAAGGGGTGGACCTTTGCTTCTCTCTATGTTTCATTAGAGTTAGCTTGGACAAGTGGTGGACCTTGGAACCAAACCCCCATGTAAAACCTATCATGGTCACTCCAAGTAGTAAGAAAGAATAACCTTTAAGATGTAGCCTTATAGGTTGGACAAGTGGTGGACCTTAACACCCACATATTCTTAATAAAAGTGGTGAATCTTGAGACCAAACCACTCAGGCTACTAGCAATAATAGCTTGGACAAGTGGTGGACCTTGAATGTAAACCCCTCATCTACGAAATATCGTGGGTTTAATGTATTTCGATGGAGCCTAGCATCTTGGAGACATGGTGCAGCTTGCTTCTCGTCATGTTTCAATGGAGCCTATCTTGGACAAATGGTGGAGCATCCTTCTCTCCATGTTTCAATGGACCCTAGCTTGGACAAGTGGTGGACCTTTGTTTCTCTCTCTATGTTCAATAGAGTTAGCTTGGACAAGTGGTGGACCTTGAACCAAACCCCCATGTAAAACCTATCATGGTCACTCCAAGTGGTAATAAAGAATAACCTTTAAGATGTAGCCTTATAGGTTGGACAAGTGGTGGACCTTAACACGCGCATATTCTTAATATAATGACATAGAGTGGAAAAGTGGTGAATCTTGAGACCAAACCACTCAGGCTACTACCAATAATAGCTTGGACAAGTGGTGGACCTTGAATGTAAACCCCTCATCTACGACATATCGTGGTTTAATGTTTTTCGATGGAGCCTAGCATCTTGGAGACATGGTGCACCTTGCTTCTCCTCATGTTTCAATGGAGCCTACCTTGGACAAATGGTGGAGCATCCTTCTCTCCATGTTTCAATGGACCCTAGCTTAGACAAGGGGTGGACCTTTGCTTCTCTCTATGTTTCAATAGAGTTAGCTTGGACAAGTGGTGGACCTTAGAACCAAACCCCCATGTAAAACCTATCATGGTCACTCCAAGTAGTAAGAAAGAATAACCTTTAAGATGTAGCTTATAGGTTGGACAAGTGGTGGACCTTAACACGCGCATATTCTTAATATAACGACAATGAGTGGAAAAGTGGTGAATCTTGAGACCAAACCACTCAGGCTACTAGCAATAATAGCTTGGACAAGTGGTGGACCTTGAATGTAAACCCCTCATCTACGAAATATCGTGGTTTTAATGTTTTTCGATGGAGCCTAGCATCTTGGAGACATGGTGCAGCTTGCTTCTCCTCATGTTTCAATGGAGCCTACCTTGGACAAATGGTGGAGCATCCTTCTCTCCATGTTTCAATGGACCCTAGCTTAGACAAGGGTGGACCTTTGCTTCTCTCTATGTTTCAATAGAGTTAGCTTGGACAAGTGGTGGACCTTGGAACCAAACCCCCATGTAAAACCTATCATGGTCACTCCAAGTAGTAAGAAAGAATAACCTTTAAGATGTAGCCTTATAGGTTGGACAAGTGGTGGACCTTAACACCACACATATTCTTAATAAAAGTGGTGAATCTTGAGACCAAACCACTCAGGCTACTAGCAATAATAGCTTGGACAAGTGGTGGACCTTGAATGTAAACCCCTCATCTACGAAATATCGTGGGTTTAATGTATTTCGATGGAGCCTAGCATCTTGGAGACATGGTGCAACTTGCTTCTCGTCATGTTTCAATGGAGCCTATCTTGGACAAATGGTGGAGCATCCTTCTCTCTCATGTTTCAATGGACCCTAGCTTGGACAAGTGGTGGACCTTTGTTTCTCTCTATGTTTCAATAGAGTTAGCTTGGACAAGTGGTGGACCTTGGAACCAAACCCCCATGTAAAACCTATCATGGTCACTCCAAGTGGAATAAAGAATAACCTTTAAGATGTAGCCTTATAGGTTGGACAAGTGGTGGACCTTAACGGCCATATTTTAATATAATGACATAGAGTGGAAAAGTGGTGAATCTTGAGACCAAACCACTCAGGCTACTACCAATAATAGCTTGGACAAGTGTTGGACCTTGAATGTAAACCCCTCATCTACGACATATCGTGGGTTTAATGTTTCGATGGAGCCTAGCATCTTGGAGACATGGTGCACCTTGCTTCTCCTCATGTTTCAATGGAGCCTACCTTGGACAAATGGTGGAGCATCCTTCTCTCCATGTTTCAATGGACCCTAGCTTAGACAAGGGGTGGACCTTTGCTTCTCTCTATGTTTCAATAGAGTTAGCTTGGACAAGTGGTGGACCTTGGAACCAAACCCCCATGTAAAACCTATCATGGTCACTCCAAGTAGTAAGAAAGAATAACCTTTAAGATGTAGCCTTATAGGTTGGACAAGTGGTGGACCTTAACACCCACATATTCTTAATAAAAGTGGTGAATCTTGAGACCAAACCACTCAGGCTACTAGCAATAATAGCTTGGACAAGTGGTGGACCTTGAATGTAAACCCCTCATCTACGAAATATCGTGGGTTTAAGTATTTTCGATGGAGCCTAGCATCTTGGAGACATGGTGCAGCTTGCTTCTCTCATCATGTTTCAATGGAGCCTATCTTGGACAAATGGTGGAGCATCCTTCTCTCCATGTTTCAATGGACCCTAGCTTGGACAAGTGGTGACCTTTTTTTCTCTCTTGTTTCAATAGAGTTAGCTTGGACAAGTGGTGGACCTTGGAACCAAACCCCCATGTAAAACCTATCATGGTCACTCCAAGTGGTAATAAAGAATAACCTTTAAGATGTAGCCTTATAGGTTGGACAAGTGGTGGACCTTAACACGCGCATATTCTTAATATAATGACATAGAGTGGAAAAGTGGTGAATCTTGAGACCAAACCACTCAGCTACTAGCAATAATAGCTTGGACAAGTGTTGGACCTTGAATGTAAACCCCTCATCTACGACATATCGTGGTTTAATGTTTTTTTCGATGGAGCCTAGCATCTGGAGACATGGTGCACCTTGCTTCTCCTCATGTTTCAATGGAGCCTACCTTGGACAAATGTGGAGCATCCTTCTCTCCATGTTTCAATGGACCCTAGCTTAGACAAGGGGTGGACCTTTGCTTCTCTCTATGTTTCAATAGAGTTAGCTTGGACAAGTGGTGGACCTTGGAACCAAACCCCCATGTAAAACCTATCATGGTCACTCCAAGTAGTAAGAAAGAATAACCTTTAAGATGTAGCCTTATAGGTTGGACAAGTGGTGGACCTTAACACCCACATATTCTTAATAAAAGTGGTGAATCTTGAGACCAAACCACTCAGGCTACTAGCAATAATAGCTTGGACAAGTGGTGACCTTGAATGTAAACCCCTCATCTACGAAATATCGTGGGTTTAATGTATTTCGATGGAGCCTAGCATCTTGGAGACATGGTGCAGCTTGCTTCTCGTCATGTTTCAATGGAGCCTATCTTGGACAAATGGTGGAGCATCCTTCTCTCCATGTTTCAATGGACCCTAGCTTGGACAAGTGGTGGACCTTTGTTTCTCTCTATGTTTCAATAGAGTTAGCTTGGACAAGTGGTGGACCTTGGAACCAAACCCCCATGTAAAACCTATCATGGTCACTCCAAGTGGTAATAAAGAATAACCTTTAAGATGTAGCCTTATAGGTTGGACAAGTGGTGGACCTTAACACGCGCATATTCTTAATATAATGACATAGAGTGGAAAAGTGGTGAATCTTGAGACCAAACCACTCAGGCTACTACCAATAATAGCTTGGACAAGTGTTGGACCTTGAATGTAAACCCCTCATCTACGACATATCGTGGGTTTAATGTTTTTCGATGGAGCCTAGCATCTTGGAGACATGGTGCACCTTGCTTCTCCTCATGTTTCAATGGAGCCTACCTTGGACAAATGGTGCATCCTTCTCTCCATGTTTCAATGGACCCTAGCTTAGACAAGGGTGGACCTTTGCTTCTCTCTATGTTTCAATAGAGTTAGCTTGGACAAGTGGTGGACCTTGGAACCAAACCCCCATGTAAAACCTATCATGGTCACTCCAAGTAGTAAGAAAGAATAACCTTTAAGATGTAGCCTTATAGTGTTGGACAAGTGGTGACCTTAACACCCACATATTCTTAATAAAAGTGGTGAATCTTGAGACCAAACCACTCAGGCTACTAGCAATAATAGCTAGGGAAAACCATTAAGATATAGTCTTTCAAGGTGAGAAAAAGAATAACCATTAAGATATAGTCTTATAGGTTGGACAAGTGGTGGACCTTAACACCCAAATATTCTTAATATAATGACAGAGAGTGGAAAAGTGGTGAATCTTGAGAGCAAACCACTCATGCTACTAGCGATAATAGGTTGGACAAATTTTGATCTTGAATGTAAACTCCCCATGTACAAAATAACGTGGTTTAAGGTATTTCGATGGAGGCTAGCATCTTGGAGACATGGTGCAGCTTGCTTCTCTTCATGTTTCAATGGAGTCTATCTTGGACAAATGGTGGAGCATCCTTCTCTCCATGTTTCAATAGACCCTAGCTTAGACAAGTGGTGGACCTTTGCTTCTCTCTATGTTTCAATAGAGTTAGCTTGGACAAGTGGTGGACCTTGGAACCAAACCCCCATGTAAAACCTTTCATGGTCACTCCAAGTGGTCAGAAAGAATAACCATTAAGATATAGTCTTATAGGTTGGACAAGTGGTGGACCTTAATACCCAAATATTCTTAATATAATGACACAGAGTGAAAAAGTGTTGAATCTTGAGACCAAACCCCTCATGCTACTAGCGTTAATAGGTTGGACAACTGGTGGACCTTGAATGTAAACTTCCATGTTTCAATAGAGTTAGCTTCGACAAATGGTGGAGCATCCTTCTCTCCATGTTTCAATGGAGCCTAGCTTGGACAAGTGGTGGACCTTTGCTTCTCTCTATGAGAAAGAATAAAGTTAGCTTGGATAAGTGGTGGACCTTGGAACCAAACCCCTATGTAAAACATATCATGGACATTTCAAGTGGTGAGAAAGAAATACCTTTAAGATATACCCTTATAGGTTGGACAAGTGGTCGACCTTAACACCTAGATCTTCTTTATATAATGACATAGAGTGGAAAAGTGGTGAATCTTGAGACCAAACCACTCATGCTACTAGGGATAATAGCTTGGAAAAGTGACTGACCTTGACGTTAAACCCCACATGTAAACAATATTTGGGTTTAAGGTATTTCAATGGATCCTAAATCTTGGAGACATGGTGCAACTTGCTTCTTTTCATGTTTCAATGAAGCCTATCTTCCACCAATGGGGGATCATCCTTCTCTAAATGTCTCAGTGGAGCCTAGCTTGGACAAGTGGTGGACCTTTGCTTCTCTCTATGTTTCCATAGAGTTAGCTTGGACAAGTGGTGGACCTTGAAACCAAACCCCCATGTAAAACATATCATGGTCATTCCAAGTGGTGAGAAATAATACCCTTTAAGATCTAGCCTTATAGGTTGGACAAGTGGTCGACCTTAAAACCTAGATCTTCATAATATAACGACATAGAGTGGAAAAGTGTAAATCTTGAGACCAAACCACTCATGCTACTAAGAATAATAGGTTGGACAAGTGGTGGACCTTGAATGTAAACCCCCCATGTACGAAATATCATGGGTTTAAGGTATTTCAATGGAGCCTAGCATCTTGGAGACATGGTGCAGATTGCTTCTCTTCATGTTTCAATGGAGCCTATCTTGGACAAATGGTGAGCATCCTCCTCTCTCCATGTTTCAATGGAGCCTAGCTTGGACAAGTGGTGGACCTTTGCTTCTCTCTATGTTTCAATAGAGTTAGCTTGGACAAGTGGTGGGCCTTGAAACCAAACTCCCATGTAAAACCTATCTTGGTAACTCCAAGTGGAGAAAGAATAAAGTTTAAGATATAGCCTTATAGGTTGGACAAGTGGTGGACCTTAGCACCCAGATATTCTTAATAGAATGACATAGAGTGGAAAAATGGTGAATCTTGAGACCAAACCACTCATGCTACTAGAGATAATAGGTTGGACAAGTGGTGGACCTTGAATGTAAACCCCCATGTACAAAATATCATGGGTTTGAGGTATTTCAATGGAGCCTAGCATCTTGGAGACATGGTGTAGCTTGCTTCTCTTCATGTTTCAATGGAGCGTATCTTGGACAAATGGTGGAGCATCCTTCTCTCCATGTTTCAATGGACCCTAGCTTGGACAAGTGGTGGACCTTTTCTCTCTATTTCAATAGAGTAGCTTGGACAAGTGGTGGACCTTGAAACAAAACCCCCATGTAAAACCTATGCTGGTCACTCCAAGTGGTGAGAAAGAATAACCCTTAAGATATAGCCTTATAGGTTGGACAAGTGGTGGACCTTAACACCCAAATATTCTTAATATAATGACATAGAGTGAAAAAGTGGTGAATCTTGAGACCAAACCACTCATGCACTAGCGTTAATAGGTTGGACAAGTGGTGGACCTTGAATGTAAACCCCCCATGTTTCAATAGAGTTAGCTTCGACAAATGGTAGAGGATCCTTCTCTCCATGTTTCAATGGAGCCTAGCTTGGACAAGTGGTGGACCTTTGTTTCTCTCTATGTTTCAATAGAGTTAGCTTGGACAAGTGGTGGACCTTGGAGCCAAACCCCCATGTAAAACATATCATGGACATTTCAAGTGGTGAGAAAGAATACCCTTTAAGATATACCCTTATAGGTTGGACAAGTGGTCGACCTTAACACCCAGATCTTCTTAACGTAATGACATAGAGTGGAAAAGTGGTGAATCTTGAGACCAAACCACTCATGCTACTAGAGATAATAGGTTGGACAAGTGGTGGACCTTGAATGTAAACTCCCCATGTACAAAATATCGTGGGTTAAGGTATTTCAATGGATCTTAGCATCTTGGAGACATGGTGCAGCTTGCTTCTCTTCATGTTTCAATGGAGCCTATCTTGGACAAATGGTGGAGCATCCTTCTCTCCATGTTTCAATGGACCCTAGCTTAGACAAGTGGTGGACCTTTGCTTCTCTCTATGTTTCAATAGAGTTAGCTTGGACAAGTGGTGGAACTTGGAACCAAACCCCCATGTAAAACCTATCATGGTCATTCCAAGTGGTGAGAAAGAATACCCTTTAAGATATAGCCTTATAGGTTGGACAAGTGGTGGACCTTAACACCCAGATCTTCTTAATATAATGACATAGAGTGGAAAAGTGGTGAATCTTGACATCAAACCACTCATGCTACTAGTGATAATAGGTTGGACAAGTGGTGGACCTTGAATGTAAACCCCCCATGTACGAAATATCATGGTTTAAGATATTTCAATGGAGCCTAGCATTTTGGAGACATGGTGCAGCTTGCTTCTCTTCATGTTTCAATCAAACCTGGCTTGGACAAATGGGGAGCATCCTTCTCTCCATGTTTCAATGGAGCCTAGCTTGGACAAGTGGTGGACCTTTGATTCTCTCTATGTTTCAATAGAGTTAGCTTGGACAAGTGGTGGACCTTGGAACCAACCCCTATGTAAAACCCATCATGTGCATTCCAAGTGGTGGTAAATAATACCATTTAAGATATAGCCTTATAGTTGGACAAGTGGTGGACCTTAACACCCAGATCTTCTTAATATAATGACATAGAGTGGAAAAGTGGTGAATCTTGAGACCAAACCACTCATGCTACTAGGGATAATAGGTTGGACAAGTGGTGGACCTTGAATTTAAACCCCACATATACAAAATATCATGGGTTTAAGGTATTTCAATGGAGCCTAGCATCTCAAAGACATGGTGCATCTTGCTTCTCTTCATGTTTCAATGGAGCCTATTTTGGACAAATGGTGGAGCATCCTTCTCTCCATGTTTCAATGGACCCTAGATTGGACAAGTGGTGGACCTTTGCTTCTCTCTATGTTTCAATATAGTTAGCCTATATTAGACAATTAGTAGACCTCGAATCTCTCCATGTTGTCTAGAGCTGAGCTTGGACAAGTGGTGGACCTTACTTCTCCCTTCCCTTAGTTTACTAGCTTAAATGATCACTATGTATACTTGCTTAGATCTAGCTTGAACAAGTGGTGGAACTTGTATTCACACAAACTTAATCCATTACAAAAAAGTATATGTTAAAATAACATTTGGTTTTTTTTGTTTCAGGAAGATGGCTCCAAAAAAACAGGTTGCAAGGTTGCTGTCTCAGTTGACTATACTTGCAATGATCTTAGGAAATGGTATTTGGACATACATGGTATAGAGGTGCACAATTTCATAAGGTGCATCTATTTATTGCCAAAAAGGAGAATGACAGCTTGTTTGAAGATGTTGGACAAGTTGTGGAAGCATCTGTCTCTGTAGTTGATAGTCATCCAGAGGTGGAATGCATTGACATTCTAGTTCCAATGAATCTAGAATTTCAACTATCTCCAGGAGCATATGCATTGGAGCGCATGTCTAGAAACAAAGAAGAGACAATGTTTTCTCGAGGATGGAAGTTTGCAGAATCAAATCCAAATATCACAGCAGATCAACTTCAAAGCTCCATCATTGCCACACTACAACGAAAAAAGGTGAAAGCTTCACGACCACCATCCACAAAGAAGCAAGCAAAAGTGCAGAAAGTAGAAGCTAAGCGAACTAGTTCCATTTTGGATGTAGACAAGGCATCTTTGGCATCCTCATCAACAGAGGGTTCAATGTCAAAGATGAGAATTGTGGATCCAGATGTTTTAGAAGCTGAGGCCATGAAAGGACAAGAAAAAGATACAGGTGGAATGAATAAGTACATAAATTATTTTCCTTTCCAATATAGGGAATTTGATATCCCTATTCAAAATTGTTGGCTTGCTCCTGATCACTATAATGCACGTATTATGGATAAAAAACACGCTGAAAGTGTGTTATTTGGATTTTCACGGAGTACGACCAAGCCTGCAGCATGTGCATATTGATGCCTGTTCGAAATGCAAAATCAAAGAAGGGGACTCCTTTGGCAGTAGAAGAGGTAGAGGAGCAAAAAATTAAAGATTATCATTATTGGATTCTTGATGGGCAGCATTCAATCTATGCTGCAAAAGTTTTGCTTCACAATGAACAAAACAACAAAGAGATCTTTGAAAGACTGATTAGCGTGTATAAATTTAGAAAGGCTCGCATTGTTGTGAATGCTCCTCCATTTGTTGCAACTGCTATATCTGCCATTGCAAATGAGGAGGCTCAGGCATTGTATGTCAAGCAACCTTACAGCCAAATATTGAGACATTTACGGAGTCAATGGATCTTCTCAGGACGACCACCAAAGGCAGCAAGTGGAATTGCAGAGGGACATGCATCTCGTGCCGGATGGGATGTAAGTTATTTTCTTTGTCTTTTTGATAGTGTTTAATTAACAAATCTTGCTCAATAGTTTAATTATTTCTCTATTTCTTTTTAGGCTTTTCTTCGATTGGCAAGAATGAGTGCAGCAGCAAGTTGGATTGCTAAACAGGCACACATGGTCACGTACTCTGATTTAGTTTATGATTGCTGGATAGAAATCATTGAAAATCTAGAAGAGGAGAATAAGAAACCCCCAACAACTGTATTTAGATACCTTTGTGGCCTTGAGGAATCAGAGGTAAAGACTATTCAAGAAGAGATTAGAGATGAGAAGATTTTACTGTCAAAGAGTGCAAAGGATGGTGATGCAACTGACATGTATGATCGAATCAAGCAGTTGAAGCAAGACAAATTGATTCAAGATGCACTTCTTGAAGGCTTCAACAATTTGAATGAGTCTTCACCATGTAAAGACTGGGAGGAGGTGGTCAAAATGTATAACATCAATGATGTTGTTTATAAAACAATTTTAATGCTATGCGAGGAATGGATCAGATCTAGTTTGACGCGTGGAACAAAGAAAATGGCTTTTCCAGATGGAGCAATAAAATACATGCAATGGGCAATTCACCTTCAAAGGAGAAAACTGAGCCTAGAGATTTGCCATGGTCAATCTATGTGGTGAGCCTACAAATGGAAGGCAATCTCTACTTGATGCGCCACTTCAATAATAAAGTGCCTATTGGCTTATGTGTTTTAGATATGACAAAAAACGTTGGAGGCAATTTGAAGTGGAGTGAGGAGACATTTAACAATGCTTTGGATGGGATCTTGGCTATTGCTGGAGGGTCAACAGATCCTGGATTTGTCTTTCTTGCATTTGTGGATTTCACTAACTTCACAAATTGCAATGTGCCTTTCACGCCATGGGAGATAATCTGAGCTACCATTGTTGTGGTGCATTGCATCACTTTCCATCAGCTCCTTGCAAAGGAGCAATTCAATTCCTAACAGTTATTGCCTTCTTGGGACAAGGCAATGCATTTGAAGACCTGAGAAGAAGATCAGAGGAACATCCCATGCCAATTGATTGTTCTCTTCTTCAAGTAGCAGATAACGATATGTCAGATTTGCAATATTTGGAGGCCAAAAAAAGAGCTTTGGTCAAGCACTACATTCGTACATATTGTTTTGAAGACCGCAAGCTTGTTGATGTTTTTGGTGATGGCTCCTTGGTTGCACAAGAAGGAATACAACAGAAAAAAGAAGTTATCTGCTTAATTGATAGTGTGGAGGAGGCAAAAAGCGTGGAGACCATGCTGCTAGACTTTGTTAAGTCTCATGAAGATATAGAAAAATGGGCTGGACTTCAACAATCCACTTCGCAATCAGGCGACATTGTGCCTGTTACAGAGGAGTGCTCTCCACAAAGAGAAGAAGAACAAACAACAACACCATCCTCTGTCAATGGAGGACTTTTTGGAAATGGAGACACGTATGTTTTGAGTTTCTTGTGCATGTTAGTGTTTCTTGTTACTGATTTGATACTCTTAATGTTAGATTTTGCTTTATATAGTATTGATTGAGTTTGTATTTTTTATCTCAAGCATTCAAGGTTTGAATGTAAATAGTAAATTACTTGAGTTTTTGAATGGTGGATCTGTAGACTAAAACTATAACATTTAATACTCACAAAGACTTAATTACTTAAGAGCTTGAACTCAATAAGTTTTGGACCTTTTATCAATACCCCCTTGATATGATACATTAGATCGTAGCATGGTTAAATGGTGATGCTTCATAAATTGAACCTAGCTTAGACAGGTGCTGGAGCCTAAATTTAAACTAACCTTGCTAGAAGGGAGCTTATGTTTGGACTTTGAGAACTAGCATAAGTAATCAATTAGAGCATAGATTAGACATGTGGTGGTGGCCGGCCTTAGAGACCAAAATCTTAATGAGCTTGGAAAGGTATTTAAGTACTGCAATTTACTTAGTTTTAGTACTCATTAAATGCATAGCTTGACAAAAGGTGGACCTTACATGGATCCTAATTTCAAGAGGTGTGGTAGACCTTCAAAACAAGCTCATATAGCTTGGACATGTGGTAGACCTTGCATGAAGACTAGTTTAGACAAGTGTGGTACACCTTGTAACCAACACCCATTTGTTATATTAGCTTGGACAAGTGGTGGACCTTGCTTTTATGTTTCAATGGAGCATATTTTGGACAGGTGGTAGACCTTGTTTCTCTCCATGCTTCAATGGAGAGAAACTTTAGCTTGGACAAGTGGTGGACCTTGTTTTTAATGTTTTAAAGGAGCATATTTCGGACAAGTGGTAGACATAGTTTCTCTCCATGGTTCAATGGAACCCACCTTAGACAAGTGAAGTACCTTGAAACCAAACCCCCATAATACAACCTACTAAATAGGTTTGGTAAATATGTAGAGGATATGAAAACGTATCCTTATATCAATTACCCATGCATAGCTTGGACAAGTGGTGGACCTTGATTCTCTCTATGTTTCAATGGATCCTATCTTGGACTAGAGATATATCTTACTTAGTTCCATGCTTCAATGGATTGTAGCTTGGATAAGGAGTGGAACTTCAAACAAAACTCCACAGCATAGCATATATTAACAATTCATGGGTTTTATAGAGATTGTCTTGCCTATTTTGGAGAGTTGGTACACCTTTATTCTCCATTCTTCAATGGATCTGAGGTTGGACAAGCGGAGCTGGAGAAGTGGTCAACCTTAAAATGAAACCTCCCATGCTACAACCCATCATAGATCGTATATGTAGTGGACCTTGAAACTCTTTTATGTCCCTAGCTTAGAGAAGCATTGCACTCTTGATTATCTCCATACATGAAGGCAAGGTTGGACAAGTGGTGGACCTTCAAACCAGAATCTCTATGCAATAATAGGCAAGTGGTGGAGCTTGTTTTCTCCTTGTTCCAATGGAGCCTAGCTTAGACAAACAATGGAGCTTGCTTCTCTCCATGTTTCAATGGATCCTAGCTTAGAAAAGTGGTGGAGCTTTGCTTCTCTCCATGTTCCAATGGACCATAGCTTAGACAAGTGGTAGACCTTGAAAAACACCCCCCGTATACAACATATTATGGGGTTTTCATGTTTCAATGGCTCCTAGCTTGGACAAATGGTAGAGCTTGCTTCTCTTTATGTTTCAATGGATCCAATCTTAGCCAAGGGGTGGACCTTGAAACAAGAATCCCCCCCCCCCCCCATGTACAACGTATTATGGGTTTTGAAAGCACTGGGAGAAAATAATAGCTTTGATAAGTGGTGGACCTTGCTTCTCTCCATGCTTCAATGGAGCCGAGGTTGGACACATGTTGGAGAGAAGATGGTTGCCCATGAAATAAGACCATGCATGCTATAATCAATCATATGTTGTACACATGGTGGACCTTGCAATTGTTTTATATGCCTAACTTGGACAAGTGGAGGACCCTTGATTACCTCCAGATATCAACAACAAGCCAAGTTTGGACAAGTGTAGTACACCAAACCAGAATCTATATGCTACAATAGAGTATAGGTAGGACACGCGATGAACCTTGATATCAAACCATCCATGCTACTAGAGATGATAGGTTTCACATGTGGTGGAACCTTGTATCAATGTTCTATGTGTAGTTTTTGACTAGTGATAGACCTTGAAACTAATCCCTCTAGGCTACAAGAAAAAAGAGATGGATGAGGAGGCTAGACTACTTTTGTTGCATCAATGCATCCCATGTTACCACATATACTATAGGTTCTTGGATAAGTGTTGGATCTTGTGTCAATGCTCCATGTCTAGCTTGGACAAGTGGTGGACCTTGGTTCTCTCTATGCTTCAAATGGGCAATAGATTGGAGACACAGTGGCCTTTTTTTTCCAATGATTTTATTTTTTGGAAACCTTGGAGGCACCATGTAAGAGGCACTCTAAGTCTTCCATACAATGGACCTATTGGACTATAAAATAATGATATCTTTCTTTGATATTGTCATTATTTTATGCATAATATTTTCTTCTTTTTGCAGACACAAAGGAGTTAAGTGATATAAAAACTAGATGTATTTCACACTATGATTGGCATGAAGATCCTTTTGGGACACCAACTTTTCCTATTCCCAAGATGTAATTTTCCATATTAACGGTGTGGATTTTGAAGTGCGACTTTCATGTATTGAAGGAGCTGGTTATGGGCTATTTTGTGCATACTACCCTGGAAAGTGGTTTGACTATTCTAAACTATGGAGGGCATAAGTATAGATTTCAAGACTGGAAAAAGATATGCAAAATATTTCCAAGAGCTTATAAATATTCTCTTCTAGAGGATCCAAACATAGAAGAAGAGAAGATCAATCATACATTATTGGTTGTGTAGAAGAAGGAAACGTGTCGGGCTATATAAATAGTTCTCACAGTACAAATGTCTGTCCCAACGTACGCTATACATTTGATCCAAATTTGCCACCTTGGCATAAATGCACCTCTTCACACATCAAGTCAGAAGAATATGGCCATGTATGCATTGAGACTATTTGTCAAGTTGAAGCAGGAGAAGAGTTGTTTGCTGACTATAACTTTACTTGACATTGTAAAGTATTGTACATGGATGGAAATCTCAAGTACATGCATCATTTTCATTTTCATGGATGAAATCTCAAGTGAATATAACATTTGATTATTTTTAGTTTATGCTCAACGAGAATCTAGAGTGCTCTTATGCTTTGTGTGTTGTCTAACATATTTGACTACCTTGGCCATAGAATCTTGATTCTACTCTAGATTTGTGATAAATCTTACCAAAATTTAATCAATGTCTAGGTTGGACAAGTGGTGGGGCTTCAAACATTACTGTCTTAAACAAGTGGAGTTATCTTACTTGAATAAGTGGTGGCCTTTGAATCCAAATCTAAGCCAAATCTCTAATTATTTTCTTGTAGTCTAGGTGGACATTTGGTGGACCTTGTATCCATGTTTCCTCAACAAGGGTGGCTTTTAGTTTTCACTTTAAGTACTCATCTTTAATAAAGTGTAGGATGGAAAATGTTGAGTTAGTAGATTGTATTTTAGACAAGTGTGTTTTGGTGTACGAATGCTGAAAATGGTTGCAAGGATTCTAACAACGACTTTACCTTAAATAAATTTCTTACTAGGAGTTCTACAATAAATATGGTGAATAAAATTCTAGTGGTTTTGAGATACCATTTGTGTGTGTGTTTTCTTAGATTCACAAACTGGGATGGATAATGCTCCTATGGTTCAGTCAACAACTATAGAATCCATAGATTCTATGGTTTCTAAAGTGCCCAAGATGGATGATATTTCTATACTAGAGTCTAGTGTTGTGCAACTTGAGCAAGCTTCCAATATGAGAACCAAGAAATCGATGCTTCAAAAATGCAACATACATCAAAAGAGACTGAAAAGTCCACTCACGAGCTATTGCCAATTGGTACTACGTCATTAGCGTAGATGTTGAGAAATCCATGCTTACAATTATATTGGATTTAAATGGTCTATTGTTGAAACGTTCCCCTCAACCATCCTCACACCCACAACTCAGTGCAAATGGATTCAAAAAGATATATTATACTCAGGCCAGGTTGCATCCAATTCTTGAAGACTATTTTACAAAGGTTTAATGTTGCAATTTGGTCGACAGCTACTAGGAATAATGTGTATCAAATCCTTGCAGCACTAAACAACTTAGCTGAGGATACATTGCCTTTCTTTGCAATTTGGTCGCAAGATGTTTGCTACACCGCTCAAACTCAAAAATTGTTTAGACCCGACAATCCAAACGTTGAGGCAATGTTCAAGCCTCTAGCCAAAATTGCCATGGGGTTTGAATGTGATCCACAAAGAACAGTGCTTATTGATGACTCTCCTTACAAGGGATGTATTTCACCAGCAAACAATTGCATTTTTCCACCACAATTTGATGCTGAGAAGATGGTTGACAATATGCTCTTGGAGGAGCACTGCATACTTGATTCAGCTTGATGAGAGAAGGGATGTGCGTGATTTAATTGCTTCTAATCGTTATGGACAACCTATAGTGACAAATGATAGTGAATACAAACAAATCATGGAGTATTGGAAGCAGAAAAATGATGTTTGGTCAGCTAAGGTGTTCTTTACAAGAAGAATACCACCTGCAAAAGGTGACAGAGATGAAACTATCATTGAAGATGCAAGTGACACAAGCCACCGCAATGAAATGAGAAGAGCCCAAATACAAGAGATCTTGGCAAAGGAGCGTACACCCATGAAAGCATGAAGGCGTCACAATTGACCACTTTAGCTAGGCAATTGGTTGTAACACAAAAGGAGTTTTGAAGGCAACCACAGCAAAGGCTTATATAAATAAGGTGAAAGCTGAGAACAATCTTCTAAGGCTGGATAGAAAGCAACCCTAAGGTACTATGACATGTCATATATTCTTGATACACATGCTTGAACACTCATGTGCATGGTATCTAACAAATCTTTCTTTTTATTCCTTCTTGCAGGATCTTACAAAGGATACTACTAGATGGAGCTCAATCAATAGAGATTTTGATATTTTTGCTCAAAATAATGAAGCAGTCACCTACATTTTTTGTTTATATCAATTTCTTGAGAGACTTTATTTTAGTTTGTAATCATCAAATGAAATGAAAAGTATCCTTCTTATTAAGATTGTTGATCTTTTTTCTTGTTCAAACCTTTCAATTGTGATTTATAGTTTTTTGTTAGCATGAGATTGTGCTTTTTTAGTTTGAAAAAAACTGTCAAAGATCCAAGTCTTTTTGGCTTTACTTAAGTTATTAATTGTGAAAGATCCAAGTCTTTTTTGCTTTACTTAAGTTATTGATTGCCTATGTAATAGTCCTTAAAACAATATCGGATGGCTTTTCTGCTCCCATGTCTCACATTGGTCTTTAGGTAAGACAAGTGGTGACCTTGAAAGTATGGTCTCATATCTCGATCAAGTGAAGAGACATGAAGCTTAAATATCACTACTATGTATCTAGTGTTAAACTCCATCGAGACAAAGACTAGATAGCCAAATTGCAGTCGAGTTTAAGTGAAAAATCCATTTGAGCTAAGGTAAAACTTATAGTGCCTCATTTTTCTAGGATTCTACCCCATCAAGGAAGTTAGAATCTAGCACAAACCAATTAAGACTCTTTTGAGCTAGATAGGACAATTCGTGGAACTTATGAAACTTATTATTGAGTTAGAGTCTAGTTTAGATAAGCAAAAGATCTTCAAACCAGCACTTGACTTTCTTACTATTCAATATTCAAAGTCCCTTGAGGCTAACAAATTACATATTACCCCACTTGTAACCTAACTAATGAGTAATTATATAGATCTAAGCAAGTATATATAATGAGTCTTCAAACTAATAATCCAAGGGAAGAGAGTAGCAAGGTCCACTACTTGTCCAAGCTCAGCTCTAGACAACATAGAAAGATGCTAGTTCTACTAATTGTCTAATTATAGGCATGGAGAAATGATAGAAGGTTGACCACTTGTCCAACCTATCATCTCTAGTAAGATGGGAGGTTTGGCCTTAAGATTCACCATGTAACCAACCTATACATCATTGTATTATGAAGAGTAAAAAGCAAAGCTCCACCACTTGTCCAAGCTAGTTCTAAAATCCACATGGAGATAAGCAAGCTCCACCATTTGTCGAATCTCTCTCCATTAAAACATGAAAAAACTCATCTATGTTGTACAGGGGGACTTTTTCCAAGGTCCACCACTTGTCCAAGCTAGATCCCTAGTAGCACGTGTGGTTTGGTCTCAAGATACACCACTTTAACACACTATGTCATTATATTAAGAAGAACTATGTTTAAGGTCCACCACTTGTCAACCTATAAGGTTATATCTTAAATGGTATCCTTTCTCACCACTTGAAATGCCCAGATATGTTTTACACGGGGTTTCATTCCAAGGTCCACCACTTGCCAAGCTAACTCTATTCAAACATAGAGAGAAGCAAAGGTCCACCACTTGTCCAAGCTAACTCTATTCAAACATAGAGAGAAGCAAAGGTTCACCACTTGTCAAAGCTAGGCTCCGTTGAAGTATGGAGAGAAGTAACCTCCATCATTTTCCAAGATAGGTGCCATTCAAACATGGAAAGAATCAAGATCTACCATGTCTCCGAGATTCTAGGCTCCATTGAAACCCCTAAAACCATGATATTTTGTACATGGGGTGTTTACATTCAAGGTCTACCACTTCTCTAAACGTATTATAACCTAGTAGCATGAGTGATTTGGTCTTAAGATTCACCACTTATCCACTCTATGTCATTATATTAAGAATAACTGGGTGTTAAGGTCCACCACTTGTCCAACCTATAAGGGTATATCTTAAATGGTATCCTTCACCACTGTCAAGGTCCATCACCACTTTTCCAACCTATAGGTTATATCTTGAATGATATTTTTCCTCATCACTTGTAAAGTCCATGCTATGTTTTAGCAAAGGGGTTTTTGTTTCCAAGACCCACCCACTTGTCCAAGCTAACTCCATTGAAAACATAAGAGAAGCAAAGGTCCAACCACTTGTCCAAAGATAGGGCTCCATTGAAACATGGAGAGAAGGATGATCCACCATTTCTCCAAGATAGGTTCCATTGAAACATTGAGAGAAGCAATCTCCACCATGTCTCCAAGCTAGGCTCCATTGAAATACCCTAAACCCATAATTTTGTACATGAGGGGTTTACATTCAAGGTCCACCACTTGTCCAACCTATTATCCCTAGTAGCAAGAGTGGTTTGGTCTCAAGATTCACCACTTGTACACTCTATGTCATTATATTAAGAAGAAATATGTGTTAAAGTCCACCACTTGTCCAGCCTATAAGGTTATATTTTAAATAGTATCCTTTCTCACCACTTGAAATGCCCATGATATGTTTTACATGGGGGTTTCATTCCAAGGTCCACCACTTGTCCAAGCTAACTCTATTAAAACATATAGAGAAAGAAAGGTCCACCACTTGTCCAAGCTAGGCTCATTGAAACATGGAGAGAAGGAACCTCCACTGTTTCTCCTAGATAGGCTCCATTGAAACATGGAGAGAAATAAGCTCCACCATGTCTCCAAGTTGCTAGGCTCCATTGAAATACCCAATACCCATAATTTTTTGTACATGGGGGGTTTACATTCAAGGTTCACCACTTGTCCAACCTATTATCCCTAGTAGGTTTGGTCTCATGATTCACCACTTGTCCACTCTATGTCATTATATTAAGAGGAATTAGGTGTTAAGGTCCACCACTTGTCCAACCTATAATGTTATAGCTTGAATGGTATTTTTTCTCACCACTTGTAATGCCCATGACATGATTTACATGGGGGTTTTGTTCCAAGGTACACCACTTGTCCAAGATAAATCTATTGAAACATAGAGAGAAACAAAGGTCCACCACTTTTCCAAGCTAGGCTGCATTGAAACATGGACCTTAATACCAAATTATTTCTAGTAGCATGAGTGATATTTTGTACATGGGGCGTTTACATTCAAGGTCCACCACTTGTCCAACCTATTTCCCTAGTAGGTTTGGTCCCAATTTCACCACTTATCCACTCTATGTCATTATATTAAGAATAATTGGGTGTTAAGGTCCACCACTTGTCCAACCTATAAGGTTATATATTGAATGGTATTTTTTCTCACCACTTGTAATGCCCATGATATGTTTTACATGGGGTTTTTGTTCCAAGGTCCACCACTTTTCCAAGATAACTCTATTCAAACATAGAGAGAAACAAAGGTCCACCACTTGTCCAAGCTAGGCTCCATTGAAACATGGAGAGAATGATGCTGCACCATTTATCCAAGATAGGCTGCATTGAAACATGGAGAGAAGCAAGCTTTACCATGTTTCCAAGCTAGGCTCCATTGAAACACTCTAGGGGGTTTTATTTCAAGGCCCACCACTTGTTTAACCTATTATCCCTAGTAGCATGAGTGGTTTGGTTTCAAGATTCACCACTTGTACACTCTATGTCATTATATTGTGTTAAGGTCCACCACTTGTCCAACCTATAAGGTTATATCTTAAATGGTATCCTTTCTCGCCACTTGAAATGCCCATGATATGTTTTACATGGGAGTTTCATTCCAAGATCCACCACTTGTCCAAGCTAACCATATTCAAACATAGAGAGAAACAAAGGTCCACGACTTGTCCAAGCTAGGCTCCATTGAAACATGGAGAGAAGGAACCTCCACCATTTCTCCTAGATAGGCTCCATTAAAACATGGAGAGAAGTAAGTTCCACCATGTCTCCAAGATGCTAGGCTCCATTGAAATACGCAAAACCCATGATATTTTGTACATGGGTGATTTACATTCAAGGTCAACCATTTCTCCAACCTATTATCCCTAGTAGGTTTGGTCTCACAATTCACCACTTTTCCACTATATGTCATTATAATAAGAGGAATTGGGTGCTAAGGTCCACCACTTGTCCAGCCTATAAGGTTATACCTTGAATGGTATTTTTTCTCACCACTTGTAATGCCCATGACATGCTTTACATGGGGGTTTTGTTCCAAGGTTCACCACTTGTCCAAGCAAATTCTATTGAAACATAGAGAGAAACAAAGGTCCACCACTTTTCCAAGCTAGGCTCCATTGAAACATGGACCTTAATACCAAATTATTCCTAGTAGCATGAGTAATATTTTGTACATGGGGGGTTTGCATTCAAGGTCCACCACTTGTCCAACGTACTTTTCCTAGTAGGTTTGGTCGCAAGATTCACCACTTGTCCACTCTATGTCATTATATTAATAATAATTGGGTGTTAAGGTCCACCACTTTTCCAACCTATAAGGTTATATATTGAATGGTATTTTTTCTCACCACTTGTAATGTCCATGATATGTTTTACATGGGGATTTTGTTCCAAGGTCCACCACTTGTCCAAGCTAAATCTGTTCAAACATAGAGAGAAACAAACGTGCACCACTTGTCCAAGGTAGGCTCCATTGAAACATGGAGAGAATGATGCTCCACCATTTATCCAAGATAGACTCCATTGAAACATGGAGAGAAGTAAGCTCCACCATGTTTCCAAGATGCTAGAGTCCATTGAAATACCCAAAACCCCTGATACTTTGTACATGGGGGGTTTACATTCAAGGTCCACCACTTGTCCAACCTATTATCCCTAGTAGCATGAGTGGCTTGGTCTCAGGATTCACCACTTGTCCACTCTATATCATTATATTAAGAAAAATTGGGTTTCCATATCTAAATGGATCTTTGCTTGGATAAGTGGTAGACCTTGAGACCTAAATACCCATTCTACACTAGAGCATTGGTTAAGCCTTATACACTTCAAGAATACCTTTAACAACAAGTAGTAGTTATTAGTTGACTTAAGTCTAGTTGAACTCCATGGTATTGAGACTAAGAGAGAGTGTAGCATAAAAAAGAGTCAGGATTTTAATTTGACTTTCTTTCTATTAATGAGTAGATCATAGATGGATTTTGGTATCTAATAAAACCTTAGGGTAGACAATGTAAAACTCATGTCTATTGTTGTGTTTGCATTAAGTGTTCTTGTTCTTTAATTTCAGAACCATTACAGAAAAATGGATTGGCTATATGCTGGCATAAATTGAAGAAAACTATTGAATTACCCATCCAACCTCCTCCAAGACCTTGTCCAAGGAATGAATCACCTCCTTATCACCTACCACTTGCTTTCAAGGACATCAAAAGAGTACTTATCTTGGATCTAGAGGGGTTACTTCTCAAGACAGTTGAAATGAAACATGGAGATTCTATGCCATCTTGGGCTCAACACATGCGACTTGTGGAGGACAAAGATGAAGTTTATCATGTGGTGCGACCAGACGCACAAAGTTTTTTGGATTTTTGTGCTGAATACTTTGAGCTATGGATATGGAGTTGCTATAACTTAACAAGGGTGCAACGCATCACACAAAAGTGTTTTCCTGAGCAGTATACCAAGTTCAAGGTGTTTATGAGTAACAAAAATTGCCAAAATCCAAATATCATGTTAGGATTTACAAGGGTTTATCACAAAAATCTGAGTGATATTTGGAAGATATTTGAGGATTTGGATGCAAACAATACCTTAATTTTTGATGACACTCCATATAGGGTGATGTGGAACATGCCAGGGACATATCTTATATTTCCAAAGATGTGGAGGCAAACTTCCGAGCAACTTCAAAACTTCTTGCAGAGAACCATAATTCCATGGTTGGTAGGATGGTTGTATGCAAGAGATAAGAGAGTCTATACATACAACACAATTGTAAATCAGTATAGTGATTCTGAGACAAATTATGTCCTTGGTGTGTACTTGTCAACACGAAAGCATTGAATAAATATGGCTATAAGATGCTTTTTTTATTCTAGTGTGTATCTTTCAACATTTGTATAATTTGATATAGTCTTTTTTTTTATTTTAAAGGTGTGTCAATTTTATGAACACTTGAATGGAGTGCACCCTACTCTAAGGGGACTTCAATGTACTATTGGAGTGCATCCTATTGTAAGGGGACTCTGATGTATTGCTAGAGTGCACCCAAATTTTTGGGGACTCATTTTTTATTTGATTGGGGCCTATGTTGGGTCATATAGTAAAAGAAATTCATTTTTTGTCAATTCATATCGAGGTTGCATTTATTTGGAACTATGAAAGAATTGATGTTTGATGTCAAAATAAAACTTGTAAGTGTGGATCAGAGAATTCATGGACTTTAAATATGTGAGAGGGATCTTTTTCTTGGGCACAAATGTTTGCTTCAAGAATTTTGTCATTACATACTTTATGTGAAAGAGTTTTAGAACCTAAAAGACTTTGAAAACAAAACTATGGAATCTAAGTGCATGTATTCTTGAATGGCTTGAAAGTTGATGTATACATGCATGTCGCTTGATGAAGATTTAGATCTGACAAGATGGAAAGATATAATTCTTGGACGTTACCTTTGTCAATTTGGTAATAACATATTTAACTTTCTTTTAATATGGGTGAAAAATATATTATTATGTGCATTTGGAACCTAATTGCTTGACCTTCAAACCAAGATTCCTATGTTATTTTTTCATATACTTTTTTGTACTAAATTAAGATTGTGGATGCAAGGTCCACCACTTGTTCAAGCTAGATCTAAGAAAGTATATATACTGAGTCTTCAAACTAGTAAACCAAGGGAAGAGAGAAGCAGGGTCCATCACTTGTCCAAGCTCATCTCTAGACAACATAGAGAGATGTTATGTCTACTAATTGTCCAATATAGTCATGGAGAAATGATAGAAGGTTGATCCACTTGTCCAACCTATCATCTCTAGTAAAATGGGAGGTTTGGCCTTAAGATTCACCATGTAACCAACATATACTTCATTGTATTATGAAGAGTAGAAAAGAAAAGCTCCACCACTTGTCTAAGGTAGTTCCAAAATCAACATGGAGAGAAGAAAGCTTCACCATTTGTCCAAGATAGGTTCCATTAAAACATGGAAAACCTCATATATGTTGTACATGGAAGCTTTTTTCCAAGGTCCACCACTTGTCCAAGCTAGGATCCATTAAAACATGGATAGAAACAAGGCTCCACAACTCGTCCAACCTTTATAGCTGCGAAGTGTACCGGTTGTCTAAACTAGGCATGGGAAAATAATAGAAGGTCCACCACTTATCCAATATATTATCTCTAATAGCATGGGAGGTTTGGTCTCAAGATTTAGGAATTGGTTGACCTGTATTTCATTGTATTATGATGAATTTGGTTTTAAAGTCAACTACTTATCCAAGCTATAAGTTTATATCTTGAATGGTATTCCTTCCCATCACTTAGAAAACCAATGATATGTTGTACATGGGAGGGTTTGTTACAAGGTCCACCACTTGTCCAAGCTAGTTTCATTGAAACATGGATGAAGACAAGCTCCACCATTTGTTAAATCTAGACTCCATTGAAATCTAGAAAATCCATTCTATGTTGTACATGGGGTTTTTGTTTTAAGGTCCAACACTTGTCCAAGCTAAGATCCATTGAAACATGGAGTAGAGAAACACTCCACCACTTGTCCAAGCTAGGCAACATTGATAGTAGTTGGTTTATTTTGAAGATCCACCACGTGTCTAAGCTAACTCTATTGAAACATAGAGAGAAGCAAAGGTCCACCAACTATTCAAGCTAGGCTCCATTGAAACATGGACAGAAGCAAGCTCCACCATTTCTCCAAGATAGACTCCATTGAAACATGGAGAGAATCAAAGGTCCACCATTTCTCCAAGCCAAGATCTAGTTGTCCAACCTATAAGGTTATATCTTAAATGGTAATCTTTCTAATCACTTGGAATACCCATGATATGTTTTACATGGGGGTTTTGTTCCAAGATCACCACTTGTCCAAGCTAACTCTATTGAAACATAGAGAGAAGCAAAGGTCCACCACTTGTCCAAGCTAGTCTCCATTGAAACAAGGAGAGAAGCAAGCTCCATCATTTCTCCAAGATAGGCTAGCATGGATAAGTGCACCTTGAAACCAACCTTCCTATGAGGCAATAGAGCATATGCTACATATTTTATGTATGCCCCATGCCTCAAATTAAGAAGTTATAGATTAGAAGTGGAAATTGCTTAAATGTCACATGCAATAAATTAAGGAAAAATAGCCAAGTGGATTGTATTCCTCAATGGATCCTTGCGTTCACAAGTTGTGAACCTTGAGTCACTTTTACATTAACTTGGACAAGTGGTGGACCTAGAAACCAAGCTCTCCATGTTGAGATAAGTTGTAGGTAGGACAGTAGAACATAGACAACGATAATGGATGCAATATACTCCTCTCCTAATAATCCAATTGATTGAAACCATGATATTTTAGTTGTTTTCATTGTGTATTGTATGTGCATAAAGTGGAATGAGACCTTAAGAAAACTCAAATTTTTGACAAAATCTCTATATTTTATACATGATATATTGAAAGTTGTCCAACCTGGGAATTGGGATTTTCCCACTTTACCTAATATGGTCTTAAGGGTTTCAATGGACGAATATGTGCGTTTGCATTCCCTTGCACCAAGGGGTGTTTCTTTCAAATATGTGATGGTGCTGGAAAGATTCATAATGTGGGAATCCTTTTTCTTCATTTGTTGTTGAAGAGTTTCAATCTCCCTCTCCGAAGAGGCAATACTATCTTGTAATGCCGACGTCTTGAGCTGAAGAGCTTGACATTCATGCATCCACATATGCAAAGAAGCACCTGCGTCCATACACAACCGTTTGCAATAGCCTAACAAGCCTGCTTCTCCCCTCCCAAGATATTGAAGAAATGTTGAAAGGCTATTAAAGGATGGATGGAAGCCGCTTATAGGATTGTAAGGGTACAAATGGCCGTCCACCCAAATGTCAACATTCGTCTCACCGGCGGCGCGAGTTCCTGTGATGACCTTTGATCACCCTCAGATGCGACCTTCGGTGCAAACATCGTGGGCAAGCAAATATGCATGATTTTGGTGTGCGGAGTATGTGGTGGTGGTGTAAGCAAACGAGAGAGGAGGGAGGAGGAGGAGAGAACAAAGTGTTTTTTACTTTTTGGGAGAAAAGATTTTGAAAATATGGACTTTCAAAGCTAGGGTCAAAAAATGATTTTTGGATATGTATATATGTTGGGAGGGACTTTTAAGTAAAAAATAAGTAAAAATGAGATTTTTGAAAAAAAAGTCAAATTTTGGCTCTTAGTGACCCACATTTTTGCTGATGTGGCCACACATCAGCAAAAACTTTCAAAAAGCTAGAGAGAAAGTAACCTCTTACGTCCGCATCTTAAATTTGTCTAAGAAAAATGGCTAGAAAAGCCTACTCAAAACTACCTTCTTCAATGCCCTTGTCCCCTTAACCCTACGCCTTAATCCCTAAAAATTAGGATTCCTTACAAGGCCCATGCAAAGTCCATATTTCTCATAATATCAAAGGTCTGGTAATAAAGACATGAAGAAGTGGAAATATCATTATTGCAAAGCAAATTATCATATTGACAAAAAAATTCCCTAAGATTAAGGTTGAAGAGGTGAAAAAGAAAGAGATAAATGCATCCATTGCAGATGCTACATATAATACAGGTTTGTGGTTTTAGCATGTAGTGTCAATATGACCCATCTGTTTAATATAATATGTGGATCATGCGTGGTACTTTAATAGTGGTGCAACTAAGCACATTACATCCTAGCATGATTTGTTTACTTGCCTTGAGACTGCCTCTAACGGGCAGGACATACTGCCATGTGTGCCAACAATGCCTCTTATCCAGTTCAAGGAATTGGAAAGATTACGCTTACTGCTATCAGTAGTAGATCTTTCACACATTTGGATGCTTTGCATGTACTAGGGATCAAGAAGAATCCTTTATCTATATATGTACTTGCAAAACGTGGCCTTTTAGCCAAGTTTGTGGATGACATATATATTTTGTACAATCTTAGTTTTGGGATACTATTGTGGCGCCCGCTACTTTGTTTTGTAGACTATATAAGATAAAATGTGTGGAAGATTCAACATGCATGCTTTGTGATCTAAAAGCTATTTTAGATGCAAATATTTGGCATGCCAATTTTGGTCATCTAAATTTTGCTAGTTTGTTGCATTTGTGGAAATCTAATACAGGTGCTTCGTTGCCCCCTCTTGAGGCATCATTAAAACATGTATGTGAAGGCTGTATTTTGGGCTATACAAGGATGTTTGTGGTCCAATGCACATCCCTTCTTTTGGGAGTCATTTATACTTTGTGACTTTGATTGATGATTCTCTTGGCATGCATGGGTGTGTGCACTAAAGGCGAAGTCCAACCTATTTTTGCATAAGCAGTTTTTGCTTATGGCTAAAAATGTATCCAATAATAGTGTGGGCACCCTCTATTCTTATTGAAGGTCTAAAGAGTTCAATGCATTTTTGTCTAGTCATGGGATTAAGACAAGAGAGTAAAAAAGAGATGCAGGATGTATGGTCAAAACCCAAGATTTGCCACATACATTTTGGCTTGAAGCTGTCATGTGTGTTGCATATGTAGGTGTCCCACTAAAGTGTTGCAATCTATCACTCCTTATGAGGCTTGGCATAGAAAGAATCCATCCATTTTCCACTTGCGTGTGTTTGGTTGCTTAACTTATGTTTTGGTGCTTGAGAAACAACACAAGAAATTGAATGATAAAGCAGTGAAATGTATTTTTGTTGGAATAGTCTAGAAAACAAAGGTTACAAGTTGTAGAATTTGCAAACAGAGTGTATCATGATTAGTTGAGATGTTTTTGTGAACAATGCAGTTGACCCCTTGTTAACATTTACCAAAGAGACAGATACAATTTCATAAAATGTGTATGATGCATTGTTGCCTCTATTCAATGGTGGGAGTATGAATATAAATCCTAATGACGCACATGCACAGCCTATGCAGGTTTCATAAGAAGATTCAAATCAACAATTTTTTAATGCAAATTTACAAGATGTCATTGATGAGGATAGGGATAAAAATGAGTAGGCTACAACTATGCTAAGATGGCTAAACCAAACCTTGCCTGGTAGTAAATTGGATGCACCTCTATCTAGTTGTACTCATTCCATGTTTCAATATTCCTCTTCTACATCGTCATGCCAAGGGCCAAGACACACATGCGATAAAGGGGGTCTATATAGCTAGAGACAAGGGCCTATATATGGCATGATTGGGTGGAGAAATGCATGTGTATGCCCCCAGTCTCTTACAATGGTATCAAAGCTCAAGGGAGAGGGGTAGCAGGGAGAGGCGTGGAGGGCTTGGCATGCATGAGTTTTTGCATCTCTCTCTCTCTCTCTCTCTCTCTCTCTCTCTCTCTCTCTCTCTCTCTCTCTCTCTCTAACTCGTCAAAGCTTCCATGGCGAGCAATCCATGCGGGAATGATCCCCTGACCACAATCAAGGCACATTTTTGATGGGCATAAAACAGGGTGTGGTGAGGCTTGATGGGAGTGCCCAAGCATGATGAAGAGTGTTTGATTGTATGGGGAGAGTTGTCAAGGCCTGTAGCAAATATTGGAGCTTCATCTCTCTTTCACATAGGTCACTGCAACAATAAAACACCATGGTTACACACAAGGGGTTATGTATTGGGCACCCTCCTCAACTACAAGACCTGGCCCATGGCCATGGATGCCTTGCCTACCCAAAAAAACCTTATCTCCATAGATGCTTAAATTGGCCAAGGGCCGGTTTCCTCACACAAAAAGTAAGGGGGCACATTCCATTATGAAAATTTTGGACTAAAAAATGGGCCTTGTAAGAATTGTTGATGTGGCATAGCTTTCAAAAAGTGGGGATTGGTAAATTTTTTGCAAATAAGATCCAAACTTTTCGGAGGTTGGATATTTAGAATCTACTCTTCAAATGCTATCTATTGATATATAGCATGCATGTATCGGACATTGCCTTCATGTAGATCTAGAAAAAGGTGATTTTAGATTACCGTAACGGTAACAAAACCTGGCTGATTGAAAAAAAAAGGCATAACTTTCATAGAAGTCATCCAAACTTTTTGGACCTTGGATCTTTAGAATCCATTTTTAAAGAACTTTCCAATGATAGGTCATATCATGGGGTTCTAAACAATATTTAGAGGGGTCTACCGGGTTGCTTTCTTTTGTACAACTTTGATGATGTGGCACTCTTAAAAGGCCCAAAAATGAGTTCAAAATTTTCCTAATGAAATGCAAGTATGAAGGCTCATAGGCTTCAACCAAAAACCCCTGGATCATTGAAAGTCAACCAAGATTTCATGCATGATGCATGCGTAATTATGCATGCATGTATTGGCTTCTATAAAATATACGATGGTGGCGGATAAAGTTTGGTATGAGAATTAGCTGTTACAAGGGCTCAAGCTTGGGCAAAGTACGACTTCTTGGAGAATTTTTACAAGCAAAAGATTTTCAACAATTGAGACGAGAAGTAAGTATCAAATTAGAGTTTAACTTTTGCATTTGATTAAGTTTTACAGGTTGAATGAGCACGAATGTCTAACAGCGGTAGTAGCACCCAAAGTTGGGCTACAAGTTGGAGCTTATTCTGAGTTGTGTTGTGCAAAAGCAAGGATGACTGGCAAGGCTTCATAATCTCTAGGAGAAATATCTTGCTTCAAGGCGTTCAAGGAGAATTAAAAATGGTTGATAAGACATCAGAAAAGATAAGGCAAGGCCTATTAAATGCCAAGGAAGGGCTCTTTCTATCATGCCTATGCATGGTGAAGGAGGAAAATTGAATGATGCTCAGCATGGACGACCATTTGTTACAATTTCACAAGTTGACAGCGTAGTCAAACCTCATCATGTGGTGATATGAATCCGATGCCAACGGCCGGTGATTCAAGCCTTGGCACACAAGAAGGTGCGTCAAGGATGACACGTGGGAAAGTTTCAAGTTTTTTAATGTTTCGATGTATTTTTTGCCTTTATTTTACAAAGAATCTTAACAAGGTAAGCAAGCTATTTTGAAAGAAATAAAGGCAAGCAAGCCAAGGATACCTACTACAAGGAACCATTGGACAATTTAAGGTACGCTTTGGGAGTGCAATTAAGATATACATCAATTGCATGTACTTTTATGATTCTCAATACAAAGTAACTTTTGACAAGGTTGATTATCTACAAATGATCAACACTATCGATCCGATTTTGCTGTGACATATACATGTCGGCAGGAGCATATGTTGGCTATGAGCACAGATGCTCCATCATGTTTTACTCTTATGAGGTACTTATGGGAAGAAAAGCTTCAATTTTAGGCATATTTCATAAAGGCTTCCAAAGTTGAATTATGCTATCAGCATAAAAACTTGGGGGGACTTTGCAACGTGTCTAAATGATCTTTCAATGGGTATTGACATGAACAAACCCAAGGGACTTATATGGTACATACGACCGCTTTAAGTATCAGAATCCATGGCTATGGGCCGGACACAAACAAGATTGCAAATTTGCACCGAAAATCACTCTCCAACGAGCATTTGTTTCGTATTTTGAAGCAACTCGCAATAAGTGGGTGAAAAGGCTAGACAATTTCAAATTATTCTTGGTTTTTTGTGTTCCCCCTTGTACTTTCAAGGAATTAAGTTCTCAACTGCCAAGGTGTAGTAGTTAAATTCACTTAAACCAAGTTGTTTACAATCACTATTGGTAGCAAGATAGCCTTGCTGGTCTTAGTTAACTAGTTTAAAAATTTCCTTTTCAAAATCTAACCAAGGGGTTCCAATTTGAAAAATCTAAACAAGGGTTTTAAATTGCCAATGCAACACCCAAGGTTATCGATTAAATATTGTTTTCTTTTCACTAATCACTAGTTTAGTGTCTAGCAGCTCAAAGAAATATTGGGCCTCTGAGGATGGAATTTGGTAATATACCTTTCAAGTTTAAAAATTGACCTTGACCTCCGGTCGCATGACAAGGTCATGTAGGTGCAAAGCATTTTGGGAAAGTAGTGTACCAAGTACCAATTCTGAAACCTCTCACTTTCTCTCTTAACTTTTCATTATGATACGATCAAGGGTTCACTTTCTATCAAAACAATTGTAGGCCTACATGGTAGGGTTTTTTTTTTTGCACATGTTGTTAGTCACAAGGTATGCAACATGGTCAAGGAACTCATGGACTTCGGTTTAGCTAGTGTGGAGCAACGTTTATGAGGATCCCTCTCACTCATGTGTTTACAATTATCTCCACACACAAGTACATCTCGTACTTGATGGATGTTCTATTTCTTAACATCACTATATGAGACATATTCCACATGTGGAGAATATGAGTCTCTGAGACTAACACTAGCACATGTTTTCCTAATTATGTGTTGCGATAGAGTTCCTAGGTGCTGGTCAAATTTCCTTATTAGACCATTCTAAGTATGTAGTATTAGGAACAATTTCATTGGCTGGTCTTTCTTTGACTTGCCTCCTAGAAAAAAGGCCACTAGTACTAAGTGTGTATTTAAGTTGAAAAGTAAGCTTGATGTTAGTGTTGATTGCTGTAAGGCTAGACTTGAGGCAAAAGGGTATGCTCAAGATAAGAGCATTGATTTTGATGTGACTTTTTCTCCCACTTGTTATATGGCTACCATTCATAGCATTTGAGCTCATAATGGTTGGTGAGGACACCATTTGAACATAAAGACTACATTTTTGAATGGTGATTTGCATGAGAAAGTGCATGTATCATAGCCTTGTGGCTTTGTTCAAAAAGGGTAGGAAAACAAGGTGTGTAGTAGGCTCATGAATGCATTATATGATTTGAAGCAAGTACCACATACTTGGTATGAAAATACTCATACTTTCTTGGCTATATATAGTTTTTAAAATAGTCCAACTGAGAGCACTTTGTATGCCAAGCATGCACTTGATGTATTTTTTATCATTGTGCTCTATGTGGATGACTTGTTGCTCATTGGACCAAATAAGGAATGTATTGTTGATTTTAAGATTGATTTTGATGCTTCTTTTGAGATATCAAATTTGGGCCTTTTGGATCATTATTTGGGAATACAATTTAAGTAGGTTGATGGAGGTATTGCTTTGTGGCAAACAAAGTATATTGAGACACTGTTGCATAGATTCAACTTGAGTATTGCAAGCCAATCGCTACTCCAACTGAGATCAGTTTGAAGCTTAGTCTTTATGATGCTAGAGATTACTTTGATGCCACACTCATCGACAAGCTATTGGTAGCCTTAAATATGTATGCATTATAAGGCCAAATGTTCAATTATGGAGTCTCATAGGTGAAAAAATTTATATATAGCTTAGGGTCTACGCATTGAAAGGAAGTTATTCGGATCTTTTGTTACTTGAGTGCACTATAAATCCTCGGTTGTTTCATCCCAAGGGGGGATAATTGCTGCCAGATTTACATGCTTTTTCAGGATGAATTCGATTGCTGGTTGCTATGACACACGAGTGTCCACTAGTGGTTTTTGTTTTCATGCTTGGCAGGTCATGCATATCTTGGTCGAGCCATAAGGGGCATCTAGTGGTCACTTCTAGTTGTGAGACTGAGTACAGGACAACTTTCACGGCCACTGCTGAGTGCATTTGGTAAGCTTAGATGCCTTTTGACTAACTTGGGTGTTGGAAAAAAAATTGCCACCACCGTTTCTACTGATAGTGAGACGCGCTTTGGTAGTTGCAAGAATCCAATGCTCCATGCTTGCACAAAGCAGGTAGAGGTGCATTACCATCATATTAGAGAGAGACTATTTGTAGGAGAGGTTAGCCTAGGTTATGTGCCTATACAGGATAATCCGCTTATATTTTTCCAAAGGCTTTGCTTTGTGAGAAGTGCGAAGCTTTCTGCTAAGCTTTGGGCTTATTCGCATTTATTGATTGATCACATAGGTCTATCACTTCCCTATACATGAGTGCCAATTCATGTTCAACACATCATTCCCAGGAAGGGTTTGTTTTGGTAGAGATGGGAGAAGGCTTTGCTTTGTGAGAAGTGCGAAGCTTTCTGCTAAGCTTTGGGCTTATTCCCCTTTATTGATTGATCACATAGGTCTATCACTTCCCTATACATGACACTTCCCTATACATGAGTGCCAATTCATGTTCAACACATCACTCACATGAAGGGTTTGTTTTGGTAATGATGTGTGAACACACTTAGGACCATCGATGCACTTTTCCCCCTCTTTAGGATGTTTTTTCCTCTAGAACAAGCCTTATGTTTGTATTGGCACACTCAATAATACTACTTCTTCTGTTGTGTGATCTTGAGATTCTCTTTCATCTTCTCCATCTTTGTATGCATTTTTGCAGTCGTATTTCCAACATTTATAACCTATCACCTTGTTTTCTAGTATCTCAAAGTGTACCAATGCACTATAAGAAGAAGATTCAAAAATTTTGAGTAGTATTTTTGCAATTGGTGTTTATATTATTTTTTTCACATTTAGAATTGTTAAGTTGGTGAACTAATAGTTTATACACCAGCTATGAGTTAAGGTAGAGATGACATCTTTTTTCTTCAACAAACCTATAAGTAACATTGGGAAATAGAGAAGCTTACTAAGTTATATTTAAGTTACTAAAAAAAAAAGCAAACCAAATGACTACCCAGTTTGACCTCAATGAAATAGAAAGCCTACTCATTTCTAGAGTGGTCCAATGTCTCAGTCTGAGCAATGTTATGTTGCCTATTTGTGAGGCCAAATTTGATTGGAAAATCTAGCATTGGCCCATAAACAAAACAATTGCTCTGCCAAAAACAAAGGGAACTTACATCAAAATTTTCTACCAGGCAGATTGGTTTTTGCCACTTAACAGATAGTGGAGATTGGAGTGACTTGAGGAGAAGTGGGTAATAGTATCCTCCATGGCCTAGCATAATGAAGATCTTCATTTGGAAGGTAATGTGGGAGGCTTTACCAAAAGCGAGAGGAATAGGCACTAATCTATGTTCAAGATATAAAGCATCAATCGAAGACCTCCTCTGTCTTTTTAGAGACTACCCAACAACAGTAGGGTTCATGGAAAAAATTTGTAAATGGGTGCAAAGAACTTGGAAAATTCACTTTTTCAAGTATGATCTGATTCTAAGAGAAAAGGTGTTGAATAACCAAGCCATTTTGTACTACACAAAGATTGTTTGCTTTTGCTATTTCAAAAAAACTTGGAAAGCAAGAAACCTTGGAGTTTTTCAAAAGAAACCCTACAACAACCAAATTTGAAGAAATCATTCACGAGAGTAGTGAGTGGATACTCTCTATAGGTACACACAAAATGTCTGAAGAGTAGAAGCAAGCACTACTTGACATCGAATACTCAAAAAGCGCTAACTATGAGCTTCCAGCTACAAGTTGTAACCCACCTTGACTTGGCTTTATATGCACCCTTTTGTATCTTTGGGCTCCTCAAGGCACGAGCTATGCTTGAGGATTTATGTACGTTCACTTTTGACTTAATACAATACTACCACTCACAATTCTGAGTATGGCAAAAAAAAAAGAAGCTACTATTTCTTGCATATTTTATAAGCTGTATGAATGACTTTTCTAGAAATTTATCAAGTTTTAGCTGAGAACTTGTTCTTATCATTTGAAAAAGTTAGAGAGTTAGAAGTGCATGGAGTTGTTGGAGATGGTGGGTTATTGTAGTGGGATTCAAGTTTATATAGGAAGTATTGCCTGATGCCATTGAGAAGTAGGTGCCACTGTTACGTACAATGAGTGTAATAATGTTTTTTGCATGTTGTCTCTTGAGGAAAAAATAGATGGAAACAATTACTGACTACGAGCATACATGGTGCAACATGTGTAATATTTTAAAGGGCCTCGATCTATGCTTATAGGGTCTATTGAGGATGTTGCAAGTTCTAGAAGTTCTTGTGCTTGAGGTGTTTTGCCTACCTCTAAGCAAGCTCCTTGCGATGATAGAGATGCATATATTATGTCCTCATCGCATTCTTTATCAAATGTTCTATTATTTCATATATTCACTCACAAAAACAAGAAAACATGATAGTCTTAACAAATTTATTCAAGTCAAATATTGCTTATCTATGTAGACAGTCAGCATTCAAAGTTATTTGAAAAGAGGATGAAATAAGTATTGGTCTTTCAAAGGTTAAGACTCTCAAAAAACACTCAATTGCTATAGGTTTCCTGCTGTGTTGCTAGACACATATTAGATTTTTGTTTCGACTCGGAGATTTGTGTGACATTAACTAAGCTTTTGTGGTCGTTCGAAAGGGACAATGGTAGTGGCACCTCCAATGTTCTTCTTTGGGTTGCAAATCCCCTTCTGCAAACAACTACTACTATGAAAATTCTGACAAATAAGGCAATAGGATTTACTGTAAGGCGATCGATGACTTAAAGACGATATCCTACTCGATGAATACACAAAACAATGATAAGTGGGCACAATTTCCGTTTGAAGCTCTCATAAGGTTGCAATGTTGCATTTGCTATGCTGCTTGTAGAGGGAAAAGAACTCTCTCTCTCTGATACCCTTATCAATGAATCCTGGTAATTTCAATTGTGAAATTCTTCTCTTTGTACAAACATCACTTTAGTGAGCCTTCGTGAAACTTCACCTTGCTTTGTCTTAGTCTTGTTATGCTTGGTTGTTGCAATAGTGTGGCAAGCGTAATAAATCACCCCTTTTGAAGATCACGCGCTAAGAATTTTGAACCTAAAACCGTCGTTCATTCCAATTTAATACAATCATACCAGGAAGAGATTGGATGTTGTTAATGTAGACAATGCAGAAATGTAGAGACAAAGAGAATGCACGTAAGAGGTTATCCAAATCAACACATTTGGCAGTGAATTAGATGATTATTACAATGGGAACTCGAGGTCCTTATATACCCCTCCATTGAATTGCCCAACCCAATTCTCATGTCAACACATTTGGCAGTGAATTAGATGATTATTACAATGGGAACTCGAGGTCCTTATATACCCCTCCATTGAATTGCCCAACCCAATTCTCATGTCAAGTAAAAGAAAATAACTAAATCGACAAAACAAATAAAAAGGCTCACATTGGGCCTTGACTTGAGACACATAACTGTAACAGATATAAATATTGGCATACATTTGGCAGATGTATGCAAGTATACAAACCAAGAATGAGAGAGAGAGAGAGAGAGAGAGAGAGAGAGAGAGAGAGTCCCAAAAGAGAGCACAAAAGAATCAAGGGAACGATTAAGTGATGTACAAAAGAGAGTTCAAATACAAACATATCAGAAAAGGCCCTACGTTTTATGCTCTTATCTACCTACCTTGTTCTGACCCTTCACAAAAACAAAATTCTCCATGGTCAGCCCTATTGACAAAACCATATGTCTCATGCTCAACCCTATTGACAAAAACAAATGTCTCATGCTCAACCCTATTGACATCAGAAGTAGCTTCAATCGGTTAGAGGAGCCACCCATGTGGAGGAATTCAACCGTGAATCTTTCTCATCCATTTGCAGCAATCACTCGACTTCTACACCCGTATGCATAATTTAATCAAGCCCATTATTGAGATTTTACATGGATGGAACCCAAATTCACTGGTGATAAATTCAAGTCAGATTGCTCATTCTGCACCAATTCGAAGGACTCCTCTTGGTTCCCCTTAATATCAACAGAAATACTCTTTCCATGTTCAAACTCTGTGGTTGGCTCAGATTTTCTCCCTTCAAGTCTCTCTGCGCTATTGCTTTCCGGCAGCACATGCTTCAATTCAGGACTATCTGCTTCCTTATCTTCCCATGAGCTCGGCTCTAGAGCAGGATCCTGTGCCTTCTTGTCAAGCTCAGCTACCACAGGAGAAAGAGCATCGTGTCCTTGTTGCTCATGTTCAAGCATTTCATCTCTCTCAACAGGAAGCACTTCCATGGAAACAACAACTTCCTCAGAAACAGCTGATGACGACTCATTTTTGGAGTTCTTTGTGGTGTCGGTTGTTTTCTCTTCAGACTTAAGATACTCTATGACCATGTCATTTGTCGTAGTTCCAATGGCACTGCCACTAGATGCAAGCTTCTCAGTAAAACCCAAATCGGGCTGCTCTGTAGTGTTTTCTTCGTGCTTACGGAATGCCTGGACAGACTTAGGCTCCTCCTTAACCTCACAACTACTTGCTTCCTCAATGCTTTTTACACTAGCAAACTCACCAGCAGCTGCTTTGGAATCTACCTGCATCCACACATAAAAAGAAGTCTCAGCCTTAGTTTGTTTTATATGTATAGGTTCTAATTTGAATGCAGAGGCTTACTTACATGTGAAGGGAGCACATTTGCTATAGCTTTTTCGTTCTCTAATTCTCCATCGTTTTTGCTTTCTTTGTCATCAGCAAGCTGATGTTGCTCATCTTTTCTTTGCAGCCTACCAGGAACCTCTTCATTTTCATTGTCTTGCATAGTAACTGCCTCCTTGCCACAGGTCCCATCTGGAACCCCTCCATCCTCAACATGCACATTCATTATTGCACATTGTATGCAAGCCTTTCCTTCATTTTGCAACTCTTCTTTCTTACCTTGTTGCACCACACCCATGCACAAACCGGTCTCGTCATCCGCCTTGCTCTCTCCATATTGCACCCCTGTTTTCTCACCTTTTATGGATTCCCTATCTTGCACCCCTGCTTTCTCACCTTCTATGGATTCCCTATCTTGCACCCCTATTTTCTCAGTTTCCACAACCTGGACTCCTTCATTCTCACCTTCACTGGCCTTCTCTTTTTCTTTGAATGTGGCCTTCTCACTCCCCAAATAAGACTGGGAAATATACTCAGCTTGCTGCACCACTGGCGGCTTGCAGGTTTCCATTGTACCTTCTTCATGTTGAGTCGCTAATTGATGAGCTCCCACAGTTTCCTCCACCTCTCTAAGCCTAGCCTGATGTGCTTGCAATTCTTTTTCTACAACACCTTCCATGGAAGGCCCCTCTGTCGTGCCCTCACTCTTGCTTTCAGATGCCATTCTTCCTGAGCTTTGGTTTCCTTCAACTTCTTGCTCATCTCTGTCAATTACACTCTCCACAGATTCATCATTCACTGCTCGAACATTTGCGGCAGCAATTTCCTTAGCCTTAGAACCTTTGATATCATGCAGAACCTCGTCCTTACAAATGCTTCCTGATGAGTTGGGTTCAGGACATGGAAGATCACCTTCTTTAGAGTGCGATGTAACGCTGTAAACCTTGCCATCAGCAGGCTCCGACAAAGTATGATCATCTGCTTGTTGCTCTGATGCAATGGAGGGAGTGGACACCTCTTCAATGGTAAGGTCTGTAGCTGATTTAGAGGCCGCGTCATCTAAGATGGCGCTGGGTTCACTTTTTTGTGCTGTTTCCAGAGGGAGCAGAAGCTCTTCTGCTTGTCTGCATTTATCTGCGTCTTGGTGAGCTAGGTCAGCGAAAACGGAGATAGGGCTGCAGGGCTTATTCTCTTGCTGCTGCGGAAAACCTTTGGATGCTGCCTCTGCGTTTCCGGCGCACTCGCTGTCGAGGGGTTTAGGGTCCTGCAGCAGTGCTTGCAGAGTTTGTGGGTTCTCGACCACAACTTCCCCGTCCCGGTGGTGCTGCCATCAAGTGTTTAACAGCCTATATTAGCAAGATCTCACAAGCATATACAAAATACCAAGACTTGTATGCCCAGTCTTTTGCACTGCCTTACTCACAAATAATTGAACAATTTGTATTGCTAAACTTCAAATACAAAATTAAATTTAAACCTGAATGAACAAGCTTTGAAGTGTGTGTTGAGAGCCTTTGTATGGTGAGGCGTTACTTGGGTCAATGGCTTTCAGGCCACTTAACAACAAGTTTAGCTCCGGATTGGAGGCATTACGGACCTCACATTCCGCAGTTTGAGGTTTGCTAGAGCATCCCCCCATTCCTGTAGATTGTAACTGCACACAACCAAGCCATTAATAGCATGTACAATGGAACTTTAATTCACAATTTAAGAAAGCAAATATATCAAACTTGCTCTTGACAGGTAATTAGTCACACTTTGAAAGGTTTATTCATGTGAGCTTAATATCTTAGTAATTGACTCTTCATTAGGCAATAATTTCTAAGCATGACCGTAGTCCAGCTAAATTCTACAATTAACCACAAAGAGAAGAACAATGATATCTCTTGCGTACATAACATGAGTCAAGCAATAAATCTCAGCAATTTTTCTATGCAAGACAACTAACTAGCAGGACCCTCATGCTCAATTCTAAAGAGTTGCACACACTCTAATGCTCAATACAGAAGAATTTCACACGTACTCACAGAACAGGCAATTCACTTCAACACTTAAAACAATTTCTATGGAAGATACCTCCTTCTTCTTTTCTTCTTTGTATGGAGTAGGATAAAAAAGCTTCAAGTTTACTCGAGAGAGTGGGAGCCAAAAGCATGAAGCTCCTGTTATCTAGAATTCAAACTAGAGTTTGCCCTAAAAAGGAGTGAAGGGATAGTTTTTCCACTTGTTGAGAGGGCCATGATCCTCTTGTTTCAAAAATTTGAAATAAAATTCTTGGTAGGTGTGGAGAAGGAAATGATAACATCACACAAAGGACACTCATTGTCACACTTGGCAAAATTGGAAAGGTTTTGGAAATCATTATGAAGGCATTGTTGTGGAGGGTGGGGCAAAGACAAGATTGATGATTGCAAAAGACTCAAAGAAAAGAGTATAATGTATTGACTATTGCAAGCTTTCTCACAAATTTCTCCAATCTCCTTTCTTTGTAAGTCCTACTCCTCATCAAGTCTTGTCTTCCTTCCATGTGGGCTTCCCAAGTATGGTCCTTTCTTCATCCAAAGTAGGTTCAAAGTATGTGCATAAGTATGATTCAAGCAAAGTATCAAAAAACATTTGTGCATTTTCTACAAGCGATACTTTTCTTTTTTGTCTCCCATGCCTTTAACAACTCAGCATAGATGATGCCTAGCCTACAAGCCTTTGCCGAGGATGTATTTGGGTTCAAACCAGCTCAACAGCTCTGCTTTGTGTATTTGACCACCAACGAGTCGATATTGTTCACCAAAAATTGACCTTTATTGTATTTTTTAATTGGCTAACATCACAAAATCTCAGCTAAATATCAAGCTCATCTTGATGAATACTAGCTAAATTTTACACATTTTAGTGTAAAAACTATCACTTTTTTCATATTTTGACACACAGAAAGTGAGAGCATTCTACATGTGTCCTTCTCACTGGTTGGAAAAGAAGTTTTTGGAGAGCATTGCCAGTAAGTGACAGGGGTGGCATAGTCTCTATCATTAGTAAAATTTTTCCATCAAACAAAAAAGCAAAGAAGGTAATATTTGATTTATAAGTTTGTTGTGCATACCCATGTGAAACATTTCCATTAAAAAAACCAATTAGTGGGCTAATTTTATGATGAAGCAGAGGAGATGGAAAAGTAAGAAGTTTAGAAATTGATTATTGGCTTGTGTGTGTGTGTGTGTGTGTGTGTGTGTGTGTGTGTGTTTTTTCTTTGTTGTGTCTTTTTTTTCATTTTTTCCTTTTTTTTTGGTTTTTGGGGTTGTTGGGTGGTTTTTTTTTGGGGGGGGGGGGGGGGGGGGGGAGGGCGAGCACAAGAAGATTTAGAAATTTTCTCATGTAGGAAGACCGTGTCTTTCTCATTGTTTTTCATACAATGCATAACATCATGAGCTTCTACTCGAGAGGCCCTGCATACCTAGCTAGTTACGATTGGGGGCAGGGGACCATCGGCCCCCTCACTGGGCCGGCGATCCCCTGGCCCCAATCGTACCTAGCTAGGTATGCGGTGCCTCCCTCACAGAAGCTCATGATGTTGAGGTAAGTCACAATGTGAGAAATATTGTAAGAATTTGTTGTTGTTTTTTTGGGGGGAGGGGAGAAGAAAGAGAGAGAAAAGAAGGGGGGGGGGGGGGGGGGGGGGGGGGGGGGGGGGGGGGCGCAAAAAAGGTTGTATCTACTTAGATGAAAAATGCACATCTTTAGTCATTTACATGACATTTTTTCTTGCTTTGATAGCAAGCAACATCCATGAGCACAAAAGCTGTCGAAAGATTCTACTAAAGTCAAAGAAACCTTGCGCATGCTCCAAGCCAAGATGCCTTTTTGGTTGAATTGAAGAAGTAAAAAATAAGTACAAGACAAGCGCATGCTCCAAGCTATAACGCACCTTTTCATTTCAGCCCAAAAAGAAAACAAGCTTAGCTTGGACCGACAGGGCTTTGTTGGTTGAGTATTTATGGTCTGCTACCTAGGTCATGGGTTCGAGCACAGCCAAGGGACCCTAGTAATTGCTCACGGACGTTCTCTTGTAACATCATGGGCGGGAATACCCATACTATTATTGAAAAAATTTAGAGGTAAATCTCAAAATTAGCACTTGTGAGAGAGAGAGAGAGAGTGTGTGTGTGTGTGTGTGTGTGTGTGTGTGTGTGTGTGTGAGAGAGAGAGAGAGAGAGAGAGAGAGAGAGAGAGCTTTTAGGGCCAAAAGGAAGAAAGAGACCTCAGGGAAAAGAAGTAATAGAGAGATTTGAAGAGAGAGAGAGAGAGAGAGAGAGAGAGCTCTTAGGGGCGAAAGGAAAAGCATGAAATGCACCAACTTTGAGATGCATTGGCATTCATCCATCATATGAATCATATGAAGGTCAAAAATTCCATGAGTCTTCATTAGAAGGGCTTGTTAAAAAATTGTCCTTCTATAGGAAAGTACAAGCGATCATGTGTGCTCATAAGGACGTTCGTATGGATTTGCACGGGATGTGAGCGATGTGCTATAGCATTAGAAACTGCAAAGTAGTATGTCAAATAGGAGGCTTTTCTAGTGTCCATGTGCATAGGCCTTGGCTAGGCTGACCAAAAACTAAGCTATGAGCATGGTCCTAATTGCATGGCTACTCTAGTAGAGAGATTCTTTTCAATGCAAAAGGAAACTTTAATAGTATCAAAAACATAAACACTACAGAAAGTTGCAATAGAAGTTGGCTGAGCTTGTTCTCTAGAGTTAAGGCTACTTCTTCTTTATGTCTGGTGGCCAAGGATTTGGCGGATATGCAAGCTTGAATAAGAAGCAATCTAACTTAGCCCTAGAGCTATGCAATCATCTAGCCTATCTACCCACCCATGAAATAAATTGTTCTGCACCAGACTTATGATACTAGCTCTTATGGAATGCCAAAATTTTTATACCAGAATTTGACCAGCGTTTGCATCCATTGAGGGTTGAGTCCATTGCGATCCCCTCAATGAGCCACATTCTATGTTAATATCACTAACTTTGGTTGGCACCTTTGATATAGAAGCTGAGCAACATGTGCATATATTTTGCACAATTAAGATGAATATTAGAGGATGCATCTTGCCTTTTGTCAATATGCATCTTGTCATTTGTCAGAATTTGACCAGCATTTGCAACCCATTGAGGGTTGAGTCCAGGGCTAGAAAAACACATTTTTCCTAACCGATCAAAATAAGGGGAAACTTGAAATTCTCCCGGTTTTCAGGTCAAAGTTTGAAGCTTTTGCCGGTAATTACACTAAAACTTGTGTAAATTTGCCGGTTTTCTTAAAGGCAAGCTTAAAATCTAACCGGAATTTTGTAATTTGAGCTGGTTAAAATACACTAGACCCCGGTTTTTTTCTAACACTGGTTCAGTCCATTGCGATCCCCTCAATAAGCCACATTCTATGATAATATCACCAACTTTGGTTGGCACCTTTGATATAGAAGCTGAGAACATGTGCATATGTTTTGCACAATTAACATGAATCTTAGAGGATGCATCTTGTCATCTGCCAATATACCACCAAAATTTAGTGAGAGGGGTACATGATTTCTAAAAATCAACCGCCAATTAAAAGAGCACATTAGCATGAGGAAATTTTGAAGCCAATTAAAAAAACTCCTGAGTTCGAGAAGAAAGGGGAGAAAATAACCAATTAATCTCTTACTAAATTCACCTTTGGTGCAAGTACTTCCAACAATGCATCCATCCCCCCAGAGTTGAAGCTATTGAAGGTAGGAAAACAACATACCCCATGAGATTCCAGCGTATTTACACACGTGGCATATAGTTAGAGAAACCATGACTCCGAGGGTCCATGAGGCTTACATTGAAAAGCAGATAGCTTGAGATACCTACTTCATTTGAAACAGTCCTCATCCATGCAATGAGAACAATGTTTATGCCAGACAGTCTACGATATAAAGTTGTGATGCAACCTTGGACTACCTACTAGATGGTATGGTCCCTCCAAACTTAGCGATGAATTCAATTTGGCAAGGGCCGTGTATCATTGAGCAAGAGCTAGGAATAGACATTCCCAAATGAATCAGGTACACAACAAGCACATAATCATTTATCTGTTCAAGGGCAAAAATATTCTTGGTAACCTAAGGCAAGGAGGAATTTTCTTTGACTTTCAACTCCAATATTTCAAAATTCTACCTTGATCTTAAGTGAGTGATTGGAAGGAAACACAAAAGTATGGCAAAAAAAAAAAAAAAAAGTTCTCTTCAATTCTAATTACCCCCAAGGTATTTAGCTAATCTATGCATTGCTTTAACATGAATAACGCAATTATTAACAAGCTTAACACAAATCCAATAATATGTAGTGTGCACAAGAGATTCAATTGTAAGCTAATTTGAGTGCACTCCCTCTTTTTTTTTTTTTTGGAAAAAGAGGAAAAGGGGGGGGGGGGGGGGGGGGGGGGGGGGACCCTTTAAATTTCAAAGAGTCTCATTATTAAGACAAGGGTACATCTTTCACTTTGAACAACCAAATGAATTTGTAATTATTTGTGGTTGCAACTTGTACAACTTGGGGTTAGGCATTGATTGGTGCATGTGTTGCTATAATATTATTCCCATTGGCCTTATACATGATTGCCATATCTATGTTTGGTGGAGCAACATGCACATGGTAATCACTATCCACTTTCACTATCGAAGTTGTATCACTCATGATGATGACGAGTGGTAAGCTTTTTAGAACCAAAAATTGTTGAGTGCACCCCTTATGACTGAATGGGGGTGCAATATGGTTTCAATATAAGTCCAACTTCAAGAGAAAAAAAGGTCCCCCCCCCCCCCCCCCCCCCCTCTCTCTCTCTCTCTCTCTCTCACACACACACACACACACATTCATTTTGAGGGTGGAGTATTTCATCCACTATTCTCTCTCATTGGCACAAGAGCAAGGTGCCATCTCTTTGTTTCTATTTTTATGTGTGCCCGGGAGGATAAACTTTGTGAAGCTCCCCTCCTCCTCTCTCTTCTGTTTTGAAGGACATCAAGAGGACTAGCATTGTATTTCCAGAGTAGTCGGATGATAGTTAGAGAGAGAGAGGTGGGGGTGCTTTGCTTAATAAGACTTGCATTCTTCATTGTACACACATGGTTGGCTCCTATACAAGCAACAATGACACCTATTGAAATGGTATGTACTCTTGCGTGCTTGTGTGTGTGTGTGTGTGTGTGTGTGTGTGTGTGTGTGTGTGAGAGAGAGAGAGAGAGAGAGAGAGAGAATGTGTGATTGTCATCACTTTTTGATGTGATACATTTGAATCACTTGCATAAGAAAAAAATTATTAATTTTCTCATCCAAAATATGTGCTTTGCTCCAAAAATGGTAAGAGGGTGTGCATTCCTATCTAAATAGAAAGGAGTGGAGGAGGCCAATTCAGGTTAAACAAGTGATAAAATCACAAGGCCTACGACAGAAATTGTTTGTTGGCTATTTACAACATAAGCTACTATTCATAAAATTCTAGGAGATTTTTCAAGATTAAGCAAGCTCTCTCTACATTTTTCTAATCAAAAAAATCAAACAATAAAATGGGTATCTAACAAAACATACCGAGGCATTACTAATGATACTTCCACATAGTGAAAGTCTCTGTATTAACATTTACCAATGGAGTTGGAGGACTCACGATGGTCACCTTGTGCGTTAAAAGCTCTAAGCTAACGAGCTAATTTAGCAAATGGTTGGGATCTGTGCAATGATATGGCCAAAATCATTGTGTTGGCAACGGTGGGCGGCGGCCCAAGCTTGAAAATTGCAACCCTTCCTTTATCCGTAGCCCTGCATTTGCCTAGCAAAATTTTTGGAGACCTTCCCACCGAAGGCCACTTTGGTAGAGGAGCCCTTCATTAAGGAAGGGATGGCATTCTCTTGGCCTTCCCCGGAAAGGGCCACTTTTTAAAATGCCCTTCCAAGGTTAAATGGACGCTGGAGCTTGGGAGTCCAGGTTTGATTTATAGCATAAGCCCAAAGGTAAGCAACTTTAATAAAATTGCGAAGGTCGAGACAACCTTGAGGTTTGCATGCAGCTGCCAGCACACCTACTCCATTTACTTACTCTATTTGATTTTGCAATTGTGATTCACAACTAGTGACTCGCGAGCGAAGTTGGAACCAATATAGCTGCGCACTCCACGGGTTCAATTTTCAAAACTCAAACTCTAGAGCAGTGAGCAGTCGAGACTCAAGAGATTGCATGCGACTCGCCAGTCGCTCGCGAGGGCTGCATCAGCCTACGCAACAACGATGATCAAAACTAGTTGTCACCTGGTCCTAGAATATTGGCCGCATTGCCCTAGTCTCTATGTGTAGCCCTCATTGTGGAGGAGGATGCAGACGCATTAATCCATCTACATATTGACGCCCAAAGCTTGTCCTGGCAATTTACAATGTCGATGCAGGCATCGTCTTTGCGCATGATCATGCCATCGAGTTAGGAGTCAGGACTCGGAGTCAAGAACTGTAAGGATGACACAGGGTGAAGGCTTCTTTCCTGAGGCCTCTTGATTGTAGCAAAAGAACATCTCAGCAAAGCCTAAAGGTAATCTTATGCTTTTTCTCGTCGAATCGCCAAGTCCCTTCTTGTGTGTGCGTGCGCTTGCATCATAGTTGAGATATGTGCATTGAATAGATGTTACAGGTAAAAGGAAAATATATTTTGTATGCTATTGAAATTTGTAGTAATCGGTGGGTGCGTTCGTCAGTCATGTGAGGACATCACCTGGCTCTAGTGTAAGCTGCACACTTACAAAGATCATACACAGGCCTTTGTATCAATTTCTTTGGCGGCCTTTCCGAACATGGACAACTATGGTACCTATAGAGAAGACTTTTAGAATCATAAATATATAGCTGGACTTTTTACAACCTTGGGTTGCAGATGATTCTATGAACCTAAGTTCCAATTTCGCATCGACATCACGCATGTTTTGTTTTCTGAGAGATGGTAGGGATTTGTTTCTGCAAACTATCTGTCCTACACAAATCTCGCCATTTATTTTCTCGAATTTGCATTCAAGTATATGCATTGCAATTTGGAGGCTATGCTGTAAATGATGTCTAAGGTATTTAAGGACATTTTCTTCCTTCTTACGAGTAGAGCAATCAACTGGTGTTAATTTCAATAGCAGCATGACATAGGTGCTCATATTGTTTTGGCTTGTGAAAAGGTTGGAGAAGGGATGTCTTTTGTTTGTTTTCAACAAGTTAGTCACTTCAAAGATTACCATTTATTAATTGCATTTCACAGATTCAAAAGTAGCATGTGCATGTTTTGGTTTTTCGAAGTTTCGTATAGCTTAATGGAGGAGTGAGACTCGAGAGTATCATGCGTGCATTGAACTCCATGGTATAGTATGGTCTCTTGCATGATGACATATTACTTTATCTATAAAGCTGACATCACTTGCCTAAAGACCTCAATTAATGTTGTGTACAACTGAGCAGACACAAAACCAGTTGAAAATCTATGAAAAGTATATACTGGTCCAGAACTGAGAAAAAATGAAAAAGGCAAAAAATATATATAGAGAGAGAGAGAGATGCTAAATTTTTTGGACGAACTACTGATGTACCATTTTTGCCTTGCAGTTCTGATACAAAGAAATCTCATTTATGATGTTTTATTTGAGAGACTGGAATTCAGTTATATGTTTACTTGAGGAGCTATATTTTACTTGAGGACCAGAGTGCTTATTCCTTGCTTGGACCTTGGTATGTGAACTTACTTTTGAAGCGTATTGTGTTCATGCTATATGTGCTCTTTTCTATATTATGAAAGTTAATTTTAAAACTTGCTTGCATCTTGAATGAGTAGCAATGATAGCTATGCATTATTAGTGTAGATTCATTTGAATATGGAAAGCGATAAGAAGAAGAAGTAGGTAGACCTTTCAAGCTTTTATAAAGCTGTGGAAGGAAAAAGCAAGAGAAAAGAGAAGGAGTTTCAAAAGCAAAAAGCTCGAGTCATAGAGGAGCTTTTTGGAGAAGGCCCAGAGATAGGACAAGATGATAACGATGAAGCCCAAGAAGTGCAAGATACAACCAGCTCGGAACCAATTCCTAAAGCTAAAAAACTAATAAAATGGAGGCCAGCTTGGAAGTTTGAGCACAAATGGGCATATCCAGTGGTAGTTGAGGGACATGTTAGAGTAATGTGTGAGTGGTGTGTCTATTGCAAACAAAAACCCCTTTTGCAAATAAAGGTTCATCTACACTCCAGCTTCCTGCTCTAAATGAGCATAGTGCTTCAGATGAGCATAAGCTAGCTACCTTGAAGTGGGCAAACAAGGAAAAGAGGGTATGCATTCCTCTTCCCGAGTATGTCGCAACATTTGAAGACGAGGAGAAAATACGTGTGATCACAATAATGTGGTAAATTTACTTCATTGTGAAGTGTTTTGGGCCTATGAAGCTCTTTGAGAAGCTTTGTCTTCATCAGATTGAGCAAGGGTTGCCAAATATGCCTCACCATATAGATTATGGTACTTATTTGAATCGAACGGCTGGTATGGAATTCATACAAGCAATCAAGGACGTGCTTTGGAATGCTTTATGTGGAGAAATTCAAGCAAGCCCTTGGTACTCACTCATGGTAGATGATAGTACAGATAGGGGGAAAGAGGGTCGTCTCATTGTTTATGTCAGTTATTTGAAAAATGGGGGTAAAGGTGAAAATCATGTTACATTTGTCAAGCTTATAAAAAGTGATGATGGTGGAGCAGAAGAAGCTAAATATGATGCTCTTGTGAAATTGCTAAAAGAGATGGGGCTATCTATCCATAAACTTGTATCACTTGCGACTGACGGGTGTTCAGTTATGGTGGGTCAAAGACATGGACTCATTGCTAAAATGAGAGCAGATGTCTCCCATCTCCTCCTTGTGCATTGTCTCGCCCATCGTGAAAATCTCGCGGCAAGTCAAGCTGTTGACTCATTTCCAGAACTTGTGCATTTGGACAAGCTTTGTAGAAGTATCTACGCTTGGCTTCATGCATCAGGAAAGAGGATGGACGATTTCAAGCTTATTGAGGGAGCATTAAATTTTCCGGAGTTAGCCATGCTACGTATCCACTCTGTAAGGTGGCTTTCACGTGGACATGTGATGGAACGCATGGTAAAAGTTATGTCGGCTTTGCTTTTGGAGTTTGGAAAAGAGAAGCCAAGCCTCTATGATGAGCTTGTCCTCTATGCAAACCAGTTTTACATACATTTATTAGCAGACGTATGTTCATAGTTGAATCTTTTAAGTTGTCAGTTTCAATCAAATCTTGTGGATATTGCTAACATATCAGGGTTTGCTGATGCGGAGTTACAAAACTTGAAGAAGAAATTCTTGAGAGACCTGGCTGATTGTGGAACAAAGTATTTGAAACAGTTTTTTCAGCAAACAAAAGGTGGCCATATCACTTTTTCTGATGCAGGTGGAGATATGCATGTTCACATGTTAAGGTTTGACAAAATTGAGGGAAGCAGCAGAGGTGGATCTTTTGAGGATTGCATGCATCTAGGTAAAGAATTAGTCATAAAAGTCATGGAGAATTTGACTACAAGGATCAAGAAGACATGCCAATCTTCGAGGCTTGCAAGATTTTTAGCCCAAAGCACTACCCAAGTGAAGAGTTGTTGCTTGAAGCTTGTAGCAAGCAATGGTTGTTGCAAGTTCTTCGCCAATATGGAAGCTTGGTAGAGAGTGTAGAGAAGTGTATGGGAGAACTGGACTCATTTACCATTGTTTTGTCTAGCAACTTTAAACATAAAAGCTTCCGTGATGCATGGGAAATATGTAGAGATGACATTATCATGCATGACTCATTCCCCAACTTAATGAGACTTTGGGAGATTCTCTCAGTGGTTCCTGTGAGTACAACTGCTGCAGAACGAGGGTTCTCTTGTCAAAACAACATCAAATCAGCCCATAGAACAAGCATGAACACGACAACGTTGGAAAACTCTATGTTTATAGGCTTAAATGGGCCCGAAATCACTTCAGATGTGCCTTGGGATGATGTGTTCTCCTTATGGATCAAGAAGAAAAGGAGATTCATAAATGTTGTAGCATAGAGGATCGCAATGTAGCGTTTTGTGTTCTCTACGATTTCATGGACTTCTAGATAACATGCAAGCTATGTAGCCTCTCATAGAGCTTTTGGGCTTTTTGTACACTGATTATGCTTGCTAGAATCCTTGACAGAAAAGCTTTTGTGATTTTTGTTGGTGAAATAGTACTGAACTCGATTATGTGAAATTGCATGGTCTATTTTGATTTGTTGGTAGTGCAAAGAGTGTGGTATTTTTATTGAAACGTGTGAACTTTGAATTACTTTGCTGGTTCTTTGTGTAAACAAGATGGTACTTCTCAATCGGTATATGAAATGAGAATTGCATGTAAATTTTGAGTTTGGGCAAGTTGAATATTTAGCTTTTGGGTTTCTCTTTGCAGAATAGTACCAATACCCGTAACCCAACTACCATAGATGAAATGTATGGCTTTTCTTACAGGTGGACAGAAGAGGATTTCTAGGAGAAGGCGTCCAAGTTATACAATAAGTGGAATTTCTCCTGGTACACAATTCATTCCAAATTGAGCTTTGTTCAGTCTTGGTAAATGCCAACTTACACAAAAGGAAGCTTTTCTATTTTGATTTGTTTACTTCTCTGTTTGTGTGTTACTCATGTGGCACTACCCTCATATATTGTATCATTTGCTGCATTTCCTTCTTGTCTCAGATTTCTTGTCTAGCAGTCTCAAGCTTGAGAATGTTTATAATTGGCATGTAAGAATTGCTTCATATAATAACATGTATGATGAGCTTCTGGTTTGTTTGTTTGTGATAATTTGGCACTCCAATTAGGGCATGTATGTGATATTGCACAAACTAGTTATACATTACATTTTTTAAATACAAAGTTTGGAAGGGTCATTGAATTTCTCCCATGCACGGGGAATGCCGGATTGTCTAATAGCCCTTCCTTTGGGAAGGGCACACATGAGAGTTTCCCTTCTTGGGGAAGAGCAGGGGTACCCTGCAATTTTCAGCCCTACGGTGGGGTTATACAAATTTGTGAGCGAGCACTTTTGAGTAAAAAAATAATCAAGCAAGTCCCTTCAAACATTCTTTACTATGTAGACTAAATTGCAAAAGTGCAAGACCGTTATCCAATGTTGAAAACTAAACGACATGACATTGCAAGAGACACTTCAGACTCAAAAAAAGAACTCAATCTATAATGGACAAATCACATCCTTCATTTTATTTTCTAAAGCCACCTCTAAAGAAAATACAAACTTTCTTCCCTCCACCACAATCTCAGTATAGTACATATCCATGGTGCATGAGGTAGGAATATCAATCCCTCTCCAAGAACATCCACATAGTCTACAATGAGCTTGCTAGATGTATCCAAGATCCTCTACGCTCCCTTCACTTCAGCCACCTTTGACACCAAGCACATATAAAAATCAGACCAATCACACAAATATTGACCAAATTCTTTGATAAACTATTTGCACTAGTAAAATGGCGCCGCCGAACATGGCCCCTCTTACCTTCAAACCTCTTGCTCTTGAAAAATTTCATAAAAACAAATCAAGAAAAGTAATCTCTCTCTCTCTCTCTCTCTCTCTCTCTCTCTCTCTCTCTCTCTAGGATATAGGAGGCACAAATTACAGAGGCCCCAATGGTTGCTGTTGAGCCAAAGTTCTAGCCGACGCGGAGGTTCCATTACCTTGTTCTTGGTTTCCCCTAGAGAAATTCAAGCTTTGGCTGCAAGTGGACCTTTGACACACGCATTTACACGAAAATGTGAATCTATATATGCGTGTGCACACACAAACACACATAGATCACCTTGAAATCACATGAAGTTGTTGGCCTTTTGATTTCTTGAGAAGATTTTGTTTGTCCACGCGGCATGCTTTTCTTCCACTAAAAGAATCATTGCAGCTTGACATGCACCCATCTGCGCACGCGCCCGCGCGCACGCACACACACACACACACACACACACACACACACACACACACAGAGAGAGAGAGAGAGAGAGAGAGAGAGAGAGAGAGACTATCCTTAGTTTTTGATGATAGAGAAGGTAAACATAGCACACTTCACTATGGATAGAGATTGCAAGCAATGATTCAATTATAGGATCAATGAGCAAGGTCCAAGTCCTCACTCTAATGGCACATAACATGCAGACCAACCAAATGTGGTTTTGCGATGCTATTCGGTTGTTGTGGATGTCCCTTACAATAGCACATGGCAATTGTCCATTGCATGGAATAATGTTGCAAAATGATCCATCCACCAAAAACAACCCAGAGCTTCTTGGCCAAGGACTTGTTGCGCTCTGCTCTTTCCCTCCATGTTTGCATATCTAGTGGATATTGTTGCTTTCTTGGGGTTGCTTTACTGATTGCATCTAGAGATACACCCTCACTTGGCATCCATCACAAGACACCCTCACTTGGCATCCACCAAAAATAGCCCAGAGCTTCTTGGCCAAGTTGGGCATATCACATGGCCAATGCATTCCAAGCGACAACATCCCGAATAGGAAGCTCCTCAAGCACTTTTTGTGCTTTATCGAAAGTGCACCACATTTGGCATATATGTCGACCAAGGCAGTGCGCTCTTCCCCTCCATGTTTGCTTGTGTAGTGGATATTGCTGCTTTCTTGGTGCTACTCTGCTGATTGCATCTAGAAAGACACCCTCCCTTGGCATTCCAAGAGACGACATCCCAAACAGGAATCTCCTCAAGCACTTTTTGTGCTTTATGAAGTCGACCATATTTGACATAATTGGCATACATGTCGACCAAGTCAATGCCAAGCATGTTATTTTCTCTCAACCCTGACTCGCAATATCATTGTGAAATTTTTTCCCATATCAACATCAAATGCCGTCTCTCTGCATCTCCTGAAAATAGCGTCAAGCTTTCTGACCTTGACCCTGTTCGACATAATCAATGCACTCCATGAGACAACATTGCAGATAGGAAGTAGAATAAATAATTGGCGGTCCTAGGGTCAACTTGCAGTCGAGGCAAAGCACACACTGGGCATCATTGAAAAAGAGCCCTCGGAATGGCAATATGCTGGTACCAATGAATGGGCGTTGGGTATCGGCCTCTTGCGTGCGACCTCCTTTGTTTTTAAAACCATGACTTGCTCGGTGTAAGAGCCTCACATGCCCCAAAGTTTACAGCAGCTCAATAGAATGTTTGGGAAAAAGAACACTGGGTCACAGGCTATAACAGCTCAATAGAACACGTGTAGCCATAGCCGCAGTAAGAGTGACATATAATAAGCAGCGGCAGAGCTGAGAGGGTATGTAAAAATGATTTTTCCCGCACACTGGGTCACATGCTATAGCAACTCAATAGAACACGTGTAGCCATAGCCACACTTAGAGTGACATATAATAAGCAGCGGCAGTGTCTGAAAGGGTGTGTGCAATTTATATGGCTGGAACCAATATTGAAGAGAGAGAGAGAGAGAGAATTACCTAATTTTCTAAAATTTTCTCTTGGAAATGTATGTTTGGTAAAATGAAATTTCCCGAACAGCTCGTCACCATGCCGGTTGAGGAGGCCATGAAGTTGTGTCTCAGCTTAATATCATGCAGCGGCGCAGCCTGAAAGGGTTCGTGCAGTTATGGCTGGAACCAAATTCCACTTATATTGAAGAGAGAGAGAGAGAGAGAGAGAGAGAGAGAGATAGAGAGAGAGAATTGCATGTAGTTACCTCTGATCACCCTGTCAGCGTGCAGGTTGAGGAGGCCATGAAGACCCAGCAATTCATATCGCCGTCAACTTGGACTTGGGGAGAGAATTGGTGGGCAGTGGGAGGTGGCTCGTAGGTGCTGAGGGCAGCCCAGGTTGGAGTTAATCAAACGAAAGAGAGGACCCGCAGCCCGAAACTGGTAGCTTGTAGGACTCAGGAGCACACCTGTGTGTGTGTGTGTGTGTGTGTGTGTGTGTGTGTGTGTGTGTGTGTGTCCCTGTGCCGCCGGGCGTCTTCAGAATGCACTTGACAGAGCAAGAAGAAGCTGCCCTGTGGTAGGGGAAAGGGGGGGGGGGGGAATCCCTCCCCCTTTTATACTAGTATAGATTAAGATGCTCACCCTTGAAACTTGTGGTGTCCTTTATCCATGCAATAAGCTGCCCAAGTGATCTTGCTTGCCTCTAGCCAGGACACCCCCAAGATTTTATTTTCTATTAAAGCATCGTCAATTGAATTCTCTCTTTACGATATATCAAAGAAAACACCAAAAGATGCTTATATACCTTCCCAATTGTTAACCACCGGCGTCCACTTCTAGTAGTCATGGGTCGAGCTTGTCGGTCCAATAGGAAAAGGGTAAGAGTGATCGTCGATGAGAGGCGCACTCTAATTGGAACATTCAAGGGTTAGTTGGCTTAGCATGGGCGTCCAAGTGTGAATGGGTGAGCTCATATAAAAGTCACCGAAACCTAAAAGTCACTCATTCTCTCATTTGTGCAATTGAAGAGCGCTCTTGCTCCATCTCCATCTTCTCTTCATCTCCTTGTGTGTGTGTATATGCGTGAGAGAGAGAGAGAGCATTGCGACGGCACGGCGACGATGAGGCGGTTGAGCGCGGCACGGCGGTAGCTCCCTCTTCTCCGTGGCGAGGAATCCTCCACGAAGGCGAGTGTAGGGTGGTGAGTGACACACCCTTACTCTCTTGAGCTTGCTAGATTAATCTGGTTGTGTGCTTGTAGCCATTTGTGGCTCGCACACAGTGTACGGCAAGTCCCTTACTTTGACACGTGCGACAGATGCGCACATTTTTGGCGCCGTTGCCGGGGAGATGCCCTGCACTAAGCGCGAATAGCACTCTATGTTGCTTCGTGGTGCAATGTGAGATGTAGGAAAGGTAGAGAAAGAAGGTGTGTGGCTATTGAGAAGGGTTTGTGAACTTTGTTTTTGCTGCAGTGTACTATTTTTTGTTAATAAGGTGCTAGATTTTTTCTCTGCAATGTATTGTTTTCTGTTAATAAGGTGTTAAATTTAAGGTATTAGACCTATAATGTTAGATCTGTAAGGTGCAGGAAGTAGATTTGTTAGTTAATTAGTTGTTGTAGTACTGTGTTAAACAGTGTGTAACAGTAGCTTTGTTAGTTGCAAGTAGGTAGGTTAGGTGTGTGTGTGCACATGCACGCGGCACGACCGCGGCGACCTTATTCTCCAAAAATAAAATTATCTAAAAGGAAGGACCGGGATTAGGAACATTCTCCAAGCCCAAGCCCAAGCCGCAGTCCCTTTGGACTTACTTATTTTAGCCTCACGGATAAGTAAAAATCGACCCTTTTGAGGACCATCGGAGCTTCGAGTAATCGAACACTCTGCTGTAAAGCACACCAAGACCCCATGAGTGATACGCTCATTTTGAGCTATCACACACTCTAATCCAAAACCGATTGTAAAAAGACGTTAAAAAACATCAAAAAATGAGTGACAACGGGGTGCAAAATGCTCAAAATATCAAGCGGTTAACCTTTGAGGGTATTCGCCGACGCTTGTAGGGTGCCAAAGGCACACGCATGTACGCTCTGGTCGTGTGCTAGAGGCCAACCAACTAGCTAACACTTTGACTTATTGGTTCTCAATACCCACATACTTTAGGTTCCGGGCCCCGGCGGGGACGCAATGTAGTACAACCCAAGACCCAAACATAGCGGCTAGTGACTCTTCATCTGACTATGGTATTATGAAAGGGCATCCTACACCAAACCCCAATTAAGGAAATGAAAACGTACCTATCTAGGCCTCACAGCCTGGATTTAGTGTGTTTAGTCGCTTTATAGAAACCTTTAGTAGAGCTACTCGCTTTGAACCTGCGGCTAGTGAAGTTAACGAAGGTGAGGGAGAGGTAGATTCGCCTTTGGTATCTCAGGGGGAGCCTATACTCCCCAAGAGTGTCCACGTTGATATCCTGCCCCTTGCTTTCATGGAAGACTCTGTAAAGCAATCACCCCCCGAAGTTCTACTACCCGATGGTAGGAGTCTTGTAGAGGTGCAAGAAGTTGAGTGCTATATGCAAGCAGCTAGGGAGAGGGAAATGGAGAGTTTCCTAGAACAACGCCGAGCCATGAAGGGAGAGACCCCTGGGACAACAGGCATAGCAATTGAGCAATCGAGTGCTCCTAAGTTAGTATGCAATGTGGGTCAAGCTGTGGGAACAACAATGCTTTCACCTCAAGGGAAACCTCTAGTACGCCGGGCCTAGAAGGGTTATTTCTCAATGAAAATTTGGAATATGACCTACAAACTAAAACCTTAACTAACCTATACACGGGTTACACATACCATATAGGTTGGTTATAATTCTAGCGCCACAAGTCTAGAGGAGCGGCAACAGATGGTCTGCAATGTCATTCATAGCATCATTCAATTGGAGAGGCAAAACCGAGGGATTAACATTCCTTCAACGGGCCTTATGAGAATTCTTGGATGCGGGCAAGGCCAGACAACCGACACTATCACAGATGGAAACTCCTTCAGTGAGTCCAATGGACCCTTCATATATTGTGTCACTTGGAGTTTTGGTGTAGTCTGAACCCACAAGTAGTAGTTTGACTTTTCTAAATCTAGTTCATGTGTCTCTCGGAGACACTATGACTACGATACCTACTCCGGTGATGAGTACAAAAAGTACACCTTGGACCTCGTTTGTTAGCACTGCACCGCTACCTAGTAGCACAGTTCCCCCAACAATACCTACATGTGTGCATCAAGCCTATGTACATGTCGCATCTTATGCCCATGTAGCTCCCACACCCCCAATTATGCCAAGGGCTTACACTCCACAATGGCATTATTTGAGCTCTTATTCAAGTTGGGCCATACCATTTAGCAATAACATGTCGTATCCGGCATTGGCTATGCCTAGGGCCACACATATGAACTTTGGACCACCACGTGGTACACCACCATACGAGGTATGGGACCCGAGGGCCGCGCGTATGCCAAGGCCAAGGCCAACTCCCATTCCACATGTAGTTCGAGGAGCGCTTGCACCCGTGGCCACTATACCTGCTTATTTAGGAGATTTGGCATCATTTGCACAAACCATCGGTCGGTCTATTGCTGAGAATATGCTTAACACACCTGATAGAGAGCCTCAAAGTAAGGTAGTACAAATAGCCAAGCTCACACAAAAATTTAGTGGAGACGGGATGTGAGAAACCGTATTGAAGTGTTTAAACAAATATGCGATTCTCTAGGAGAACACAATGACCTATGATAAGAGTAATGCTTTAAGCCTAACCTTAAGTGGGAAGGGTGGGGATTGGTGTAGAACCCTAAGGGTGGAAGAAAAAATGATTTACCCTACTCTTAGGAGATTGTTCTCGAAAGAATACATACGAGAGGGAGTGCTTTGGGGTGTAGCCTCTCAGCTCCAGAAATCCCAACGAGAGGAAGGAGAGTCGGTGAGAGAATTTATTAGTCGCTTGAAGCATTTGAATTCTCATTGTAATCCAAATGAGCGCTTCAATAATAATCAATTGATTGATAGATTCATTAGGGGATTATGACATGAGGATATCTACAATGGCCTAGTCATTAGAGGTATCACCACTAGGGAAGTCACCACCAATGCAATCCAATTGGAGGATAATTTAATGATTCAAGGAGAAAAAGTGTCTGTTGAGCCTAAATCTACTAGCTCGCAAGCATCGGGGCATCAATGACCCTAAAGCCTATTGCTAAGGAGCCAAAGATATTTGAGATGACTTTAGCAGATCTCACCAAGGCCAAAACAATCATATGTATCCAAGAAGGGAGTAGCAATGGTGCTCAGTATGCTATGGTCCGCATAGTATCAGTGAATGCCCTACTTTTAGAGTAAAATTCAATGGGAATTGCAGTGCATGTGGGAGGTATGGTCATCAAGCTAAGGATTGCATAGTATTTAAGCACGCGATGACCAATAGACCAACCTTAGCATGGACAGACACACCTCGAGTGCCTGCATTGATGCCGGCCCCACCTCTTGAACAAACATCACAACATATGGTCCCTAGGGCCCAAAATGTTGTTCAAACAACACCCTTACCACCTCTAGTGCTAGGACCGGAACCACCACATCCAAGAATCACTTCTGTGAATCAAGTGGGAGTCATCTACTGCTTATTTGGAAGGCTGTGAGGAAGATATAGACCCTAATATTGCCTATGGGATTGATGCGCTTGAAGAAAGTCCACAACACTACATGGAGGACTATTGGGGACAAGTCAAACATGTCTATCAAGTAGCTGCTCTTGCTGCAAGAGACCAAAATATCAATTACACTTCCAAGAGACCACCTCTTCAATGCTATGAGTGTGGAGGTCCACATCGTGTGGCCGAGTGTCCTACTAGGCTACAAAAGAACGCCACACTAATGCAAACCAATCAAGCGAGCATGTCTACAATGACGATACTCATGTGTAATCGATGTGGCATAGATCATTTGATTGCCCAATGTCCAAATAATCCAAATGCACCGAAGATAACGCCATTGAATTTGATTGAGGTTACCGAGGAGCCATCACAAAATACACATGTGGTACCAGTAAATGTATTCACACGATCGATGCTCCAAAAATAAAATTATATTATTGAAGAAAGAGACACGGCGTCAATTGCCCAATCTCAAAAAAAAAAACACAAAGGAAGAGATCGCAAAAAGAAGCGAAGCCAGACCCCAGTTCAAAGACCAACTAGGAACTAGTGACGACCCCATATATATGAACGACGGAGAAGAGGATTTTGATTCAGGTGAAACCATGGAGATCAAAACAACCACTAGGAAAGAAACTAACAAGGAAGATCGTCACATGAGCCACAATGGCCACGACCCAAGAAGAAGATAGGAACTTACCCAAACCCTACAGAGGAGATCGAGCGAGTCAAGCAATTAAGGAGTTTGCTAGAAGAGACCTAAAGGGATCTGGAGCCAGCACGTAGGCAGATCCATATTACAGACACAGTGTTCCCTACACAACAACAACCTCACAAAGTCCATAGAACCCTTGCCATACCTAGTGTCATCCAAGAAGAAAGTGACTTAAAGTCATGGGAAAGTGGGCGTACTCACTTCTTATTGGAAAGAATGTTTACAGAGGGACTACCTGAACCTATCAAAGAAATGGAGATCCATCTTCCCCACGTCAAGGGACGGGATTCCAAAAGGTTCCGTTAAATATTTCCAAATTGATGGATTTCATGGCTTCAAAAGTTAGAACCACCATCATGTCCAAACTATATGGAGACCCCGAGCTATTCTTAGCTCTTTGAGCTTTCCTCAATGGAGAGCTGAAAGTCGGGCTACCACAATTTGCACAGATGGATGGAGCTAGGGAGATGCCAATAGAGGAGGAACAATTAGATCCACAACCCAACCTAGATGAGAACCCGGTTGTAGAAATACCTGTTAACAAGCTGGGACAATACTTTGAGGGTGATGAATCCAATGCAACCATACCAATCACTACCAAGGGATTAAATGTGAAGGGAATCCTTGAAGGTGGCGCTGGGGTTAGCATTGTGACTAAAAATTGTTGGGAAACTATGGGAAGACCTCACCTTGGGACCACAACCATAGTAGTTAATATGGCCAATGGGTCTATTGTTAAACCTAGTGGGATGCTAGAAGATCTCAAGATCAAGGTCTTTGGACATAAAATAAGAGTTACCTTCATTGTTATGGATTTCTCCAAGCACGCTATGGCATCTGAGATGATCTTAGGACTTCCTTTCATGAGGGAAGCAAAAATGGTGCATGACTGGTCTAAAAACCATGTCTACTTGTAGTTCCAAGATTTTCTCATTCGAGTGGATCTTGTAGATGGTCGAGCACATCCTCTAGAAAACAGGTTTATAATTGATCATAGATCTGACACCACAGTTCACTCGGCCCCATTGTAGTATTATTACACATGTAAAGCGGACAATGATGTTGGGGAAGATTCTCCTTACATGGATGTACTACCTGGGATGACTGAGTCGGACAATGTGGATTGGGTCCACTTAGCGGAAACCATAGACACTCAGGGAAACGGGGGGATGACCTGGGTCACACCTGAGGGGGATGAAATTCCACCACTCATACCCTTAAATATGCTAGAAGCAATGCATATAGGTTCTGATGACCTACAAGATGAAGCTTTGACTGGCATTGGAACCAGTAGCGTCTCACAAGACTATAGCCCACACCATTTGGGGGGGATTTGGGGCTAGCATCATCAATTGAAATTGACTCTGAGGACAAAGAATCTGAGCTAATCTTAGTGCAAATGTGGGGACAAACCATTCAAGACCCAGTGGTACCCTAGATGACAATCTATCCAAGGGAGCAGAAGACACAAGTAGCGATTCATCTAGTGACGATATAAGAGATATAAGAGGCGACGATATCAAGAAAATGTGCGTGTTAGAATTAGTGAAAATAAATCTACCACAAAATGGTTTAATTATATAGGGGCATGTGATGCTCATCTGAAGTTGGTCGATAATTGGGGTGAATACCTTCAAAGAGTTATGTGGTGTAGTCCACAACCCATTGACATCGCACAACTAGAGGCTATAGAGAAGCCAAAGTTGAGTTGTACCGTAAGGAGACCACAAAATCGAGAGTTGGCTCAACAACAAAAGAACTCGGGAGTGAAATCACAGTCCACAAAACAACAGGACCCCACAGACTTACACCCTGCACTTGAACATTTCAAATCCTACAACACAGAGGAACGTAAGGTTGTGTATACAAAGGCTCAAAGAAAACCTATCGATGGAAGGAATGGAGTTTATGATGGTCCAGCGATAGTTAAGGAAATAGAGTTAGCAGACCCATGAGAAGAGTCCAAACCTGTTTTCATTGCCCAAGGTCTGACAGAGACTGAGGAGTGTGTACTTAAAGAACTTCTCAAGGAATTTAGGAATTTATTTGCTTGGACATATCATGATATGAAAGGTGTTCCACCTTCGGTGGTGCAACACACAATCCCCATGAATAGCATGGCTAAACCAGTTCAGCAATGACCCTACCCAATGAATTATAAATATAAAAAAGATCGTTCAAGAAGAAATTGAAAATCTTCTGAAATGCGGATTCATATACCCTATTGAGCACTCAGAATGGGTTTCTCCGATAGTGATTGTGCCAAAAAAGAATGGGAAACTCAGAGTGTGCGTGGATCTCAAGAAGGTCAATGCTGCCACTAGGAGGGACCATTACCCTTGCCATATTCAAAACATGTGCTTGAAAGAGTTGCAGGAAAGGAACTTATAGCTTTTTAGATGGGTACTCTGGATACAATCAAATCACAATTGCATTAGAGGACCAAGCTAAAACGGCTTTTATAACGGAATTTGGAGTGTTCGCATTTTGTATTATGGCTTTTGGTTTAACTAATGCCCCTGCTACCTTTTAAAGATTAATAAACACCACTTTTAGAGAATATTTGAGGGAGTTTTGCAAAGCTTTCTTAGATGACCTTTGTGTTTATTCCTTTGGAAAGAACATCTATCATGCTTACAAAAAGTGTTTGAGAAGTGCAGATTGTATCACATCTCCTTAAATCCTTTGAAACGTCAATTTTGGGTTAAACATGGAGTCATTTTAAGACATATAGTATCCAAAAATGGGATTTCCACAGATGAGAGCACTTTGCTGAATTTCCACCACCTACAAACTATAAAGGAGTTCAAATGTTCATGGGCCATGTTAGTTATTACCGACGATTTATTTTAAACTTTGCCGAGATAGCTCGTCCTTTGTACAAGCTTCTTATTGAGTTCCACTGGACCGCAAAGTGTGACCATGCTTATGAGTCATTGAAAAAGACCTTGACAAGCACTCCCATTCTACAAGTGCCCGATTGGAATATAGGTTTCCATATGCATTAAACTTTGCTATTAGGTGTGTTCTAGCTCAACCAAGAGAACATAAATTGGACTATCCCATTATTAGCTTTGCAAGTCATCAATTGAATGATGCCAAGAGAAATTACACCACTATAGAGCGGGAAGGTTTAGCTATGATTTACGCAGTGAAGAAATTTCGCTACTACCTCATTGCCAACAAGTTTGTTTTCTATCTGGATCACCAAACCTTGTTGTATCTAGTAAATAAAACTTGTTCCATGGGAAGAATTCAACGATGGTTGTTAATTCTTCTTGAGTTTGACTTTACCGTTGTGGTGAGACCTGGTAAAAGACATGTCATGGCGGATCATTTGTCTTGCATATCCAATGGTAAAGCCCCTATTGGAGTCGATGATGAATTGCTCGATACTTTCATATTTCTAGTCGAGACCATGCCTGAATGGAGTGAGAAGATTGTGAACTTTCTAGTTAATGGTTTTTAACCTAAAGAGCTTCGTAAGAACATAGCTCAAAAACCGTTAAAAGGACGTGAACCTTATTCTCTCATTGCAAGAACTCTCTACAGGATAGGGAAGGACAATATTCTTAGACGTTGTGCCTGTGAGGATGAGTATTTATACATACTGCAAGAAACCCACATGGGTATAGCCGGAGGACATTTCTCAGGGGAACTGACAGATAGAAAGGTGTTGCAATTAGGTTATTGGTGGCCTACCTTATTCAAGGATGCATCACTTTTTGCGAAGGGATGTGATGAATGTCAACGCTTTAAGAAGCCACAAAGGAAGGATAAGATGCCTTGACATCCCATCAAGGTATCCCAATCATTTGAAAAGTGGGGCTTAGACTTTGTAGGTCCAATTAGTCCAGCTGCACATAACACTCAGTCATATATATCATTGTAGCTACCGACTATGTGACCAAATGGGCTGAAGCAAAAGCAACATGAAAATTTGATGCAAAGACAACAACTAAGTTTCTCTTTGAGAACATTATCACACGTTTTGGATGCCCCTTTGAACTTGTGAGTGACAATGGAACCCATTTTATAAATGAAGTGATAACAGAACTCACATCAGACTTCATGATATCCCACCACAAGTCTACACCTTATTATCCACAAGCAAATGGCCAAGCTGAGAGTACCAACAAAACTCTCATCTCCATTTTGACAAAGACAGTCGAGGCTCATCGTACATATTGGGATTTAAAGCTTACATCAACTCTATGGGCTTATCATACTTCTTACAAAGTGGCTATTAATTGTACACCATTCAAAATGGTATATGGCCAAGAAGCAGTTATGCCATGGGAATTTGTAATTCCTAGTCTGCGCGTAGCTTCACAAGAAGGTTGGGATGGTAACCCTTTAGTTGAGCGCTTATACATTCTTGAGAGGTTAGATGAAGAAAGACAATTGGCTGTGCAAAATACATTGTGGAGAAAGATAGAAGGAAGAAATGATTTTTGACCGTCATATAAAGAACAAAGATATTAATGTTGGAGATAAATTCTTTATGTATGGATAGCGTAACAAAAAGAAAAAGTTGAATTATGTGGGAAAAGGACCATATCGAGAGTGTGAAATTACCCCGCAAGGTACCATTCGTGTGGAGACTCTAGATGGATTTTGGAAAAAATGCAATGTCCTAAGTTTCATATGGTTCTTTCCAGGCTATTGGCACATTGCAAGTTGTTCATAGTGACATTTTTGGTCCAATGCCATACTCCATTCTTTTGAAATCATCCATACTTTTGTTTTTTTAAAACTCCAGGCATACATGGGTCTATCGGCTTAAGGCAAAAAAAATTGCATAAGTGCTTTAAGAAATTTTTGCTTATGGCTGAAATGTATATATTATATTGTGAACACCCTCCATCCTAATTGAGGGGAGAAGTATATGTCTAAAGGATACAATGCATTTTTGGCAAGTCATGGGATATAATACCAATGTGCCATATAATTTTCAGCAAAATGGAATTTTCAAGAGTGAAAATATGTCACTTATGGAGATGGCACAATGTATGGTGGTCAATATCCAAGCTTTGTCACAGGCATTTTTCCTTGAATTTGTTATATGTGATGCGAAAGTGTTGAACAAGTGTCCCACTAAAGCATTGTAGACTGTCACTCCATAAGACTTGGAATTTTAAGAAGGCACATGTCGGTAAGCTGCATGTGTTTGGTTGTTTGGCTCATGCTTTGTTGCTTAAGAAACAACGCAAAAAACTGGATGATAAGGCTATGAAATATATATTTTTTGGTTGCAGTTTAGAAAGTAAAGGTTATAGGTTGTATCATCCACAAAGAAAGCATATCTTGATTAGTCAAGGTGTTTTTGTGGAAGATGCAATTCAACCATTGGTTGCATATACCAAGGAGAGATTTTTTTCACAATATGTATACGATACATATTTGCCTTTGTTTAATGGTGATAGTAAGTCCAAACAAGGTACATGTATGGCATTTGCAGGGTTTAAATGATGTTATAGATCAACCAAATTTTTATATGAATGTACAAGATGTAATTGATTGAGGATAGGGCTAAGAATGATTGAACTAGAGGAATGTCAAAATACCTAGTGTAAACTTCGCATGACACTAGATTTGGTGTACCTTTGCAACACCTTTGCATAGACATACACACTATGGTTCTCAGCATGACTCTAATAGATCAAATTTCCAAAAAAATTGTGTATCTAGTATGTATGATAAGAAAGACCTTTTGTCATTTGATGAAACAAAAAGTTTGGAAATTTGATTGACAATGCAATCTAAAATATAATGCTATTATGAAGAATTATATGTGGTCTTTGTGTGACTTGCTATTTGGAAATAAGGAAATTGATACTCAGAGGGTTTCAAGTTGTAAATTATGCTCAATAAAAGGACACTGATTTTGATGAGACTTTTGCACGCACTTATCATATGACTATCATTTGTGCCATTTGTGCATTGTCATAACATACTGGTTGGAATGTATGCCAATTGGGAAGACTACATTGATGAATGGAAATTCGCATGAGGAAGTGTGTAGTGTAGCCTTGTGGGTTTGTTCAAAAAGGGTAGGAAAACAAGATGTACATGCTTAAAAAGGCTTTGTATGTTTGGAAGCAAGCTTCACATGCTTGATATGAGAAGATACATGCTTCCTTGGCTCTACACAGTTTTCAAAATAGTCCAACCAAGAACTCTTTGTCTGTCAAACATGCAAATGATGTTTTTCTGGTCATTGTGCTCTATGTTGATGGCATGTTGCTCCTTGGACCAAATAAGGGACATATTTTGGATTTTAAGGCTAATTTGAATGCCTCTTTTGAAATGTCAGACTTGGGGGTTTTGGATCATTATATGGCGCACACGTGAAGTAGGTCGATGAAGGTATTCCTTTGTGGTCGAGAAAGTACATTGAGACATTGTTGCTACAGAGGTTTGTCTTTAAAGACTACAAGCCTATTGATACTCCTAGAATAGGTTTGAAACCTAGTCTTCATGATTTTTTAGACTACTTTGATGCCACTCTCTATCACAAGGCTTAGGGATTATAGATTTTGATGAAGCCCCATTTCAAGTGAAAATGGCATACAAACAAGGATTCAATCTCTAAAAGATTTCTAGGGGAGAGAGATTTAGTTTACAAGCCTAGCCTTTTCTTATTAGCTTTGTAGTGCTCATCTAGAGGAGGTAGAGACTCATTATCGGAAGTCCATGGTTGACGATAGCCAAGGTGAAATAGGATTGGTGATCAAATGAGATAGGTTTAAGGAGAGGAAAGAACAAAATTAAGTTTGACCTTACATCAAAGAAGACAATACCAAGGCTGCATGCTTATGTTAGTTCAAACATTCAACATGAGTCCTAAAGTACCAAAGAGGAAGATTTTTTTCAAAGAATAACTAGTTATCAATCCCTAGGTTTGATGTGATTGTGGATCAATCTCAACGATTCAAAGAACAAAGAGAAGAGAATTCCCATTGGGAGAGATAAGGAGCTAAATTTTAGTGGAAAGAAAGTTGTAAGAATGCACACAAATGTGGAGAAGTGAAAGGAAACGCTCAAGGGCACACAATGTAGGTAGCAATATTACTGAGCGCGTATTAATACAAAGTTAAGACATGCACTAGAATGATGGGCATGGGTACAATTCCGGGGGGGGGGGGGGGGGGGGGGGGCGACCTCCTTATGAAGAAAAAATGTTTCTTGATAGTCCTAAGTTTGTCCAATGCCCAATGTCCAAGTCATTCATAAGGTGCCTCATCCAAACCCACTTAACCATGGTTGTGAAAGATGCCATGTGCTCAACCAAGATATGCATAAGCTACCCATTACAAAACAAAAACCATTATTGGACATGCATGTGTCATAGAAACCAGACCAATGAAAGTCCACAAAAACATATAAATCTGGTGACAATGATCCCCCCTTGGAAAAAAACAACCCAAGATATATAGTGCAACCCAACTAGAAGCATTCATAAATTTAGTCACATGTAAGACTCTATGCTAAATATCCAACCTTGTAATGATTATAAATGAGGAAAACAATAGATTTCTAACAAAGAATGATATCAAAGTAATCTTTAGCATCATCAAGATTTAGCTCCAAACCTATCTTTATAAGAGTTGTAGTAGGTTGGAACACTCAAGATTGAATCTATGGAGGAATCCCAAAGGTAGAACGGTCTAGGGATGAGCCATTATAACCGTACCATCTCAATCTCTATTGTGGAACATTGAAGAAACGTGGGCTTGCTATGAGAAATCACCACAAGCATGCTTCCATTCTCCTTGTCTAGATTGAAAATTTGTTCAAAGAGGAAACATAAACATTCCTACTAGGTTGTGCCAATTTTCAAAGAAAGTCTAATTAGTGTGAATCTCCCTAGATTCTTCCATGCTTTTGAGGAGAAAAACGAAGGGAAGGACGCGTGCAAGACAGAGAGACGGGGGGAGAGAGTGAGAGAGCTGTGATGTGTCACCACAATGGCCGAGTGAAGTAGACGGATTTTTTTTTAGCACGAGGTATTCTAGACCCAAAGGTGGGTAGGACAAATTTTAACAAGCCAACGCAAGGCTAGGCAATGCGGGGACATGGCAGGAGGATGAGCAACGGGCATAGAAAATACAAGGGAGAGTGGTAGTGCGCAAATAGGGCAAGGGGCAAGAGACTCTCTCTCTCTCTCTGCCTCTCTCTCCATTGCTCTCTTTGTCCTATATTGCCTGCGCACTCTAGAGCCACACTATCCCTGCTTGAGATCAATAGGTACATCCATTGACATTTAGACCGGGCTGTTGAGGCCTAATGATCTCTCTCTCTCTCTCTCTCTCTCTCTCTCTCTCTCTCTCTCTCTCTCTCTCTCTCTCTCTCTCTCAGCAAGGATGCAGGCATTGCATCGTGTGCATACAGCGGTGAATGTGGAGGGCGCGGTTGAAAGCGAAGGTCGAGTGTGCGATGGTCGCAAGGTCAGGAGGCAAGGGAGTAAGGTCTCCATGGTAGCTCGTTTGTTTTTTTTGGGGGGGGGGGGGGGGGGGGGGTTTTGAGGTGAGACTTTTGCATTTGAACGCTTGATTCCAAAAAGAATCTTGACTTCAAATTAATTAATGGAAACAAAGTAGACCGAGTAGTAGTAGCGCAGCCATACCTACTTGTAAATCTATTTGAGTTGTTTGGGTAATTTTTTTCATATTGTGAATGAATGGAGTTAAATTATCTTAGAAATGAATTTACAACGAGCCTCAAACACAATCTTTGTCTAGAGGATCCAAAAGATGCATTAGAGTTGTTTGGGTTTCTTAAAAGGCTTGCAGCTCCACAAAGCTACAAGAAAGGATCAATGATACTATCGAATTCTCTTGTTAATGTTTCACACAATTTTCTCTCTTGTTAAGATATTGGTGGGCATCAATTTGTCTACAAGGTAGTATCTTTTTCCTTTTTTTCTTTTCTTTTTTTTTGGGGGGGGGGGGGGGGGGCGGACTGAACGCACTAATATACGACCACATGTGGCTAAACCAAGGAAAACTTTGCTAAATCTAGAGCACCCATGTCCAAGGTACTTGTTGTTGGCTTTAGAGGCAAACTGGTCTATAGTGCATGGGATGCTAGCTTCTAAATATAATGGGCTTTGCACATGTAGTGGACCTATGAAATATCTTTGTAAACTTCTCAACTCAGAGCAAGGCCTTGTAGACCCTCTCCTTTGATGGCCAATTGGAGGGCCTTCCAATGTATAAAATGCCTATCATTTAATAAAGAATTGAGCCTTAGCATGCACTCAATGGGAAAAATTTCCGATGAGACAAAGGAAGAAACTAAAAGCATAGTGATTTTTGTTAACTCCAACCGTCAATAATGAATCATTCACAAGCTCATATGTAAGGCCATCTACAATTTGGTGGGTAATTTTCTTACCCTCTCAAGCCTCCATCTTCTACTATTCTAGAAATTTCACTGACATAAGATATCCACTATTCTTTGTTTTTTTCAAAGTAGCAACTATAGAGGCTCTTCAATGTCTTGTTCGTAGGATGGTTACACACTAACCACCAAACTTGGTGCATGGTGTCTATGAATACATGGAGTATAGGTGGAGGTAATGCGTTGGATGTGGATTCAAAGGGTTACCAAAAGCACGGGCAACCCTAAACTCTTATGCAAAAATATAAGAGAAACCAAAGGCTTTATCCTCTAAACTTTTCTTGAAGACTACAGAGTTGAGCTCAATCGACAATTCATGTTTTCAAAGTGTTCGTTTCAGTGGAAAATTAGCTTATAAGCACTTACACACCATCATGTCAAGAGGCTTGGAAGTGCTTGTTTGGTGTCTCAATCCCTTAGAACACCCCACACCCCCCCCCCCCCCCCCCCCCCCCCCCTTTTTTCAAAATGAGGACGATTTAATCAAGGGAAAAATTAGCTTATAAGCATTGTACGTCACACCATCAATTCAAGGGGTTTGCAAGCACTTGCTTTGTATTTTTCCTTTGAAAATCCCCCTCAAAATAGAGACTCTTTCATTAGAGAGTTTTGGCATACACTAACCGCAAAGTAATAGATGTTATAGACACAAAGTAAGGAAGGACAAAACCTTCAAAAACAATCCATCAAAAGTATCATGAAAAGCTAGCCCACCAATAGAATGGCCCATTTAAAAATCATATAATGACATGGATTACAAGGTTGGACGCTTTGACCTAGAGATAGAGATATAAAGAGGTTAACTCTTATTGTCGCTTGAAAATGTTGGAAGGTGACCATCAAAAGTGGTAAGCAAGAGTGTTTGGAGTGGTAGCTTTGTCACTTAAAAAGTGTCAACACCTAGGTCCTATGGCTAGAAGTCTAGTGGCTAGGAGCCTATGGGAATGGAAGCTAGAGGGCTTTGTATCCTAGGAGATGCATACATGGCAAGGGATCTTATGTATGAGGGCATGGCTAGCATATATAAGGAGTGGGTCAGGTCTAGATTTGATGTGTTCTTTAGGGTAACGTCCTTTTAGTTAGAGGTTATACCAGCTATTATCTCTTAAGATAATAGCTGGTATGAGAGATAATAGCTTTTTGGAGTAGCATCCTTTTAGTTAGAGGTCGTACGAGCTATTATCTCTTAAGATACGTTGAGTTTTCATTTTCTAAATTCACATAGGTGAAGGATGAGTTAAGAAAAATTTATTATTCATGATTGAGCAGTGTGACATCCCCATCTTAGTGTGGAGTTAATAAGTTTTTGGAATCTACATTGGATCACGTGTCATAGTTACTCCACACGTGGATCTCCTTCTTTACAAGAAGAGAATCAATTTTTACAAGACTTACTGTGTGTGTAGAAATTCCAAGTGCTAGTCACTCAAATAGATGATTTGCACTAGTATGAGGTCAATTCCAACAGGCTGTTAGGACTCCACCCTCCATAAATTTGAGATTGATGCGTTCTAGGTTTGTAGAAGGGACTCTAGAGGTTTATGGGCAATAAATTTTGCTTAGATGAAGCTCCTTAGAAGGAAGTAGCTTCCTATGTTCTTTTGTGATCCCTTATGGCCAAAGGGAATATATCTATGGATCCTAGTTGTGATTGACAATCATAAGGTTTAGTCTATTAGGCCTCTACTATGGGCATACAGTCAAGCTTTACTCAAGTAGAAGGATAGACCTTAGATGAGGTCGTTTGTTTGATAGAGTGATAATATTGAGTAATAAATCCTAGATTATTAATTTCACCATGAATATTTTTCTAAACATGATTCAAGAAGGTAAAATGTTTTAAGCGTTTTCAATTATATCATTATGTGGATAAAAGCCTGAACCAACAAAATTAACGATAATAGAAAATATAATGGTCAACCCAATGGTGAAAACCACAACAATAACCAACAAGGCTCCAAAAACAATCATCGAATGGCATAGCACTCAGTCTAATTGAAGAAGCTCCTCCCACAATCAACAAAGCTAAAGTTGGCTATGGTGAGGGATATGATCCTAACTATGATGATAATCAAATACATCATCCATGTACCTTTGTCTCTCTTCGTACTTTGTTTAAAGTGAAGGGAAAACTATAAGGCAAGGATGTCATAAGACCTAGTAGCACACATTTGGAACATTTTATATGCGTATTCACTATATTCCTTTAAACAAGATCACTATCAAGACTGATTCTATTCCTAGAGTAGATAACCTTATTGAAAATTTGAAATGGACTACTTCTTTTAGTAAAATAAACCTTATGTCTTTAGGTACTATCAAGTCAATATGATTGAAGCAGCTATCTACAAAATTGTATTTGGGACTCAAATAAGGCTCTATAAAATTCTTGTTATGATGTTTAGTTTTAAAAATGCCCCTGCCATTTTCACATGCATTATGAACATAATGTTTATTGATCATCATCAAGATTTTTTTCATTGTATTTATGGATGATATTCATGTCTTATAAGTCTAAACAAGAGTATAAATTAACATGCATTAAGTAAGTCCAGCGTCAAAAAGCTTAAGCAAGTTCTTCACTTGAAAAAACATATTTTTCAACTTTGGATTCTTAATTTTCCACACCCCAAGTACTTAACCACTAAAAGAGAAGCACCTCTTACCCTCACATGATGGATGCCAAGCTCAAGGAAAAGCTCTAGTCCTTTCTCCAAAGTAGCATACTCAACTTCATTGTTGATTTGTGATGTAAACTTCAAACTCCTTATGGCTACCAAAGTACCTTAAATCATAAATTACCACACCTCCTAAAGCTTCAGTGTGAGCTTTCCTATAAGAGTCATCAAAGAATAGTAAATAGGCATTGTCCTATGTCAAGAGCTTACATTTGTTGCTTCTTCATCGCATCCTCCTTGATAAGAAGAGGGATTTCTTTACAAGTAAGCAAATCAGCCAATGTATCCCTTGTACTTTCCTCAACAAGAAAAGAGAATTGAAATTCATGTAGCTCCACAATCAACTTCATGAGTCTCTTTGATAAAATAGGGCTATAACCAATTGAAGCAGAAGAGTGTCGCTAGTGAGAAATGTGAAATTTTTGGGGAGAAGATATTGTCTCAACCTTCTACATGCATAAATTACACTCACCATAATAAGATCCACATCTATATAGTCTCTTTCCACATCTAGTATTACCCTGTTAGAACAATAGATATGCTTCATGTAGTGGGGATTTGTTACCTTGTTGAAAAATCATAGCTCCAATAGCATCCTCACCTACTAATGGATTCACATAAAACTCTTTATCTCAATTAAGAGCTTGCATAACAGGAAGAGAACCAAGAATCTCCTTGATGCTTGAAAAAACTCTTCACGTTAATTGGTCCATTGTAGACGATCCAATTTTGCTACTTGTTGTAAAGGATAAAGAAGTTGAGAGGACAAAGGTATGACCCTTGACATATACTTCACATTTTAAATAAAAGTAGTGAGTTTTTTGGTCGAGTATCATAGCCTTCACTTTGTCGCGTTCTACTTCAATCCCATTCTCAGAGATCATATGTCTCAAAAACTTCACCCCTAGTTGAGCAAGATGGCACTTCTTTGGGTTGAGTTGACCTCCGCTTTCATCATAATGCTTCAATGAGATTTGAACACGATCCTTTCTAGATCTATAAACACAAAAACCATCAATAAGATCCTTCACAAACTTGCCAAGAAAAGGAGAGAGCACCTTACTGAACCACTTATGGTACCAAGCACAACCATTCATAAAACCAAATGGAATCACACAATAGCAAAAGCACCCTTTTCATTACTCGTCAAATCTAGAGACAGCATGCTTTGAGTTAAGTCCTATTTGACATTAAGCTAAACTTTGGGTTGCATCAACTCTTCAATTTTCTCATAAGGACCAGAGGTGTTCTCATTCTCCAAAAGACAAAAAAAAATTTGTTTCTCATCATGCTCTTCTTTCAACAAGGAAGAAACATCTACATCACTATCACTACTATCTTCCACCTCACTGCCATCATCCCTATTGTCTTCTTCTTCACTTGAGTATTCTTCTTCATCATCTTGCTCATCAAAATCATCATCCAAATATTTTTTTATAGCCATGTCAATCACCTTTTGTATTATAGATTGTGATGATACTGTGTCCCCAATCTTATACTACTTCGGTTGCCTATAACCATGGTCTTCCAAGGATAAGAGCAAAAGCACCCATACCCGCGGGCATAACATGACAATTGACCACTACTTTAACATCAAATACCTCCAACTCCAAGTCCATAATAGCTCCCAAACACTTCACCCTTGATTGGTTTACACAATCTTCCATGATAACGCATACTTGTGCACCTCCATCAATATAAGCCTCCCGAATGCACTTCCTCTTATGGCATCCATCCATAGTAGGACATATATTAGGTAGCTCATTCAAAGACAGGACTCTCACAAACCCCTTTGCAGGATCCTTCTTCATAGGGTTGACCACATGCTTCCGTTGTCGCTTTAGCTTAGGAAAAATTTCCATGAGTTGAGCAAAAGTAATATCAACCCTTCTACTCACTAAATCAACCCTTAGAATGTAGTTTGGTTGCCCTTCTTCCAAAGAAAAATCTGATGCAGTGTAATGTTTCTTGGGTCTTCTCTTCTTCTTCTCTTTACCTATACATGTTTCAACCTATTTCCCTCTTTTCTGGATGGGACTTGCATCACTCATGTCATGATCTCTCATAGATCTCTTACCTATAGGCATCACCATAGCTCCTAAATCTTCATTTTCTTTCTCCAAACATTTTATGCTTACCACTGTTGTCTTTCCCTTGTCTTCAGCTATCAAACCAATTAGTCCTACTTCCCCTTTGATTTCAATACCATAGTCTTGAGCTCAGGAAGGAATTTATGAAGGAAGATGATATATATCACCACCCATTCTCTTTGGCTTGTCCCATTGAGGGATTTTTTGACCCCATTCACCATAATTTCCATAATTGTAACATTGAAACATATCCCCTCTTCCATCCATGCCTCTTCCTCTACCACTTATAAACCCCTCATTGCTTCCATAGCCGTGACCATATCCATAACTATGACCTCTTTCACCTCCTATCATATCTAGACTAAGATTTTTTATAAGATCTATAACCTCTTGCATCTCCTTGTGAAAATCATTTACATCATGAGAAGCTTGTTGATCATAACATGGCTCTTTGATAATAAGGAACCTTAGCTCCTCTACAACTTTCACTTAAACCTTTAGCTCAATGTTGGTGTTGTGCTTTCCACTCCTTATTCTTTGCAATTTCAGCCGCCTCTTCAAAGGTCTTTGGTTGCTTAAGCTCCACCTTCAAGTGTAGGTTACTCCTCAAACTTACAAGAAACCTGTCCTTTTCTAACATTGCTGGAGGAATTTTAGTCCCCAAAGATGTACACCATTTTTTCCATAATGCATTGAATCCCTTCACAAAATTTTGTATGGTCTAGCCTTCACCTTGCACCAAGCTTTGAATAGACTATCATACCTTTTGTGGGTCTTCAACCTGTTGTGTGTGTGTAAGAAAAGCATGTTCAACCATTTCATAAGTCATAAATTGAGAACTTTGGGCTGATTGTAGCTCTTTTTTTAGTCTTTAAACCATTCTCGGGCATCTTTTTTCAAACAGAAGTAGAAGATTCATAGTATCAACGCTATGTCCTGCTTGTCAGCAAGAAAGCAATCAAACTTCATTTTCTCAATGAAACCTCTCGCACTCTCATTTTTGTTTCCATGAAACCTTGGAAAACTAATTGTCAGGGCTCCCAAAACCTGTATATTGAAGGTAACTTGGAGAATTTCCTTGGTGCTCAGCACAGAAAAAAGAGCAAAGAACACCTCTATAGCAATGTCTATCAATAGAGATCAAGATAGAAATTCAACACCACAAACCATATGAAAATAGCTTCTACAATATCACAACTCAAAGACAAGTGACCTCTTGGGAATTTACAAGCAGATGCCCACCCAAAAGACCACCATGGAAACTAGGAAGCATCTACCCTCGCATGGAATTACAACACACGTCAACCAATGCACTTGAGAAAACATCTTCCCCCTCACCAAATGATTCTTTAAAACCACAATCAAAAGTTTCCGTATGCCACAAGACATGTAATCCTTCACAACTTATTCTACATTAAACTACTTGCGGGTTTCCATATCATGTACCTTGCAAGAAATAGATTGTATCTTCTAGCGGAAACTCTAAAAGGGATTCTTTCAAGGCTTAAAAATTCTTTGAAATTTCCAAAACAAAAGTTTTGAAGACATCAAATTATGAATCTATACACCACTATGTGCAAAATTTCCATGAACAGCAAGCTGTCATGGCACAACTACACACTGAGGAGGCTAGTCAAGGACACAAAAACCACATCAAAAAGCATGAAGAATCCAAAACATCCCAAAACATTAAAAAATTTGATATTTGATTGAAATTTTTTTATGTTTCTACATTAGTTTTAGTTATATGCAAGTGATACTTCAAAAAACTTACTGATGGGCACTTAAGGAAACCTGCCAACTGACTTTATTGAAGCGACTTGCATTGCATGTACATGTACTTGCTAAAGAAAATTAAAAAGAAAGTCCACATACTCTTTTGACACACGTCATCATGTTCATATGTACAAATTTACAAAAAACGAGGTGTCAAAAATACGTGCAACAACATACAAGGCATCATGAATGTTGGCAAGCTTTGGTTAAGTGGAAGGAAAGGCTTGAAGAGCATTCCACTTAGGAGAACATTAGTGTGCTTAAGAAATGATTCCTAATTTTTTTGTGACAACAAAAACTATTCTTCAAGGAGGAGGGGGGGGGGGGGGGGGGGGGGGGGGGGGGGGGGGGTGTTGTATTGTGAGGACACGGGTTCGGGTAAGGCTTGGATAGGGGGTTATGAGCCCATATGGTTTGGGAAAGGAGTCTTGTATAGCATGGCAATATAAGAGTAGGGTGGGTGGAAATTTATCAAGCCACTTCCCTTGTCTTCTCATGAAATGTGCTCCCCACTCTCCACGATAATCCTATAAAATTTTCTTTCAAGATTGACTTTACTTTTCTTAGCCCTTGCCCCAAAAATTTTCTCCTAAATCTCTCGGGCTTCAAAGCACTTTTACACTCATTAATAAAATGTATATATATTGTGTGCAAATTTGTGAGAATGATGCTAGTGCTGATTCATCTTTAGCTTGAAGTTGTGCAATAATTTATGAAGATGAAGCTCTACTCTGTGTTGGGTTTAGTTTGGGTTGCTTTTCTAGGGATGTTTTTATGATGCTCCACAAATTCTTCTTCAAGAGGTAACCTCACATTTTTATCTGCCAAGTGTGAAACCCCTGATCATTGAATTTCTCAATGTCCTTCTCTACCATAATGCTAATTGAAGAGGTCTAAGCAGCCTATGGATTTTATTTTTTCAATAGGTGTCAGTGTCTTCACTCTTTACGCTTGCATTACGATCAAGTCATCTCCATAGAGAATGACAACCTACAAATCCATGTTTGAGAAATGTTATGCTTGGATGTTAAAATTCATGAGAGAGGAAGAAAGTTCAAGAAATTTTCCTTTCATTTAGGTTTCTTGAAGTCTTTTGTGGTAAAATCCTCTCCCCTTGAAACTTTTTGGAGTCCTCATTGATATAGTTTTCTGCCAAAAAACTGTGTGAACCATCCCTAGACAAAGAGTGCCCCTATGTCAGCTTTGTGAGAACATGCCCGTAACCAAGAAAATGATGCCCTTAGGATGGTGGGACTCTATGCCAATGTAGGTAGAGGACCTAGTGTTGTAAGTTGAAGAGACTCAACTCGCAGGGTGACCTCCTATGGACTCGACTTTTGAGTAAAGTGGATTGGAGGATCTTAGCATCTGCACCTATTGTAAAAGGGACTTGTCGCATGTCACTTTATGCCTGGGATTGTTAAGCCAATGTTTGACTTCAAACACGCTCAAATTTTTGGTTCTAAAAATAGTGTATGGCTTTTGAACCCAAATAGTGTATGTCTTTTGAACCCACAACACCAAGGCCAAACATAGGCCCCACGTGCTAGCTAGCCCACCAAGTTGGATTCCTTGTGGATGGAAGCTAAAGATAGAGTATTTATGCTTGTCTAATAGATCTTAAGACACACAAAGTGCCCAAATTTAATGCTTATGGTAGGAGGTCCAAAGGAAGTGAAAATCAAGGCTCCACGAGCTTGATTGAATGTTTTTTTTTTCCACACACACAAACAAACCAATGGAAAATGATTGGGTTTGTATTGAAAATAACTAGAGAGGGAAATCAAGGGAAATTAACTAAAACACACAACATGAAAGTGCTAACTATCCTAGCTATATTCCATTTGATCAAATCAATAGCTTCATCATTCTAATGCTTCAAGAAGATCCAACTGAAGAAAGCATAGAGTTGAAAAGACTTTATCTCGTCTAATCAAAGGCTAATTATTCATGACTATTTGTGGCTCTAGGGATTGGATATCCATGAACATAATTGCACATAATTAATTTTACAAATGAAGAGAGAAGTGATTAACACACAAATGCTTAGTTAAACTTAATAGGCTAACATTGCACTAATCTTCATTAAGCTTTGATACCAATTGTTAGGTATGGAACTATGGAGGTTTAGGTAATAACATAATCATAAGCTATTGCACAGTAAAGTAAATGAAAGTAGCAAACGTGATTTTTGAACTAAATCAAACTATACAAAGAAGCTCAATTTATACTCTAGAGCTTGACATATGAGTAGGTGGAAAATGGATAAGAGAGCACCTTCATTATGTTTCGAAACCATGTGAGAGGTTTCCTACTAAGAGGGATCACCTCTTAGGATTCAACTCATGCATGCACTATCATTTGGGTTTCATTTCGCGTGATATCAGTCAATGTAATTTCATGTCAATGTGAATATGCTAAGGGGTGGTTCATAGGATGAAGCCCATCTACATAATGTCCTTACTTGCCAGGACACCGGCAAGGCCGGACTAGACAAGGGCAGGGCCGGGCTAGGCAGTGTGGAAAGGGAGTCCAACTAGTGCAAAGGGCCAGGGGCTATGCTATATAGTGGGTGGTTGGGTGGTGGACTCCTAGGTTCTAGTTCCCCTTGTCTAACATTGGTATCAAGAGCTTGGTTCTTTTTTTGGAAAGGCACAGCCGTGGAGGACGGGAGCCACACAACTTTGCATGAGCAAGTTGCATGTCGGGGTCACCAAGTCGTGGAACACCTCTCCTGTGAGGAGGACGACAAGGCAAGCAATCTGTGGACGGCCCCCCTTGCAAGGAGGAGCCGCCGAGGCGGACCTGCATCAAAAATGTCACTCGCGGGCTCTACGGTTGCGCGTCGGGCGGGGGAGTATTTTACAACATTGGGCCGAAGTCCCTACCTCACCACAATGGCGGCCCTGGCGTTTTTGCCTACTCGCGCGCTGCTCATTAGGAAAAGTTTGGACTCAAAAATGGGCCTTGTAAGAAATGCCAGGTCAGCTTAGAGAGAGCTAATAAAAAGTCCCTAATTTCATTTTTGATATTCACTTTCAAAAAAACTCGGATATCAGATTTAGGGGGTACGTTTATTAAAACTCTCAAAAAGTGCTCAGACAATGATAACATACGACGGCTCCGAATTGAATGATGATTATCTCAATCTTTTGGATTTTTCAAAACTAAGATTTGGTGCTCAACGAGGTGCATTGAATTTTATTCTTCTCCTCAGTTTCGCGTCTCTCTTACTTTCCGCCTGCGCGCAGTCTCTTCCCTTGAGCTCTCTTCCATTTGCTCCACTCTTGCGCTCTCCTCTGTTTTGAGCTTTCTCATTCACCAAGTCGTCTCAATGTCATTATCATCTTCACACAGAACTCAAACGAGGAGTTAAAACGATGTGTATCATATGCATATCGAACTGTCCAAAGAATACGGGCCCCTCCATAACAAGAATAAGCGAGGCATCCTTTCCTAAGCTTCAAAAGAGAACTTCAAACTTCAAGGTAAAAAAAGCGTCGATCTTTGGGTGGATGGCAGGATGTATCCTGAGCATCCTGTCACCAACTCAACTCCACCGTTCAGAAACATAACGTCATTGTTGAACTACGTAGGAGACGGTTATTCTGGTTTACATGGCTACACCAAGCATTTGGCGGCCAGAAATGATATTCTTAAGCTTAAGAGAGACCTTGCACACAAAGAAAACTTTTGCTTGAAGCAAACTGTGACAGAGTACGCTCAGCAACTGAAAGGCAAGGACGAAAGCATCACGTAGCTCACGCAGGATTTCAAAGAAAAAAATAATGTCTTGGGTCCTCGGTTAAGAGAACGACGCTTACGAGACATTGAACAGCTGAAGGTTGGTTCTGGGGGAATGAAGAAGAGGGTTAAAGCAATCAAGTAAGATTATCATTCAAGAAGGTTTAATTCATCTTTACATTTGTAGTTTTATATCTTAATTTTCATATTTATGCTTAGATCGTTGCTACATCCTCAGTCAAATATTGACAGCAACACACCAACTTCTTCAATTCCTTATGGTCTCATACTAAAACGCAAAGATGTCGCCGAACTTTTGGACGATAAAAGCTACTGCAAGATTATTGCTAAGCAACTTGACACTCTTTTGAAATAGAATCAACTCCGAGCACGTGATGTTCAGTCAATTCTAGATGAAGCCGGAATATCCAACAAAGGTTATTCTGCAATTTTTAGGTATGTCTGGTGTTTGAATCAATTGTCTTCACCTGTCAAATCAAATGTCTGTAATTTTTAGAAGACATCTTTAGTGGAAGTAGTTGACTGGTTCCAGTCAGTGAACATGGAGACGGCAAAAATTTTTGTTTTGGCTTATCATGAAGGGTACGCAATGTTTTCAATAGTAAAATTATTTTATCTTGATTCTTGAACTCTAATTTGTTGTGATGACATATGTTTTGCTTATGTTTATTTGTAACAGCGCGCTCATTGGAGTCTTGTTCTCTTACACCTTGAACGAAACCGGTGCTACCTTGCTAATTCAGCCCATGGATTTCATGGTGAAGTACGTAGGTAAGAGGTTTTGTATTTTGTTCAACATCGCATAGAATTTTGTTAAAAGTCGCTTATGAAATTTAATTGTATTTTGCGCAGATCTATTCGGAAGCTTGTGTCTGCTCTTGAAGCTTTAACGCAAGAGCAGATATATGATAATCTTACGATTATTAGTTGCAAAGTCCCTAAGCAGGACGATGCCTACTCTTGTGGATGGAGGGTTTTAATCAATGCAGAAATTTTGTTAGGGGTCATACTTGATGGAAGTCGTAGAAGTGTAAGCATTTGACACTCGTTTACAGATTTGTATCTTAATAAGTTAGTAGCTATGTTAATAAACATGATGTTCTTAACGCAGGTAAGAAATTTGGCAGATTATTCAAAGGCTGATGTTTCTTCGTTTAGAAACAGAATGATTGAAAACTTGATCAATTGCGTGACCATGCGTCCAGACGGAGCACGTGATGCTTTTGTCCCGCCAGCACCAAGGCCCACGCCTAGGCCTCCGCCGACAAGATACCCCTTGTCTGTCATACCAACACAAGCACATATCAATATCTCCCCAGATGCCTCCCCAACCCAAGCTCCTACCAACTCTCGTCCTCAAGAAACAGCTCCAGAACCCTCAAACCCCCCATCCAGCACCTCTCCTACTCATGAAGCAGCTCCAGAGCCCCCAAACCCCCAAGCCACCACCTCTCCTCAACCTCAACCAACAGCCCCCACATCACCGGACGCACAAGATTAGAAAGAGATTATGAAATGTACTTTTGACAAATTGATTACAAGCAATGGATCGAAATTTGACTTTTGTTTTGATTATGGTTCAAAGTTTACAAAATGCTATGTACAGCTTTCCAAAAAAATGGGAGAGTGAGGATCCAATGGTGTTTGGTAATGTAGAGAGCTGCCTTTGTCGAGTAATCTTTGAGAATAGTATTTGAATCATTGTGTACAATTAGTTCACTATTTCAAGTCTGTCGCTGGTAATCTATGCACAAAGAGTCTTATTTTCTTGTTTGTGAGGTACCTGCAATGCAACGTACGCGATAAGACATTGGGATACATGAGTACGATAGAAACATTAACGTATAAAAGTAATACATGTAGCTTAGTACCTTTCGCATGTTACACTTGAAAACAAATTTTGAAGGCAAATTGAGATCGGACTCATTTTACAAATCCTTTCGAACCTGTCTTAAAGTGACATTTGATCTGACCACAACAACTGTAACCAAATAATTTGAAAACCATATCTCGATGGACATCAAGGGATTAAAAGCATTGTCACTTAAATCTTGATCCATAGCTACCAACTAACCATTCACTCGATGCCACCTCATGTAGTAGAAAGAAACTATAAAATTCTATGATGCTATCATACACTTGCACACAACCGAGCGCTTGTCAACTTTGCACAAAATGCCTTCAGAATCACTGACATCCCAATTATCATCCAAAAAATCAAGGCAAGTTTGGGATTTGCAGATGAACATGGTTTTCGTTTTTCTAACCTCCTCATCGTGAAAGAAATCTATAAAGACATGTAATGGCATAAATAGACTGACTCGTACTTGCCTGCTTGCAATGTTTGGTCGCAAACACTTCAAAATTTCCTGATGAAGCTTGAGTCTAAAACACTCAGAGGTTTCTGAAGTTGGAACTAGCCACTTTGGGGAATCTTGTTGGGGAAGAGGGAAAGGTTTCAAAGTGCCAAATCCATGGACAGAGCAAGGGGAGTTGTAAAAGTAGTCGTAAAAGAAAACTCCCCTCTCTGCGAGAGCTCTTCTCGCACTAGTTCTGTACATAAGTTCTCCCACCGAAGCATGAAAAGCATCAAAAATACCAATTATGCACTCAACTGGTTGCCAGTCTTCTTTGTTAGAAGGATAAATATCTGCAAAAACAAAAGATAAGAGAATGGTCACAAGAAATAGTCAACAAAATAACTTGAAGGATCTTTAAAGACCTTTTAGCAATATAGTAGTCACACAGTTTGGTCTATGAGCAGGAAACCCCAAAGGTGACTGTTGTAGTCGTAGTTCGGAGTGCATATATGCATGCTCAATGAGCAGCTCTTTCACTGTCTTTCCCGTTTGAGACAAGCGAAAATCTTTCACACGTCCTTTGTAGCTGTTGATGAATTCATTTTCGATCCGTTTTCTTCTTCTTGTTTGAAGCAGAACCCAACTACCAATGGTGACTGTGGTAGATATCCAGCGACCATGGTCTAAGTCAAAGCTGTTGAATAGTTCCACAGATTTAACAGAGGCGGATGGTCGTCGTGGTCGTCTTCCTTCCATCTCTGCTTCTATTAGCTGCGAAGTGACACTACGCAAAAATGATAGAAGAAAAGAGGATCACTAGTTTACACAAGAAGTAGTAGCTCGAAAAGTGTTCATCAAAAGGTGTGCCTCGTTGAATGTGAGTTATGGCACATTCGGTATTCATCGGCCATAGCAGGGTAATAATTTGCACAAATCACATGTTAAGTATGGAGCCTGATTTACCCTTGTAATTTTCTGTGGTAAAAGCGCACATTTGTAAGGCCCCCATTATGAGGAGAAGCCATCGTGCGTGAAGGAAAATCACTCACCGGAAACCAAAATTTTCACGGACAAGAATCAGGGGCAACTTTAAAGGCCTCGGGGGCGGAGGCCCCTGAGACTTTTTTTTTCGCCGGAATATTATGGCCGGACGGCGGCCGGAAACTAGTCGAAAAACAACTGGTCGGTTGGCCGGTGGCCGGTAGTCAATGGCCGATGGCCGGTGGTCGAAAGTCAATGGCCGGTGGCCAGTGGCCGAATTCAATGGCCAGTGGCCGAATTCAAAAGCGGACTTGTCTTCTCAAGGGCGGCCACACATGGGCGGATTGGAGGGTCCGATTTGGACTTATTCGCACAAGGGCGGCTACACATGGCTGTCTCTCATAAGAGGGGGCAGCCCTTTTGGCCTATAAAAGGAGGCCATTTCTACACACATTTCATAGTGTGAAGTTGATGCAACAAGGTGAGCGTGAGGTGGTGAGAGTGAAGCAAGGCGGGAGCTCCATTAAGGGTATAATCCCTTTGTAAACTACTTCTTATTTTGAAGTACTAAAGCCATTGAGTGGCTGCTTTCCCGTGGACGTAGCCCACATTGGGTGAACCACGTATATCGTGTGTACTCTCTCTCTCTCTCTCAACTCTATAATCTCGTGTATATAAATCTGTCTCTCTCCATTAAGTAATCTACTCAATTATCTATTTAGCTACGTCTTATTTCCTAACAACTGGTATCAGAGCAAGGTTTGCTCGTAGCTAAATTATCTCAAGGAAAGGATTCCTTGAATTGAGTGGGACTTATGGCGGAGGAAGGGAAGCTCAAGATTGAGAAGTTCAACAGCAAAAACTACCAACATTGGAAGATGCAGATTGAAAACTATCTCTACCAGAAGGACCTCTATTTGCCACTAGGCGGTCTTGCGAAGAAGCCCGCAACAATGGCAGATGAAGCATGGATTGTCCTTGATCGAAAGGCACTAGGAACAATTCAGTTAAGCTTGGCGTCAACGGTGGCCTTCAATGTTTCGAAGATGAAGACCACGGAGGACTTGATGAAGTCACTTGACGACTTCTACGAGAAACCATCGGCATCCAATAAGGTATTTCTTATGAAGCGCTTGTTCAATCTAAAGATGGCAGAGAATGGTTCAATTGCAGAACACCTAAATGACTTTAACACAAACATAAGTCAACTTCGATCAGTGAAAATCAATTTCGATGACGAAGTGCGAGCTCTCCTTATACTATCATCTCTACCGGATAGTTGGGACAGCCTTGTGATGGCTGTAAGTAATTCTATCTCTGGCACAAATACTCTTAAGTTTGATGATGTTGTGGGTGTTCTCCTAAGCGAGGAAATGCGAAGGAGAAGCACAGGAGAATCATCAAGTGCTGCACTATCAGTGGAAACAAGAGGAAGGCTTAAGGAGAGGTTCAAAAACCAAAAGCGTCGTGATCGCTCAAGGCGGAGCAAGTCACGCACAAAGTCAGTTCTTGAATGTTGGAACTGCGGCAAGAAGGGCCATGTCAAGAAGGATTGTTGGTCCAAGAAGAAGAAGGAGACAGAGTCTCAAGACAACAAGCCAACATCGGAGGCCAATGTGGCAGGTAAAGTAGAGCAAGATGCTCTAATTCTCTCATTAGACAATGTGTTTAATTCCTGGATAGTAGATTCTGGGGCTTCATTCCATGCGACACCACACAAGCAACATTTCCAAGACTACACCAAAGGTAATTTTGGGTATGTATACTTGGGAGATGATGAAGCTTGTGAGATTGTCGGTAAAGGTACAGTTTCTGTCAAAACTGCTAACGGAAATGAATGGAAGCTTAAAGATGTTAGGCATGTTCCTTCTCTTCACAAAAATTTGATCTCTACAGGACAATTGGACGATGAAGGTCACAACATTGCATTCGGAAACAAACGGTGGAAGATCTCAAAGGGATCTTTGGTGGTTGCCAAGGGTGAAAAAGTTGGTACACTTTACTTGTGTATTGTTACGCAACCTTCAGCTTGTGCAGCAACTACAGAAGTTGACAGTGCGGTGTGGCACTACCGACTTGGGCATATGAGTGCCAAAGGAATGCAAATCCTTCAAACAAAGAAGCTTCTACCAGGTTTGAAAGAAGTGGACTTAGAGTTCTGTGAAGATTGTGTTTATGGTAAACAAAAGAGGGTAAAATTTCAAAAATCAGGAAATGAAAGAAAAAATAAAAAACTTGAGTTGGTTCATTCTGATGTTTGGGGTCCTGCAAGTACACCATCACTTGGTGGCTCATTGTACTATGTAACATTCATAGACGATGCGACTAGAAAAACATGGGTTTATGTCATGAAGAATAAATCCGATGTATTTTCCATATTTCAAAGGTGGAAAGCCTTTGTGGAGAATGAAACAGGTACCAAGGTTAAATGCTTCAGATCCGACAATGGAGACGAATATTGCAGCCAAGCTTTTGAAAGCTTTTGTGCTAGCAATGGCATTCGGAGGCAAAGGATAACCCCAAGGACACCTCAACAAAATGGGATTTTGGAAAGGATGAACAGGACAATCATGGAACGAGCACGAAGCATGCGGCTACATGCAGGCCTACCGCTTGAGCTTTGGGCGGAAGCTGTAAGTACGTCTGTGTACTTAATCAATCGGTCACCCTCAACGGCATTGGATGGGGGAGTTCCAAAAGAGGCATGGACAGGTAAACCGGTGAATTATGCATTTCTCAAAGTGTTTGGGTGTGAGGCTTTCATGCACATAGATAGAAGCCTAAGATCAAAGTTAGATGCAAAGTCCAAAAAGTGTTTCTTCATTGGCTATGGAGAAGGAGACTTTGGGTATCGCCTATGGAATCCTGAAGATGGTAAAATCTTAAGGAGTAGGGATGTAATTTTTAACGAACAAAATATGTACAAAGATTACTTGGAAAGAAAACAAACAAAAGAAACAGGTGATGAGTACATGGAGCTTGAGGACAGTGAAGACTCAAGCACTGCAAACGGTGACAATGTGCAACAACGTCAACCAAATGAGGAGCCTCAACCTATTCCCCGAAGATCTACAAGAGCAAGTAGACCTCCAGAAAGGTTTGTTCCTTCCTTCAACCATCTCTTGATCTCAGATTCTGGAGAGCCGGAATCATATGAAGAAGCTATGAAACATAAATCCAAAGAAGAATGGACGAAGAGCATGCAAGTGGAGATGGACTCACTACATCGCAACCAAACATGGGAGTTGGTTGAGTTGCCTAAAGGTAAGCGGGCACTTCAAAACAAATGGGTGTACAAGCTAAAGGAAGAAGAAGGTGGGAAGAAAAGGTACAAGTCTAGGCTTGTGGTAAAAGGTTTTTCTCAAAAGAAAGGTATTGACTTCAATGAAATATTTTCTCCTGTTGTAAAAATGAACTCAATTAGGCTTGTCTTAAGCCTTGTGGCTGCTCATGATCTAAATCTCGAGCAAATGGATGTAAATACGGCATTCCCTCACGGTGACTTAGAGGAGGAAATCTACATGCTTCAACCAAAGGGGTATGAAGTAAAAGGTAAGGAGAAAATGGTTTGCAGATTAAAGAAGAGCTTGTATGGTTTAAAGCAAGCATCAAGACAATGGTACTTGAAGTTTGATCGATGGATGTTGGATCATGGAGTCACAAGATGAAACTCGGATCATTGCGTCTACACGGAGAATTTGGGAGATGGGAAATTCATCATCCTAATGTTGTATGTTGATGACATGTTGATTGCAAGTGCTAACATGCAGGACATCAAAGACCTAAAAGAGGAGCTGTCCAAATCTTTTTCAATGAAAGATTTAGGTGCTGCAAAGAGGATACTTGGTATGAAAATATCAAGGGACAAGACGAAGAAGACAATAAAGCTATCTCAAGAAGATTACATCAAGAAGGTACTAGAAAGGTTTGCAATGCAAAATGCAAAACCAGTTTCTACACCTTTGGCTGGTCATTTTAAACTAACGAAGGATATGTGTCCAAAGACACAAGAGGAGATAGCCTATATGTCTAAAGTTGCATATGCTGCAGCGGTAGGTTCTCTAATGTATGCTATGGTCTGGACAAGGCCAGACATTGCACATGCAGTGGGAGTTGTGAGTAGGTTCATGGACAACCCAGGTAAAGAGCATTGGCAAGCTGTGAAGTGGATACTTAGGTATCTAAAAGGGACAACAACAAATGCTGTGTATTTTGGAGGAACTGATATTTTTCTAGAAGGGTATGCTAATGCAGATATGGCAGGTGACAAAGATACTCGAAGGAGCACTACTGGCTATGTGTTCACGGTTGGAGGCACAGCAGTAAGCTGGCTTCAACGCTGCAGAAAGTGGTTTCACTTTCTACCACGGAAGCAGAGTATGTAGCAATGACGGAGGCAAGCAAAGAAATTATGTGGCTTCACAGATTCTTAGAAGAGCTTGGATTCAAACAAGACAATTGTGTCTTGTACAGTGATAGCCAAAGCGCTATCCATCTTGCGAAGAACTCAGCCTTTCATTCAAGGACAAAGCACATTGAGGTGAGATATCACTTCATACGCACTCTTTTGGAAGAGGGACAACTAAAGCTAGGAAAGGTGCAAACAAGTGAAAATCCTGTAGACATGTTTACAAAGGTGGTCAACAAGGAGAAGTTGAGCTTTTGCTCATCTTCAATCGGCATTCAAGGATAAGAAGCCAGAATGGAAAGCAGTCATAGGTTTGGTTTGGAGATCAGTCTCCAAGTGGGAGATTGTTAAGTATGGAGCCTGATTTACCCTTGTAATTTTCTGTGGTAAAAGCGCACATTTGTAAGGCCCCCATTATGAGGAGAAGCCATCGTGCGTGAAGGAAAATCACTCACCGGAAACCAAAATTTTCACGGACAAGAATCAGGGGCAACTTAAAAGGCCTCGGGGGCAGAGGCCCCTGAGACTTTTTTTTTCGCCGGAATATTCTTTTTCGTTGGAATATTATGGCCGGACGGCGGCCGAAAAGTGGTCGGAAAACAACCGGTTGGTTGGCCAGTGGCCGGTAGTCAATGGCCGATGGCCGGTGGTCAGAAGTCAATGGCTGGTGGCCGGTGGTCGGAAGTCAATGGCCGGTGGCCGAATTCAAAAGCAGACTTGTCTTCTCAAGGGCGGCCACACATGGGCGGATTGGAGGGTCCGATTTGGACTTATTCGCACAAGGGCGGCTACACATGGCTGTCTCTCATAAGAGAGGGCAGCCCTTTTGGCCTATAAAAGGAGGCCATTTCTACACACATTTCATAGTGTGAAGTTGATGCAACAAGGTGAGTGTGAGGTGGTGAGAGTGAAGCAAGGCGGGAGCTCCATTAAGGGTATAATCCCTTTGTAAACTACTTCTTATTTTGAAGTACTAAAGCCATTGAGTGGCTGATTTCCCGTGGACGTAGCCCACATTGGGTGAACCACGTATATCGTGTGTACTCTCTCTCTCTCTCTGGCGGACAATTCAAATCAATTTCCACTAGGATACTATCGATTTTGACGGAATTAGCAAGGCTAATTACACTTTGTGAGTGCTCCCAATCTCAGATATTTTTTCTGACTACTCTTGCACCGCACTGTGTCGCCATGGATTCGGATATCAATATGACATTCAATTTTGAGCAAAGTACGCTTGATCCTGCCAATGATGGCCCACGGCCGGATCCTCTCAAGGAGAGTACCCGCGACGCTACGGCAAGTGATGATACTTACGAATTGCTCGATATTCAAGAATTTCGTGCACTTCAGACATGCATGACCGTCATGGATGAAAATTTTAAAGCTTTAACACATTAGTATATTCAATTAATGCAACAGCAGTCCAAGAGTCCTGCTGACACGCACATGCATGAGCACGTTGCTACAAAAGGGCAGGGCCCTTCTAATCTAGGGCAAGGCCCAAATGCTGATACGTTGCATACTCTCACTGCAAAAAAGGTGGATGAATTGTTGAAAAACACCAAACCACCGATTTTTAAGGGAGAACATCGAGACCTCAATAAGGATGCAGTGAATATCTTTCTCAACAAGTGGGATGGAATTCACGCCTTACGGCGTACTCCGGACGCAGTCAGAGCTCTGCAAACGAGCTTAACTATGGAAGGCAAGGCCTACAAATGGTGGATGTCTCTCAAGGAGAAGAACATCATACCACAGAATTGGGTAGCTTTTGAAGCTATGTTTAGCAAAGAATTTTTGCCTACAAATGAGGCAGATCGGGATTGAACAGCTTGGGACACATGTTCCATGTGCCAATACCCATCATTGCTTGAATATATCTCTCACTATCGGGATATTATCCTCAAGTTGGAAGGCTTAGATACCTTTCAACAAGTACGGGGGTTCATACGAGATCTGACACCAGAGCTTAAGAAGTATGTCAAGACCCAAGACCCTAAAACCCTTAAGGAAGCCATAGTGAAAGCACATATTCATGATGATCCATATGAAAAGAAAACACATAATAGTCACGTGCCTACTAATACACATGGTAATACACGCACTCAGTATGGACACAATAAAAGGAAATTTATAGTTGCCAATTCGGATGCATCTAAAAAACCCAAGGGGTCCAAGGGTCCTCTCTCTCCTGAGGACTTTGATAAAGCCAAGAAAGAAAAATTATGTTTTCAATGTTTAGGAAGAGGTCATGGCAAAAAGAATTGTCCCAAGGGGAAATCTACTGCTCAGGGCAAGGAGAAAGTAGTGCACACAGTGCAACTGCTGCCTCTTGAGTCTTCCTCACAATTCTCTATAGTGGAAGTAACACACACCGAGGTGGTGCATGAATGCTGTCTCGCAGCTTCCATGTGGCAACCAACCTTTGGACCACATGAGTTAGTACGTATGCACGGATATGTGCAAGGGCACAAGGTGTGCATCTTGGTCGATGACGGTGCTACTCACAATTTCATCAATTACGGATTTGGTGAAAAAACTCAAATTGCCTCAAACTCCAAGTACCCACCGCTACAAGGTAGCAATGATGAATGGACATGATGCCGAAATTTGGGATACTCAATTCCGAGCTGTTCCGTTGGAAGTACAAGGGTACTCTACATGCTTGGATTTTCAAGTTATGAACATGGAAAGGGCAGATGTGGTTCTTAGTAGAGAGTGGTTGCATAGCCTAGGACCACCACTGAAGCGTAGATATGAGCACAACAGCTTGATGTTTGAATCCCATGGTGCACATGTGTTGTTGTTAGGAGAAAAATATATACCTTCATCACCAGTGATTTGTGCCACTGAGCTTATGCAGCTCGGGTCGTTTCTGATAAGGAATAGATCAGGTTTTCTTGTGTTACTCACTGTCTCATTTTCTTTCTAACGTTGAATCTGTTCAACATTCCTCAATGCCGCATGCTTCTCTCTCATCTTTTCCACCAATGGCTAATTCTAAACAAGCAAACGTTGCTAGTGAGCTATGAAAATTATTAAAGGAATTTCAAGATTTTTTTCCTAATGATTTGCCACCAGGATTACCGCCGACATGATCAATGCAACGGAAATAGCCTTCTCCTAAAAATCTGGAAGAGTTACATATTTTTTTGGGATTTGCATGTTTGTACCGAAGGTTCGTTAAAAACTATGCTAATATTGTTGTCCCCATGATGGATCAACTAAAAGGCAAAGGCAAAGCTTTTCAATGGGGATCCGTTCAACAGCACAGTTTTGATACGCTCAAGGATGCATTAGCTACAGGTCCTATACTGGCTATTGTAGATCCTTTGAAACCATTTGTTTTGGAAACGGATGCCAGTGATCGTGCTATTGGAGCAGTCCTGTTACAAGACAAACGGCCTATTACATTTGAAAGCAAGAATCTTGATGCAACTCAGTAGAACTACTCTGCTTATGAACGCGAACTCTATGCAATAGTGTCTGCCTTAAAAACATGGCGGCATTATCTGTATGGTGCTCAGTTTGAGATTGTGTTTGACCATGAAAGCATCAAATGGTTTACACAACAAACGGATTTGAAGGGTCGAAAAGCCAGGTGGGCCGAGATTCTTCAGGAATATGACGCCAAGCTAGGGTATCGTAAAGGCCGGTACAAGGTAGTGGCAGACGCTCTAAGTCGTATGCCAAAGATCAATTCTCTCTTGTTCACGAAACTTCGTAGTGAATTTTTAGATTCTCTCAAAGGCAAAACCTCCACACCTAGTTCTCCCTTATCGAGTGATGAACTATAGCGATGGAAGCATTTCACCATCGACAATGGGTACCTACTCCATAAGGGGAGAGTTTGTGTACCGACGGACACAGACATTCAACGTCAAATTCTTTATGAATGTCATGATAGTCCAAGTGCAGGGCACTCGGGTATTAGAAAAACTTATGCTCTCGTACGACGACAGTTTTACTGGCCAAGTATACATGGCTTTGTTCAAGCTTATGTCTTACATTGCCAAAAATGTCAAGTTAACAAATCGGAGCGCCTGAAAGCAGAAGGACTCTTACATCCTTTGGAGATTCCCAATGGAAATAAACATCTCTATGGACTTTATTGTGGATTTACCAGCCACTGTACGAGGTCATGACTCGGTATGGGTGGTCGTAGACCGGTTGACTAAACTATGTAAGTTTATTCCAACCAAATCAACAGTTGAGACACTAGAACTAGCCAAGTTATTTGTGGACAATCTATACAAATTGTATGGTTTACCAAGTAACATTGTCAGTGACCGTGATCCCAAGTTTAACAGTCACTTTTGGAGAGCTGTGTTTAAACGATTGGGTACACAATTGAACCTCAGTACAACCGATCATCCAGAAACAAATTGTCAGACTGAATGAGTTAACTAGGTGCTAGAGGATATGCTAAGAGCATACGTCAGCAAAAAATAGTCAGACTGGGAAGAATACTTACTTATTCTCGAGTTTGCCTACAACAGTGCTAAGCATGTCACAACGGGCTTTCGTCCTTTCATACTCATGTATGGGTTTCAACCTAGGTCACCAGTTACGGTGGGATTGGCAACCGATCGAAAAACTCCAACAGGTTAAGGATTTTCTCCAAGACCACATGGATATGTTGAAACTTTCTCGTCAGAATGTCTGACAAGCACAAGATCGGTATAAGAGGTACGCTAATGAGAAACGTTGGCAAGTTACCTTCGAAGAAGGGGAGTAAGTATTTTTATGTGTACCAGAACATTCAGAAAGTCTAAAAACTGAGCCAACACCTAAATTATCTCCCCGATATTGTGGATCTTTCAAAATACTCAAGCAAGTAGGTGATCGTACCTACAAATTATTGCTACCTTCACATTCTCGTATTCATCCGGTGTTTTATATAAGCCGTTTATGTAAACGGTTACATGGAGACGTCAATGTCTTTGACCAACAGATTTTGGTAGATTTCATTGAACCTCCTACCTTACCGCATGAACCTGAACGTGTTCTTGATTATCATGAGTTTTGTACACGTCATCATGTACATCAACAAGCCTTAATCAAGTGGAAAGACCAACCGGAGGAAGGTGCCACTTGGGAAAACATTAGTGTTCTTAAGAAGTTCCCCACTTTTGTTTTCGAGGACGAAAACTCTTCTTAAGGGGGGAGTAATGTCAGGACACCGGCAAGGTCGGACTAGACAAGGGCAAGGCCGGGCTAGGCAGTGTGGAAAGGGAGTCCAACTAGGACAAAGGACCAAGGCTATGTTATATAGTGGGTGGTTGGGTGGTGGACTCCTAGGTTCTAGTTCCCCTTGTCTAACATTATTGATGATAATTTTTCCATTTATTGAATTTATGCTAGTGTTCAATCTACCATTAAGCATTCACAAGGACAATAAATTAAGCGTTCCAATAAGCATTTTCTAAGGAACAATACTATGATAGATTGCATATTGAAAAAGATTAGGATCAAGAGTGTGGAAACTAATGCTTTTGTCAAACATGCTCTTTGTTTCTATGGTCCTTTTAAATTTTTGATTTTCATTAATGATGTCTCATCCAAAAAATAAACAATCTCACAAAATTGTGTTATATTACATAAGTGAAAATCCATCGTAGACTAGGAAAACATAGACTTATTTTTCTCATTGGAAAGTGGATGGCAAGATAGACTTGAGACCACGAGTGCTTTACTTAACACAAGTAGACTATTGTGGCGAGGTAGACTCCTCACATCAAAGGATTAGTCGTGTACCCTCATGTTGTCTAAGAGAGATTGAAGGATAGACAATCCCTACAATATGTGGTGGAATGACTACCAAGTGGGATCCCTTCCCTACCTTTGGGACCAATTGTGTTGTGGGAGCTATCTTACATTTTTCCTCACGCAGAGCCTTATAGTGAACATTGGAGACCAAGGTGACAAGGTTTCACACATTGAGGCAAGGTAGAAGGTAGCCACATTCACATTAGGATGACACTAGGTAGAGGTGGTCAATTCATATGTATCTTGAGGATCACTTTCTCTACGAGGTTGCATACTTCACTGTGGGATCAACGGCTAGATCTAGGCTAAGATGGGGCTATGCAACACTGTCCATACTAAAGAGACAATATCATTAGGTACACTTCTAAGAACCAAGAGAAAAGCATGACTATTCAACACTTTGGTCACTTCTACATTGATGTATGCATCTTAGTTGCACACTAGTGGATTCAATGTCATCACAAGTGATGGCAAGGATGATAACGGGATGATAACCAAGACAAAAGCATGGCTATTCAACACTTTGGTCACTTCTACATTGATGTATGCATCTTAGTTGCACACTAATGGACTCAATGTCATCACAAAGTGAGTACAATGGCAAGGATGATAGTGGACTCAATTAGAGTCATCACAAATCAAAATAATGGCAAGGATGACACAAAACAAACCCTCGGTACCACATGATGAGATCATAACAAAGATTAGAGGCTTTATTTCAAACCATCTAATAAATTCACAAAGATAATGATGCCCGGAGAGCCACTCTTTCTAGAGTCTACGACATCTCCTTAAATCAACAAACCATCACAGATTTGGGGCGAGTTCTACTAGGTCTTCAACCCCACAAAGAGATCTTGCAACCTAAGACCACACTAGGCAAGACATCAACTATGGATAACTAATTTTTGCAAAGGTCCACTCCCCCCCCCCAACCCATGCCCACAATGGGGCAACATAGAGATTTGTTCAACTCCTCCCAATGCAAGTATTACTTAAAGAGAGCTCTTTATCTCCTTCCCCTCATATGTAGAATATTTTACGCCTCCCTATGGGATAGAATGGAAGCTAGACTATGCGTGTCATGCTTGTACATTCCACATACATAGCTTCCATTCTGAGCCCCTAACCATAGGGCTCCAATCCATCCACATTGCCCTTGCCATCTATCTTTTTAGTTTTGACTTTAGCCCTACTTCTATCTTTTTTCTTTTTTTTTGGTGGCTATCAGAGGAGATACCACCCTTGTACATCGATTGTCTATATAGGTCAAGTTCCGCTTCTTGGAGAGGTGCCTAAAATCTCTCTTCCCCCCCCCCCCCCCCCCCCCCCCCCCCCCCCCCCCCCCCCCCCCCCCCCCCCACCCCCCAAAAATGAAACAAGAGTTTGTCAATTGTGTATTGACAGGTCTTGTAAAAACAAAAGAAATAGTCCCTTATAAAAATAAGTACATTTACTCCATTGAAAAGAATATGGCCTTTTTGGCAGGTCAAGAAATGGATGAAACTAGATAAAAGCAGAGATTCAAAAGCACCCATAGTTCTAACACATGGTATTCCAAAGGAAGGGTGACTCGGAGAAAGCATTCTCAAGATGCCATAAGGACATATGTCTTTATGTCAAATTCATGATTCATCGGTGTCCTTACTGGGCAAGGACACTCTGAAAAATGCCCCAAAAAGCACGTCCCGCAAAGGAAAATAAAAATCTGCACAAAATATTATAGTCATAGCAGTTCGCCAGTCTTAAGCTCTTCATAAAACTGCACGACCTTGGAGTGCACTTTTATCAATGATGGATCAAATCCAATCAGCCTCAGACCTTCCAAACATTTCACACGGGAGAGTGCAACATAAACCATCCCATACTCAAAAGATTTTGAAAGATCTATCTCTACTCTATCAAGAGTCATCCCTTGACATTTGTGCACACTAAGGGCCCATGCAAGAATCAAAGGGATTTGAGTTCTCTTTGCCACTTCTGTGTTCCCATCCATAACACTCCAGCTTTCTGGCTTCAACAGCCTCTCTGCTCCATCACATGCAAATAAGACTACCGGCCAAAGGCCACTTGGACTGAGCTTTTTTGCAACATCTTTTCCTTCCTCTAGTTCATCAATAGATGCAAAGCGCACAACTACACCCCTTGCACCATTTACAAGACCCGAGCTTGAATCCACATTTTTCACCAGCATCACCTGAGCTCCTACAGACAGGTAAAGCTCCTTTTCAGCCCTTACATTCTCCAGCTGCCGCATTGCAAATTCACTCTTGCTATCATCCTTGGCAAGAAAAGCAACAGCTTCCTGATTCAGTGACCTCAATTTGTATTCATTCTCTTTGCCCACATCCATCTTGCGGGGGTACAACTTTGTCATTAGAATTCCAGCATTACTTGCCTGAACAGGTCTATCACATGAGCTTAGCTTGCAATGGGTGCTCGATGAACATTGTCCTCTTCGAAGTTCGTTCAGCATTTCAACAAATTCTGAATCAGATTGTCTAAAGACGTGTGTGAGCTCAACCTGAAAGTCAAAACAATCATTCCAGCATTCTGCCTGGAAAGCAAAGTATCTGTCAGGGTTTTCTGGGTGTACTGGGGGAAGCTGGAAGAAATCGCCTGTAACAACCAATTGAATACCACCAAAGACCTTATCCTTAAAGGCGGGTCCTCTGACAGCCCTGGCTATGTACTCAAGCTTGTCAAAAAGCTCTCCATCTATCATACTAATCTCGTCAATGATCAGGGCCTTGCAGTCTATCCAGCGTTTCCTTGCCTCCCTTTTTGAACTCACCTTATTTGCAAGCTCTCTTTTTTCTCCGATTCCTAAACCAATACCAGCAAATGAATGCAATGTGGTGCCTCCAATTGCACATCCAGCAAGACCTGTAGAGGCAGTTACAAACACAGATAATGAACCGTGCATGTTTTTAAGTGTGTTCACAGCCTCGTGGAGCAAGTAGCTTTTACCAGTACCGGCAGAACCTGTGATAAATATAGATTTCCCAGAGGCTATAGCCAAAAGCACTTTTCTTTGTTGAGAAGACATTGCAAATTTGACCTGAGGCTTTTTGGAGGACAAAAGCTTTGAGCCTATATGCATGGCAGCATGCATTTGTGTGTTTTGAACATGGGGTGTATCCTTGTGTAGAGAATGAGAATGGACATGGCCAAAGATGCTTCCTGGTGAGGTCCTCTTTCTCACAGATCTCCACCCATCATCATTGCTTTCTGGAGTTGAATCTTCCAGTGTAGACCTTTCACGCCTTCTTTGATTTTGACCTTCCCTTCTAGCTCTTACACGCGGTCTACGTGAGCCATCATCATTCTTGCCTGCTTGTAAGGTAGGCTTTGTTTTAACAGGCAACCAAAGCCATTGTTTTCTCTCTCCACTTCCATTGCTAGCCACCAAGACATCTGAACCATCATCCCCACTCTGACCAGAATCAGGCACGGACTCATCATGCTTTCGTTGCTGATCTGCATCAAAGCTAGACATAGGTCCATTGGTGTATGCACTATCAGCACCAAAACTAGGACGATGACCAGTCCTGCTCTGCATGTCGTTAGCATTATAAGAGGACGTATAATCAGCACATCTGCCATGGCTAACATCATCCAAATCAATGACTAGCGGAGGTGTAAATGGCTTCCTTGCAGACTTGAGGAAAGGATTCAAGGCGGCTCCTGAAAGAAATGATGTAGGTTCTGTGAAAGGAGGAAAAAAACGAGAGGTTCTAACCTTGTTGAGACCATCTGCAGCTCGGAATGATGAGAGGAGAGCGAGGTCTCCATCCTTGTGTGAGGAGGGGGGGTTGATCGGGCTAGGGAGGGCCTCTGCTTTGGCCGATCGTCGGGCAAGGGCGAGCTCTTTCTGTTTACTGATGCGATCTCTTTGCTCTTGCGTGAGAGAGAGCTGCGATGGAGAGGTGAAGCTCTCTTCCTCCATGGAATGCAGGCTTTCCGCCATGCTGACACTCTCATACACAGCCAGCAAACGTGAGGGAGTGATTGCTAATGTCCCGCCAAAAACTTTTGAATTTCAGTTCAAATTTTAAAGAGGGATACCTCAACACTAGGCTAAGGGTCTGTTCACCTGCTGAATGTGGTTGGCAATTGGATGCTAATAAAGCAACGCAACAAGACTATTCCAGCGTTGAAGGCATCTGTAGATGCCAAATGGGCAGCGAGCTTCCAGACGAACTTACACGAGCATGTTTCAAATGGGATGTATGGTTGGGAGCATGTGGGCCATCCAATGCACATATGTAAATTAGGGAAAGTAGGCTAGTAATGGCCAAGACCTAATGGATGAATCATTTGCATTATCCACTACAAGGCAATGATTAAAACTCTTCTCTGCACTTTCAGTTGAAAAGGTGGGTGGAACCTCTGTAGTTCCAAGGATGGAGTGTCACTTATCTTTTAGGGGGTAAGAAGAGTTACATAGAAGACCAATCTCTATCCAAGTAGTGATACAAGCCCAATCACGAACTCTCCTTCCCTTCATTTTGAAATGTGACTAAGTTGAAAGGAGCTTTGACAGGGTAGGATCAAGAGTCCTCATCAAGACCCAAGCTTGACTACTGTTATGACAAAATGGCTAGTGCAAACTTTATGTGATAGAATTGGGTGCATCTTTGTCTAGTCATCTTCATTTAGGTTCTCAAGATGCCTCTTATTCATTATATTGTTACGCTTTGGCTTTGTCAAGTCTAACTGATGAGGAGGAGCCTTTGTCATTTTTACAAAAAACAAAATTCAAAAAATTGGTTAGCTACAATGCAATATAAGTAAGATGTTACTATATAAAATGGCACATTGTGGTCTTGTGCTTTCCCCCTAACAAAAGGGCCATTGGTACTAAGTGGGTTTTTAAGTTCAAATGTAAGGTGGATGGTGAAGTTAATCGATATAATACTAGACTTGTGGCAAAAGGCTACGTTGAAGAGAAGGACATTAGATTGTATGGCCCTTTGTTCCTACTTGTCATATGATTAATATTTGTAGCACTTCTGCATTGCTATCTCGTAATGTTGGAATGTACATTAGTTGGACATGAACTACATTTTTGAATGGTAATTTGCATGTGAAAGGAGTATGTAATGCAACCCATGGTTTTATTTCAAAAGGGCAGGAAAATAAGTATGTAGAGTGAAAAAGATTTATAGGGCCATTCAAATCCTAGTTCTATCATCTTCTTTTAAGCGAGAACTAAAGTTCCTATGAAGTGTTGTAGAAAGGACAGTATTGGGAGATGTTTAGGAGAATGACAACATGTATTTTGGGAATTTCTATAAAATTTGAGGAAATTTAACAAATTTAAGGATATTTTGGTAGTTTATACAATCTAGCTCTTGCATGCAAGTGCATGTGAGCGGGTGAGCTCCAAACTCAAGAGAAGGCCGAAGGTGGTCGCTATGTCATGCATGATGCTTAAATGAGCTATTTGGTTATAGAAAACATGCATGTCGATTGCATGAGAGTGAAGTCTTATGTGTTGGGTATCATCAGTCTAGATGACTTAGAGCCTACATTATAGGGGACACGACGGTTGTCCACATAGCTCTCACAACACAAATAGTTATCGTAATGTATGTTTCACTATGATTCCCAATTGCCTCCCTAGTGTTCTCCAAACAAAGCATGTAGTCCTATTAGAGGATCCTAAAGTAGAAAGTTCAAATGACATGGTGTAGATTGTTTGTGACGTTAAAGATGGAAACCTGGCTGGATACATAACTGGCCCTCACAACACAAATAGTTCTCCAAATGTATGCTTCACTATGAATTCCCAATTTCCTCCCTGGTGTTCTCCAAACAAAGCTTGTAGTCTTGAAGAATTTGGTTTTATTTGTGTAGAGACATTGACAAAAACAAGGAGCTATATGTTGAGTATGAGTTTTGTCATAAAATCTAATATCTAACCAACCCAAATGACTTTTTCATATTAAATTAATCATTCAATGTGGGAGAATAAACGGGAACAAGGATTAGAATATAGACGTGCTTACAGATCTATCTCAACACGGGACCAATGGTAAAGGGGTTCCAAATGAGAGATGGTATGTCAAAGAGTAAGGCTAGCCAGTGCAGCTTAAATACCTTAGGGTTAGCTTCATTAAAGACATCCAAAGGTTATTGTTAAAAGTCCTTTGACCTTAGGTAAGCTAGGGTTGTGCTTGAGGTGGGAATCCGGCCCACTCTTGAGGTGCTTGTCGTGCTTGCTAACTAAGATGCTTGAGGTACTTCTCATGCTTGCTGACTAAGGTGCTTGTTGTGCTTGTTGACTAAGGTACTTGAGGTGCTTCTAGTGCTTGCTGACTAAGGTGCTTGAGGTGCTTAATGACTAAGGTGCTAAGGTGCTCCATGACTAAGGTGCTTGAGGGTAAGGTGTTCAAAAAGTCAAATCATATCCCTACTCATGAGGGGGCGAGCCCTCATTCTAGGGGCTAGAGAGAGAACACACAAACCCTCACACAAGGCAAGCTTGGTACCAACAAGAAGGCAAATAGGACACTTGTCAATCTCCTCCTCATGTTGCCCTCATGGTGTCCTAAAGCCTATTGGTCGGCCTCCCAAGGGGACCAATGATAATTTAGTTAAATTAATCAATGGTTTATGCATTTATCAAGTCCTCTCTCTCAAAGGGGGAAAGGGGGACACTTGTCCCAAGGCTAGCATGCTTGCTTGATATGAATCCTGCATGTGATTAGTCAGGTTTGAAGGGTCCAATAAGCTTCTTTCATGAGCTAGAAGAGGGGGTCGACCAAAGCAAGAAGGGGTCTAGCTTGGGGGTTTCTCTCTCTCTCTCTCTCTCTCTCTCTCTCTCTCTCTCTCTCTCTCTCTCTCTCTCTCTCTCTCTCTCTCTCTCAGACACATTTTCATTGTGTGAAATGCAAAGTGCAAGAGCTCCATCTCCTTCTCCAAGCTAGTAGAGAAGTTGAGAGCCTACAACAACACTCTAGGCTATGGAATGCAAATCCAATCAAGAGCCATGCTTCAATGCTTAATCTTGCCATCTTCGCCATCTTCATTACTATGCTATTATGTATTCTAGCAAGAAGAGTGATGATAAGTGAGGACTACTTCTTTCTCCTACGAATGTTTCTTCTTCATCTTCCCTACCCTCATTCCCCACTAGCTCTCTCCGAAGGTGTTTGAGGCCTTGGGACTGGATGAGGCTTGGGATAGTTAATGCTTTTTTTTACAAAGTCTATGTTATGCTCGTGATGCATGAAGATTTCCATATTAATTGCATTACCTAGGTCACAAGGAACACAAAGTTGTATTGTATCAAGTCTCTCTTGATGGGAAAATCTGGAATACAAATGCCTATTGGAGGGGGGACCGGCTCCGCATAAATCCGGTCCTCAATTGTTGTCAAGTTCTCTAAACTCTCTCTCTTGCAAAAGTAATATTGTTCGTGCCAAGTTAATTAAGTACTATGGTTATGTTGCTACCATCAATTAAGCTCACCCTCTATGTTCTCAAAGTAGTCTCACAAAAATGTTATCTCTAATTCTCCTTATTTCGCTGTTCTCAAAGTACATAGGCCATTTCCATTACATTAGTATCAGAGCTACTGTTTTCTCTTTTCTTGCTTAAGAAGAGAGGTCCTTAAGTTGTCCATGAAAGGCTGGGCCTGTTAATTGCAATAGGGTAAGTGGGACATGGATCTATTATCTTGGTTGAGAAGGACTTAGTTTGAGGTACACCGTTGGGAACTATAATCTTAATAATGGAGCCTCTCGGGGCTTGCCTATAACTTTACCATTATTGAGCTACGAGCAAGATCAACAGGAACCATAATCAACCGAGCAATGCTAGATCCTCTTCACTAGTCTTTGCAATCAACAGTGTCTAAACCACGGGTGTGGCAGCTTGACAACCGATTTTCAAAGGTAAAGAAGAGTAGCGACTTAACGTTTTTGAGGGTACCAAAGCACAAAGTAATATACATAAGTTTAATTAGCATGGTTGACAATAACCAAGATAGTAGAATCAACATTGATAACTTTGATTTTGCACATGGAAGTGCTAATGATGATGCCCCCATGTTTGTCAATTATCTTTTTACTATGTTGCAGCAAGCTATGGGCAACCCTGCTTTGCAAGCCGAAGTTAATCAACAACTTCGTGCTTATGGGATTTCCCTTCCTCTCCAAGAGGAGAGAGAGCTTAGGAGGCCTCTTTGATGAGACCCTCAAAAGAAGACTCTCTCCGATACAATAGGAGGAATCCAAAGAGCGAGAAAATAATGAATCCCAAAGTTCCTCTGCAGATGTGGCTCCATGAAGATGGCGGTCTAGATGGTTGCCAACTCCTCCCAAGAGGAAACGGTCAACCCACAGTCCTTCTCCTCCTCACTTCGAAAGGGAAGAGAGGAAACAAAGGAAGAAAAGTGCAAGAAAGAGGTCACCCTCTTCTCCTTCTTCTTCACCTTCCTCCTCTTCCGACGAAAGCTATGGCTATTCTCTTAGAGAATACAAGGGGGGAAGACATCGCAACTCTTACCCTCCATGGCGAAGGTCACAAAAGCTCAAAAAGTTCAAAAAAGGAGGAAAGAGTATCCCTTTTCTTGCCTATGACGGCACCTTTGGTGCTACCGACAAAGTATTGGCCTTCATCCAGCAATTTGATGCGGCCTTTGGAGACGAGGGCTTCACAGATTCCTCCAAGCTACTCCCTATAGCTATGCAAAACTTCCAAAAAATGGCTCATCAATGGTGGGCTAGCCTTTGTGGCAACGGTGAAACTCTATGAGTTTCCATCATGAAGAAATTCCTTACAAGGGGCTAGACGGAATGTCAAGCCCATGGAAAACAAAGACAAAAGTGATGCAAAGGGGAAAACCAATGCCCAAAATTTTTCCCAAGGCAATTCCAACAACAACAATTGGTCCAAGGAGAAGGGAGTTTACAAAGGTAAAAACAAACTCTCTCCTGAAGAGCTTGAAACTTTTCGCAAGGACCATAAATGTTTTAAGTGTGGGGAGCAAGGACATGGCTATCGTTCTTGCCCCAAGAGAAACGCCTACAATGAGACTCCTAGAGCTTCCACTATCGAAGGTCCAAAAGAGGATGCTCATTACAAAGGATCACCTCTCTCCTATTCTTGGGGAAAGGTAAGGGAACATGATGCCTTTATCTTGTTTGACCCTGGCTCTACTCACAACTTCATATCAACGGAGTTGGCCACCAAGTTGGGCATTCAAGCTTTTGAGATGGGAGATACTGTAATGGCCGACACCACTTTCAAGGGATAGCAAGCCTCCATTACTCCCTTGATTGGGAAGTTAAGGCTTCATGTCCAAATCTATGTCGACAAAGAAGACATTTTCATGTCTCCTCTCCAACATGAGGATGCTATCCTAGGGGCACCATGGTTCAACCACATGGCTACCAACATGAAGTTCCCTAAAAGGAGAATTTACTTCACCTACAAGGAAAAGAACATGTATATAGATGCTAGTGAGTCTGGTTGTACTATACCACTTGTAAATCCTCCTGCTTTTGATAAATCAATAAAGAGCTCAGTTTTTATGTGCATGATTTTTGTCAAAGAATCCCTAAAAGTTCTCAATGTTTCATCAAATGTAAATGGTAGGAATCAAGAAGAGTTAGACGTCTAATTTTCTAAAAGGATTCCGAGATGTATTCATCGATGATATCCCTATGGATTTACCTCCAAAATGAGGGGATGATGACCATCGAATTGAGCTCCTACCAGGAAGCTCACTGCCTCACAAGCCTCCTTATCGAATTTCTCAACCTCAACAAGAGGAGATCATGAGGCAAGTACAAGGATTGGTAGACAAAGGGATGGTGAGGCCTAGCTCCTCTCCCTTTTGTTCTCCAGTCCTTTGAGTGCAAAAGAAATATGTTACATACCGCATGTGTGTGGACTATTGAGCACTAAACCATATCACTATCAAAAACAGATTTCCCGTGCCTCGGATAGAAGATATGTTTGACAAACTACAAGGATCTACCTACTTCAATAGGATTGACCATAAAAACCAATATGCTTCCGAATCTCTCAAAGCCATTTTAGGTCCAATGTGATGCTTGTGGTGATTGCCTTGGAGCAGTCTTGCTTCAAGAAGGGCATGCCATAGCATATGAGAGTCGAAGACTTAATGCCGATGAACGGGTCTTAGGAATTTGTGAGAAAGAGCTTTTAGCTATTCTACATGCCCTAGACACATGGAAACACTATCTATTGGGGACTCTATTTATTCTACGAACTGACCACCAAAGTCTCAAGTACTTCATGACGCAAACCAAGCTTTCCGACAAACAAATGAGGTGGGAAAAATTTCTTTCGCAATTTTATTTTCATATTGCTTACATTGCTGGTAAGCACAATCAAGTGGCCAATGCACTTTCACGACGACCAAAAGCTAATGCAGTGTCTATAGCAACTCACAATGATCTATCTACGTTTCCACCACCCCTGAATAACCAACCCACATAAACATATATGGTGGAAACATTATCCTCAACCATTCAGCTATTTTGAGGGATTCCGGATTTAGCATGCATCATGTGGGTAAAGATTGCTAAAATCCTCCAACCTACTTTGCAAACTTTTCACCATGCAAAGCAAACAGATGTAGCATGGATGTCATTCCTCAAAGGCTCCAAGGGCTTATGCTATGATTTATCGGGCTAGCCTTCGAAAGAAGTGCTCCATGGATTATATGCAAGGGTGATGTTTCTACCATCCTATATATGCAAAACATTTGAAGAGGCATTCTACACGGGCTTCTTCACTTATAGATCCAAGATCTTGGCCCCGTCATCACCAACCTACGAGCAAGATTTGTTAGTTTATGTCAATTGAAGAGAAAGAACTCCACCTCAAGTACCAACAAGGTCTCAAGCAGCATGCAAAAAGGACTGCAACAAGGAATCTCGACCACTAATTAGCACCCTAAGTAATTGTGTGGCAGATGGCACAAGCAAGGAGGGGGGAATGTTAATTGATCAGCTAACAAGAGCCATAGAAAGAGCATCAAAAGGGATGCCACTCATTGTTTAAGCCAGTTGATTGTATTAAACCCCTTTATATTACTGAGAAATCCTGCAAAGTCCAAAGCCGTTGTAATGTTATTGATTGCCAACGAGTCTAAAGGGGTTGAGGGCCTCCAAGTTTGTAATCATATGCAGTTTTTAAGCTTTTTATTGAGCCCAAATAGCTAGGAATCCATTCTTTGAACCTTGGCTAAGGTATAAAAACCAACTTTTTGTTAGGTTTAATGGCCATGTGGCGGACCGCCCATCACTAACTACTACTAACCCTAGGTGTACAACTATACACTTCTGTGAGCCACTAACACAAAGTAGTGTGTCTATTGTGCCTAAGTGCATAAGATAGAGAAGAAAGAAAGGGGGCACATAGTGTGTGTCGACTCTCCCCCTCCAACCTATGCGTGTGGCTATGGTGGTGTGTGTGGGAGTGTGTCTGCGTATTCATCTTCCTCTTCCATTGTGCTCTCGACTCCTCTCCTTCATCTGGTATCAGAGTTGTTTCATTCCCAAAATCACTTTTGCGTGCACTTTCAAGAGTGCAAAAAGGATTCCAGCTTCTATGTCGACAAATTCAGCATTCCGAGAGCGTTTCCAATAGGTGTCTAGGGGTTTTACCCCCCTTTCGGAGCCATTTGTGCCATCAGAAACCTCATTCGAGCTACAGTTTAGGAGCTGCATTTTTCAGCTCTCTTTTTGTAGTTTGTGTTGCAGAGCTTCCATAGACATTACAGGTACTATTTTTGCAGTCTCTTCCATCTACGAGAGCCCACCGCTCATTTGGGAGTGTGTAGCCTCTTTTGAAGTGGCCTCATACACACACAGAGTGGGAGTTTGACGGCATTGTCTTCTTCGACTACAGGTACAGATACAGGTACAGATATAGGTACAAGTACAGGTACATAGAGAGGCTTGGTTAGCTTCCTCTATGCTTCTTGACCTTGATTTTGGCTTCAGCTATGCATCGGCATCGACCCACAGGCTACAAGTTTCAATACTTGTTGCGACATTCTGGTTCCAGTGGGAGCAGTTTTTTATGCATACATGCATATGTTGGCACTTTTGACAATATTTGAGCTCTTTTGAGAGCAGTTTGACTCTCCACAGGGATATTTCTTTGCATGCACATGCCTTTGGCGCCTGTTTGAGCATCATGATAGACTTCTACATCTTTGCGGATACTGCCATTATACGCTTTTGTGGAGTCATCTTTTGGCTAGTACGGCAGTCCTGGCCATTTCTTAGACTTAGTCCGGATGATAGCCATTTCTGAGACTTGGCTATATGTTTTGTTGCATAACCTATATTGTTGGGTTGATAGCGTGAGGTTTTCATTGAGCTGGGGTATTCTCAAATGTGGAGATAGCTTCAGTGATACAGATAGTTGGAGCATCCCTTACGAGGCCTCACCATAGGACATGTATAGAGTGATATAGGTGCTTTTGATTCCAAGTTGGTGTTCTATGGTTAGTTTGACAGTTTATGCGTCTCAGTTGGTCTCTATACAATGTGCTTTTGAGAGGCATTGCCCTCTTTTATGCTTTGTGAGTGACATACTTGGTCATTTTGTCTCGTATTTTGGTTGACATAGTCCCAAATGCAAAGGAAACTTTGTCGATAATCTTTTGGTAGTTTTGTCACCATGTCTACTAGCAAAGACCGTGAAATTTATGGCATAAAGAAGTTTGATGGCACTAATTTTCAGCTTTGGAAGAACCAAATGCATGATGTGCTTGTCCAAAAGAAGTAAAAGTTGCCTATTGCCTATGCGGCTAGAGCTGAAGATATGCACATGACCCAGTTTCAATGGCAGGAGCTTGATGAGCTATGCAGGTCTACGATTAGACTGTACCTTGGTGAGTCCGTGTAATTTTTAGTGTTAGAATGCGAGACTGCTCAAGGCTTTATGGAAAAAATTATGTGACACTTACGAAAAGAATACAGCTAGCAATAAGGTTTTCATGATGCGAAAACTTTTCAACCTTCGTATGAAGGAGTCAGCTAGTGTTGCCAGCCATATCAATGATTTTGATTCTCTTTTTGCCCAGATTCATGCACAAAGCATGACCATTGATGATGAGATGAAAACAATCTTTTTGCTTTGTTCGTTGCCACCCTCTTGGGATATCTTTTGCACAACTATTAGTAACTCTGCTCCTAATGGTACGCTAAAATACGATGATGTTACTAGTGCACTTTTGTCAGAGGAGATGCGTCGGAAGACCATGACTAGCTCGCATTATGGCGATCATTATGTGCAAAGGGATGATAAGCAACGTAAGGGCCGTTCTTCGCAATGTGAGTCCAAGAAAGAGGGCAATAGAGATGCATCAAAGGGTAGAACAAAGTCTTGTGTCACCACAATATTCAATGCCATTGATGTGATAAGTTTGGTCACATAAAGAAGGATTGTTATGCTTGGAAGCGTGACAAAGAGAAGGGCAAAAGTAAAGGCAAAGATCATGATGATAAAGAGGAGAAACCAAAGAGCTCGGTTAAGATTGAAGAACTGAACATAGTTCAGGATGACAATGATGCGCAAGACATTAATATGTTGACTAAAAATAATGATGTCTTTTATGATGCACAGGAAACTCTATCTTTGCAGAGTTCTATGCCAGCTGAACTTCTTGTTAGGGGTGAAGTATCCCATACATGGATTCTTGATTCGGGTGCTTCATTGCATGTCACACCTCATAGGCATTGGTTTACTACATACAAGGAAACCATTGGCTCTATTACACTTGGTGACAGTTACTCTTGTGACATTGTTGGCGTAGGTGATATTGCCATGATTATGAAAAATGGGGTGAAGTTTATCATCTATAATGTGCGTCATGTTCCAAACTTGACGCACAATCTGATTTCGGTTGGACGTCTTGATGACTTTGGTTACAAAGTCACTTTTCATCAGCACTCTTGGCGTGTTGCGAAGGGTCATCTTATTATAGCCCATGGTTCTACAATTGGTTCACTTTATCCTCTTTATGTATCTAATAAAAACAGTGTTCTTTCGATAACCAAGCTGCCAATCGTTGCTTTGTGGCATAGCTGATTAGGATATATGTCAAAGAAGGGAATGGAGACACTCTATTGTTTGGGCTACTTACTGTCTTTGTCATTTTTTGATTTTCCCTTTTGTGAGCACTGCCAATATGGAAAGCAAACACGGACACATCGTACACATTCTTTAGACAAAGAAAGAAAACCCTTAGAGCTTGTGCACAGTGATTTATGTGGGCCTATGCCTTCTAAATCCCATGGTCGTGCATCCTATTATTTTACATTCATTGACAATGCAACATGTCATGTTTGGGTCTACACCATGAAGTCTAAAGATGAGACATTTTCTTGCTTCAAGAAGTTATTATCTAGTGTTGAAACTCAGTCTGAACATAAGTTGAAAGATTTGCACTCAGACAATGGTGGGGAATATGTCTCCAAAGACTTTACAAACTTTTGTTCAAGTAGGGAAATCAAGCGCGAGTTTACAACTCCTTATACCCTGCACAAAATGGTGTTGCAGAACAAATGAATAGGACCATCCAAGAGTGGATTATGTCTATGCTATCACAAGCTAATTTACTGCAAGCGTTTTGGGCTGGGGCATTATACACAATCGTGTAATTGATCAATAGATCACCACATGCATGCTTCATTACAGTTTTGTGTACCTTTGGAGTTATGATCATGACATAAATTGTCTTATGAAAAACTCCGCACATTTGGCTATGAAGCTTATACACATGTACCCAAGGAGTTGCATGCTAAGCTAGATCCTAAGTCCAGGAAATGCATCTTCATTGGCTATGGTGTAGATGGTCAATTTGGCTATCATTTATGGGATCCGAAAAGTCGATCAGTGATTCGTAGCAATGATGTTGTCTTTAATGAGACTAAGATGCATAGACAGCTAGTAAAAGAGGTTGAATTCTAGAAAGTGAAATTTTCCAAGTACACCTCCTATCTAGACAACTCCCGAGCCACTTACTACACAGGCTAGTATGAGTTTTGATTAGCCGCGGAGATCTCAAAGAGTCTCACATCCGCCAGAACGTTTTTTTCCAGGCGTGGATTTTGTTTTGTTGACAGATAGTGGTGAGCCTTCTTGTTACAAAGAAGCTATGCTAGCCAATGATAAGGTTCAGTGGGAGCATGCTATGAAAAGGGAGTTGTACAGTATTGCAAAGAACAAAACATGAAACTTGTTCCGTTGCCAAAAGGTAGGAAATCATTGCCTTGTAAATGGATTTACAAGAAGAAAGTCGATTGACAATTACAAAGCTCGTTTAGTGACCGAAGGTTTCAAGCAATTTGGGTATGCGCATTACTTGTGACCGTAAAAAGAGGTTGTTGTACCTTTCTTAAAAAGAGTATGTGCACAAGGTTCTTGATCGTTTCAACATGTAGAAGGGGAAGGATTTGAGTACTCCATTGCCTGTGTTGACGATGATGAAACAGGAAACAGAAGGAAGATAGCAACTCATAGTAGGAAGAAGATGGAGAAGGAGAAGACACAGAGCTTGTGTACGAGATCTCTGTAGTCTATCTCTCTGTATTAGAATAATAGAGTATACAAACTCAGAGCTACAAAGCTTATATGAAACCCTAAGAGATAAGGTGTCCTTTCACACCAGATGTCCAGGGGGAAAAAACCCAGTGGGAGAAAAGTGCCCCTGGTGAAGCGCGTATACACACTAACACTACTACATGTCTACAAATCCCCCCTGTAGTGATAGTGTGAGTCCGTACAAGGTAGCGGATCATCATGTGTATGAGAGTAAGCCCAAAGCTTTTCGGAAAGCTTCAAAATTTTCTCGTGATAATGCCTTCGTAAATAGATCTGCAATGTTATCCTGTGTAGGACAGTAAGTTAGTGTGATCTCCCCTGCATGTAGCCTTTCCCTGACATAGTGGTAGTGAACCTCTATGTGCTTTGTTCTTGCATGAAATACTGGATTCCTTGCAACTGCCATAACACTCTGACTGTCAGTGAAAATGATAGTGGGTGCCTGTTGACACTCACAAAGATCTGCCAATAACCTGCGTATCCATACACAATCAATTGTTGCCGTGAAAGCTGCCCTGTACTCAGCTTCACAAGTTGATGTAGCCATTGTGGGTTGCTTCTTGCTTAGCCAAGATATACATGCATTTCCCAAGAAAAAACAATTGCCACTTGTGGAATGTCGTGTGTCAAAATCACCAGCTCAATCTGAATCGCTGTAACCAAGAAGCTGCATAGAACTGTGCTTTCCATACATATCCCCCCTTGGAAAGAACATGGCAAGATTAGGGGTACCTGAAAGGTAACGAAGTATGCGCTTCACAGCCTGCCAATGATGCATACCTAGGCTGTGCATAAATCTGCTTGCTTGTGAAACCCCAAATTGAATGTCTGGACGAGTGTTGCCTGCCAAATATATCAAGCAACCAACCGCTGCTGCATAAGTATGTACATCAAAAGGTTCTCCAGCATCGTGCATGCTCAACTTTGATCCAGTTTCTACGGGTGTAGAGATTGGTTTACAATTTTGCATACCAAACTTGTCCAAAATTTTATGCAAATATTTTGCCTGCAACATATATATGCCATCCTCTGATTGCACAAACTGAATACCCAAGTAATAATGTAGCAAACCAAGATCAAACATCTCAAAGGTTTTTCTCAAAGCATCTTTAAATGCTTCAATTTCATCTGCAGTATTGCTTGTAAGAAGCATATCATCCACATAAAGTGTTAGCATAATGAGAACTCCATCTCTCTTTTTGACATACAAAGTACTTTCTGTTGGACTATTCTGAAATCCCTGGCCAATCAAATAAGTTTGTATCTTCTCATACCATGCTCTTGGAGCCTGTTTGAGACCATACAAAGCTTTACGCAATCTACATACCTTTTGCTCTTGACCTTTTACAACAAAACCACTTGGTTGACTTACATAAACTTCTTCCTGCAAATCACCATTCAAAAAAGCAGTTTTGATATCCAACTGATGCACTTTCCAACCATGATGAGCAGCAATTGCAACTAGTGATCTAACTGTGGACGCACGAGAAGTAGGAGCAAAGGTTTCATCATAATCTATGCCTTTCTCTTGCGCATAGCCTTTTGTTGGGGTATAAAGCCCAATGTGGTCGCCCAGGTAAGTGGGCGGGCCGCCAGGTATGTACACATATTCTTTTGTAAAAACCTAATAAGAACTCACTATGCTCTACACATTACAGTAGAGCGAGTTCACCATATCATCGTGCTCTTCTTCTCGCACTCTCTCTCGCGTCGCACTTCCGCTCGTACTCCTTCAACTGATATCAGAGCTCAGATCGAGGCTCGGGGCAGCACTGCAGGAGGCTAGAGTCACCAGCTCAGATTGGAGTGAAATTCGACAGGCGAAGACACAGCCCCAAATCTCGTGGGGTCATCTCAGCCACCGTTCGTCTTCGACAAAGGTCTGCGCAGGCCATTTTCGACTACGTGGTCTCGACGGGTGCAGATCCGACTTTGCAAATTTGGGGTTTTCGGCCTACGACTGCAGGTGCTGAGGATATCGACACTCCCAGAGTGTTGATTTGTGGTTGTCTACACATCGAAGGATGGCTCACAGTTCTTGGAGGCGTGTCACATACGACACAGGCGTATCTACACACAGACTGTAGGTGACATCCACTAGTTCATCAGGTAGCTTTTGTTTGCTGCTTGATATTCCAGATTTCATCCTGACATTGCAGGTACTTCCACATGGGATGTATTGTCAGAGATGATGTATGTTTGTTGATGGTTTGTTGGCTGTGAGTCACGCAGCAAACAACCGCCGCAGCGGTTACAGCATAAAGTGGGAAATTTGTGGATGTATGACTTTGTGGGAAGTCTATGTACTGTCAGATTTACTGCAGCCTTTGTTGAGGGTCGAGTGAGGTTTTATTGAGCTGGGGGATTCTCGAATGTTGAGATCCTTTCGGTGATACAGGTCTTGGAGCGATCCCTCGAGCACCCTTAGATAGGCAGCTAGGATGTATTGACTGTGAGTTAGATAGTTGGGATTGCATCTTTGCTTTATTGTCGTTGAGGCATTGTCACAGTCTATGCTTACAGGACAGTGACAGGACAGTGAGAGACAGTACAGGTGCAGGACAGGTTTACCCGCAGCTTACAGTGTCAGAGAGACAGTGTTTTTTCAGCTGTTTTTGGTCTGTTTTTTAGTACACCAGAGCCATTTTACAAAGGAGACTCTGCCAAAATTTATGCAGAATCTGAAGCTTTCTTGGTTCATTTGACAGGTTGATATTGGTTCAGAGGTCAGTTTACAGGGGAAACTCTGCCGAATTTTTCCCAGGAAAGTAAACTACTGTGAAGCGTAGCTATGGCTGGATCACAGGACACTGCTCTTTACAATATCAAGAAGCTAGATGGAACCAATTTCCCATTGTGGAAGAAGCAGATTTGGCACCTGTTGGTACAAAAGAAGCAGATAAAACCTATAAAGCTCAAGGGGATAAAACCAGAAGATATGGACGAAGATGAATGGAGCGAAATGGATGAATTGGCACTTTCTACTATTATGCTGACTTTGGCAGAAAGCGTTTACTTCAATGTAGCAGACGAGATGTCGGCTTATCAAGCATGGTTAAAGCTGAGTGATCTTTATGAGAAGCAGAGTGCAGCTTCACAGGTATACTGGCTTAAGAAGCTTGTTGACTTGAAGATGAAAGAAGGGACACCTATGTCCAATCATCTGAATGAATTCAACACAATCTACAGTCAGTTGTCAGCTCAAGGTGTCAAGTTTGATGAACCTGTTAGAGCTATGTTCCTGTTGATCACATTGTCGGAAAGTTGGGACACTTTTCGCACAGCTTTGAGTAATTCTGCACCTCCAGATGGTTTGAACATAGCAGGTGTAGAAGGAAGTCTGCTTACTGAAGAAACCAATAGAAAGACAATGGACAAAGGCAAAGGAACATCCTTAGTTGTCAGGGGAAGGACCAAAGAAAAGTACAAAGGTGGAAAGAGGAATCAGTCTCGTAGCAAGTCCCGCAGTGCTAAAGGCAAGAGTGACATAGAATGCTACCATTGTGGCAAGAAGGGTCACATGAAAAGAGACTGCAGAGAATGGAAAGCAGAAAAAGGCAAAGAGAAAGCTGAAGACCATGGTGAGAAGAACAAGTCCTCAGTGAAGATTCAAGAAATAAATGTGACAAACACTGTTGCAGTGGATGACAGTCTAGTGTCAGGAGACATCTACTTCTTGAAGAATACAATGGACTCAGCTCTTCTTACAGCATCTGATGGAAATGCACTGAGTGACTGGATTATAGACTCAGGGGCATCACTTCATGTGTCTCCAAACAAGGAGTGGTTTACCTCTTATGTGCCCACTAAAGATCATGTTCGGCTAGGCAATGGGCAGACATGTGAGATCTTAGGTGTTGGAGATGTTCAATTGAAGTTTCAGAATGGCTCTTCTTTCACGCTGAAGAATGTGAGACATGTTCCCGCAATTACAAAGAGCTTGATCAGCACAGGTTTACTTGATGATGCTGGCTACGTCACCACTTTTGGACAGAACATGTGGAAGATATCCAAGGGTTCTATGACAGTAGCACATGGAGTAAAGTCTGGAGGACTTTACATGATTTATGTATCAAATGTCTCTAAAAATGTAATCAATGTAACCGAGCAGCCGAACGTTTCTTTGTGGCATAGCCGGTTAGGACATATGTCCAAGAAGGGAATGGAAATCTTGTCTCGTTCTGGTTATTTGCCTGGCTTTTCATTTAATGATTTTGAATTCTGTGAACATTGTCTGTATGGTAAGCAAACACAGCAGCCACATAAGCATAGAAGCAGTAGAAGAGATACACAGTTGGCACTTGTTCATAGTGATTTGTGTGGACCTATGCCTAACCTATCTCTAGGGGGAGCTTCTTACTTTATGAAATTTACAGATGATTACTCGAGGAAAGTATGGGTTTACTTTCTCAAGCACAAGGATGAAGCGTTTAGTGTTTTCAAAACGTTTGTGACACTTGTGGAGAATCAGAGTGGCAAGAAGCTTAAATGCTTACGCACTGACAATGGTGGAGAGTATGTTTCAAAGGCCTTTCAGGACTTTTGTGAGTCAAAAGGTATAAAACGTGAACTTACTGCTCCTTACAATCCTCCTCAAAATGGTGTTGCTGAGAGGATGAATAGGACCATACAAGAGAAGGTCAGAAGTATGTTGTCTAATGCACAGCTGCCAAATGGGTTTTGGGCTGAAGCTGTATCAACAGTTGTTCATCTTGTAAATAGATCTCCTAGCAAGGTTTTGCAGAAGGATTCAGTGCCAGAGATGGTATGGTCAGGCAAAATGCCCTCATACAAGCATCTCAGAGTCTTTGGCTGTGAGGCATATACTCACGTTCCAAAGGAATTTAGGAACAAACTTGAGCCAAAGAGTAGAAAGTGCATCTTTCTAGGCTATGGTAATTCTGGTGAGATGGGGTACAGACTTTGGGATCCCGAATCCAGAAAGGTTTTCCGCAGCAATGATGTTCACTTTAATGAATCCAAATATCATTCTAAACCAGAGAGGGTTGAGGAGATTAGAAGAGTTGTCTTCCAAGAAGATGGACCTGCACGTGCAAGACAAAATGTCAGGGCTCAAGAGGAGCAAGGACAGGATAGAGTGGAACCATAGGTTGTGGCTGATCCTGAGCCACCTATTGTGCGTAGATCTGGACGTTTCATGCGACCTCCTGATAGGTTTGTTCCATCTATGAACTATGTCATGTTGACTGATTGCAATGAGCCTTCATGTTACAAGGAAGTAGTGCAAATGAAGGACTCCGGGAATTGGCAATTGGCCATGCAGTCAGAGATGACAGCTCTGCATAAAAACAAGACATGGAAGTTAGTTAAATTACCACAGGGCAAAAAGGCTCTACCTTGTAAATGGGTTTACAGGTATAAGATCACCGCTCATGATAGTCAGCCAAAGTACAAAGCAAGGCTTGTTGCCAAGGGCTTTAAGCAAGAACAAGGCATTGACTTTGATGAAGTCTTCTCTCCGATGGTCAAGATGACTACATTGAGATGCTTTCTTGCATTGGTTGCCATATTAGATTTGGTGTTGCACCAAATGGATGTCGAGACAGCGTTCTTGCATGGTGATTTAGATGTGGAAATTTACATGCAGCAGCCAGAAGGGTTTGTTGAGAAAGGCAAGGAAGCTTGGGTATGCCAGTTGTTAAAGAGTCTTTATGGCTTAAAACAATCACCGAGGGCATGGTACCATAAATTCCACAAGTTTATGCTTTCTCAAGGCTACAAACATAGTGAGTTAGATCACTGTCTATATACAAAGAAGGCTAAGGATGGTAGTTGGTTGATCCTTATTTTGTATGTGGATGACATGTTGATTGCTGGCAAGCACTTGGAAGAAATTTCAGCTTTGAATTCAAAGATGGCAAAATCATTTGACATGAAAGACATGGGTGAGGCAAGTCATATACTTGGTATGCGCATTGAGAGAGACAGATCAAAGAAGTTGATTTGGTTATCTCAAACAGAGTATATTGACAAGGTTTTGCAACGTTTCAATATGGAGAAGGGAAAGGCACTGAGTGTTCCATTGCCACCATATGTGAAACTTAGCAAACAAGATTGTCCTGTGTCTGAGGAAGAACAGGCTGAAATGGATAAGATTCCATATGCGTCTGCAGTGGGTAGTTTGATGTATGCAATGATTGCTACTCGCCCAGACATTGCATTTGCAGTGGGAGTAGTAAGTCGATACATGTCAAACCCATGCAAGAAACATTGGGAGGCAGTGAAAGGAATATTGAGATACCTGAAAGCTACAAAGAGTATGCGTATATGCTATGGGAGTCAGGAGCTAAGTGTAAAGGGTTTTACAGACTCAGATTATGCAGGTGACTTAGACAACCGAAGGTCTATGTCATGGTATGTCTTTACATTGGTTGGTGGAGCAGTATCATGGCGTTCTAGATTACAAGATTGTGTTACTCAGTCTACTACAGAGACTGAATATGTTGCAGCATCAGAGGCATACAAAGAATCAATTTGGCTTAATCGACTAGTAACAGATTTGGGAATCAAAGAAGAGATGCCTGTGTTATATTGTGATAGTCAAAGTGCTATACAATTGGCTCGCAATCCAGTTTATCACTCAAAGACAAAGCATGTGGATGTGAAGTATCATTTCATTAGGGAAATGCTCGAGGATAAGCAACTTCAGCTTGTCAAAGTTCACACCACAGAAAATCCTGCTGATCTACTTACAAAAGGACTTTCCTCAGAGAGCTTTGCGCATTTTCGCAAGCAGTTAGGTGTAGGGTAGTACATCACTTCTCTACATCTCTTGTATATTAGCTTGTATAGTAGCTTCTCTCACACTTAAAGTACCACATTGGACTTTAAGTGGGAGGTTGTTGGGGTATAAATCCCAATGTGGTCGCCCAGGTAAGTGGGCGGGCGGCCAGGTATGTACACATATTCTTTTGTAAAAACCTAATAAGAACTCACTATGCTCTACACATCACAGTAGAGCGAGTTCACCATATCGTCGTGCTCTTCTTCTCGCACTCTCTCTCGCGTCGCACTTCCGCTCGTACTCCTTCACCTTTTGCCACAAGCCTTGCTTTGTACCTGTCAACAGTACCATCTTGTTTCCTTTTTACCTTAAAAACCCACTTTGTACCAATAGGCTTTTTACCTGTAGGCAAGTCCACTAGATCCCATGTATGATTCTTATGAATAGAATCAATTTATTGCTGCATAGCATCTTTCCACTGAACACACTCTAAAGATTGTTCAAATGAATCAAGCTCATCTGCATCACAAAGAGTGCTAAAGCAAGCCAAATCTACTTGCTCTCTGCCAAAAGTAGTACCAGCACGTGTTTTTCGTGGCAACGGTGCATCCAACTTGCTATCCTGCAAAGTTTTATGAACCCATTTAGGCAAGGTTCTTTCTTCCCTGAGAACTTCTTGCTCTTCACGCACAATTTCCTCTACATCATGAGGTGTCACATGCTAATCAAAAGATTGATCAAGATTATCAACCTGTTGTGATTCTTGATTCTCCACAAAAGAAGGAAGCAAACCTTCAAATACATCATGTGTCTGCATATGCGGTACATCAAAAGCAACCATAGGTTGAGCAGTAGTTTCTGCAAAAATTACATCACGACTTTCAAAAATCTTGTTTGTAGCAGGATTGTAAAGTCTATAACCTTTACTTCCACTACTGTACCCCACAAATATACATTTGATTGCCTTATCATCAAGCTTCCCACGTAACTGCTGAGGGATGTGAGCATAAGCAAGACAACCAAAAACACGAAGATAACTGACTGAAGGTTTTCTGTCATACCAAGCTTCATATGGAGTAATGGTCTTCAAGGCACGAGTAGGACACCTGTTCAAAACATGTGTTGCACAAGCAACTGCCTCCATCCATAGCTTATGAGGCAAACTCTTAGCCTTGAGCATACATCTAGCCGTCTCCATTAAAGACCTGTTCTTCCTTTCTGCAACACCATTCTGTTGTGGTGTGTATGGCATAGTGCATTGGTGTTTAATGCCTTTCTTTCCCAAAAAATCCTTAAATGCACCTGACATGTATTCACCTCCTCGATCGGTACGAAGAGTCTGTACTTTGCAACCTGTTTCATTTTCAACCATGGCGACATAATGTTGAAAAACTGCAAACACATCTGACTTTGCTTTGAGTGGATACACCCAACAAAACCTGGAAAAGTCATCAATGAAGGTCACAAAATAAAGGTTGTTTCCTATAGATGGCGTCCTCATAGGACCACATACATCACTGTGTACAAGCTGTAACTTTCGTGTCCCTCTAACTGAACCATCCTGCGAAAATGCAAATCTGTGCATCTTTCCAAGAACGCAACCTTCACATACATGTCTTGGTGGCATCTCCAATAAAGACAAATCATGCACCATATTATGACGTTGTAAAGTCATCAAACTGCCATAACTAACATGCCCAAATCTAGCATGCCACAACTCAGCATCGTGCATGGCCTGAGTCTTTGTTTCTGCAATACATACCTGAATCTGCTTTTCATAACGATCTAGCACAAATAGTCCATTTTCTAGTGTACCTGTAGTGATAAGAGAATAACCATTCTCTCGATCTCGTACAATACATCTGTCATCCTCAAAAATGACCCGAAGACCATTTTTTGCAAGAGAGGATACAGACAACAAATTCTTCTTGATCCCTGGAACATATAAGACATCTGGCAAGCATAAATCTGAACCATCTGAAATGGTAATCAAAATCTTACCAACGCCTTTGATTGGATAAGAAGCATTATTTGCACATGTCACCTTCTTTCCTGCTGGAGCTACATCCAATGAACAAAACAAATCCTTCCTTGAAGTAATATGCCTGGATGCACCACTATCAAAGTACCAAATCATTTGTGTCTTGTCAACACTGTAAGCAGAAAAATCTGAACATACTACGAAAGCATAAGAATCCTGCACAAAGTTTGCAGACTCTTCTTTAGCTGTAGAAGAATCACCAGAAGCTGAAACAACCAAACTTGACTCTTTCTTCTTTTCTTTAGCAATTCGCTTTTTACACTCACTAATGTAGTGACCAGGTTTCTTGCAGTAGTGACATTTACCTTTCTTCTTGGACTTGTCGGAATCACCTTTAGACTTCTCTGAAGATTGTCCTGCACCAGACTTGGAGTGATGAGCACTCTCTTTACCCTTGTTTTTGTTATGTACAACAAGAGCATGATCCATACCATCCACCTGTAAAGACTTGTTCTTACGTGATTGATCCTCCTGCAATAGCAAAGCCACTAACTCTTCAAAATGAAGAGGCTCAGGATTAGCTCGCAAAGACAGAGTCAAAGAAGTCTGAAAAGTCAGATAAGATGGTGGTAGTGAATTGAGTGTTTTGGAAACCAAGTCCTTCTCTGGAATCACTTCATCAATGCTAAGCAATTGCTCTTTAAGATCCCTGATTTTTGTAAGATGCTCGACGATATCGTCACCTTCGTCCATCTGTATTTTGTCAAGTTGTTTCTTCAAAAACTCTATTCTGGCAGCGTTTCTTCCTCCAAACATAGCTTGCAGAGTGTTCCAAGCATCCTCAAAAGTTCTGCAAGATCTGATATGTGGTGTGATTGTCCTCTTTATGGTTAAGGCAATCACAGCCATAGCTTGTGCATCTTTAGTATCCCATCTCTTTTGCTCTGGAGTGACTTGTGAGGGTCCTGCACCAACAGCTGCACCACGACCAGGCGTGGCAGGTGCAATGCTACCTGGACGAACTTCATCTCCAGATACATAATCCCACAATCCTTTACCAACCAAAACATTTTTGGCCATAAAAGACCAAAGAGAATAGTTGGTACCATCAAATTTGTCTTCGGATGTAAACGCACCAAAAATCTCTTTCTCCGTAGATTGAGCCATACTGTGGATGCACACAAGAGAGCAAAAGAACCTCCAAGAGATTCACAAATCTCCTCTCCAATGCAAGCAAAACTCTACACAAAATCTCAGCACAAAGCTAAGACAAGCTGCTTCCCAAAAAGAACTGTTTACCTGAAGAAAATCTGTCAAAAAGCACACCCTCTTGATCTAAACGCCTCCGAAAAGTAACTTCTGCTACGCTGCTCAAAACAAAATTCTGAGGGCTCGAACGGCTTCGAAAGGGGGGTAAAACCCTAGGTCACCTACTCAGAATACTCTCGGAACGTCGAGGATGCTCCCACGAGCAAATTTTCCGAAAACTGCTTGAAAACTGCAATTGCGCGCGCGGACGCGAAAACGCAAGTAGAGGCTCTGGAAATCACCTTGCTCTGATACCAATTGTTGAAGATGATGAAACAGGAAACAGAAAGAAGATAGCAACTCAGAGTACGAAGAAGATGGAGAAGGAAAAGACACAGAGCTTGTGTACGAGATCTCTGTAGTCTATCTCTCTGTATTAGAATAATAGAGTATACAAACTCAGAGCTACAAAGCTTATATGAAACCCTAAGAGATAAGGTGTCCTTTCACACCAGATGTCCAGGGGGAAAAAACCCAGTGGGAGAAAAGTGCCCCTGGTGAAGCGCGTATACACACTAGCACTACTACATGTCTACAGCCTGCATATTTGAAACTTAGCAAGAACGACTGTCCCAAATCTGCTGAGGAAAAAGTTGCGATGGCTAAGGTTCCTTATGCTCCAGCTTGTGGTAGTCTCATGTATGCCATGGTGGCTACAAGACCTGACATTGCGGGAGTTGTCAAAAAATTTATGTCTAGCCCTGGTAAAAAGCATTGGGATGCTGTCAAGTCGATTCTCAGATAATTGACTGGCACTGCAGATAGACAGTCATGCTATGGTTGTGGAGAGTCATCCATTCAAGGATTTGTAGACAGTGATTATGCAGGTTGTGTTCACAGTTGTAAATCAACAACAGGTTGGATTTACACATTCTGCTATTTCTTGGAGATCCGTTCTTCAAGACTGTACATCCATTTCTACCACAGAGGCAGAGTATGTTGCATTGAGTGAGGCATGCAAAGAAGCTATTTGGCTTGCTCGCCTAGTGAAAGATCTTGGATTGGAGTAGTACACCAATTCTTCATTGTGAAAGTCAGAGTGCTATTGCCTTGGCTAACAATCCAGTGTTTCATTCCAGAATGAAACACATTGATGTGCGTTATCACTTCACTCGTGAATGCTTGGCAAACAAGAGCCTTGATTTAGTGAAGATTCCTACGTAAGAGAACGCAACGGATGCACTCACTAAAAGTTTCTCCAGCCATCAGTTCTAGCACTGTCGTGAGTTGATGTGCATTGGGTGAATCTTGGTTCTCTTCGCTTCTTCTGGTGGTCTCCCACATTGGACATCAAGTGGGAGAATGTTAGGTTTAATGGCCATGTGGCCGATTGCCCATCACTAACTGCTACTAACCCTAAGTGTACAGCTATACACTTGTGTGAGCCACTAACACAAATTAGTGTGTGTATTGTGCCTAGCTATATAAGATAGAGAAGAAACAAAGGGGGCACACAGTGTGTGTCGATTCTCCCCCTCCAACCTATGTGTATGGCTATGGTGGTGTGTGTGTGTGTGTGTGAGGGTGTGTTCCTCTTCCGCTGTGCTCCCGACTCCCCTCCTTCACTTTTTTAATTAAAAACGTAAGTTTTGGATAATGAAAGTAAGCTGTAGAAGCTCAACATGAGTCTATTGTTTCTTCAATTCCTTGTGTCCCTCTCATATGGTGTTGCATTTCTAATCCAAGCATACGAACGCGTTTGCAGGTGAAAGCTCTTCCATCTAACATAAGTTTCTTGTATGAACTATTTTTACTTCCTACGCACAATGCACACACCAAAACTGGTTTTTGACCTTAGGAATAGGTAGAGCACTTCTAGAGGAAGCCATAGAGTGCTTCGGATGCCAAAACTGACTGACTTAAAATGGGTTGTTTATCTTATGTGCGATTTTGTCTGAGTGTCAAAAATGACATTTAAGTACATGAGAGCATTAAGGATACTCTGCTCATGCTAAGCATTAAGTTCTGTTGCATTCAGAGACTCGTAGCTATACCAATTTGTTGAATCAAGCTTGCGGTAAGAAAAGTAGCTTTTAATGTATGCACATTTGAGACTGAGTTAGATAGGAGCGGCTTAGACTTGGGTTTTTTGAGAGATTAGCTATCTCTTGTAGCCTCCACGCAATAGTCGCGTCAATTACGTCCCATGGATTGACAATTTTTATGTTTGTGGTTATCGCTTTGCTACATTGATATGGTGAGACTAGGCAGCCGGTTGACATTAATCACCATCGTCGGGAGTACAAAATTTTGAGGAAGCTGCACCAAAGGTAGATCAACCAATTGGTCATTAATCCTAGAGGTAAATTTTAGATCTATCATGACTCCATGTAGAATGGATGCTAGATCGTAGGTGGCAAGAGTAAGGGAAAGTCTAGAATATTTGGCATATGGGGCTTTACAAAGGGATTTCAATTTCTTGATGTTGAGTGGCATAAAATGGTAACCATCTTTTTGCAACATTTTTCAGCCTACTCAACGTCCTCTTCCTCATATGTGTATATATTTTTCTACGCTATTAAGTTATCTAGAGTAAATTCTCCCTCTTCGTTTAACCTTTGTGGCGACACATACATTGTACTCTTCCCAAAAATGTCACCTTAGTCATATATTTATATTACCACCCTTTTCTTTTTTGCTTTGTAAATAAAAGTAAGCATACAATAACCAACTATCTACCCCCAAACTTTCTTACCTCTTGTGAATTAGTAGTAGAAAAATAATATATCCATATTCCATCCCATATAGATAAATTACCATGGAAAATCAACTCTCCACTTGTCTTTACCAAAGATTATGGTCCATCTCTACAAGTCTTCTATGCCCCCTACATAGGTGGCCCAATATCTCTTAAGAATATACATATAGTTTTTCTCCTTTCAAAAAGACTCAAATTGTATATTATTTTCACAAGAAAATAATATTGGGCCCTCCTCTATTTGTTTAAGCATCATACCCTTTTGAAAAAGCATGATTCCCCTTGGCTGCATACAAGCAAAGGGCCCATACAAGAAGACTTGGAAGCAAAAGGTTCCCTAGCCTAGTGTGGACCTTCCAAACCGAATTCCTTGGTGCATGGGCATGAAGAATAGTCCAAATTCATATCAAACATGTTGAGAAGGTCAAATTTGCCTTTTGAAACATGTCATTCCGAGCTACAGGTAAAACGTTATGGTCAAAATAGTGTAAATCTGTCAGATTCACAGCAAAAGGGAACTGTAAATCAAGTAAATCAAGAGGGTGAGATCTTATTTTTCCCCTAATCATCTTCTAGAAGAGCAATGAGTGTTCAAGGTCACTTGTATGTGATGGGACCAACCTAAAGATGCTTTCTAAATGCCAAGACAGACAAGTTAAGATACCCCGCAGGAGCCACCCGTAGGGCCTCATGGTGGGGCCCACCTACATTATGCACCCCTATGGAGCCTTCACGGTCTAAAATGATATTTTTGGTGAATAAATAATCCCTTTTATGTCCAATATTCAATGAGTGGTCAAAGGACACTTAATTAGGACTAATCACTCACCCTAATTAAGTGTAGAATAATCCCACTCCTACACAACTATAAATAGCCCCCCTTGGAGAGACTCAAGGACACACACCTATATTTTCAACTTCATGTTGTTTCTTGATCAATAGTAGAGAAAACCCCAACTCCCCGTCTTTCACATCCTCCCTCCTTACCCTCCTTTTTGGAGGAAGTGCAACTCTATCCTCCACTCTTTCTATTCTACAATCTCTTACTCCATCAACTCAATAAATCATTTGTAGCACCTCAATAACTTGTAAATACATCATGATCTCTCTCATGGTTATGTTAATGATCATTAAATCATCTTCAAAACTTTTAAGTGTCGCAATTCGTGATGGTTAGCCAACGTCTGTCCTCCCCTTCAAAGGTGTGCGAGAAATCAAGTAAGTGTTCTATTCTCAATTTACCATTGGTTTGTTTCTCCACACTTATTCAATTGGTCTAAAGAAATTTCTCACTCAAACTCTCTTTTGCTTCATTACATATGCATGTGGCTACCTCTCATGGTGATTTTATTTGTGTCACGGCATTGCATAGATGGAGATGAGCTCTCTATGCAAAGTGTGTTAGTTTGATGTAAGTGATTCTCTTGTGTGTTTGAGAGGCAAGTCTTGTGCGCATGATTTTTTGATGAGTGCTTGAGAGAGGAGGAGTTTGGATGTATTATGGGTATTTTTATGGGGAGAAGGTGAATGCTATTCCACAAATTGCATATTTCATTTGATGCACGGCATTGGGTTGCATAATCGTTGATGGTGTTCAAGTGTCCAAAGTGTATATAGAGTAAGGGGGTTTTCAAAGTGTGTTGCTTGAGTGGGTGAGTGCAAGTGTTATTTTGATTGGTTTCCTTCTCCACTCCCAAAAGAAGGTGGTGCCTCAAGTAGTGTGCGTACCTCTTTACGAACATTTTGTGAGGGTAGGCCCATTGGTTTGGGTTTAGAGGCCCCATTTCAAAAAGCTCGCCCTCATAAAGTGGTGCCCCCACGGAGGAACATATTTCCAAGTTACCTTCAAATTTTAGTGATGAACAATGGAGTTCCCATCTATCCATTTCATTTTGCACAACACATTAGAGTAAATAGATAGAAAAGTCTTTTTTTGAGCAATGCATTGTTTTGATGTTTGGTGCAGAAAGACTTAGAGAAATACTGGCATCACCCAATCCAATTATACTTCCAATCATCAATTATGAAACTTCTTTTGATGTTCACATTTTCATTTTGTTTTAAAGGCAGGAACAAGGAGTGGTGAAGGGGTGCTCCAGGACCATATGAAGGAACGAGGTCTTCAAACCAACAACGAGGAGTAGCACATGAATCACGATCAAAACAATGAACCTTTTAGGCCTATTGCTCGGCAATCCATTCATATAATCATTGCAACTAAGTTTAGGTTTCAATCTATCATAAGGAGGATATTTGGATCCACTCGCCTCAATGAAATCAATGCTTCAATTAATCCATTTATTCTACCTATGATAAAGTACGAATTAACAATGGATGTGTACATCTTCATTTTAATGTAATCAAATTTATAGTGTCAACAATCTTGTGTGGCCCGTAAGAGAAAAGTTTCTTTTAAAAAAAAAATTTCAAAAAGTCTAAACAAAATGTCAAGTTCTTTTCCCACGTTCTATGCAAGAAGTGGGGAAGATGCGCAAGAGTTTCTTGACAACTTGGAGATGGCACATCTCATATCCGGGAGAGATGAAGAGGAAGTAAAGCTACGAGCCTTCCCGTTGGTTCTAAAAGCAGAAGCTAAAGCATGGTATGAGACCTTGCAACCCAAAATCAAGTCCAATTGGGAGAGACTGCGAGCAAGCTTCCTCTCCAAGTTCGGGCAAGGTGATACTTCTGAAGGACTATGGAAATGTCTTATTGGACATAAGCAGGTATCACTTGAAGACTATCCCTCTTATGAAGCAACCTTTGTCAATCTATGGGGTAGGTGGGAGGCTACATTAGAAAATCATGGTGGTGCACCTAACTTTCTAAAAAAAGAGAGATTCATGGTTGGCTTGTATCCACTTTTAAAGGCTAAAGTGGAGCTAAAATTCCCATCCACCTTCGAAGAAGCACGTGAGGTAGACATCATCAAGTTTAGAAAACTACACTTCCAAGCACATAGAGCAAGGGGTTTGAATGAAGTGAGTGAGAGGGAGTCTTCACAAACCATGGAAGCACCAATTAGGGCCCCTCTTGCACAATCTTCACAAATAGGAGATAACTCTCAACAAGAGGTTTTACAAAGGCTAACTCAACAGCTTGAGAACCTCACTCTGAATCTAGTACAGGGTCTACCTCAACAACGACAACCAAGAGAAGGGAATCGCAATCAACGAAGACAAGCTCAAGAGTTGCGATGTTGGAATTGCAATGAAATGGGCCATGGCATGTACAATTGTCCATATCCAAGGTGACTTCCGGGAGACATATATCCCCCCAGACCGCCTCCTCTCACTGTGCAGCAAGAACTAGCTCAAGGCCCACAAATCCTTCGCCGACCACCACCAGCAAATATACCTCCCGTCCCACATGAGGAGGAAGAAAGAGGAGTCAACATCATCAAGCTAGAAGAGGTAATAGATGAGCATACTCTAAACTTTGATGTTATGCCGGCAGAAAAACGCACAAGAGCACATGATAAGGATGAAGACATGAGAAGTGAAGGAACAAATTTAGCAGAAGGGACAAGAAGAAGAAGTCAAAGATGGAAGAAGCTGAAAGCAGCAGGAAGAAAAGATCAAGGCGAACGGAAATTGGTATCATCGACTTCCCAAAGCTACAAAAAGATGTGGAACCCATTGTGGATGCTTACATAAGGGGTAAAAAGGTGTCTAATGTATATGTTGATGGTGGAGCTCAAATGTGTGTGATCACGGAAAAATCAATGAATAGGTTAGGGCTTGAAATTACAAAGTCCTCTAATTGTCAAGCTAGGCTAGCCAACAACTCAAGTGTGAAGTGTTTGGGGATCATTGAAAATGTAAAAGTCTCTGTATGTAACATAGATGCACGAGTGGATATGTATGTCATGCCAGCTAAGGGGGAGGGCTATCCCATCATCCTAGGGAGGCCTTGGCTCATTGCTGTGAATGCAGATCAAAAATGGGGAAGTGGTCGTTTGATTCTTAAGAAGGGTCAACCAGTGGTGTATGATTGGCGAGAAGGAAAGCAACTAGATATCAACTATGAAACCACGGCAGATGAAGAGAGCGAGGAGGAGAGTTCTTACTCAAGTGATGAGGAAGCATCAACCAGTGCATCAACCAGTGAAGAGGAGTCTTCTTTGGAGGTAATGGGAATTGTATTTAACGCCAACACCCAAGATGTTTCTGTAGAAGAAAAGCCAACAAACAATCACACACGAGGGGATGAAAGATGCCACCACCTTGAAGAAGGATTTGAGAAGATGCTTGCAAAAGATCTTACTTGTGAGGAGAAGAGGTCCTACATCAATATGTTAAGGAGGTATCCCAATTTGTTTATCACTGACTACTCACAAATAAGACGTGTAGATGTAATAGAACATTGAATTGAATTGAAACCAGGGACCAAACCCGTGGCTCAAAAGTTAAGGCGACTAAGATCTGTGCAACAAAAGGCTCTCCTACAAGAAGTGAATCGACTCTTGAAGGCTGGCTTCATCTATCCAGTATCCATCTTTTTGCAACATTTTTCAGCCTACTCAACGTCCTCTTCCTCATATGTGTATATATTTTTCTACGCTATTAAGTTATCTAGAGTAAATTCCCCCTCTTCGTTTAACCTTTGTGGCGACACACACATTGTACTCTTTCCAAAAATGTCACCTTAGTCATATATTTATATTACCACCCTTTTCTTTTTTGCTTTGTAAATAAAAGTAAGCATACAATAACCAACTATCTACCCCCAAACTTTCTTACCTCTTTTGAATTAGTAGTAGAAAAATAATATATCCATCTTCCATCCCATATAGATAAATTACCATGGAAAATCAACTCTCCACTTGTCTTTACCAAAGATTATGGTCCATCTCTACAAGTCTTCTATGCCCCCTACATAGGTGGCCCAATATCTCTTAAGAATATGCATATAGTTTTTCTCCTTTCAAAAAGACTCAAATTGTATATTATTTTCACAAGAAAATAATATTGGGCCCTCCTCTATTTGTTTAAGCATCATACCCTTTTGAAAAAGCATGATTCCCCTTGGCTGCATACAAGCAAAGGGCCCATACAAGAAGACTTGGAAGCAAAAGGTTCCCTAGCCTAGTGTGGACCTTCCAAACCGAATTCCTTGGTGCATGGGCATGAAGAATAGTCCAAATTCATATCAAACATGTTGAGAAGGTCAAATTTGCCTTTTGAAACATGTCATTCCGAGCTACAGGTAAAAAGTTATGGTCAAAATAGTGTAAATCTGTCAGGTTCGCAGCAAAAGGAAACTGTAAATCAAGTAAATCAAGAGGGTGAGATCTTATTTTTCCCCTACTCATATTCTAGAAGAGCAATGAGTGTTCAAGGTCACTTGTATGTGATGCGACCAACCTAAAGATGCTTTCTAAATGCCAAGACAAACAAGTTGAGATACCCCGCAGGAGCCACCCGTAGGGCCTCATGGTGGGGCCCACCTACATTATGCACCCCTATGGAGCCTTCACGGTCTAAAATGATATTTTTGGTGAATAAATAATCCCTTTTATGTCCAATATTCACTGAGTGGTCAAAGGACACTTAATTAGGGCTAATCACTCACCCTAATTAAGTGTAGCATAATCCCACTCCTACACAACTATAAATAGCCCCCCTTGGAGAGACTCAAGGACACACACCTATATTTTCAACTTCATGTTGTTTCTTGATCAATAGTAGAGAAAACCCCAACTCCCCCTCTTTCACATCCTCCCTCCTAACCCTCCTCTTTGGAGGAAGTGCAACTCTATCCTCCACTCTTTCTATTCTACAATCTCTTACTTCATCAACCCAATAAATCATTTGTAGCACCTCAATAACTTGTAAATACATCATGATCTCTCTCATGGTTATGTTAATGATCATTAAATCATCTTCAAAACTTTCAAGTGTCGCAATTCGTGATGGTTAGCCAACGTCTGTCCTCCCCTTCAAAGGTGTGCGAGAAATCAAGTAAGTGTTCTATTCTCAATTTACCATTGGTTTGTTTCTCCACACTTATTCAATTGGTCTAAAGAAATTTCTCACTCCAACTCTCTTTTGCTTCATTACATATGCATGTGGCTACCTCTCATGGTGATTTTATTTGTGTCACGGCATTGCATAGATGGAGATGAGCTCTCTATGCAAAGTGTGTTAGTTTGATGTAAGTGATTCTCTTGTGTGTTTGAGAGGCAAGTCTTGTGCGCATGATTTTTTGATGAGTGCTTGAGAGAGGAGGAGTTTGGATGTATTATGGGTATTTTTATGGGGAGAAGGTGAATGCTATTCCACAAATTGCATATTTCATTTGATGCACGGCATTGGGTTGCATAATCGTTGATGGTGTTCAAGTGTCCAAAGTGTATATAGAGTAAGGGGGTTTTCAAAGTGTGTTGCTTGAGTGGGTGAGTGCAAGTGTTATTTTGATTGGTTTCCTTCTCCACTCCCAAAAGAAGGTGGTGCCCCAAGTAGTGTGCGTACCTCTTTACGAACATTTTGTGAGGGTAGGCCCATTGGTTTGGGTTTAGAGGCCCCATTTCAAAAAGCTCGCCCTCAATGTTATATGTACAAATGAAGGCTTTAGAGGATGTTCTACAAAGAGAAACTGTCAAATCTTATGAATTACAACTTTTTGTTGAGACCATAGAGTAGGAGATGAAGAGCCTAAATCTATTTAGTCTAAGAACACGGATGATCTTCTTGAATGGACCCATGAAGCCGAATCCCCACTATGAGCCTATGTGATGATTTGCATATGTCCTTGCATAGGCACATTTCTTCAAAGTACTCCATCAATTATACCTAGAATGTATAGAGCTCCTCCAAAGATGGTGAACTTCAAAATATTTTTTATCAGTGCCTTTTTGTTTTCTTGGGACCAAACCTCTAGAAATCCTTTGAATTAAAGGAATTCATATATATCCTGCCATTCTAGATATGTTCCTTCCATTGCTGCATTTTGAATGAGTTTGGTATCTATTGGTTCATCTCTCAGTGACATATCTAAGATGCCCTATGTACTCCTTGAAAGAAAATCTACACCACAATGTGTCTTACTTGGCTTATGGAAGACTCCAAACTTAGACTCCATCAGAAACATCATCCATCTGATCAGCTTGCCCTGAATGATCAACGTTCTTCTTATACTGATCCTGTGCTTGTCGGACATTCTGACGAGCAAGTTTTAGCATATCCATGTGTTCTTGGAGAAAATCCTTAACCTGTTGGAGTTTTTCGGTTGCCAACCCCACCGTAACTGGTGACCTAGGTTGAAACCCATACATGAGCATGAAAGGACTAAATCCCGTTGTGACATGCTTAGCACTGTTGTAGGCAAACTCGAGAGTAGGTAAGTATTCTTCCTAGTATGACTGTTTTTTGTTGACGTATGCTCTTAGCATATCCTCTAGCACCTGGTTAACTCGTTCAGTCTGACCATCTGTTTTTGGATGATCGGCTGTACTGAGGTTCAGTTGTGTACCCAATCCTTTAAACACAGCTCTCCAAAAGTGACTGTTAAACTTGGGATCACGGTCGCTGACAATGTTACTTAACAAACCATACAATTTGTACAGATTGTCCACAAATAACTTGGCTAGTTCTGGTGTCTTAACCATTGATTTGGTTGGAATAAACTTACATAGTTTAGCCAATCAATCGACGACCACCCATACCGAGTCATGACCTCGTACAGTGGTTGGTAAACCCACAATAAAGTCCATAGAGATGCTTTCCCATTTTCCATTGGGAATCTCCAAAGGAAGTAAGAGTCCTCCTACTTTCAGGCGCTCTACTTTGTTAACTTGACATTTTTGGCAATGCAAGACATAAGCTTGAACAAAGCCATGTATACCTGGCCAGTAAAATTGTCGTCGTATGAGAGCATAAGTTTTTCTAATACCCGGGTGCCCCGCACTTGGACTATCATGACATTCATAAAGAATTTGGTGCCGAATGTCTGTGTCCGTCGGTACACAAACTCTCCCCTTATGGAGTAGGTACCCGTTGTCGATGGTAAAATGCTTCCATCACTGTAGTTCATCACTCGATAGAGGAGAACTAGGTGTGGAGGTTAACATTACATTACCGTCATTGGAGTGAGAAGGATCCCTCATTTGAACATGGCTCCACACTTTGGAATATGCTTCATCATGCTCATATTTGCCTTTGAGAGAATCTAAAAATTCACTACGAAGTTCCGTGAACAAGAGAGAATTGATCTTTGGCATACGACTTAGAGCGTCAGCCACTACATTGTATCGGCCTTTACGATACCTTAGCTTGGCGTCATATTCTTGAAGAATTTTGGCCCACCTGGCTTTCCGACCCTTCAAATCCGTTTGTTGTGTAAGCTTTCATGGTCAAACACAATCTCAAACTGAGCACCATACAGATAATGCCGCCATGTTTTTAAGGCAGACACTATTGCATAGAGTTCGCTCTCATATGCAGAGTAGTTCTGCTGAGCTGTATCAAGTTTCTTGCTTTTAAATGCAATCGACCGTCCATCTTGTAACAGGAATGCTCTAATAGCACGATCACTGGCATCCATTTCCAAAACAAATGGTTTCAAAGGATCTACAATAGCCAATATGGGAGCTGTAGCTAATGCATCCTTGAGCATATCAAAACTGTGCTGTTGAGCGGATCCCCACTGAAAAGCTTTTCCTTTGCCTTTTAGTTGATCCGTCATGAGAACAACAATATTAGCATAGTTTTTAACGAACCTTCAGTAAAAACCTGCAAATCCCAAAAAAATCTGTAACTCTTCCAGATTTTTACGAGAAGGCCATTTCCGGATGGTATCCACTTTGGATTGATCCATATATAGCCCATTAGCTTAAATAACATACCCTAAATAGTGAATTTTGTCTTTTAGAACATCACACTTAGATTCCTTGTAACAACTCAAACACTTGCCTGAGATGTTGTAAGTGTTCTTCTTTAGAAGCACTGTAGACTAGTATGTCATCGAGAAAAACAATGACAAATTTGCCCAAATACGGCTTCAAGACACTATCCATAAGTGTCATGAATGTTGCGGGCGCATTGATTAGCCCAAAGGGCATCACCAAGAACTCGTAGTGTCCAAACCGTGTTCGGAATGCAGTTTTGGGTATATCGGCAAGTTGAATACAGACTTGGTGATATCCTGACTACAAGTCTATTTTCGTAAAAATGCGAGCATGAGTGAGTTTTTCAAACAACTCATCTACTCGGGACAATGGGTATTTGTTCTTAACCGTAGCTGCATTTAAACCACGGTAATCTACGCACATGCGCATACTGCCGTCTTTTTTCTTCACTAATAGGATAGGAGAGGCCCATGGTGAAGAACTGGGCTTTATATACCCTCTGCTAAGGTAGTTATCAAGCTGACGTTCAAGCTGACGTTCCACCTCAGCAACTTCAGAATAACTCATACGGTAAGGCGGTTTACTGACAGGTTTACAGCCTACAGCGACGTCGATGCTATGTTGCACCGATCGTGTCGGCGGTAATCCTGGTGGCAAATCATTAGGGAAAACATCTTGAAATTCCTTTAGTAATTTCTGTAACTCACTAGCAACGTTTGCTTGTTTATAATTAGCCATTGGTGGAAGAGATGAGAGAGAAGCATGCGGCATTGAGGAATGTTCAATAGTTTCAACGTTAGAAAGAAAATGAGACAGTGAGTAACACAAGAAAACTTGATCTGTTTATAAAAAATGAGCAGCATAAGCTCATCGGTACAAATCAATGGTGATGAAGGTATATCCTTCTCTCCTAACAACGACACATGTGCGCCATGGGATTCAAACATCAAGCTGTTGTGCTCATAGCTACGCTTCAGTGATGGTCCTAGGCTATGCAACCACTCCCTACCAAAAACCACATCTGCCTGTTCCATGGTCATAACCTGAAAATCCAAGCATGTGAAGTAACCTTGTACTTCCAAAGGAACAGCTCGGCATTGAGTATTCTAGATTTCGGTATCATGTCCATTCATCATTGCTACCTTGTAGCGGTGGGTACTCGGAGTTTGAGGCAATTCTAGTTTTTTCACCAATCCATAATTGATGAAATTGTGAGTAGCACCGTCATCTACCAAGATGCGCACCTTGTGGCCTTGCAGAGATCTGTGCATATGCACTAGCTCATGTGGTCCAAAGGTTTGTTGCCACATGGAAGTTGTGAGACAGCATTCATGTACCACCTATGTGTGTGTTACTTCCACTATAGAGAAGCATGAGGAAGACTCAAGAGGTAGCAGTTGCACCATGTGCACTGATTTTTCCTTGCCATGAGCATCAGATTTCCCCTTGGGACAATCCTTTTTGCCATGACCGCTTCCTAAACATTGAAAACATAATTTTTCTTTCTTAACTTTATCAAAGTCCTCAGGAGAGAGAGGACCCCTGGACCCCTTGGGTTTTTTAGATGCATCTGAATTGGCAACTATAAATTTTCTCTAATTGTGCCCATACTGAGTGCGTGTATTACCATGTGTAGTAGCAAGCACGTAACTATTATGTGTTTTCTTTTCATCTGGGTCATCATGATTATGTGCTTTCACTATGGCTTCCTCCAGTGTTTTAGGATCTTGGGTCATGACGTACTTCTTAAGCTCTGGTGTCAGACCTCGTAAAAACCCCCGTACTTGTTGAAAGTTATCTAAGCCTTCAAATTTGAGGATAACATCTCGATAGTGAGAGATATATTCAAGCAATGATGGGTATTGGCGCATGGAACATGTGTCCCAAGCCGTCCAATTCCGATCTCCCTCATTTGTAGGCAAAAATTCTTTGCTAAACATAGCTTCAAAAGCTGCCCAACTCTGTGGTATGATGTTCTTCTCCTTGAGAGACATCCACCATTTATAGGCATTGCCTTCCAGAGTTAAGCTTGTTTGTAGAGATCTAACTACGCCCGAAGTACGCCGTAAGGCGTGAATTCCATCCCACTTACTGAGAAAGATATTCACTGCATCCTTATTGCGGTCTCGGTCTTCTCCCTTAAAAATCGATGGTTTGGTGTTCTTTAACAAGTCATCCACCTCTTTTGCAGTTAGAGTATGCAACGTATCAGCATTTGGGCCTTGCCCTAGATTAGAAGGGCCTTGCCCTTGTGTAGCAACGTGCTCATGCATGTGCATGTCAACAAGACCCTTGGATTGCTGTTGCATTAATTGAATTACTAATGTGGATAGTTTAGTAACATTTGCATTTAAAGCTTTAAAATTTTCATCCATGAGTGTCATGCGTGTCTGAAGTGCACAAAATTCTTGAATATCGAGCAATTCGTAAGTGTCATCACCTGCCGTAGCATCGCGGGTACTCTCCTTGAGAGGATCCGGCCGCGGGCCATCATTGGCAGGATTAGACGTACTTTGCTCAAAATCAAATGTCATATTGATATCCGAATCCATGGCAGCACAGTGCGGTGCAAGTAGTCAGAAAAAATCCCTGAGATTGAGAGCACTCGCAAAGTGTAATTAGCCTTGCTAATTCCGTCAAAATCGATAGTATCCCGGTGGAAATTGATTCGAATTGTCCGCCATATAGGGAATTCCGCAATTCCTTGGTAGCCGAATCAATTAGACTTGCAATCGTTAATCGATTTTGCAAGGTAATTGTACTTTGAACTCCCGTCGGAATGGTTTTCTTAAATCTCTGAGTTTCTGTCGGTAATACGCAGAGAATTAGGTGCTCGAAGTTTGTGTCGGCCATGTCGAGATGCCGCACCTCTCCGGGCCTTGCTGAATCCACAACGAGGAAGGGGGTGGGGTACCCCACTGTGGGTACCGCCCCTTGTGGTTGAAAAATAGGTTATGGCCACTAACCCCCATGGGGGTTGGGCGCTCGTGTAGTGGGAAATAAACTTCACACAGCGGCTATGGCCACTCAGAGCAGCACGCGAGCAAAGAAATCCACCATGGCTGTCACTGTGGTGAGCTAGGGGCTTCGGCCCAGTGTCGTGAAGTGCTCCCCCGCCTGGCGTGCAGTCGTAGAGCCCATGAGGGGTGATGTTGAGGCAGGTCTACCTCGACGGCTCCTCCTTGCAAGGGGGGTTGCCTTGCCCACGGACTGCTTGCCCTGTCGTCCTCCTCACAGGAGAGGTGTTCCACGACGGTGACCCCGACATGCAACTTGCTCATGCAAGGTTGTGTGGCTCCCCTCCTCCACGGCTGTGCCTTTCCCCAAAAAGAACCAAGCTCTTGATACCAATGTTAGACAAGGGGAACTAGAACCTAGGAGTCCACCACCCAACCACCCACTATATAGCATAGTCCACCCAACCACCCAACCACCCACTATATAGCATAGTCCCTGGCCCTTTGCCCTAGTTGGACTCCTTTTCCACAGTGCCTAGCCCGGCCCTGCCCTTGTCTAGTCCGGCCTTGCCTGTGTCCTGACAGATCACTTTGTTGATTAGAAAGAGAAGTTACTGATGATCAACATAGAAGTAAAATAGATTGCCCAACAAGTAGTGTCTGAGTGGCACTAAAAACCATTCTAGTACTTCTTGCTATGTACTGGAATACCCTTGTTCATATGAATGGAATCGGTGATCGATGAAGTACACTAGATAGTCTGTCTTCCCATTAGGCTAGGGTAGTATAGCCCCCATCTCCATTCTAGATGCATCCGCATGAACATGAAAAATTACATCCCAATTTGATTGATTAAGGATTGGATTTCTATTGATCGCCTCCTTCAAGCATTGGAAATTTTATTCACATTCGTGGGTCCAAATGAACTTCTTGCTATTTTGAGTCAACTCATATAGAGAAAGTGCCTTTGTTGTGAACATGTGGATAGATCTTCCATAGAAATTAACATATCCCAAGAAAGAGCTCAACTCAGATACATTTGTTGGTGATCTGGCTTTCTTAACACACTTAATCTTATTGTTAGCCATCTCAATACCATTCCTAGAGACAATATGTCCAAGAAGTTGGCCTTTTCATACTATGAATACTGATTTAAATGGATTCAAGCAAATCTTCTTCTCTTTTAATATCTCAAAAATCATTTCCAAAAAGAGTAGATGTATTTCCTCAGTAGAGAAGATAGTGACATCATTATAAATATTGCTAGGAATTTTTGCAAGAACTCACTGAATATTTCCATTATACACCTCTAGAAAGCTGTTGGAGCCTTACAGAGTCCAAATGGCATGACCAAGTACATGAATGCTCCAAACTTAGTGATGAAATTTGTTTTGGCTCAATCTTCTGGTGCAATTTTCAGTTGATTGTAGCCACTATAGCCATCCATAAAGCTATACATCTCGTGGCCAGCGATCTTGTCTAGTAACACATTTGCAAATGGGAGTGGAAATGGGTCTTTGATAGTCTGAGCATTAAGCTTTTTTTAATACATACATACACTTAAATTCCCATTATTTTTCAGAACCACTAAAATTGGGAATAACCAATCACTGCTTGGGACCTCAATAATGAACCCTACCTTCATGAGATTGTTAATCTTCTCCTTGACCTTCTTAGCATAGTTGGGGCTCATTCTATACCTATACAATCTCACTAGTATGGCACCGGATTTCAATGATATCCAATGTTGACACACTTCTAGATTGACTCCTTTCAAATCAATGTGTCCTATGTAAATACATCCTTGTATTTTACAAACAAAACCGTGGCTTTTCAATTAATCTTTAGCTTCATATGTTTGTTGATCTTCAACATTTTGGGTTTCTCATCAGTGTTGAAATTCCATTCTTCAACCTCTCAATCATCTGGAAGTAACCAGTTTGGACCACCTCATTTTTGTTTGTTTAGTGATTCTGCTTCTTTCTCAATACAAATACCTCTTGCATATTCATTAAATGGATCACCTAGATCTGCAAGTACAAGCTCCATCTCTGTCCTTCTAGCAGCTTGATCTAAACTCTCCATATTCATTTGACTAGGCTTTGTTGTTGATTTGAAATTAGACTTCTCTTGATCTAAATGTTATGGTGCACGACCATCTAGTTGAACTGTCCTTACCCCAGTGTTTGACTTTGTGAACTAATCCTACTTTCTCTGCCTATTAGCTTGCTCCTTGTCCATTAGAATAGCAGTGAGGTCTATCTCTACAAGTGGAAAGATATTCATTGAAGCTAGCATTATCTCAAATTTCTTAGTGCCATATTTCTTACAAAGCTCCTCTTATCTTAGTGCCTTTTTCTTGATTCTTATATTGTCTGCATTGATTTGAATTCTCCTGCTAGACTTTGAAGGATTAATATCTAATTGGAATTATCATGTATAGCACAAGTAATTCTAAGCCATGGTCTTCCCAAAAGCATTTCATACGCTCCCTACGCATCCAAGACTAACTAAGAGGCTAGTTTTGAATTTTTCTTTACCCACTCTGATTTGCACAGTCTCAATTAATTAAAAATGTCTTAGTCTCCTCTATTGTCTGAGTACTCCACGCAAAATGCTTTCATCAATTTGTTGTATGATCTGCTTCATTCAGTGTTTGAGGAAAATACTCTCCCTATTCATCCTCATCTGTATCCTGCAGCTCAATGTACTATATAGTGCCTAAATGTGCACGTTTGGATTGTTCTTCTTTCCCCCTTTGAAGACTGGAAAAGAAATCTTCAGATCAGTAGAACATTCATGATGAGTAGATCTCGCTTTCTGAATTGGTTTCTTATCTCTAGACTATCTTTTGCTAAAATGATTTGTGTCTACTTTCCAATTGTCATTGTCATTTATTTCAGCCATCATATCCATTTCAGGTTTCTTTGATAGATTTTGTCTTGATGATCTGTGACTTCACTTGCTGCCCTCACTGTCATGAGTATGTTTTCTAGTTTTGTGAGATCCACTGGATTGAGACTGTTGGTTTGCTCTCTCCACATGTCTCCTCTTTGCGTGCTAAGAATCCCAAAATTCATCAACTCCCTTTGGACCTTGACAAACATCTATCTCATTCCTAGGTTCTCTCTCAGTATAAGAGCCACGCTCTGACTCCTTTGGGATAGTGCTGCCACGATTCGGATCATCCATGAATCTCGTCGCTGGCCTTGGCACGTGGAACTTTTTTGGGTAGCATGGTTAATTTCAGCTAGCTCTAACACCAACTCGGAGATAGACTTCTGTCAAAAGCAACTTAGCTCAAGCCACCATGATCACCAAAATGGAATGAGCTGGTCACTTGTGACAACTATTCTAGGTTGGTCAGTTAGAGTTAGTTTAGGTCAAACACACAAAATTAGATAAAGACTTTGGATATCAGAATAGACACACTGAAATGAAGTACGAGACTAAAACTGAAATGGAAACTTGAACTGGAATATGTATTCAGGTCAGTATAACTGGAGTACAATAGCATGAGCCAAAGTCTGCTCTAGGCTTAATGAGAAAAGAGTACAAAAGCATAATGAGCTCCAAGACACACTAGACTCCGTGTGACAGTGGAACTCTGCGTGTGTGTATGTGTGTTCGACAAAATGAATAGTGGGTCCTATTTATAGCCGTTGGACTGGGCCTTTGACTGACTGTCTCCTGTTTAGTTACCACAATAATTGTGTTCAATATTTACCAGCCCTTTGCTATCTTTCTGACTAGTGTTTGTTCCCACTATCTACACTATCCTCTAATTTTTTTGCTAACCTATTTTGTTTTCTACAAGATTCTCCTTTAACTAGCTTTTTTGCAGATTTTGCAAGCCTCCCCTCTCTAGAAGGGCCCACATATGCTTTAAGGTTGGAATCCAAAAGTGGGGGGACCTCTTTCAAGGACACATGATAAAGATTGAGACCACACTACAAGACCAATTCAACATCAGGATAAATGAAGCATCTTGGTGTATCTCCAGACTACAAACCATTCTCTCTAAAGTGAAATTACTTGCACGGGATGACTGCTCCAAGGCTCAGCTAACTAGGGAGAATAGCTAAGGATATTTTTTCCCAGTTATAGTCCTAGAGGTGGAGTGGATGAGGATCTCAGGAAGCAATTGAATAACAAATGGAAGTTCCATGCGATGACCCTCCCCTTACATAAGGGTCCTTGTATTTTTTTTTGTAGTAATTCAAAGTTCAACTTCTCTCTAACAAAAAGGAAGGGGAGACAGAGAAAGAGAGAGAGAGAGAGAGAGAGAGAGAGAGAGAGAGAGAGAGAGAGAGAGAGAGAGAGAGAGAGAGAGAGAGAGAGAGAGAGAGAGAGAGAGAGAGAGAGAGAGAGAGAGATGCCATGTGTCCCCACTACTAAGTAAGACCTAGTAGTGTGCGTTAAAGTTGGTTTTTTCATAGCACCCAAGAATCCAAGGCGGGCCGCGGAGAATTTGGCTTCTGTAGAGCGACCAACTAGCTCTTTCATGCAATGGCTTCAACGCCTCTGGCCGACTGTCTTTATGTGCTAAATCTATTTGTGTGTGTGACTTTCCGCCAGGGGGGGAGAGTATCAGAAAGACAGGCGTTTTCTCAGAAAGCTGTTTTTTTATAATTTTTCTAAAAATAAATTGATTACACAGAGCCAGCCGCTCAGGCTTCTGCGAATGTGTTGACGGTTACGGTGGTGTTAACATGATGGGCGAGACACACGCCCGCGTTCGATATGAATTTGCTGCTAACCACTGCAAAGACAAAGATTCCTCAAGGGACTAACTCTCCTTCACTTCGTCCACCGCCCTTGCCCTTCCCTCCAGCTCCGTCGCAGCCTCGTGCATGGCTTCAACGCCCCGGGGGAGAGAGGAAAAAACTTGGAAAGACACGTTTTGTGAAATATATATATAACACGGCAACACCATTGCAGGCCCCTGTGAACGTTGTTACAGTTATTGGCGAGACACATGCGCATTCGCTGAACTCTCGTAGTCCAGAGGAAACTAGTGACAAAAGCGTCTGCCTTTGGGTTTCTGGGTGCATAGTCCTGGTCGTTCTTCTTGTATACTTTTTTGGTGCATGAGGGGAGCGGCCGGGCGTGCCCTACCCGACTCCGAAAACAAAAAACGCGCGTTCGTTGCATGTTTTTGCCGTTTACCACCTACTGACTAGCTAATTCTATAGTAAAGGTTTGTGCATTAAAATTAACCACGCTAAGAGCTCTCTCCCTCCCTCTCTCTCTCTCTAGACACACACCCGCGTTCGATATGAATTTGCTGCATATTTTTGCCGCTAACCACTGCAAAGACAAAGATTCCTCAAGGGACTAACTCTCCTTCACTTCATCCACCGCCCTCGCCCTTCCCTCCAGCTCCATCGCAGGTTCGTGCATGGCTTCAACGCCCTGGGGGAGAGAGGAAAAAACTTGGAAAGACACGTTTTGTGAAATATATATATAACACGGCAGCACCATTGCAGGCCCCTGCGAACGTCGTTACAGTTATTGGCGAGACACACGCGCATTCGCTGAACTCTCTAGTCCAGAGGAAACTAGTGACAAAAGCGTCTGCCTTCGGTTTCTGGGTGCATAGTCCTGGTCGTTCTTCTTGTATACTTTTTTGGTGTATGAGGGGAGCGACCGGGCGTGCCCTACCCGACTCCGAAAACAAAAAATGCGCGTTCGCTGCATGTTTTTGCCGTTTACCGCCTACTGACTAGCTAATTCTATAGTAAAGGTTTGTGCATTAAAAATAACCATGCTAAGAGCTCTCTCTCTCTCTCTCTCTCTCTCTCTCTCTCTCTCTCTCTCTCTCTCTCTCTCTCTCTCTCTCTCTCTCTCTCTCTCTCTCTCTCTCTCTCTCTCTCTCTCTCTCGTGGGCGAGACACACGCCCGCGTTGGATATGAATTTGCTGCATATTTTTGCCGCTAACCACTGCAAAGACAAAGATTCCTCAAGGGACTAACTCTCCTTCACTTTGTCCACCGCCCTCGCCCTTCCCTCCAGCTCCATCGCAGCCTCGTGCATGGATTCAACGCCCCGGGGGAGAGAGGAAAAAACTTGGGAAGATACGTTTTGTGAAATATATATATAACACGGCAGCACCATTGCAGGCCCCTGTGAACGTCGTTACAGTTATTGGCGAGACACATGCGCATTCGCTGAACTCTCGTAGTCCAGAGGAAACTAGTGACAAAAGCGTCTGCCTTCGGTTTCTGGGTGCATAGTCCTGGTCGTTCTTCTTGTATACTTTTTTGGTGTATGAGGGGAGCAGCCGGGCGTGCCCTACCCGACTCCGAAAACAAAAAACGCGCGTTCGCTGCATGTTTTTGCCATTTACCGCCTACTAACTAGCTAATTCTATAGTAAAGGTTTGTGCATTAAAAATAACCACGCTAAGAGCTCTCCCCCCCCCCCCCCCCCCCCCCCCTCCGCAGCACTGCAATCTCCATCATCATTTTTTCTGTGTGTTTGCCACCATATTCACAACCGTACCATTTCTTTAATTATGTTTATCTTCTTTTTTTGCAGATATAAAGCCTCACGCTAAAGCTCCTTTTACCGATCTTTGATTCTTCCTCGGCCACCAGGGACACAGAGCCAGGAAGCCCAGGAAGTCTTAGGCTAATAATTTGTCGTTTTGTCCGCATTCACGAGCCGAGAGCGTAACTTTTTGATCGTCTTTTGAGTAATAAAAATGAGTAATTCTAAAGTGTTTTGATGCAAGGTACAAGTCTGTCATTAACTAGCCAACTGCAGCACTGCCTGAGAGAGAGAGAGAGAGAGAGAGAGAGAGAGAGAGAGAGAGAGAGAGAGTCTCATTTGATAGGGAAAATTTACAAAATACCCTTTTAATTTATGGAAATTTCCAAAATTTATAGCATATAGTAGTCACCGCCATTGTAGCGCTTGCTGTTGGGTGATAGTGCTTGTTGGGAGGTCTCCCTCTCCGATCCCTAGAATTTCAAATGGGTAGCCACCTTAGCACAGAGATACATGGTCACGTTGTCGGATTATCGAAAAAAATCAGTCGCAAAATATGGCCAACTTTGGTATTCATAGACTAATTGCCATTTAGTGCGGGGCAATCATGCTTATATTGTAGGTCTTTGTCATAAGCCAGTCACATTCCACTGTTCACAACAAACACTCCTGTACTTCTGAGTCACGGAAGCTGCTCAATTTGAACTTATTAGAGGTTTCCCGAGTCCCACACCTAGCCTTTCCCCAATGATCTGAGAGCCAAACGGACCTTCAAAACCGGACTCTGACCAATCGGCAACTTCAAAATTTGAAATATAGTAGTTGGGTCTGACCGAAGCGAGCTGAAAATTGAAAACCAATCCACTACATTCCTTAAACATACATGGCATGCAAAATCAATACCAAGGAAGATTACACATAGGAAGTCCCCCTTTCCTCCCTCCCTCTCTCTCTCTCTCTCTCTCTCTCACACACACACACACACACACACACACACTCAAGTATATGATTTTTTGTAGGAAGCTACCTATAACTATGATTATAATTTTACACATATAACTACCTAGAGCACAATTGCAATAGACTAACCGTGTGTGAGATGTATGATTTTCTATAGAAAACTAACTACAACTACAACTATAATTCTACAGATATAGCAAATTAGAGCACAACCGCAATAGACTTATCGTGTGTGTATGTTGACCACACACACACACACACACACACACACACACACAGAGAGAGAGAGAGAGAGAGAGAGAGAGAGAGAGAGAGAGATTTTATGCGGGTGCATGTATGATGCCTGTGCGTGTTTCTTGTATAGTTTGTGTGTTAAATGTAGGTTGGGGACGATAGAATTAGGGGAGGTAGAAGCTAGGCAAGCCTTACTTGCTGGAGCACCGATTATACGAATCCTGAAAGAATCCTTAGCGGAGGTGCACCAAGTCATGGAGTTGTGAAGGACAACAAAGATAGAGTTATGGAATAGGGCATTACAGGGTGAAAATGTACAATTGCAACTACAATGCAGCACTAGGAATAATGGCAAAGACGTGGAGCCTATAAGAGCTCCAACATAATAAAATATTTGATGTATGAGTAGGATGGTGTGCCATAACATCTCCTGCTGTGTTGTGGACACATCTTTTATGCACGTGAAGCTACACTTGGTGCTGCAAAATCTATGAATGCATGATTCGTGCAAGTTGCACAACGGGTGCAATAAAACGTCATAGGCAAGCCCATCCTCTTTCTCTGTGAGCACAATCCCTTCATACTACACTGTAGATGGCAAGTCCAAAATTGGTGTTGTTGCTGTTATCTCCTCCTCCTCCTCTCTCTCTCTCTCTCTCTCTCTCTTTGATCTCTCTCTTTCTCTCTCTCTCTCTCTCTCTCTCTCTCTCTCTCATACACACACACGCGTGCACACACGCACACACACGCATACACACGCGAACACACACGCACGCGCGCGCGCACACACACACACACACACACACACACACACACACACACACACACACACACACACACACACACACACACACACACACACACACACACACACACACACACACACACACACACACACACACACACACACACACACAACATTTTATCAAATTCTCCACAACTTTTTGGTCTCATAGGTCTATTTTGGCCTTTTGAAGACGTTTAATATAGTTTAATATAACATTTCATTTCATTTCTCTCTCACACAAATTTTGCAGGTTGGCTAGGTTTGAGGTAGATGATCACCTTTATTATCTTTGGGGGGTCGTTTGTATTAGTTCTAACATCCTAAACCAAAGAGCCTTTATTATATTTGACGGAGGTAGCTTCATGCAATGGTGGAAAAGCTCAAGATGTGTGGATATGGACAAGAACACATTTGACACAAGTCGGAAACTGCTTCTTGCAGCTGTAGTATCTGCTATGGGATAGCTTGAGGAGTCTTTGATAACCTACTCTTTCATGACAATATCCATTGTGCTCCACCATGCATTGCAGGTGATAAGGGGGGCATTGGAATGTGTTGCTTCAACTGGTGGTGGTAGCTATTAGTTGGTAGGGTTCATCATGGATTTTGCAACAAGATGTTCTTACAATGGATGACGATAGGTGAGGAGAACCTAGATGTGTGATATTCCAATAACCTAGCATCATTGTGGAATTTATAATTGTAATAGTGGTTGGGATTTTCAATTTCAACTCACAATCAATACTCCACAGAAGTTACAATATATCTCAAGAGTTTGCACTACTACTTATTCAAGGAATAAAAGCACTAATGGACTCCACCAATGGATTCTCAAAGACTGAATGGAATTATAATCTACAAATAGAGTTTCATTTTTACATTTTTTAGGCCTTAATCGGTTTCCACTTGAGTATTTTATGCATTTCTATCCCATGCATAAACACCCTTTTATCTTCTCTATGTACTACGTTAGAGATGGCCCCACCAAGGAAGAGAGCGTGAAGCTCCAATGCCATTCCTGAACCTCTAGTGAACCCTCAACCTGTGGCACCAAAGAATGAGGTTTTTGGAGGCCATCCTCAACCCCAAGCTTTGGTTGCACCCGCTTTTAATTTGGTGAGTCACGAGTTTCTACATTGTTCATACATAAGTTGACCTTAGTACGGGAAGCTTAAGATGTGCTAATTTGACCAAGAATGTGATTATCATCACAAGAGACAAGCATGTGTTTTCATGAATTAAGTTGAAAGAATTATTAGGCAAAAGAACTGTTTAATTTGGGGTAAACTTGTTTGATCACTTTGTAAAGTTATTTCTAGAAAAGGAAGTTATTGATAGGGCATGCTTTTGCCATATAGCGGAGAATATGTTGTGGTTAGAAGCAATTGCCTATCGTGGTGAGCGAGTATCCCTAGCAGCTAGCAACATGAAAAGTTTTGATTACCGGCTCTGCTGTTAGCAAATAGGAAAACTTTTGCAAAGTCTTTGTTGGTTAGACAAAGGAAGTGCGTTGGTAGTGGAAAACTCATAAAATTGGATAATATTGGTTAGAAAAAGGAAGTGCATTGGTGGTGGCAAACTCATAAAATTGGATAATAAATTTTGTTAAAATATATCACTATCTTCATTAGACCCGGTTTGAGAAAGAATTGTTCGAGAGATGTTTGAAGTTGTATGAGAGAACCCATGCCCAAAATTAATGAAGGGACCTTGATTGTACATGTAAAGTAATGTGGTAGTAATTAACAAAAATAAGGAATGGGTGATGAGTGTGGTGTGAAAAGTGGGATACTAGTATCCTAAAGGAACTATGTCTATAGATGGATGGATGTGATTACTCAAGTACTTTTCACAAGTTTACTTGTTAGTTAAGGATAAGTTTTATATCACATCTAAGACTTCATGAATGACAACGGTGCCTCTTAAACGTGGGAAAAAGGCATTGTTTATAGATCTTAGGTCTGCCAGTGAGATTTTATTTTTGCGATATATAGTCTAGCTCCCATCATAACCTTTGATTTTTTTACATGGCTTGTGGTGTATGACCCTTACACCAACGATCACGAAGGATAGAGGACTTCCTTTATCCTATGCCCCTTACATCCACGATCATGAAGGATAGAGGACTTCCTCTCTTTTATTTCTTGTATCCTTCTTTGAATTGAAGTAAAGTTCTATCAATGGAACTTGAGAATAAAGAATGGCGAACTATCTAAGACTTCATGAATGGCAACAGTGCCTCTTAAAGTGGGAAAAAAGGCGTTGTTTATAGACCTTAGGTATATTGATGAGAATTTATTTTTGCAATATACAATCTAGCTCCCATCATAACCTTTGATTTATCGACCTTACTTGTGGTGTATGACCCTTACATCAACGATCACAAAGGATAGAGGACTTCCTCTATCCTATGCATCTTACATCCACGATCATGAAGGATAGAGGACTTCCTCTCTTTTATTTCTTATATCCTTCTTTGAATTGGAGTAAGGCGCTATCAATGGAACTTGAGAATAAAGAATGGCCAACTATCAAGTCGTCCCAATCTCTAGTTTGGGGACTTTACAATTGGTATGAGAGACTTAGGTTTATAGTTTGGATTCCAATATTTTTCACTATTCTTGGGGTTGAATGCACAAATACATAGCTTAACACTGTTATCTTATTTATTTTGTTAGCAAAAATTTATGAAACTGACTTTACTAAAGCAATGTACCACATTGATTGCCAATCACTAGGCTTTGAAATCCAAGAGAAAGTGATCCTCATTCTCAACAAGCTTTTTGTACCTCATGTAAATTTTGACCCACCTACACCTGGTTATATACAAGTCATTGGGTTCAAGGATCAAAATTTTCCACTGGAGCACATAATATTGAACACTTGGAAATATGCTAGGAATGTTTTACCTCTCAAGGAAAGAAAAATTATGGTGGAAACAACAATGCAATGACATGGAAGTATTGGAAAGAGCCCAAAGTTGGAGGGAGATCAAGCAAGCAGTGAAGGAAACATACTTACCTCTTGCCCATGAGGAAATAAAGATGAATGAGCTCTTTAGCTTGAAATAATATAGCTTATCCCTAGAAGAGTACTACTCAAAGTTTGTACGACCTAAATGTTACACACCGCCAATGACCATAGAACAATAGGTAGCCCACTTTTGCCAAGGCTTAAGGGAACAAATTAACTCACAACTAGAAGCCATGAAACCTACTGCTGTACAATATGCCTTACTACAAGCTAAGCCCTCAATGAAGGAGCAAGGGATTAGTCAGTGAGATGAAAAAAATCAAAGCCTCAATGGTGCTAGGCAACCAAGAAGATTTCCCACTGATAGACAAACACAAAGAGCTTATGCCATTAATGTCCAAAATCTTGCATGCTTGGATGTTTAATGCTTTGAATGTGGGGAGTTGGGACATTAACAAAATAGATGCCCACGTCTAACTAGTAGAGCATCGATGGAAATTGAGGTAGGCCAAAGACACCACCTCTTGGACATAACAGTGGACAAAATGGTGGATAAGGTAGAGGGCGAGGATGAGCAGCCAAGGCCTTTGAAAAAGGTCAATGTATGAATGCCTAGCCACATGCTACTGTAGAAGAGCCTACTCTTGTTGAAGAAGAAGAGAGAGCAACTATTCATGCAACTATTGACAACCTAGCGCTCAAAGAAAATTTGATATTATTCAAACACCAGCCACCCATCAAGGTGAATGTTTTAATCTCCTCATTGAGTGTGGTAGTACTCATTCCTTTCTATCCTCAAAATGATTACAAAAGTTGAGCTTGAATAAACACAAGTTAGACATATGATAGTAGAATTGGCTAATGGGAAAACTATGATATCTCATCATTCTGTGGGAACCCTTGATTTTGAACTAGGGGGACACCCTACCTTAGCTTTCTTTAGAACCCTCCTTATTGGTATGTATGATGGGATTCCTAGGATGGATTGGTTATCTAGAAATTAGTCTACATTAGGTATAGCAAACCATCTACACAAGGGTATGTGAGCTAGAAAATATATATTTGTGGTCAAGCTGAATAAGGTTGATCCATAATTAAGCGATACAAAATCCTCATGGCTTCGTGAATATTCAAATAATTTTCTTGCAAACCTCACCACTTATCCTACTAATCAAGAAATTAACCATGAGATAGAGATTCTCCTAGGTAGTGAACCTATATTAAAGGGACATTATAAAATGGCTCTACCAAAGGCCATTTTAACTAAAGGAGTAACTTCGTCAAATTCTAGAACAAGGATTTATTAGAATGAGTAAATCAATTTAAAGAGTACCAACACTCTTCTAAAAGAAGAAAGATGCAATCTTCAACTTTGCATTGACTATAGAGGACTACACCATGTAACCGTTTTAAGAACCACTATCCTATACCATGAATCAATGAGTTGTTGGATAGGCTAGATAATAACCCAAGGGATTGGTTTACTAACCTAAGGCTATGGCAATTTGGAATGTGGCTACACCTAGGACACATGTATTATTACCTAGCAATGCATATGCAAATGCTTAGGATTGTTGAAGTTGCCAAGAAAATTGAACATTATAGGGAAGGAAAGATTAGGGGACAACTATAGGCCCTAGTGTCGTATGAGAGGTCTAAGATAATTCCTAGTGATGAGAGTAAAAAGGATATTTAGAGAGCTAGCTTTGCGACATCTGTAGCATTGCAAGCATCCACATAATCAAATTTTGATGAATAAAGATAATAGGCTCTATTTTGGTATCCATGTGTACTAGTCTTCTCTCTCTTTTTCTTGTTTTAGATGGATCTTCTTAATTGTCTAGATGAGCTTCCAACTGACTTTGCGAGAAATGTCTTTCTAAACTATGTTGTTGGGTTTCATGTTTGTTGGGGAGTTAAAGTGGTTCAAACTTCAACAAGAACTAGAATTACCTTGTTTTGAACTCCTATACATAGCAAAGACCATATTGGGTATAATCTTGCATTATGAAAATCTTCAAATCAAGCATATTCATGTAATTTGGGATTTTTCCTCTTGAAGTGGAAAAAATGAGGTGATTATATTTACTTGTGGTTGGCAGCTATAGATGATAATCCTATAAATTGCAGTGTTGATAAACTCCAAAACTTAAGAGAATACATAGGGTGGCATTAGAATCATACCATGAATTTCTATAAATCAAAAAGATACAACCATTGATCCTGTTTATTTAATTGAGTAGTACCAAGAAAACATAAACTCCCATAAATCTATTCCTCATCTGATGCGATATCAAGCTTTTGATTCAAACACAGTTGATGTGCACGAGTCAGTTCTGCTTTGGTTTTTAGAGCATGCATTTCAAGAATCTTAATTCTAGAAAGTGTCCCTTGTTTGTTTGGTCTCCAAGACCAAAACAACTGCATCAACATTTTCCCACACTTGTGGGTCCTTGTAGTTTATAGCCCAAAACCCTTCCAACAATTAGTGTAAGCTTGAGCATCAGTCATACCACTCTTTCTAGCACAAGGTGCCAAATATTGAATCAAAATATTTCTATATTTTGGTAATGTACGCTCTTTTTCAATGTCCTGACAAAGCCATGGCAAGCCAAATAGTATATATTTTTGTGACACTTGGTAGCAGCATAACAAAGTCACCTTGTTGCACATCAATCATGGGGCTAGATTCTTCCCTTGGTCTATCTCATTGACGTCCACACAAATGATCATTCAACTCTTCCAAGCCTAAGAACCTTTTTGTCTCTTTTTGGAGATTCATCACACTACTTTGTAATTGATGATATTCCCCAGTTTTTGGCCAAAATTGTTCATACAACAATGCTTCTAATCTGATTTCTTTTCCAAACTCTTCCAATAACCTTACTCTAGTAATCGATCATGGGTTAATAGTACCTTAGAATGCTTGTACCACCTCCTAGATTCTGCCAAAACCCTATGTAATTCTTATAGTCCTAGAATCACTTCCTCATGGGCCTTGACATACTATGCCATTGGTACCAAAGGGGAATTTCATTAAATGATCACTTGGTGATTGATAGCAGATGATGTTTCCAAACTTTCTAAATTTGGTTCTTTGGTGTATGGAGCTCTCACATTCTGATGCTTTTGGTCTGCTTCATAGATGAAAAACGTGTAGATTGCTACATGTGGATCTTGTGTAGGTTCTTACCAAAATCTATCTTCTTCCAAGGTGATGGAAGTAATAGAAACCTTGGTTACTTATGTGCAGTGTATTTTTTTTGGACATCGACCTTGAAATATTACTCAAGTTTTTGGTGAGAAAATGAATCTAGATTTATGAATTTGGCGAGCAAAATATTTTAAAATAAAATTTATCATTTTTTCAACGAAGAATTTAATTTAGACCTTAATTGGTCATTTTTTTCAATATCACATGTAAGGATAAAAGGAACATCTCTTACAACTTTTTATATAATAGAAAGAAGTGATTTAAGTAGTGCCACCTAGACTTTTCAAATAAGTATCAACGTCACAACACACCTTATATGTACTACGGTTTTGCTAGGAGATAACATCTTGTCGAGTAGGGTAAGGTCTTTGAAATCTAGATGAAAAAACTAAATGAGGAAGTGTGAAGATCTCAGACCTCCTACATATTAATCATGCATAGGTCAATCATAGAAAAGTTAGGAGAGTGAAAAGAAAAGTAATTATGATGATAGGAGCCCATTGAAATTCTATGTAACTATGATGATAGGAGCCCATTGAAATTCCATGTAACAAGATCTTACAACCACATGTAGGCTTTAATATTTTGGGTCCCATGTCATAATGTGATGTGTTTCATCAAACCTACTTGGCCCTCAATCTCCCCTACCATCAAGTTCTACAGTGGGCATATCTTTGGCGACTAGCTACCCCAAAATACAAAACCTTATAGCAAAGTCTGGCGAAAAAAATCTTAAGGTCTACACCAATGAGAGCCAAAGAAAAGCTCAAAAATTTCAAGATTCTTCAAATTGGTGCTTTTTAGCCAAAAAAAAACACTGCTTATGTGGTAAACTTTTGGTAACAACACCAGATAGTAGCTAGAGGTTGGAAACCTTAGAGAACAATGACACACAATCACCTAAATTGATAGTTTCTGATATTGAGGAAGGATGGGACAGAGTACCCATAGTTGAAGAAGATTGGCCAAACCACCTATGGAAACAAGTTAGGGAGGCAACAGATGAGAGTTTGTGTTGGGATGCGGGCTTTTGTTGCATCTCTTGTGTGAACAATCTCTTCCAGCTAGAAAAGACATGTGTCAATAGCCTATGTGAAGAACCCCTTACATGTGTAAAGACTAGCCACTTGTGTTTGTGCATAGGCAGCCACATCTTGTGCTCATATGTCAAAAGGTTGTCTATTTGTATATGCTTATATAGAGGCACACTATGCTGAATAAACGTAAGGCTATCATTTTGTAACTATACTGTGTGCCCAATATCAAGACTTAAGCTAACTCTATTCTAACTATGCTTATGCCATGAATGGCACACTAACCTATCCATTATAACCTAGCAACTGGTATCAAAGCTTCCTCAACCATGCCACTCTTGTGAGAGGATTAGACACTACCAACATAAAACCGGTAAGAATTTCCTCATGCACTATGGATATGTGCAACCATGATACGTATATTGTGTCTACACAGGCATCAATCACTTGTGATGCCCACTCTTGTGAGAAGATTAGACACTACCGGCATGCCCACTCTTGTGAGAGGATTAGACACTACTGGCATAAAACCGGTAAGACCTTCCTCATGCACTATGGATATGTGCACCCATGATATGTATATTATGCCTACACATGCATCAATCATTTGTGATGCACTACATGTGACTAGAATAAAAACATCACTAAATGAACAACAAAAATCATCAATGAGAACCACTATTGCAATGTATGTGTATTTTAACCCATCCACCATGGAGATTTTATCTTTGTCAGAATGGACCAACAACATGAATGAAGAAGATCAACATCAACATGAAGATGATGAAAAAAAAATGTCAACAAACGACGAAGCTCACGGCATAAAGGGATGGCAGTTGAGGGACTCTCTCCAACATATTCAAAATATTTAAAAAGTCCTTTTTGCATAGCATAAAATAATTTGAGGGCTTTTTCCCACGTGGTTTTTCCCTCTACTATACATATATGTGCATTGTGTCTTCCTTTTCATTCACCATTGGATCAAACTTCAACAACAACAACATTGGATCAAAACATCGACAACAACAATAGCAAAATGTGGCAAGGACAACAACGACAACATTACAACAAGTTTTGCACTATGTGGGGGAGAAAATCCTCCAACAAACAACAAATGACATGTGGTGAGCATTCTCTCAATTGTACCTTACCCTCTATTTGTGCCAGGGGAGACTTGTGTGTGTGCCTACACCCTGATATTTTGTATGCCTACACTCTTTGTGTCTAGAGGAGGTAGTTTTGTGTTCAAGGGGAGGCTTGTGAATTGTATGCCTCACCCTAGTGTGATTTGAGGGGAGGATAATCTTGTGTGAGTGATATGCAACCAAAACCCATATAGGGGAGGATTGTTTGGATGCAGGCTTTTGTTGCATCTCTTGTGGGAACAATATCTTCCACCTAGAAAAGTCATGTGTCAATAGCCCATGTGAAGAACCCCTTACAACCCATGTGTAAAGACTAGCCACTTGTGTTTATGCACAAGCAGCCACATCTTCTGCTCATGTGTCAAAAGGATGTCTGTTTGTATATGCCTATATAGAGGCACATTATGCTGAATAAATGTAAGTCTATCGTTTTGTAACTATACTCTATTGTACTGTGTGCCCAATATCAAGACTTAAGCTAACTCTATTCTAACTATGCTTATGCCATGAATGGCACACTGACCTATCCACCATAACCTAACAGTTTGACTTTAAAATTGGCTCTAATTGAAGAGGTATGGTTATATATACCACCCATGGAATTAGATGAACAGTCTTTGTATGGAGATTGGGGATCAAAGTAGTCAGGCTTAACAAAAGTTGGAACATTGCGGACACTACCTTTGTACTTAGGTGAGAATGAAGAGAAAGTAGTAGTTTGCAAAACAACAAAACTAAATAGACCAAAACAAACCTTGGATGTGGCAATTCTGCAATCCATTACGTCAACTCCAATTCAATGCACAATCACATTGGGTGAGCTGCTAAAGTTACGACCACACACACCTATGGGGAGATTTGCAAACCACCATGGAAAAAATGGGCTTAAAGGGAGTATCCCGAACAAAACTAGAAAAAATGCAAAACAAGGAGATACAAACTAAACTTGTCAACTTTGTGTCCATGAACAAAGTAGGTGACTAATGTGAAGGGAACAAGGGAAGCACAACCTTCCCAGTACTGTACAATGATATAACCACCATGGTGGATAGTGGGGTAGGCATAGCCATAGTAATGAAAGCCATCTGGGAAGCCTAGGAAAAAACAACAATTAGGAAAACAAGGATGAAACTGCAATTTGGTAGATGAGCACATTGAGAAACCAATGGACTTATTAGAAAATGTGATGGTCAGCTCTTGTGGAATTGACTACCAGCACACTTTTGCCATTGTAGATTTCAAAAAGAAACTCAACTATGAAATTATCTTGGGAAGATCGTTCATGGGACAAATATAATCAATCCAAGATTGGGGAAATGGTTATCTCTACCTAAAAGCAATTACCTAAATTTGAAAGACCAGTCCTACAAGGATGTCCCAAAGACACCTATACAAGAATCAGACTTTAAAACCTCAGTAGAGATTAAACAACCATCTTGGCTACACAAAGACACTCCAATTTGGATGTGTGGGGCTTTTCAATCAAGGAATTTGCAACAAGAAGACTATATTTTAGACAGGGAAGTGAATGATGTAGATTACATACTTGAACCATTTCCTAAACATTTGTTCAAACCTTTTGAGTGGACTCAGATTCTGGCTACTATGGATTTGTGTGCTAATGAATCTACACCAGCACACTTTTGTGATGAGGAAGGCTATGACATAGTTTCGATCGAAATGTTATTTATCGAAATGATCAAGGAGCAATAGGTTTTCTCTGATCACTACTATGATGCCACAAATGAGTTGGAAGAAGAAACAATTACAAGTGAGGAATTAGACTAAAAAAAGAGCATGTGAGAGTAGAACATCTACTCAAGGGAGGAGAAGAAAAGTTTTTTAAAGTTTCCAAACCAACATCAAAGACATCAACAAAGGTATCGCAGGAAATGAGACAATAACCTGAAAAGAAAAACACCAAAAATGCAATAGCAAACAAAAATCAATTCTTGATGGAAGTAGATGCAATGGATTTCATAAAAGACAAGATAACGGGAAGATATCTAGACACCAAACATTCAGAGCAACAAAACAAAACAAAAAATAAGTCGTGCAAGCCTGATAAGACCAAGGGAAAATAATCTCCCATGACAAAACTTGAACGCAAAGCAAAATACAAGGAATTAAAATAGACATTGTAAGAAGTCTGGACCACGGAGATGGATTTGGACAATGATAAACCATGAGCAATCAATGTTCCATCCCATTATAAAAAATACACATTGCAAGATCAAAGGATCATTGTTGAGCAACATTTGCGACAACCAAAAGAATCAGAGAAATCCTATGAAGGGTCAGAGAATGCCAAATGAATTGACCTTATAGAGCTTAGAGAAGAGTCTAGACAATCATACATAGCTACGGATCTATCGCAAGAAGAAGAAGAGATTCTCATTCATATAAAAAGGAGTATAGGGATGTCTTTGCATGACCTTACAAAGATCTCAAGGGGGTGGATCCTGTTATTTTTGAGCACACTATCCCTATGAGAGATGATGGTAAGCCGAGCAGACAAAGACCATATACCTATATTGAGACATTAGTCAAAAAGATCAAGGGAGAGATCAAGAAACTCAAGGAGGATAAATTCATCTATGAAATAGAACACAATGATTGGATATCACCTATTGTTGTGGTGCCTAAAAAGAATGGTAAACTCAGAGTGTGTGTAAATTGCAAGAAGATGAATGCCACCACTATATGAGATAACTATTCTCTTCCTATCACATACCATATGCTAGAACGAGTAGCTGGCAAGGAATCTTATAGTTTCTTTGATGGGTTCTCAGGTTACAACAAATTGACCATAGATCCTAAAGATCAACATAAAACAGCTTTCACCGTGGAATGGGGAATTTTTGCTTATCGAGTCATGCCTTTTGGTTTGACCAATGCACGAGCAACATTCCAAAGGCGAATGAGCCATGCTTTTAAGGAATATATGCAGAAGTTCCTAGAAGTATACATGGATGATCTTTGTGTGCACTCCACAAAAAGAGAGGGTCATTTTGAACATTTACGATGTGTCTTTGAGAAATGCCGTTTGTATAGGGTTAAATCTTGAAAAATGCATTTTTATGGTTAGACATGGAAAAATTCTCAAACATATTGTATCAAAGAATGTATATCCAAAAACATGGAGAAGGTGGCAATGATTGTTGAAATGGAAAAACTAACAAATGTTAAAGAAATTCATGCATTTGTGGAACATTGTGGTTATTATCATAGATTTATCTACATGTATGCAAACCCATTTATAGCCTTATCATTCATTTTGAATGGAAAAATGAATGTGAGGAATCATTCCAGAAGCTTAAGCAAGCTTTGACCATAACATTGATACTGAAAGCTCCACGCTGGAACAATCATTCCATGTGGATGCTTCAAGTTTTGCTATTGGTTGCATCTTGGCTTGGCCAAGAGAGAGAACCATGGATTTTCATATCTCCTATGCTAGTCGACAACTAAACCTAGAAAAAAATTATTACACAACCACTGAAAGAGAAGGTCTTGGTATGGTGTGTTCAATCAAGAAATTTTGACACTACTTGTTAGCTAACAAGTTTGTCTTTTTGATAGACCATCAATCCTTACTCTATTTGGTCAACAAACCATGCAATACAGGAAGGATTGTGAGATGGTTCATCATCCTATTTAAATTTGACTTCACAGTGGTAGTCAAAAAGGGTACCAAGCACCAAAGAATAGATAATCTGTGAAGACTCACCACATGGAAAGCACCCAAAGGGGTAGTGGATGATTTACGAGATGCATATTTGTTCTCTGTGGAAATGGTTCCAAGATGGTAAACAAATATCGTATCCTTAATGGACATAGCAAAAAAAGCAGACACAAAGTTTCCCATAACTCTCACCATAGGTGTCAAAAAGCCATCACACTTCATGGCAATGCATCAAGAACAATCTGCACAAGGGAATTCTCAAAAATCGCTTTAACAATAGAAATAAATTTTGGGAAAATTACCAAAATACCCCTCTGATTTGTGGAAATCCCCAAAATACACCTCAAATTTCAAAAATTCCCAAAATACCCTTGTATCTATTTTGGTTGGATTCTTCAAGATTTTCTAATCTGTATTCCTTTTTGAGAATTGAGATCCGTTTTTTTGTGCTTAGCATGTAATTTGTCACAAGTTACCTCACAGAAAGGGCAATTATGTTCAAAAACAATGAAGCAATTCGTCTCCAGAGCCTACATAGCCAACTCAAATTCTAGTTTTAGCATCTTGTATTCATAGACAATCAGTCTTCTGATGGAAAGCTACAAAAGATTTTATCTTTGGAGAAATTTAATCTCAAACTGGGGGTTGGGAATTTTGGAAAATTTGAAGGGAATTTATGACAGAATATCGGGGGTAATTTGGGAATTTTTGAAATTTGAGGGGCATTTTGGGAATTTCCACAAATTAGAGGGGTATTTTGGTAATTTTCCCATAAATTTTTCATTAATATACTTGATACGAGTAAGGATAATGTCCATTTCATCTTCCTCATGGATAACCTTTGACTCCAACTCTTTATGCATCAATGCAATTTTAGCCTCAATGCGACTTGCATAAAGACCAGCCATAATCTCCCAAGCCTATTTTGCAGATTTAGCTGAATGAATGTGAGGAGTATAGTGCGCTCCACAGATAATGCAATCAATGCATGATCTTGTGCATATCTTACATCCCAAACAAGCCTACTCAGCTATTGACAAAACACCTCTAGCACTAACAATCCTCCCACCAAAACCTGCAACATCTCAACATTGCCTGTATCCATAGAACCAAGACGTACATCAATGCCTTGCACAAGGTTCCAAAAGATCTTTGACACAAGAACATGTTGCATCATGTAAGCCCACATTGGGTAATTGTAACATTTAATGGTCTAGTAACTTGTGTGTAGTGGAAAATAACATGAACATAGTGAGCATTTCATTAGAATAGATTCCTAATGAGAATAACAAGAGTGCTTGGATGGAGAAAGCAACAAAAAGCATAACACCTAGTTAGATAGCATGAACAATACTTCAAAAGAGAGAGAAATTAAGCAATTGACAACAGTTGAGGACCGGATTTGCATGGAGCCGGTCCCCCCTCCAAAAGGCTTTGTATTATGGTTTCTCCCATCAAGAGAGACATTTTACAATACAACTCTTTGTGTTCCTTCAATACTAGCTAGTGCAATGAAGATGGAAACTTCATGCACTAAGCAAAAAACTTATCAAACACAACATCAATTCCCTCACGGTCTCAGACCCAAGACCTCACACATCTTTGAAGATGGTGAGAGCTAGCGGGGTATGAGAGTAGATTGAGATAAAGAAGGAGTATTCTTACAAGAAAGATGTACATCTCCTCACATAATCACTCATATTAGCATATCTTAGCTTAGTAATTAGCATGGTAGAGGAGATGAGCATGCATCGAAGCTTGGCTCTTGGTTGGATTTGCATCACAAAGCCAAGAGTTGTTGGTGTAGGCCTTCCTTCTCACAAGCTTGGAGTAGGTGGTAAGCTTTCCATTAAAGCTTGAGAAGGAGAGAGAGTCTTATTTGCTTCACACATGAGATTGTCTGAGTGTGTGTGTGATAATGCCTTCCAAAAATCAGCCCAATCTCTCTTGGTCGACCCCCCTTGCTAATTGCTCATGCTACAGCCCTATTGGACCTCCCCAGGCCTAGCGAATGGAAATTAAGCAACATAAGTGATAGCCTTCTGACATGTGTCCCCCTTTCCCCTTTTGTGAGAGCTTTAGGTAATTAATAAATGCAACTAAACTCTCATTGGACCCCTTTTCCTCCTGGCCAATAGGAACCAGGCAAGCCATTGGGCTGCTGAATGCTCATTGGTCCCCTTGGGAGACTGTCCAATAGTCTTCTAGAGAGATTAGTTCCTATTGGTTCTTTTATTAAGTGTTTTTAAATTAATTAAACTAGATCTACTCTAGCCTAATTCTCATTGATCCACGTCCAAGGCCATCCAACAAGATTTAAGTACACCTTGTGGGCATCTGGGCTAGGGAGCTGACATGTGTCCCTCTTTCCCCTTGTGTACAAATGAAGCTTATGAGTGTGTGTGTGTGAGTTTCTCTCTCATCCCCTACTTGCAAGGCTTGCCCCCTCCTATGTAGGGATTATGAAGACTTTTTGTGACACACACAAAGAATATAATTCCCCTAATGTTTGACCTTTGGACACAACCTTTGAATTTTGGAACCTTAGCATTTTGGAAGTCTTAATGGGCTGAACCTTAGGGTCTTTTAAGCCCATTGTTGCGCATTTCTCTTTTGCAGATGGTCCCCCTTTGGATCCCTATTTTCCCTCCTTTGGATCCCTATTGTGGCCGGTCTGCTAGCTTAACCAATATTCTAGCTTTTTCTCCCCTGTCACTTCCCCATATTAAATGATCAGTTTAACATGAGAAAATCATTTAGGAGAATTAGATATTGATTATTATGACATTACCTCTCTCTTGAAATCATAGTCGTCCTTGACTATGGGGTAGAGAAGATAAAGCATATTCATTAGTTCTTTTTCCTAGCAGGTAGAGGATCCCTATGTTACCCTACGACATCGTTCTAGAATGGATGACTAGTCCATTTGGTGCTTGAGAGCCTAAGCTACCGCAAGCATGTCTGCACATTAGTCCTATCAATCTTCCATAGTAGAGTGACAGGGTCTACTTGGGGTTCGGGAGACGTCTCCACAAACTTGATCTAAGCATGCATACTACTTCATTTTTGTGCACAATAAAGAAAAAGAGAGTCTTATGAGAAAAAAACTTTGTTCATTTTTAACATTTGTACATTTTTAACATTTGTACATTTCCTTACTCTAGGGAAGCATTGTAAGCATTGACAAGGTTTAGGTTATCCTATTATTGTATGCCTTGCATCCATCTAGCATCTTCAAAAGGATAATTCTTAAACTTAATAAGATATCATCGGATAGTCTTACCACCTCTTAGTACCTTGTCTTCATGTCGGAGAATGGACTCGGGCTACAACACCTCTTCTTGGTCCTCGATCTCCGGTGGGTCTTCAATAGTTGGTTTTTGAGGTGGCTTTCCTTTTAAGGCTTTAGTAGGCTCACATGAAAAGCATTGTGTATGAGCCAATGGTTGGGCAAGTTGAGTTGATAGGCCATATCATTGATTGGCCTAAGAATTTGGAAGGGACCATAGTACCTTTTTGCTAACTTAGCATAGTACTTTGGGTGTCCCGTAGGATTCTTGCCTGCCATCGTGTGCCTTAATCGGGCCTTGGGAAATTTGAGTAAGACCCAATCATTTTCTTTAAAGGCTTGGGCTCTTCTGTGCTTGTCAGTAGCAGCCTTTTGCCTTTGCTGTGAGATAGAGATAGCATCCTTAATCTTTTGGAAAGATTCTTGTAGGTCTCGACTATACTCATCTGCACCGAAGATCTTCCCGTGTACCTTAAGTAGCAAGGGACTTTTTGATCTTCCCTATATTAACTCAAAAGGTGCTTTTCCTGTGGAATTATGTACATTATTATTGTAGGCATACTCCACTAAGGGTAAGTACTTCTCCCATTGGGACCTTTGATCTACTTCTGTTACATAGGCTTTTAGTAGATCAAGAATTGTTAGGTTAGCTATTTCACTTTTGCCATCCGTTTGCAGGTGATAGGCCAAAGAGAAATTTAGCCTTGTCCCTAAATTTTCAAAGAGACCCTTCCAGAAGTTACTGGTCATTCTAGGATCTCTATCCGACACTATGGACATTGGCAAGCCATGGTACTTGAAGATTTGTGAAATGAAGAGGGTTGCCATTTGATGGGCTTTGATAGTCTTTTTGACAGGTATAAAATGAGCTTGTTTACCGAACCTGTCTACTATCGTCCATATTCCCGTATTCCCATGGATAGACTTAGGCAATCCAAAGATAAAATCCATGGATATGCTCTCCCATGGTGAATTAGGGATTGGCAAAGGTTGAAGCAATCCAGGTTGCTTCCCTCTATCAAACTTCATCTTTTGGCATACCACACATTTAGAAACATACTCTTGTATGTTTGCTTTCATGGTAGGCCAATAGAAATATGTTTCAATCCCCTTTAGATTAGACTGAATCCCTCTATGCCCTGCATAAGGAGGAGCATGAGATTCATACATTACTTTCTCATGTAGTGAGCTAGTAACGCATAGTCTATTGCCATAGAGAAGATAACCATCTTGTAAAGTAAATGGTTCCTCTTTCTTCCCTAGTGCAAGGGCTGAAATCACATCTCTAAAATCGGGATCAATAGCATACTCATCTATCCTAGAAAATAGATCATTGTGAGTTGCTATGGAAACCGCATTCACTCTCGGCCGTCTTGAGAGTGCATTGGCTACTTGATTATGCTTGCCATCAATGTGAGCAATATGAAAATGAAATTGCGAAAGAAAGTTTGCCCACCTCATTTGTTTGTCGAAGAGCTTGGTCTGCATCATGAAGTACTTAAGATTTTGGTGATCCGTTCACATAATGAAAGGAGTCCCCAATGAATAGTGCTTCCATGAGTCTAAGGCATGTAGAACTGCAAGGAGTTCCTTTTCATATATGCCTAGATCTTGCTCAACAGGGTGGAGCCTTTGACTTTCATAGCCTCTGGCGTGCCCTTCTTGAAGCAAAACAACTCCAAGGCAATCACCAGAAGCATCACATTGGACCTCAAATGGCTTTGAGAGATCCGGTAGTGTAAGCATAGGTTGAGAGATAAGCTTTTCTTTAAGCTTTTCGAAAGCATTGTTCTCCTTGGCAGACCATGTGTACCTAACATTTTTCTTTGTTAGGTCATGTAATGGTTCTGCTATTAGTGAGAACTTTTCTATGAAGCATCTATAGTATGCGCACATACCTATAAAGCTTCTTAACTGATGAAGATTCCTTGGTTTAGGCCATCCTTTTATTACCTCTAACTTTGATGGATCCATTTGGATGCCATCTTGAGAGATAATGTGACCTAAATACTGAATCTCTTGTAAGAAAAATTCACTTTTCTTTCGATTAACATAAAGTTTATTCTCTCTTAGAACTTGAAATATTACTTGGAGGTGTTGCTTGTGTTCCTCTAATGAATTAGAGTAGATGATGATATCATCAAAGAACACTCCAGTAAAGGTTCGGTGAGGCCTGAATAGCTTCTCCATCAAGCGGTTGAATGTGGCTGGTGCATTGGTCAAGCCAAAAGGCATGACAATGTATTCACAAAGACCAAACATAGTGCAAAATGTGGTCTTTACAATGTCTTGATCAACAATCCTTATTTGATGATAGCCACTTTTTAGGTCAATCCTACTAAAGTAGGTGGACCCTTGTAGCTTATCAAATAGGTCTTCTACCTGTGGAACGGGAAACCTATTTTTGATAGTGAGCCTATTTAGTGCTCTATAGTCGACACACATACGATATGTGCTGTCTTTCTTTTGAACTAGTAGCACAAAAGAATAAAATGGAGATGAGCTAGGCCTAACCATGCCCTTCTCAACTAACTCATGCACTTGCCGCATAATCTCCTCTTGTTGAGCTTGAGAAACTCTATAAGGAGGTTTGTTAGGCGGTGAACTTCCTGGAAGAAGTTCAATTGCATGGTCATCATTACTTCGTTTAGGAGGTAGCTCACAAGGGATGTCGTCAATAAAGACATCCTGAAACCCCTTGAGAAAATTGGATAACTCTAATTCCTTTTGATTGTGTATATTTTCTTTTGCTAAAACATTAAGCTCATTTTGAGAAACTTTAACAAAAATCATGTACACAAAAATAGAGCTCTTTATTGACTTGTTGAAAGCTTGTGTATGTACAATGCGTATAGTGTTACCCATTTCCTTAGCGTCTATATACATATCTTTTTCCCTGAACTTAAAGGAGATTCTCCTTTCAGGGAATTTAACATTGGCAGCCATGTGATCAAACCATGGTGCCCCTAGGATTACGTCCTCATGCTTGAGAGGAGAGATAAAGAAGTCCTCTTTGTCCACATAGCTTTGGACATGGAGCCTCAATTTCCTGATTAAGGGAGTGACCGAAGCTTCTTGCCCCTTGAAAGCACCATCTGCGGGTAGGACATCTCCCATCTCGTAGGCTTGTATGCCTAGCTTGGTGGCCAACTCTATAGATATAAAATTGTGAGTAGAACCAGGGTCAAAGAGAATAAAATCATCATGTTCTCTTACCTTTCCCCAAGCATGGCATAGAGGAGATCCTTTGTGGTGAATTTCCTCCTCTTGGATTTTGACCAAGGTAGCTCTAGGAGGTTCATGGCGGGTGTTCTTTTGGGGACAAGCACGGTACGCATGCCCTTGCTCGCCACACTTGAAACAACGGTTATCCCTGCGATAATGCTCAAGCTCTTTAGGAGGAGTTTATTTTTGCCTTTATAGACTCCCTTCTCTTTAGCTTTGTTGGAGTTGCCCTTAAGAGACTTTTGGACATTGTCCTTCCCCTTAGGCTCATTGGAACCCTTGTTTTCTGTGGGCTTAGAATTTCTTTTAGCCCCCGTTTGGAAATTGATTTGAGAGGCCACCATAGTATGGTGTATAACCGCCAATATGGTGCGTGGCCTGTGGGAGTTGACATACTCCGCTATTTCTTCAGTTAAGCACGCACAAAATTGTTGCTTTTGCTCTCCAAAATCCAACTTCTTGAAGACAGTGGCTTTGAATTTTAAATCCCAAAACTTGTCTACATATTTGTGAATGGATTCGTAGGGAGAGAGCTTCAAGTTTCGCCATTCAATGAGTACTTTGTCTTTGGCATTGGTGGCAAAAAACTGCTTTATAATGGAAGCTCTTAAAGCTTTCCATGTTTTTGGAGCTTCATGGTTGGCTTGTAGGCTAGACTACTATTGTCTGGAAGACTTTTGAAAGTGCATAGCTACATGTGTAGCTTAGAGGACTTCGTGAAGACCTCATCTCCAAACGTCGCATCGAATTGTTGGATAAGGCCAAGACTTTGTCTGTAGCACCAAAAGTGCCATCATAGGTAAGGAAAGAGATGCTTTTCCCTCCCTCTTTGAATTTCTTGAGCTTGGACGACCTCTTCCACGCGGCATAGGATTTCCTATGGCCTCTTCTTTTTGATGGTTTGAAGGTTGCACCATCACTTTCTTCAGAAGATGAAGAAGTTGAGGAAGATGGAGAAAAGGGTGACCTCTTTCTTGCCTTTTTCTTTCCTTGATCTTCTTTGTCTTCACCATCACTTTCATAAGAGGAAGAGGATGAAGAAGATGGAGAAGAGGGTGTCCTGTTTCTCGCCTTTTTCTTCTCTTGCTTTTTGTCATCCCTCTTTGAAGTATGGTGTGGAGAAGTATGCAATGGTCTTCTCTGTTTTGGAGGTGATGGAGAGCGTTTAGCCCGCCGTCTTCGTGGAGCCATCTCCATCGAGGTGGCGGAAGATTTATGGGAGTCACATATGAAGATGCTTGTTGCAGTTGTGTTTTCACCGAGGATTTTGGAATCCACTTTTGATGCACTTTATTCTTGTAGCGATGACACTGGTTCCTGGGTTTTTAATATGGACAATCATACAACCGTGCATTTGTTAAAGTTTCGTTCTTGTCACTTGCTGGGTTATCTAGATTTCTGTTGCATTTGTTAAAGTTTTGTTCTTGTCACTTGCTGGGTTCCAAGTGTTCTACAGAGTCATAGAACTCGTCTTCTTCTTCGTCTTTGTTTTTTTGAATCACACTCACCGCAAAGTAAGGAATGACATCATAGCCATTTTCATCACAAAACTTCGTTGTTGGATCGTCTTGAATAGCGCACACATCGAGAGTAGCCAAGATGTGTTCCCATTCAAGTGGCTCTAAAGCTTCCTCAGGCCGAAAGGGTTCTGGGATATAATCCTTATCTTCAATTTCCATTTCTAGGATGCCTTCCTCTCGCTTTAAGCTTTCGCATTGCGAAGCTCCACACATCCACAGTTCTTTAGGCTTACCCAACCGTGCTGGAAGTTTTGATCCTGCTACAATAGTGGAATCAAACTCTTCTATTGGGGTTCTTATCACATCCTTGTAATGTTCCATGAATGGTTTTCCTAGAATGATATCATAGTTGTTCTTCTTGCCAAAGTCCACAATAGCAAAGATTTTCTCATATTCAATGTCACAAGAAGTAACAAACACTCATTCTAGCAGTCCTATGGGCTTTAAAAGATTCATAATGGCTTCAAAAAAATTAAAATGTTCTCCGAATTCAAAGCTTCCACTCAAAAACAAGAAAAACAATGCATTAATCTATAGCACGTAACGACAAGCAATGACGAAGTACATAGATTTGCAACAATATTACCTAAGAAAGATGAATACAACACAGAGACAGAGAGAGAGAGAGAGAGAGAGAGAGAGAGAGAGAGAGAGAGAGAGAGAGAGAGAGAGAGAGAGAGAGAGAGGAAAATGCTAAAGAGAACTTAGAAGAAAATGCTAAAGAAAAAATGAAAGAGCAGAGAAACACCTATTTATATGGACACAAAAGGTCTTTTGATTTTTCATCTTCATTTGTCTTTTGACTTTCCACCTTCATTCGTCTTTTTGACTTTCCACCTTCATCTGTCTTTCATTTCTTAAACTCACCCTTCACTTATGCACATAATATTTTTTAAATGAATTTTTATTTTTTTGAGATTGGGGAGCCTAATGGGCCTTTCCATGTGTCCATCTGCAAGATGCAGTTTCTTCCTAGTAATCCTCATTGCTGGTTTTCCCCATTTTTTGGTGTTCCCATCTTCTCCCTCATAGTACTCCCCAACCTTGTTTGAAGGTAATGGCCTAGTTTTTAGCTGAGGCATTTCAAGATCTTTGATCCCTTCCTCGATTTGAGTCACTGGTTTTCTAACACCAAATTTCTCTAGGCATTTTCCTACAGAAGCCCACATATTTGGTCATATTTTGAGCAACTGAGCTAACGTTATTGTACAGGTGACTGGTGTTGACAAAATGTCTGTTAGCCCTTTTGAATCTATGACCTTGTTGGGAGACAGTCTCTATGATGGGACTGCAATAATATTAGACACTTGGCCTTGTACTCTCCCATATAGGATGGTAGTGTTCTTAGCAAATGGGGTTGGCTGTCCATAGACTGTACAGATCCTTTGTCTCCCTAATACAATTCCACTTCTAGATTCATTTGAGGCCCAGACTCAAATTCCTCTATTGGTGGAAGAGATAGTCCTCTTCCATCACCGGTTTGGTTTACTTGTCTACTTATCTCACTTGCTTCATTGGTCTCTCTGACTTGTTTTCACAATTTGTCAAGACCATCTATTTCTTTACAGCTGCTAGGTATAGCTATGTGAAATCCCTTGGAAGAGTTATCTATGGTATTCAACACTATCCTTGGCTCTAATGCTGTGTCCTTGAGCTTTGGTCCGTGATCATGGCTAGAATCTAACTCTTTTTGTTCCTGGTTTGGTTGGATTACTTGTGTAAGTGGGACAAGGATCACATCCTCAGGTTTTCCAACTTGTGGTTCTAGTAAAGCTTGGGCTGTTTTAATCACTTTCTCACACATTTCAAGCCTATCTTTTTCTAGTTCCACATATGGATATGTCATCCATCTATGTTATTGGTTTGGTTGTTTTTGAGCAGTGTTTCATAGGCTTTTAGGAGGGCGTCTAATGGATCATTAACCTTCTCGACCAACATTGATCCTCCTGAACTAGCACTTCTTGGTTTCTCCTCTGTGGATGCTTCTCCTGGAGGTTGAGACATATGCGTAAGAGAAGGAGATTCCTCATGTTGTCTTATCTTCTCTTTAACTTAAGTGAGCTCTTCAGCTGTAGGGCTTTCTGCTCTAATTCCCTACGTGCATTCATCTGAGCCTTTCTAGCTTTCCAACTATTCCGTTTGCTCTTGATTTTTTGAATAGGTGCATCGGTCTTTGGTTCCCCTGTCTCTGGACTAGCGTTAGTTTCCATTTTCTCTGTCTCTGGCTTCTCCTCAATTTCCTTTTGAGCTTGCACTCTCGTAACTACTTGAATTGGTAAGACGTTTTCATTTTCCAAGCTACTAGGCAGCTGAACTATTCCTGAGACATTTATGTTGTGATCTTTCTAACTTGTTTTGGGTTTTTTGGACATTCAGAGATCAAGTGAATGACACCACAGTCAAGACATAGGCATTTACTTGTGTGACCTCTGTCTGAGGACATTATTTGACCGAGTGGTTGCCACAGCTTTTGTGATAATCGAGTTGAGGAGCTTCTCCTTGCAATTCCTCTTTGCTGTAAATAGGCTCTGACCTAGCTAAGCCTCTATTCACAATGAGCCACAATGTCCTTTTTTCCATCTTGTATCTTCTTTCTTCAAGTTGAAATGCAAGAGGTGGAGGTTGTATTGGCCTCATAACTCCATTTGTTTCTCACATCTTCTATCGCTTTGAAGGGCAGTACCCGCTTTGGTTGTTATGATACATTGTAACTAGTACTGGTGCTTGTTTGCTAGATGCTACCATCATCGGCATGTATCTCATGTTAATAGGCATTCTAGAACCGGGAAGCAGAGGTTGTTGTCCTACAACAGGCTGTGGCCTTGAAACTCCTACTGGACTTGACACATTTCCCATAGTGTTTCTAGGTGGAGGAGGTGCTACTGGATTAGGTTGTACATACCTCTCCTTAGCATAATCCATGCTATAGTAACACTCTTCTCTCGTATGGCTTGTCCATTTTTTCTCAATTTTGCACCACTTAAGCTCCCTCAAATCAGAATTTACAAGAGGAGTTAACCTCTTGACCATTTCATCGATAAACTTTTCTTGATCGAAGGTGCCATTGGTTTTGCAATGGACTCACTCATCTGTGAAACAATGCTGAGAGGATATGTCATCCTCTTGACTCTTACAATTGTTTTCTCTGTGTTCCTCACAATTATCCACTGGATAAAGAGCTTCTTTGATCCATTTGTTTAGCGTCAAGCTGCTTATCATATGCAGATCCTTTTGAAGACCCGCATGTTACATTCCTTGGATAAAGATTAGCATCAACCGTGCTTTTGTAGGAAGTTCCACTCTTGGACAGAACTTGACATATCTCTTGAGCCGTAATGCCGCTTTGTGCATTGACTCATCTTCTTTCTATTTTAATCTATGGATTTGTGAAACTATATTGTGAGCTATGCCTTTCTGCAAGAATTCTCTGATGGATCCCTCAAACAGCTCGTCTAGAGTCTCAAAATCATGTCTTTCAACTAAGTCAAACCATGTAGCCACGTCATCTTCCAGAGTCAGTCCAAAGCCCGCAAACTGTGTTGCAAAATCTAAAACTTCCACTGCTCTAATTACTCTTTTGAAAGCCGCTATGTGATCTCTCAGATCTTTATCTCCAGCGTATTTCTTGTTTACCCATTTTCGGATTTGGGATGGTCTAACTCGCCAATTGTCTACAAGTCTAACCATAGACTCTCCCAATCCTTCTCTTGCTTTAGGCCTTCTACTATGCTTAGGTTCATCTTCGAAGGGATTAGTCATTCTATTGGAAATTGGTCCTTGAGAAGGCATGTCTGCCCTCTCTGTGATCAATTTATCGCTCATTATCGCTCTAGAAGGGAATTTAGGTGGCTCCCTTTTTGGAATTTTCGTGTTTGGTGGAGGTATTTATGGTCCTTCATTGACCAAATGTCCACCTATTTCTAATGCAATCCATGGATTTGTGCTTTCTACAGCTCTGTATTCTCGTCCATACTTGTCAATAACTATAGACTTCCATTGGTACTCGACTCCGTATGTATAGACATATAAGAGCTTGTAATCCGTCAGCTCTTCTCAATATGGCTCTGAGCACCTATAAAGGTTGACCTCATTGTTGTCAATGTATCTACATAGTCCTTCACTCTTATGATATGTTATCCAAATTCTTTTAATAAGCTTGGTCTTTATCAATTGCAAGTTTGGAAGATCCATTGTGAGCGGATGCTCCTCTATCACTTTCTGAAGCTTGTATAAGATGAGTTTGACTCTAAAGAAAACATGATCTCTGGGCTTAAGAGCTCTAGCTTGATGTAAATAGACTTACTCCACTGTGTTTAAGTACTTTGGTTAGAAAAAAATCAAAACTATGTCCAAAACTGCGATTGTTTTCTCACGATTCTCTCAAATTGTTAGTTTTAGACATCCCTAACTTCCTTATGAATTTTGAGGTCTTAAACGATGTTTTTTGGGCACTGACCAACAATAAATGACCTCATAGGGGTCTTTGATTTTTGTTCAAGGTTTACATAGAAAGTCATAGAGCTACTCTGGAGCTTCGTTTTGATTAAAAAAGTTTTTGAATCCAATACCGGAAACTCAAGTTATGGCCAAAACTTTTTTTTTTTTAACTCAACCTATGCCTGGAGACTTTATACGCATATAATGTTTCCTGATTCAGATTTGCTCCAAACTTAAACTGTAGACTCCCCCTTGATGTCTTCTACCCCCTGCAAGTCTCAGTTTGTGATTCGGACCTTTATTTTGACACTTGAGATATTATACGCGTATAATGTCTTTTGTGGCAGGATGAGGTGACTTTTATCGCAATGATTTCTTATCACTCAAGCAACTCTCAACAACTATCAGAATTTAATTTGGACATTTTTTGGGCAAGTTATGATCAATACAAGCATGAATCTATCCAGATCTGTCTTTTGGCCTTTACAAGCTCAAATGAGCTCCAAATGCAATGAAGTTTTGGCTAGGGACTTCTTTTATGCTCTAGGACACTAGGGTATACTCAGATGTCTGATTGGACCCAGATCTGGTTCTAAGACATCATACGCGTATAATGCCTTTTGGCTGAGAATGACATGAAATTTTGCAAACAGGCTTAAAACATCCGTCCTATGTGTTCAAAAGTGAAATCTGATTTTCAGATCTTGGCATGAGACATTATACTCGTATAATGTCTATGTGCTCAAATTTTGACAAAATTTGGTATGTGAGCTTGTCTTGTGGTGCTTAACACCCTGGTATGCTCAGATCTCATTTTTGGTTCTAGAAGTGCCCTTTAGACATTATACGCGTATAATGTTTAACTAGTTAGAATGAAGTGAATTTCACTCCAGAGGTTCCTCTCTATACTGGCAACTCTCAGCAGTTTCAAAACTGAATTTTGACACTTTTTGAGCAAGTTATGATCACTTTAAGCAATCAATTTGCGTAGATCCGTATGTGGTCTTTGAAAGCTCAAAATTGCTTCAAATTGGATGAAATTTGGCCGATAATGCTTCCTAAATGCTGTAGTTGACAAGGGTGCACTCAATTCCAAATTTTGACCTTAAATCTGGCCTCTAAGACGTTATACGGGTATGATGTCTAGGTGGTCAGAATTCAATTCTGTTTCTACCAGAGGTTCTCCTTAGTGTGTAGAATAAGATATGTGCTCACAAAAAAATTTGGATGTCAAAAATGGACAACATCATCACTTTTCACAAGGAAATCCCCTGAAAGAGTAAAATCCCCCCAATTTTCAATCTATAAGCCTAAATGATATGAAATTGGTGTATGTGCTCAATAAAACATGCAGAAGATGGGTATAATGTCAAAAGTTCAAAATTGCTACCAGAATTACCCTTCAGACATCATACGCGTATGATGTCTGCTGATGTGTTTTTGGACAGAATTCATTCACAAGCATCTCCTAGTTTCTAGAACTGGTTTTCAAGAACTTCTACCAATTTTCATGCAAAAACATGCACCTAGTCGCAATTGCAACCATGTGCCGAAGCATGAATGATTGGAAGCAACATAAAACATAATCACCCCACGCTTTTGCAATGACACACCTAGACTCAATTGCAACCATGTGCCAGTGCATTCACGCACGGTTACTTCTTTCAAACAAATGCTCCTGTCATTCTAGCAGCAACACACCTAGTCGCAATTGCAACCATGTGCCGAAGCATGAATGACTGGGAGCAATATAAAATATAATCATCGTACGCTTTTGCAATGACACACCTAGCCGCAATTGCAACCATGTGCCAGTCCATCCATCTCTCTCTCTCTATCCCTCTCCCCTCTTTCCCTATCTCTCTATTTCTCTCCCTCTTTCCCTCTTTCCCTCTTTCCCTATCTATCTCTCTCTCTCCCTCTTTCCCTCTTTTCCTATCTCTCTCTCTCTCTCTCTCTCTCTCTCTCTCTCTCTCTATTTCTCTCTCTCTTTCCCTCTTTCCCTATCTCTCTCGCTCCCTCTATTTTCCTCTCTCTCTATATATATTTCTCTCCCTCTTTCCCTATCTCTCTATTTCTCTTCCTCTTTCCCTCTTTCTCTCTTTCCCTATCTATCATCTCTCTCTTTCCATATCCCTCTCTATCTCTATCTCTCTCTCCCTCTATTTTTCTATCCCTCTCTATCTCTATCTCTCCCTCTTTCTCTCTCTCTCTCTCTCTCTCTCTCTCTCTCTCTCTCTCTACCCTTAGCTATTCATTATTTTCATTTTTTAGCCTTTTAAGTTTTTTTATGAAGATTTTTAATATTTTATGGATACTTTTATTTGTAGTACTTTTAAATGTTTATTAATTGCATTTTTTAAGTTCTCTTTATCTATCTCTCTATCTCTCTCTCTCTCTCTCTCTCTCTCTCTCTACCCATCTCTATCTCTCCGTCTTTCTCTCTCTACCCTTAGTATTCATTATTTTCATTTTTTAGCCTTTTAAGTTTTTTTATGAAGATTTTTAAATTTTTATGGATACTTTATTTTGGAGTACTTTTAAATGTTTATTAATTGCATTTTTAAAGTTCTCTTCTAGTTAAAAATAAATTTAGCACTCATTGTCATTTATTTCCTTTGACCTTAACTTTATGTAATTTTTTAATGGAATTTAGAGTTTTTTTAATTATTTATTTTTTAGGACACATAATTTAATAAACAACATTTCGCATGTATAGAACATCGAGTGGAATGATCGTGGTCCCCTTGGACGCCCTGAGCGTGATCGTTGGTTTAAAGAAAAACTCCTTTGTCTTTGTGCCAAGTGCAAAAGAGTCATCCTTTGCTTGAGGCGCATTGCCTTGAAGCACGTAGAGAATGAAGGGCTTTGGCATCCTCAAAAAAGCGCTCGGAGAGATGAGAGCACGACTTAACCGTCGCTTGAGGAGGTGCCACATTGGTTTGTGTTCGGTGGTGGTGCACCAGCGTGCAAGGCCAAATGGCAGAGGCAAGAGCGACTGGGCAATTTGGGTGTACCGCATGGTGATCCTCCTGTTGGCTCTACTTCGGCAGCTCCTATGCCGTCTTCGTCACACTTTGAGGCAGAGGATGAGCACATGTTCGATATGTGTAATGAGTTACTAGCTCATGAGCGTGACGTGTGCGAGGAGGATTGTCAGCCCTGCACTAAACAGACTGCCAAAACAGAGGATAGATTGATGACGAGTGTCCGAACACCTCTTTACAACAGTGCATGGTACTCGGTGCTCCGAGCATCGTTGGAAGTCCTCAACTTGCAAGCAAATTTGGTTGGAGTAATGCAAGTGTCGATGCACTACTTTTCTAAGTATGGAATGTGGCTTTTATATACTCTCCACTTGCTTTGTGATGCTGTCTTCTAGCATTTATACTAATATGCATGTTTGTTGTAGTTTAATGGGCAAAACGTTGCCAGAAGATCACCACATGCCTCCAGATCATCAACGAGCTAGATCGTATGTCACTGCACTTCAAATGGAGTATGAGTGCATCCATGTGTACATCAACGATTGCATGCTATATCTCAATGAGCATACACATGCTACCTCATGTCCCGTGTGCGGGGAGGCACGATACAAGACAGGAGTGGGGGATATTTCTAGGCGAGCAATTTTTGGGGAGCGCTTTTTAGGAATCAAGTAAGCAGATTCCTAAAACGATTCTCTCTTCCTCCTTGTCCACTCTTTCATCCTTTTCTTATCTCTATCTTTTTTAGAGAGAGAGAGAGAGAGAGGCAACGAGGTATTAGTGAGGTTGAGACATAGAGAAAGATATGCGAGCTAAACAAATTGTTTCAAAAACAACAGAGACAAGGGTACTTAAAACAAGAACATCCATTAATAATAGAAAGTTACATTTTATTGCACTTGCATTACATAGGCAAGAAGCGTTCATCTTCTGGAAGGCCCAATTTTAGGAGTAGATGTGCTGCCTTCGAGTGGCAAAAGAAGATTCACCATGTTCCATAGCTGTTGTGTCATTTGCTCCTCATCCTCCTCTGTGATGGCCCAATCTTCTTCTAGCCAGAGAAATCAAATTGTCCCTTCTTGTTCAAGCTGAGTAAGGTCTGCATATTGAGTTCCGTGCGGCAATGATAGAGGCAATACACATTGACTGTTGCCTTTGGAGCCTCCCTAAACCAGTTGGCTCTATACAACGCCTCTCCGTTGGGAATGGCTTCCATGGCATCCCACGCAGACTTGATTTTATTCTCAAGATCGTCGGACATCGTGAAAAGTAAGAGAGGTGTGCTACGGAAGCTAGTGGACGCTTTCACAAGAATAATTCAAGCCATGGCAATTTATAGCCATTGTGGAAATATTATGTTACTTTATTCACGATTTGAGACATAACCAACCATTTCCCAAATTTGAAAAAAATCACAAATCAATGTACCAAAATGTGGCCATCTTAAGATAAAATTAGAACCTGGTAGATTTGTCCATTTTGTGAATTGACATACAAAAAGTGAGAAACAACAAATGCTATGCATCCATGTCTGGATAGGTCTAGCTTCGGCTCAGTTCCCTGAAGATATTAGCATCTGCAAGAATTGGTTGATGGATAAACATGTTCTCATTTTGCCTTAACCCTAGCGTACGCAGATAAATAAAATACAAATGTTTACATGCAAGATATGGCTTTTTCTTTGACACCTGTTCCATGAAGTCTGGACATGTGAACGATGGCTGGTTGCAAATACAAACATTGTACAGCCCGACATGACCATCTTCACTTTTGGTCTCTACTTTGAAGACCTCATTAACACCATATGCTGCACATATCTCTTCTACGACCTTGGCTCTTAGTGCTAGTGCTAAACTGACCTTGCAAGCAGCATCCTTGGAAATGGAAGTTCGATACCATACACACATACCATCTCGCACTATGGCTCGTGCACTACCTTCAGGAGTGGATGTATCGTTTGACTTGAAAGGAGAGTTGGTCATATTTTGTGCAGGAACAACTGGCGTTACATTAGAGATTCCTTCTTTCTTGAGCTCCACTTGATACCCCCCTTCATGCAATATTTGCACCTCATCCTCAGATAGTTGGTGCCCACATGCACAGGCCAAAACTGTGGAGGATGCTGAGGTTGCGGCTCAATGTTCTGGTCTACTATATGGCAATGCAAGACATGATTCAGACATAACCAAAACCACTTACTCACCACACCATTCGGATGATTTTGATCACCTTCAAAAGTGGGGCCAGTATACCAAGGCTAGAACCTGTGATACTGCATCCACACCTTCGTCCTCCTCTTGGCGTGCAGCTACATGTGACTACTACATTGTGGAGTTCGGCGTATGGCCCACATTGCCTCATTACCCCTGCGTTCCACTACATAATACCAACCCGAACCTATACTTTGTTTTGGGGTTTGTGATATCCCTTCTTCTACAAAGTTGATCTTACGTGGTCTTCCACACTTCTTGCAATCTTTGGTGACCGAGTTGTACTCAAGCCTATGCGATGTATCATCTTCCACATTGATAACCTCATTTGGCTTGCTTTTTGCCTTGATGTCTCCTTATCTTCTGGATTCGGTTGTTTATACAGTGGAGTGCCCTCAATAGCCTCATTCACTGCTCTTGTTACTTGACTGGGATGTTTTTCATGGCGTTCCTCAAGCTTCTGTATCGATGGACCCTTCCCAATGTGTTTTCCATGGCTGTATAAAATGGCCTTTGTGCTGTGTAGGATGGAATTTGCAAGGTCGGTTGTATATGCATCATATAATGAAATGCGTTTACGAAAACCCTCACTTGCTATCCAGCTGCCATGCTTGCTCTCCGCAAGGTTTGTGCGTGGAGTGTTTGGTCCATCAGAGCTACTTTCTATGCACATCATAATGCCATCCCAATGTGCAATACGAATTTCCCACCAACTAAGCCATGAATCCATGTATGGAATGTTATCGTCTATGCAATAACCGTCACGCCACCATTGGCGTATCAGACGAACCTGTGCTGCTGCAGCCTCTTTTGTTGGTGCCTGCCTCCACTTCTCACACATTTCTTTGTGTGTGTGTGTTGAGAAGCTTTCACCACATACTTCATTGTGTGCTTATTCAATCTTTGCTTCCAATGAAAAAGACAAGAACGCTCTCGATCGCTCATTGTATTGGTCTTGTCACCGCCATTGAAAACAATTCGAACTGCATTCCAATTTTCTTGAGCTTCATCCGCCATGAAGCCAAAGAACTTAGCTCTGTCACACCCACATGATAGCATTACATCATTGAGGCACTCCCAAAACAAACATTGCGTTTCCACGTCTTTCTGTTTCATTTCACACGTTGCAATAGTCAAAAGGTCCTGCATGCTGCAAACAAATTGTTAGAGAGAGAGTCAAAGACAACCCACAATGTTGTGAAGGTGCGCCATGTACCTTGGATCATAGACATGACAGGCCATAGTCACCCATTCGTTAACACGTATGGTGTGATCAAACTGGATCCACGCAGGTCGAAGATCGCCATCCCTATCTTGTCTCATTCGGTTCACCAAGTCCACACCAGATGGTGGAACAATTATGGACACTTTGAAGACAAAACATTTCTCCCCCTTCGTACCTTGACCAGGAAACCTGCTTCCATGGAAAAATTCATATGTGCAGTCTCACTTCAGCTTTAGGAGTGCATCTATACCACAAGATTCTTTGTTAACCCCTCTTCGTAAACTAGATACTAACCTTCGAAACCTAACAATGTTCAAAGTGTTCAGAGCAAAAATAATTTAGCATAGAGTTTTGCATCGAAATAAGAATCTAGGAAATGCTCATACCAATTATCTTGCACCAATGGCCCCAACTCATTTCTTTTGCCAAACACATTTGAACCTTCCTGGCTCCTGCGTGTGGGTCAACAGTCATAGTCCTTTGCACCCATCACCTTGGTGTTGTCTATTAGTGTTTTGGATGTGCCACTGTGCACATCATGTCTATGTGTGACACAATGAATCATGACTCTGGTGGCGGTCTCATCGGATGGCATGACATAGTATACTACACAATCACAAGTTGCAATACAAAAAGAAATTGCATTACAAAAGTGGCACGTAAGGCTCTTATCTCCAATTTTACAATATTGTCCGGGTGCAGTTGCCTTTTGTATGTATCCGTTGAAATGACTTGTATTGGGAATATAATAATTAGCCAAACGGGCACATTGTTCATTCATGCACTTTAGAGATCTTATGCAATGACTAAGACGCACTAAACCTGGAAAAACTATATTGGACGTTTGTGGCTTCGACCACATATGAGGATCATACTTATGCTCCATTTCATCCATATGGTGCAACTTTCCCATGGTAGGTAGAAATTCTAAAACAAGATGACCATTGTAAGACCTTCGAATCTCTGTAACTTGTTCCACTTGCTGTATTTGCATTAAAAGCTTTGTCAATGTGCCCTTCTTTTTGGCCTGCGGAAGTTTTTGTCTTGTACTCCTTTTGAAGCTATTTGGAAGCAAAACTCGAGGCCGGGTGCATAGATCTATTAACTCCTTTTGAGCGAATTGCACCTCTGACGGGCTATCCACAATGGCAATGGGAGTCGTGCTAGGTAAGCCTGCATAGTGTGTTTGATGGGATACATTTACTTTGTATTTATGTGAAAGCTGTTCATCCAGTACATAGATGAATTCACCCAAATTGTTGAGCGTCCTTTCAAGAAGCAAATTCATTTCAATATCACCAACTTCGATGACTGCATCTAAAGTTGTAAATTGCATTGGAGAAATTAATTCTAAAAGAGATGATTTAGATATTATAAATTTACCATTGTAAAAAGGATAAGAAAGCTCTTTACCTAGGAAAAATATAGAGCAATCCATAATAATAAGCTAAAGAAATAAATTACAATTAAGCACAAGATGACATTATATAAACTAACAAATTGTTTATATACTCACGTCTAATAATATAGCCGTTATAAATTTAAATTTAATAATATTTTATTATTTTAACAAAATTGTTTTAAAAATAAAAAATATATATAGTTTTGAAAAAGTATTTGTGTGCGACAATGTGACTGTGTGACTGTGTGAGCACGTGAATGCTTGTCTAATGCAATGGATAAAAGGAGAAATTCCATCCCAATAATTCTTTAAAAATTTTCTTTTGGGGGTTTGTGTGGTAGGGGGGGCGCGTTCTCACGGGTGTGCAGGCTAACGGGTGGGGAGGGGCCAGGGGCGTGTGGGCGACCGGTGTGCGGATGGTGGGGGGTTGGGTGTGCGGGCGACTGTGGGGGGCCGGGGGCGTTTGGGCGGCCAATGGCTGGGGGCGGTATACTGTGCGGACGACCAATGGGGGGGGGGGGTTTGGGAGGTCAGGAAGGGGGGAGCATGTGTGTGGGTTTGGCTGGTATACTGGGGGCGACCGTGGGGGGTCGGGGGCGTTTGGCCGGCCAATGGCCGGGTTTGCTATCGATCGACAGGGGGGCCCGGGCGGCCAGGAAGGGGGGAGCGTGTGTGTGCGGGTGGAGGCCACGCACTGCCACGCGGCGATGTGTGTCCGTCCCTGGCCAAGGGTTCAAGGGCCAACATGCCACATCCATGCGTCCCCACGTGGAGGTGTGTGTCCGTCCAAACGGCCAAGCGTTGCCCAGTGCTGACACGTGGCCATGGAGCGGCCACGCATGCCACCTCATAACCACGTGGTTTGCCACGTGTCCCATCGGTAGCCAACGGTACACGTGGCATGCCACGTTGGTCACGTCGGCAGCGCGGTGTCCACGCGGCATGCCACGTGTACCGCCGCTGGGCGACAATACATGTGGCACGACACGTGGTGCTTTCCTGGCACCACGTGTCGTGCCACGTGTACTGTCATCCAACGACGATACACGTGGCATACCGCGTGGCCATTGTTAAGGCGGTTATGCCGCTAGCGGAAGCTAAATAGCGAGAACTCAACCAACAACAGAATTTGTCAGACGAGGACGGAGCTTGACCCGTAGGCGCATGGAAACAACTAGGTGGGTGTCAAATCACCTACTCGACCTTCTAATGACAATCACTACTAAGGAAATCAAATCTAAGTTCTAAAATATGCAAGTGACTGAAATCCGTACTACGAACGAATGCTATACGAAACAGGATCTAGAATCATTGAATCGATCTCAAACTCAAGGGGAAGTCTATACACTAGGTAAGAACAACACCCTATAGACTTGAACTGCAAAATCAACCTATAACCACTCCGTGCGGTAAACGCGTATGAAGACAGGCCAAAAAATACAGGTGATCGAAACTTGACCTCGATGGTACTAATGTGTAGCTCTACTCGTTGTGGTTCTATAGATATGCTGCACGCTCAATTCCGACACACGAGTTCGAAGAAAACTCACACCGAAGCTCGTAGGAACTTACCACACATAGAAGCCGATAACGCGCACTCTTGGTATCTGTGCGTAGCTCTCGCCGTTGCTAACACAATGGCGGTGTCGCTTCTCCAATGGCGGCTCCGTAGCTCGCGTAGCAAGTAGATAAGACTCTCTCTCACTCTCTCAGACACAGTCACGACGCTCGAAAAACTCACTTTGATTAATAAATCTCCCCCTTTAGGTTACAAAAACTTTGGCTTATATACCTCAGCCTTGGAGGTGAGAACATCTCTAACTAATTACATCAGCAAGTGAAATTACTTCGGGATTACAAGCTGGAAACTCAATTGAGTCCCGTTACTTATGAATGGCTCAAATCAAAATTAATGTCGGAAAGACATTTATTACAATCAATGGTTACAAAATGATGAGTGTGAGCAAAAATGTGGGTGTGATCCTCTGCTGGCTCAACACTCCCCCCCTCCGCGTTCATGTCGTCCCTGACATGAATTTTATGCTTGGTCAATAAAGTCCTGTCGTCTTGAGCATCTGCAAATGTGATTCGTATCGTAGGTTGCCGATGGTCAAGGTTGGGCCGAATATTTTACTTTCGTGGGTGAAAAAGCCGGTGTAGAAAGCTTCTTCGAATGTTTGCATGTGGAAGCTAGGCAAAAACATAATCCTTTGGTATAGGAGGTGTAACACTTTTGGAGAAGGCTGCAATGAAAGATCGTACATCATATTAGTCACCGTGTCGGCCGTCGATAGTAGACTCGAGGTCGTGGCTTTATCTGGCGCGAACACTTCAATGCAAGCTAAGAGAGTCCTGCAGATTTTCTTGAGCATCTGACATGAAAGGTCAGGAGAGCCGATAAAGAGCTTGATGGTGCCCGTTAGGGTTTTCACCATGTAGGCTTTACCTATTCTCTCTCCTGCCTTTGGTCCTGGCATCTTGGGATAATTAAGCCAATTTGGCTTCTTTTCTGCAATCCTGTCATGCTCTTTCCAGTTTCTGACTCTTGGCACTGGGCAGAAGGTTGCATCCTCCCGAATCTCCTTTGGTGCCTCCACCAAGTAGATGAGGTAGGCTGGGTATTTGTTCAGCCAACCTTTTCTCCATCTAGGTTGTGAATCTACTATTTTCTTTGATTGTTCCTCCTTTGTGATGTCGCCTTCGTAAAGAGCGACACACTGCTCCTCCTCTATTCTCTTTTCCCTCTTTAGCACTTCAAATTTCATCAAAGGGAAAGGCAGGCTGGGTTGCATCCACTGTTCATGGAGCACTTTTGTGTCTAGTCCCTGAAGTCTAATGGAGATTAGGAGTCTCCTCTCCCATTCCATTTCCGCCTTGGCACTCTCCTCTGCTGAATTTTCTATTTGGTCATGGAGCCTTTGTTCTTCTTCTTCAGAGATTCTTGAAGTCGAGGCCACCTCTTGAGCTGGGGCTGGATCTTCAATTGTGGTTGTCTCTCCAGTTTCTGGTAGCTCTATGGCTGCTCCACCTGATTCTTCTTGTGGTGTCTCTGTCTCTCTTCTTTGTTGCTCTTGTAGCTGTTTGCGGAGGGCCTCATTCTCTGTCCGTAGTGTTTGATTTTCTAATGTGAGCCTCTCCTCTGCGGACAATGATCCCTCCGCAATGTGCAACCTTTGCACTTGCTCTAATCTCAGCTCTCTTTGTAAGCTTCGGACCTGGTCTTCCAAAGCTGGTATGATAGCTCCCTCTTGTTCGGTTCCTGCTCTGCTAGCTCTAGGGGTAGTCCTGAGTCTAGTGATTGTTCTTTCTTGGAGCTCGACTCTCTCCCTTAGCTCAATGATCTCATCCTTGGCCGCCTCCAACTCATCCTCTATCCGCTTCCTTGCTTCCTGTGCACTTGTTACTTCTCTTGAAGCCTCGGCTAGCTGGAGTATCAAGCCGTCTCTCTCGTTTTCCGCGTCACAGAGTGATGCTTTATGACTTTCAGATTCAGTCATAGCATTCTCTAATTTTCTCTGCAACTCCGCTTCCCTTTGTTTGGCTGTCTCAATCTCTACTTCCTTTGCCTTGGACCTTTCTTTTATCTTGCTGAGCAGTTCATGCACCGTGTGCATGTCTTTTTCATCATCATCTGTCAACTCTAAAGCTCTTTCCGCCACCACCTCCACTGGCTTTGGCTCTTCTAGTACTTTCGGTTCGTCCAGTTTCTCTTCACTTTCTTTTCTACTCTTTGTTTTTTCCTCCGTTCATCTTGTTTTTGTAGGGTGATCCCATAAACTGCCTCAAGGGCCTCTTCTTCGGTGTATCCTATCTCTACCAGATCCTCATAATCATTTCTCTTTTGCTGAACTGGATCTATCTTCTTTTCTTTGGTCTCGGACTCTTGCTTTTCCAAATCATCTGTGTCCACCTCTATTGTGGTCTCCTCCACAATTTTTTCCGTCTTCTTAGGGCTTGGTACATCAGTCATAGAGGGATGTTTGTCCTCAGCTTCCTTGGCTTTCCCTTTGTCGGCTTGCCCATCTTTCTCTTGAGGCTTAGTAGACTCATCTACTTTCCTTTTCCCCTTGTCGTCTTTTTTCAGCTCAGCTTTTAATTGTTGTACCTCCTCTTCAGTGTATGGCTCGACAGGTTGCTGCTCCAGAATAGCCTCTGACTCCTCATAAGCTTTAATATATTGATCGTATTGATCAATATGTGGCCTGGCTGAGCTAGTTCTGACTTTACTGGGGTCTGGCACCCACTTTTCTTCAAAGTCACCCTTTAGAGCTCTTTCCGCTCTAAACTGCTCCACTAGTCTTTCCATCCTTGCCGCTTTCTGACTTTTGGTTTGCTTGGGAGCAACCTTCTTCTTTACTTTCTTCTTAAGTGGCTCGTCCACATCCTCTTCTGGTTCTGAAACTACTTCTAGTTTCCGGCGTGCTCTTGTGGATGCCCTCTTGGGTACTTCGGGCTGTTCTTCCTCCTCGTCGGCTTCTCTAAGCCACTCATTCTGGGAGGAAACCTTTGGCCACTGATCTCTAGCTCCAATAGCTTCATAAGCTATTCTTGTCAGAATTTCCGCCCCTCCTATGTACTTTGGCTTCTCGTTGTGCATGACAATTACTTACTCGTGGATGTGTTGAGCGTAATTCACCTCTTTTGGCATATTGCTCTTTAATGCCCATGTGATAGTGGTCGCAATGGCATGGGGTGGTGTCGTATACTTTTGCGGTCTTTTACTGCAAACATGAAGAAATTGGTTGTACAGTCGGCAAAGGGTTGTCGCTCTTGGGTCCGCCATATCCCCATAGGTTGCATTCTGCTTCTTGGGCCCATAGACCTCTATGGCCTCCCTTCTTTCCCTGACCGAGCTCCCTTTGTTGTGCAGCTTCAATGCGTCTGCAATGAGCTGTGGAGTGATCTGTACTTCTACTTTCTCTCCATCCATGGCTGTCAATGTGGCTTTTCCATCCTTCTGAATGGATGTTGCCAACTCGTACACTCTTCTTGTATCCACACCTAATGGTCTCGAGGTGAAGAAACTATGCAAGTCTGCCCTTTCCAGGTACCTGCTGATGTCTTCTGACCTGCTATAATCTACCAATTCCTGTGGGATCATCGGTACATCCACCGCTTGCCCTTGAGGATCTCTGAAAGTCCCCTGGTAGATCTTTATTCCCTCTTTCTCCAATACTGCTTCCTCCACCCAAGTTTTGGTTGGCTTGAGGGTTTCTCCTGGAATGTCAAAGGGTTCCGCTTCTGCAAGAGCATCTTTGATTGTCAGTCTTTTTTTCTTCGTTGCCGATGACTTGGTGGAATCCATGGATCCTGTAACTCCAATTTCAGAAGTTAGCATCTTTTTAGTACTGAAAGCCGAAATGAATCTTTTAACTATTCAAATGACTTGAAAATTGAAACATGAGCTATTCAGGGCGTAAGGATGCAAGGTAGGTGAAAAAATATGCAAAATGGGCTCAAAATCATGCTGGAGACATCATACGCGTATGATTTCTTTTGTGTCAAAATGACTTCATATTGGTTGTGCTTGTAGCTGATAGTGTATACATGATTATCATATGCTTGGATTTGAGTTTGGATCCCATTTGGTCAAGTTTTGGCCAATTTAGTCCAGTTCCGGCTCTTGGCAAAATTTTGAAAGGGAATTGGATTTTATGATCCAAATTGGATAAAACTTGGTGGTTCACTTTCAAATGGCATGTAGATCACTTCTGTTTGGTGGTTGAAGCCCTGAGGTGCCAAAATCACATAGTGAGACATTATACGCGTATGATGTCTTTTAGTGTATTTTTGGACCAAATTTCTCTATAAGCTTGGATTTGGCTTTAGATAGGCTTATTCAGTGGATTTATGAAGTTTGGATAGATTTTGGGCTAAAAATGGCTCTGGAGACATCATACGCGTATAATGTCTTTTTCATCAATTTTGCATGGGATTGGTTCTGTGGACTCCCCATGTACTAGTGAAGGACTGTCTCTACTCAAATCTTGGTTTGGACTTGAGTATGTTGGATTTGGGCCAAAAATAGGCTTTAGGTAAAGGATTTTTCCTCAATTGGGCTAATGGGGTGATCCTCTTGACCAAATGGTTCCAAATTTCATATTTAGCATGTATTAGATATATATAATAAATGTATGATGACAAATGAGCAGTTTTGGCTCTGTAAGTGCAAATAGACATCATACGCGTATGATGTTTTTTGTGTCAAAATGGTGCTTTTTGGTTCCAGATAGCTTGTAGATGTGTTTAACAACAATCCTACAAAGTTTCAATGAGTTTGGAGTTATTTTGACAAAATTAGGACCAAAAATCAATTTTATGGCCTACTTTGCGTCTTTTTGGTTTTCCTTGGGTTTTTTAACTCCAATTCTCATGATACTATAGGATGTGATTAACATGTGGAATGAGGCTATGCACTCAAATGATGAAATGGATGTGAAATTCATGCTGTGAGACATCATACGCGTATGATGTCTTTTCTTGAAATGTTGGTCTTTTTGTGCAAAGAATGCTTTGTGCTAGTGCCCTAAGCCCTGCTAACTAGTTTTCAACTTAAAAAGTCATCAGTTTAGCTAAAAAGCCCCCTTATAGGCATTTCAGTCTCCGAAGTCGTCTTTTTGCCTTGGAGTTGAATTTCTTCAACTTTTTTTCTCGAGAGTTGCATTTCCAGCTCATTGGATATGTTGTGAAGCCATCTATTTGGTTGAACTTGACTTTGGCTCCCCGTTCTCCATTTAAGTCATCCATGTATATTTGAAGCTGCTTGTGAAGTTTCATTTCATTCGGTCGTCAATTTCAGCCGTTATGCCAAAATGACGCTTTGTGTGTCTGTCGTCGAATCGGTTGTTTTGACCCACTTTTGGTGGTCCAAACCTGGAGATACTCCATGGTTGCATTGCCCTCGATGTTGTTAAGCTTCCTGAGAAGTTTTGTGTCGTTTCGACAACTTTTTCCTGTTTGCCTCTTGCAGGCTCTGTTGACCTAGGGTTTTTCCAGTCGTTCTTTCTCGAGCTTTGAGTGTTAGAAACCCATCTTCTATACTAGGGTAACCCACCTATAAGTTCTTGCAAGGTTTGGTTAGGCGGTTGTTCCACTACCTAGCATTCTACCGCATTCCCCGTCTGCTCTTGTTTCTTGATTTTGGTCAGTTTTCGCGACAAAAGTTAATGATAAGCATCAAAAGCTTATGGCAACGAGTCTACCTCTCATGTCTGGTGTCCTCTGAGCTCTCGTAGCAGTCGTAGAAGGCTGTAGAAGGTTGGATGCTCCTGTGTGCTCTTTGCTCTCTCCAAGTGGGTAATAGTGCAAATGAGCCTGTAAGTGAAGTAAAAAATACTTAACTTTGGACTTCCTGGATCACTTGTTACCAAATTTGACATGTGCTCCTATCTCGTCGTGAAATGCACTTTAGGATTTGAAATTTCCCAAATCGCACTCCGTTTGACCTGGCGTTTCGGACTTTCCGCAACTTTTTCAGAATTGTACTCAATTTTTACCATGGGTTGCCCTTGTCATTAGGATCATCACCATCTATTATTTTCTTGTTTCTGATCTCGTTTCACCTGCTTTTTTATTTTTCTTTTACTTTTATCAAGAAAATCATTAAAAAAATAAAGAAAAATAGCAAATTGAAGCCAAAAAATTCCAAACATACACAATAAATAGCTGGTAACCCTGTGTATATGAATATACACTTATTTGTGATTTCTAGACTTGGATTATCACTTTTTTCCACTTTTTAGCTCCAAAAACACTCTTATTTAATGATATTTACACGTCTAGAGACCCAAATTCATCATTTGATCTCTTCTTGTTGCAAAACAAGGTATATAAGGGCATAAATATTATCAATATCCGCAATCAAACATAAAAATTGCAAAATCATGTAAGACACTGCCCTTGTAATATAATTTTTGTTTTTCTTTGTTTTTGTCGCTTGTAGCTGCTTTGTAGCTCCTGTATACCTGTATACCTCCCCCCCTCCTAGTTTGAGTCCTCCTGGACGACTAGGAAGTGTCTGTGGGCGAAGCATTGTAGTTGTTTTGGTCATAAGTTCCCAATGCAATTGTAGAGCGATGCTACAACAGTCTTTCCAATAAAGCTGCTCTTTGTTTGATTGAAGGATTGGTGGTCGGGTTTTGGGTTGGTTTTGGCAGAGGTCCCATCCCTCGCTTTTTAAGCTTCTTAGCATGCTGTTTCAGAGTGTAAACTAGGACATAGTCCCCAACCTTAAACTCTTTAGTCCGCACATGCTTATCAAAAAATTCCTTTTGTCGCCTTTTTTGAGCGTAGATAGAAGCTACTGCTTTTAGGCGAAGCTCGTCTAGCTTTTCCAGGTCATCTATTCTATTAGAAAGCTCGTGCCCTGTCCACTCTAGATCCTTAGCCACCCTTAAGGTTGAAATCAAGAATTCTATTGGTAAGATAGCATTTAGCCCAAAAACCATGTTATATGGGGTCGTTCCTATTGATGTTTTATATGCTACCCTATATGCCCATAATGTTGAATGCAACTTCTGGTCCCAGTCAGTTCTCGACTCAGATACAATCTTCGTAAGGACCGTGCATATGGTTTTGTTTGTTGCTTCAGCTTGTCCGTTTGCTTGTGGATGATACGGGGCTGATTTCCTATGGATTACCATGAATTCATCTAGAAGGATCTCTATCACTTCATTTATAAAATGTGTGCCTCGATCACTCACAATTTCTATTGGCAATCCATATCGTACAAAGACGTGTTCATATAGAAATTGTACCGTGGTCCTGGCATCTGCTTTTTGAGTTGCCTTTGCTTCGACCCACTTTGTTAGATAGTCTGTAGCCACAACAATGTATTGTGCATGAGTCTTATATGCAGGAGATGAAATGGGTCCGACATAATCAATCCCCCATTTTGCAAAATCTCTTGCCCCCATTATTGGTCTAAGCGGCATATCATCTCTTTTAAGTGGTACTTTGGTCCGCTGACAGTCATCACACATATGTAATGTTGGCCACCATATTCCTGCGGCTAAGACAAGTTTTGCTGTCTTATCACCTGAGAAATGGCCTCCACCTACTCCTCCATGAGCTTGCTCCAGGATTATCACATACTCACACTCTGATGCGCAAATCCTAAGCTGGTTGTCTTTACCTCTCTTATAGAGTTGATCTCCTATTAAAGCGTAATCTCTAGCTTCTGTCTCTACAGATTTCTGACGAGCTTTTGACGTTCCTTCTGGGAAAGTTCTATTTGTGAGATATTCAACAATATACTGACTCCATTCCGGAGCGATCATTATCTGATATAATGTCGAATACTCTGCTAGCGGTTTTGATGAACATACAATACATACAGTTACATATTCATGTACACTTTCTTTCATTCCTTGCCAATAGACTCCCAATTGTAACAAATTCCTATATGTGTTCCTTCTTGAACAATGAAATGCACATTCCTGAACATGTGCTTCACACAGATATATATTATATTCCTCAGGATTGATGCATAGTCGTAAAACATGATCATTTTCCAATTGATACAACCTTCCTGCAACCAATTGAAGATTCTTGGATTGCTGAATAGCAATATGTTTCTGGTTGTATTCTCTTCTATCAAACTCTCCTCCATAGGTTAATAGGCTAACGACATTTTGAGACCACTTCGGTATCATTTCTATGTTGAACAAGTACGCGTTTGGCATGTCGTCATCTACTCCTATAGGGTCTTCTCCATTCGTCAATCGCGAAAGATGATCATCTCTAAGATGTGTTTTTCCTTTCTTTACTACTACCGTGAAGTCGAATTCCAGTAAGATAATGAACCATCTCACTATTCTCCCGGTATTGCATGGTTTATTCACTAGGTAGAGCAAGGCTTGGTGATCCGTAGAAAACACAAATTTGTTGGCTAGAAGATAATGCCGAAATTTCTTCACAGCATATATCATTCCTAATCCTTCTCGCTCTGTTGTGGTGTAATTCTTCTCTGCATGGTTGAGCTGTCGACTGGCGTAACAGATAGGAAAATCCATGTTTCCTTCTTCTGGCTGAGCCAGAATTCATCCTATTGCATATGCCGAAGCATCTATATGCACATGGAATATCTTCTCCCAATCTGGTGATTTCAAGACTGGAGCAGTAATGAGTGCCTCTTTCAATTTCTTGAATGATTCCTCACACTCCTCTGTCCATTCAAAGTTTACTATTAGCCTGTAAAGTGGTTGGCCTATTATAGCGTACATGTAAATGAATCGTCTATAATATCCGCAATGTCCCATGAAGCTCTGTACTTGTTTCGCATTGGTTGGTCTAGGCATATCCACTATAACTTTTATCTTCTCTAAATCCGTGGATATTCCGTTTTGTGAGACAATATGTCCCAGAATTCTGCCCTGTCGGACCATAAACACACATTTCTCAGGATTGAGACAAGTGCGATATGTCCTACATTTCTCAAATACTTTTCTTAGGTGTTCTAGATGCTCATCTCTCAGAAGAGAATGTACACATAAGTCATCCATGTATATTTCTAGAAACAACCTTAAGTATTCTTTGAAAGCATGCGTCATCAGTCTTTGGAAGGTTGCGGGAGCATTGGTTAGACCAAAAGGCATAACCCGATAAGCATAAATTCCCCACTCCGTTGCAAAAGCTGTTTTATGTTGATCTGCCAGTGCTATGGCTAGCTGGTTATATCCTGAAAAACCATCAAGAAAGGAGTATGTTGTTTTCCCTGATACACGCTATAGAACATGATCAGTTATCGGCAGGGGATAATTTTCCTTGATTGTTGCAACATTCACTTTCTTTAAGTTGACACACACTCGGAGTTTTCCGTTCTTCTTGGGTACCACCACAATTGGAGATACCCAATCGGTGTGTTCAATCTCGCATATGAATTCAACTTCCATTAGCTTATCTATCTCTTCTTTGATTCGCTTAGCAAACGTATCATTATATGTGTATGGTCTCTGTCTGCTAGGCTTTGCATCTTGTTTTAGTGGGATTGTGTGTTGGCATATCGATGGGTCAACTCCCTTTAAGTCCTTATAAGACCATGCAAACACATCCCTATACTCCCTGAGAAGACTCAAAAGTCTCTCTTCCTCGCTTGGAGACAAATCTGTGGCTATGTACACCGGTCTAGGTGTCTCACCTGGAGCTGCTAAATCAACTTTTTTTGCATCCTCCGGTCCGTCATAAGATTCGTTCTCCCTTCTCTCTCGAATAGGTTGGGTTAATACCACCTTCCTATCCTCTATTGTGAATTTCCTGTAGTGAAAGGGAAGATCCATGTTTTCCTTGATTTTGGCGTTTTCGTCCTTTCCACTCTCAATTTCTGTCGTCCAAACTTCTTTCAGAGTTTTCTTGAGCTCTCTGTACTTGTTTCTACGTTCTAACTTGGACTCCGTGTATTCTCTGTTGCGCTTGCTCTTTTCTGATTTTTCTGTTTCAGTTTTCGTTTCATTCCTTTGAACTTGATTTCTTGAGCTTCTTTTGTCTTTTCGTAAGCTCTTTTGATCATTGCCTCTCATTCTTCCAGAAATCTTATCCTTAACACAATCTTCCGCCTTTACTAGCATTAGGAATTGATTTTTTCCTCTTATTCTAGGCATCAGATTGGTTCTAACCCCCTTTGTTTTTCTCTTTGCTCTATAGCGTTTCTGGCGTTGTTTAGTTTGGTTCGGAAAATCATAAAATCGGACATCCGTTATAGTTTCTTGGTTTCCGCTTGAATTGTCCGTTGACTCGTTGTCTGCTTCATTTCCCCACTCTGGATGATCAAGAATGTCGTGAAACACCTCTTCTTCATCTTCCTTTTCCAGTGTATCGTTCTTTTCAGTTTCTTTTTCGAGTGTAGTTCTCAGCATGAAGTACGGAACCACGTCGTACCTATCCTTGTCGCAAAATTTCGTTGTGGGACCATCCGGAATTGCACAAACATCTAGGGTTGCTAGAATGTGTGTCCATTCTAATGGTTCAAGCGTGTCCTCTGGAAAGGGTTCTCCTATATAAGTTTTGTCTTCGATAGCCCTTTCTAAAACATATTCTTCTCGCTTCAGACTTCCACATTTCGAGGCTCCACACATCCATAACTCCTTGGGCTTACCTAACCAAGCTGGAAATTTGGATCCCGCCAAAGTAGCTGAATCAAACTCCTCTACCGGTGTTCGGTTCACATCCTTGTAGCTATGGTCTTTCAGGTTCACACGTGTAGTGGTTTTCATATTTCTGAGGTATATGTGATCGTAGCCCCAATCCTGGACCATTTTCAACTGTCTCATGAATGGTCTTCCCAGTATGATATCATAGTTATTCTCCTTGCCAAAATCGACAATAGCAAAAGTATGTTCGTATTCAATGCCGCAAGAAGTCACTACGACTTTCTCTAATAACCCCATAGGTTTCTCAATGTGTCCATCTGCTAATTGGAGTTTCAACCTAGTCTTCCTTATTGCTGGTTTCCCCCATTTTTTCCAGATTTCTTTTGTAGCAATGGCTACCCCAGCTCCGCTGTCTAGTATTGCCATCGTGTTCACTCCTTGGAATTCAACTGGTAAGGTTGTATTCCCCTCTTCACCTTCGCAATACTCTTCGACCTTGTTTAAGGGTACAGGCTTAGCGTTCTTTTGTGGTTTGCTCAGCTCTTGTATATCCTCTTGCAGTCTCGATGTTGGGTCTTTTATCCCAAATTTCTCCAAGCATTTTCCTACAGTGGTCCACATATGTGGTCTTAGCCTCAAAAGCTCAGCTAGAGTGATAGTGCATGTCACTGGTGTTGACAAGATCTCTATCAATCCTTGCGAGTCCATGACTTTTTCTGATGAAATTCTTCGTGAGGGAAGTGCTCTAATCTCGGATTTTGCTTCATACTCTCCTAAGTATGAAGGTAAGGTATTCAGTGAATGAGGTTTTCTCTCCATTGTTCTAACAGAGCCCCCATCTCCCCAGTAAGATTGCAGATCCAAGTCCACTTGAGATCCTGCCTCAAATTCCACTATGGGAGGATTACTAATGTCCTTTTCCCAATTTGTCTGATTAGCTTGGCAACTTAGCTCGTTTGCAAAGTTTGCCTCTCTCACTTGTTTCCAAAATTCATTGTAATCCTCATCTCTTCCGTAAGACCTCTGTATGACTGGATGAAAACTCTCTATCTCCTGATCGGTTGTGTTCAATACTATGCGGTCATCCTTGTGTGTATTTTCAGGCTTTTGTGCACTGGGAGTCTTTTTAGCTACCCGTGAAATGATAGTCTCTTGCTAAATTGGGTTTTCCGTTCCACAATTCATTGTTTCTCTTGGTGGTTCTAATAAAGCTTGTGCATTCTCGATCATTCTCTGGCACATTTCAAGTCTCTGCTTTTCCAATTCCGCATTTGGGTATGTCATCCACCTCTGTTCTTGTGTTTGTTTGTTCTTTAACCTAGCTTCGTAAGCTCTCATCAGTGCGTCCAATGGTTCGTGTACTTTGTCGACTAGCACTGATCCCCCTGAGCTTAAGCTCGTTGTTTCTTTGATACTCTTTTGTTTCGTTCTTTCTGGGCTCATCTCTCGTTTCCCGTTTTGACTCTCAAGTTTTTCTAATCTATCTTTAGTTCGCTTTAGTTTCTCAGCTAGAATAGCGTCTTCACGTTCTTTTCTCAACTTCATGCGTGCTTTTCTAGCTTTCCATGTGTTTCTCTGACTCCGCGGTCCTTGACTAACCACTTCAGTCGCTAACTTTCCATTCTTAGGTTCTCTAGTGGGTTTCTTAGCTTGAGCTCTAGTAACAACTTGCGTTGGTATCAGAGTTTCATTTTCAGACCCACTACTGGTAGGAATAGTTTCTAGCATATTCAATGTCGTCTTTTGCACTTTGTTTGGATTCTTTGAACAATCCACAATGAAGTGAGTAATCCCACACTCAGTGCAATAAGCGTTAATTCTAATGATTTCCGTATGTGGACAAACATTCATCAGATGGTCACCTCCACACTTGTAACAGGGTCCTAGTGCTGGCCTTGGTCTCACTTGATTCATCCTTTGTGGATAGGATGGTCTTTGTCCTGTTAACCCTCCATGAGCTATGAACATCAATGTTCTTGCGTCCAAATTGTATCTCTCTTCATCAGAAGCACTTGTAACTGTTGGTGTTCCAACATTCCCAATCATGCCCCATGGTTCTGGTTGTTTGGGTTCTTCTGGTGGGTAATACACAGTTGGAGACATGTGTGCACCAGATTCTTCATAATAGGCTTGAACATGCACTAAGGCTTGTTCTTCCTGATTCTCTAAGGTTGGTGCATATCTAATGCCCACTGGTCTTGCTCCTGGTAAAGGTGGTTGTTGTCCCAATACCGGTTGTGGTCTTTCTATCCCCATAGGTCCTGGTACATTTCCCGTTGGGTATCGAGGTACTGGATGTACCTGAGGTGGTGCTAATTCAGCAGGAGGTGCATACTGACTCTCCCTTACATACCCTTTGTTGTAATAGCACTCCTCTGTCTGATGGTTTGTCCATTTTTGTTCGATAGCACACCATTTCAGTGGTTTTGGCAATGGTTTTTGGTATGGTGCCATCCTTTTTAGAGCATCTTCTATCATTTGCTCTACATTTGGCATGGTTGTTGTTTGAACATTCTTTTTAGTGGTAGTCTCGCTCGCTACGGAGGAAGAGCTACTGGATGCAAAATCTGTATCCGCTGAAACCTCTCCATAAACCGTACATTTATCCACTAAGTACAATGCTTCTCTCGTTACTTGCTCGAAACTTGTACAAGCTTTCAAGTGCAAGTCCTTCTTGAGAGTGTCGTTGCTCAATCCTTCAATAAAGAGAACAGATAGTCTGTCATCTTGTGGTCGTTCACGTACTGGACATCTCTCAATGTATTGTTTGAAGCGAAGTGAAGCTTCCTTCACTTTTTCGTGTTCTCTCTGTTTAAAAGCATATATTTGTGAGACCGTATTGTGCTTAATCCCTCGTTTTGAGAATTCCTCAGCAAACTCTCTTAGCAAATGGTCAATGTCATGGAATCCCCCTCTGTTCAGTGGTTGAAACCATGTCAATGCCGTACCTTCTAGAGTAAGACCAAATCCCTCGTATTGTGTATGGAAATCTGTTATCTGCTCAGCTCTTAAGACTTGCTTAAAGAGTGACAGATGTGCATACGGATCTCCTGAACCACCATACTTCTTTGGCATACACTTGGCTACTTGAGATGGTCTCATACGTCTATGGTCTGCTACCAATCTCATTGCTCCTGTGTCCCGGCTAAAGCTTTCTCTAGCATCATGGACTTTATGGGTTACCCTTGTCGGTTCCCCTGCCCTGAATCTACTACTAGGAGGTAAATGTGATGGTTCCGCTTCGAACCTTGGACCTGGAGTGGTATATGTGGGGATTGGAACTACACTACCTCGATTCGTATCCATTGACTCTCTGGAATGTAATGATCCCATTGGTCCGGGCTTCGAGTACTGAGGTTGACTGAAAGAGTCAGCAACCTGAGTTCTTTGTCCTCCTGTTGTCATTGGGTTTTGCACTCCATTTGTTGGTGCTGGTCTTTTTCAGTTAGAAGTAACATAATACTGATGTAGTGGTCCCCCAAAGTATGTATATCCTTCTAATTCTTTCTTGCCCATTGTTGAGTATTGCCTCCCATACTTGTCGTAAGCGGCAATTTTCACTTCCGATCCCTCTGTGTAGGTAAAGACATAAAGTCTTTTTTGGTCTGTCAACTCTCCGGTGTAGGGTTCTTCACATCTATAATAGAGATCTTGCTCCCCATTATTATATTTGTATAGCCCCACATAGATGTTATCAGTGTTGATCCTTGTAGTTTCATTCTCTCTTCTTAACCTCGCATCAGGGAAGTTCATTATTGGTGCTTTCTCCTCAAGTTCTTCATCTCCTTTGGCTTTGGTGCCCATCAATCCCCACTTGTCCACAATGTTAGGGTTTAGGACTACCAAGTACATGGTACCCTCGTCATCTAGATATCTATCTCCGCTATAGCTCACAGGCACTAAGTCCTTGAACTCACTAGGTCTATCTTCTATCTTTACACAATAGCGGTCCATTCCATCTTTGTAGATCTTGGCACCTTGCTCATTGTCGTACTGGTATTTTATGAACAATAGCTTCATTGTGGCGGAAGGGTTTGATGATCCTGCTGCCATATTTTCTCTGTTGTTCAGGTTCAAGTGTTTCAAGTGTTCGGTGAAAATCTCGTAAGATCTCTCCGAAGAAGTATCAGAAACACTTTCTTCAAAGATCGGCTCTAAAGGTTGTACCCAACTTTGGTTTACACTTCCCTCGGTTGATATGACACTTGCTTGTTCCCTTTGTTTTGGTTGGTTATTCTGGAGATTCCTGCCCGATCTCAAATCATCAATTCCCCTAAAGGACTTTAACTTTTCCTTCTCGGCAATTTGTTTTCCCAAGTTTTTGGTGGTCAGAATTGATCCAAACTGATTGATACTTTGGTCAATTGTTTAACCTTGTCAGTTGGACAACTTCTGTTTCATCAAGTGAGAATTTTGTTGCAGTTATGCTGAAAAAGACATTATACGCGTATGATGTCTTTTTTCACAGATTTGGACTATTTTGGTTATGCTCACTCTCAGTAGCCCCCTTATGCTCTGTCCACTCACAAAATTCAGTTTGAACTCTGTTTAAGCAAGTTATGGCTAATTTAGGCTTTTCGTGGCAATTTTCCACTTTTTACTTGTTTTGGGTCAATTGTGATCCAAATGGGATGAAACTTGAAATATAACCTCTAGACAGCTATTACAATGGATCTGTGTTGGCAAAGTATCAAAATATGTCCAAAATTAGGTCAAAGACATAATACGCGTATGATGTCTTTTTCATCAATTTGGGTCAAGACTTGATATTGATGCTTTCTATAGTGTTTGTAACAATCTTGTCAGGTCAGATATAAAAAATAAGCAGTGGATGTGCTAAAAGACATTATACGCGTATGATGTCTTTTGTCCCAGATTTTGACTATTCTTGGTTTTAAGCTTTCTCCAATGTTTATAATTGAGTTTCAAGTGTTTTTGTCAGGTTTGAATGTAAAAACAAGATCTGAATCCAAAATTTCCTACTCTTTGCGTTTCATGGACTCCGACTTGTCTTTTTGGGTTTCTTTGAGTGTTAATGCTCTTGTTTTAAGTTGAAATTAGGCTATAACCCCCCTTTTGAACACTATGGTAAAGTCAAAATTTTTGTTTTGGTCTCTGTTTGGTCATTTAGACATCATACGCGTATGATATCTAAAGTTGCAAATTTCTAATTTTTTGGCACAGAATCCTTCCTAAAGCTTTCTCAAGTGCTCAGCAACTCCCAGATACACAGAAAATTTCTCTGACTCTTGTTTATTGCAAGTTTCACTACTAACTCAACGGTTTAGTGATCTAACATGCAATCAACCATATCAAGCAAATACTCCAATGATTACTAGCTCTAGATCAGGATCAAATGAAGTCCTACCTAAGCTATTCCTAATCATAAAATGGGTTTGGTAATTGTGATTTTAAAGAGATCCAGATATGGCAACAAAAGAAGGTCCACCGACTTTAGAATTTGAGGAATACGATCAAGTTGATCTGCAACCTTTGAAACGACTTAGCACGGATATTGTTGGGAAGATAAGAACGTCAAGGATCTTTTATGGACTTCTCATGCCAAATCAAGGTAGTTAACACCCATGAAGATCATCTATATCTTCAAAGACAAGGGTTCAAGAGATCTACCAACTTACCTATTTAGGGATTGTTATAACAATAACTTTGTTATGATGAGTCCTGAGGAGGTAGAATATACCAAATACCAAGGGTACTCTATAAGAGATTGGATATTGGGCTAAGGACTAGAAACTATTCCAAGGGGAATTGTGCGAGAGATCTTTTGGGAGAAATATTTAAAAACCCAAACCTACCTTGTCACGAAGAAAACCGAGTGACATTAAAGCCCGTCCAGGGCTACATGAGTTACTATTTCCAGCAAATTGGTTTGAAGGACTCGAGACAGGACCAACTGCCAGAAGAGTTGGAGCTGAGCCAAATAGACATGTCAAACCAGCTGATTTTCAAAAATGGGTCAGAAAATGCAGTGGATCTGGGGATCCATATGACCATTGTAAGATGCCCAAAATTAGAAATACCAGCAGAAGAAAGATGAGTGTCATTGTTCTAAAAGGATTGCTAAACAAAGAACTTCATGCTATACTATATAGCAAGAAGCATATGACCCTATAAGAGTGTGTATCCAATGCTATTGACTTGGAAGACAATTGTGATATTTTCAATAAAGAAGATATCCCTACGGATACTCAGAGTGAGAAAACAACATCCACAAAACCAACACAAGTGGGAACGACTACTGCAGCACCTCTTACATCCATAGAAGACATGCTCAAAAGGATGAACAAAATGATGAGTAACATGAAAAAAGCACCTATGAGAGGACCAGGGCAAGGGATACCTCAACAAGGAAAACCAATGAGACCGCAAAAATGGTATGCTATTGAGGGTACATGGACCAACCATGAGACCAATGAATGCTATTATCGACCAAAGTACGATGTAAATGTTCATTATCTCCCCAGAGGCCACAAAGACAACCCTTGTACAAATATCAGCCTAAGTGGAGTAGATTTCGAGAGAGCATATGAATTATTATCAACAATCAAAGAGGATGGATCAGCTCAGATCACAGCTTAGCAAGGCAAGAAAGTCAAAGTGGTCATTTTAACAAGGACATAGTGGATGAGGCATTAAAGCTGCCAACCGAAGGAATGACAATGAGGGCTAGAGATAGGAAAACAGCTAGTACATTCGCCAAGGATATAGCTGCTACCACCTTCTCTGACCTAATTCTCAAGCAAGTGGAGGATCCCGCCCGTCTTTATCACCAACACTTCCATTTCCTCTCAAAGACACCACCAAGATACACAACTCCGAATCATGCGGTTGCAACTACTTTCACACTAGTGTGGAAGTCAACCACAAGGAAAACAATAGATCACGTGTAGTACGTGCTTACAACACTCAAGAGCACAACGAAGGAAGGAAAGATAATGTATCTGGGTGCTCCAAAAGTTCTAACACGAATCGCATACCATGCTATTGAAATGGCCGACAACTTGCGATGCCCAGCCCCGGATGAGAATACATGGATAGTATCAGCTCAACCCTCTCCACGAACCACTAGATCAAAGAAGAAGAGGTTATATAAATCAAATGAAGAATCAAGAGAAATCTCGCATGAAGCCCACAACAGTGAAAGCTTTAATAATGAAGAAAAAAGGGCAAGGAGAGAAGAAATGAAGAAGAAAGCGGTGGCAACCCATAAAGAAGAACCTCAACCGAAAAAAGCAAGGTTTAAAAGAGAAAAAGAATCGTATGAAAGAAGTCACCAAGCTGCTGGAGAGAACCCAAAGTCATGGAGTCCCAGGGAAATCAAGGGTCCTAGGACCAAGAATCCTGAGAAGAAGATTGAAGAAGATCCAAAGGATCTGCTTGAGCGAATGTATGTAGAAGCCGAAGCCTTGAAGGTACAAGAAGCTCTAGAAGCGCAAAGGAAAGCAAGAGAAAAGTCGAATGTGCAACAAAGACAAGCAGAAGTTGCACAACAACGTGAACCACAACATGAACAAGGAGAAATGTCTCCAAGATCCACTTCACCCACTACTGAACAAGAAGACCATCCAATGCCAAGTACAAGCCCTTCACCAACTCCCAAATCCAATGAAGATGAGGAAACAAAAGGAAAAGAGAAACAAGAGGAGGACTCCAGTTATGAACAACCCAAGGAAACAAACAAAGATGAAATTGGACCTTCTACAAGAACACAAGCAGAATCAACTGAAGCATCTATAAAGCCCAAGAAGATTCAATTGAACCATCTACCAAGCCACAAGCAGAATCCGCTGCACCGTCGAAAGAGTCACAAGCCGAATTTGCTGCCACGTGGAGTATCTCGTGATTGCTTAGACTTCTTAGCCTCTTGTGGGCGCAGAGAGGTAGATTGTCTCTTATTCCTCTTGGAACGTGTGGGAGATCTACCTCGCCATTGGATCTTAGCCACATTATTCTTGGAAAAATTATTCTTAGAGTAGGGAATATTTTCTTTCATCTCTTGGTCATCATCATATCTTTGGGCATGAATGATGGCTTCAAGTAAAGTTTTTGGATGTTGGGTCTTGATATGAAGAAGATAGTCTTTGTCAAGACCCTTATTAAAACCCCGTTTCTTTTGGAATTCATCTAGACATTCTAGTTTTAATATGATTTTTTGATACTTTGAAAGGTACTGTGTGAGAGAGAGGCCAGACATACGGCATGCATCCCATGCTTACCAATTCTTATCTTCTTCATTGGAGTCCAAAAACTCTTTGAAGAAAGAAGCTTGAAACGCCGCCCAAGAGACGGAGAACGAGCATCTATTGGAAATGTCATCCACCACTTATAGGCCTTGCCTTTAAGAGATAGACTTGTTTCCAAAGCCGTCTTTATATCCGGGGTGTGTCTCAACCTATGAATATCACTCCATTTGTGTAAGAACGTATTGACCGCATCCTTGTTGTGATCACACTCTTCCCCGTGAAACTCAGGAATGGTGATATTCTAAGCAATGCATTGCTACCTTCTGCATCTTCTGAAGCACTTGTCTCTTGGACTCCTTGAGTCGTGCAAGCTTGGTTTCCTTGAACCGTGCCACTTGTGGCTCCTTGAGCCGTCTGTGAATTCATAAATGTCATAAGTAGCTCAAAAAATTTTGTAACATTTGCAATGAGTGCAGAGAGGTTGCGTTCAAGTACACTTTGGCAATTTTCCAAAGTCTTGAAAGCAGCTATACCTACAAGGCCATGATCTCCTAGATCATCATCGTCATGCATATTAGTGTCAATAGCACCCATGGTGCCCTGATTTTTATCTATGTGCTCAAAATCAGAAGTGTGTATAAGTGGGATATCCTCATTGGCCATAGTAAACACACACTAATGTAAAGAGAGAAAAAAAACGTCAACTTGTACCTTGTAAAGCTTGAAGTCTTTGGTTTTTTATGCTCTACAATTTGTGTTGCATGGGAACCTCGCCTTACGAAATTGTAGCGCTTTACGTGTTGTTCGTTGTAAGAACACCTTTGTGGATTCTTCACAAAAACTTGTTGTTTTTGTGAAGGCTTTTCTTCATGTGTGAAGATTTTTCCTTGAAGAAAAATGAATTTTGGAGGAAAACTTGCCTTTCCTTCAAGAAGTAAAAAGGAAGGGTGAAACTACTTCATTGAGGTTTGAAGCTTTACTTTTCCTTTTAGCTTTCTTGTCAACACAAGTATGCTATCTTTCCTTATTATACACAACAAGGTTGAATAGCTTAGATGGTAGAGTGGTGGCCTCTTACCCTCATGGGGTGGGTTCAACCCTTCTTTGTGCAAGGGTTTAGAGGGTCTTCCTACATAGCCAACGGAGCCTTGGTGTCGTAGAGTTTCCAGTCGACTTTGCCAGTCGCCCATTGTGGAGGATGCATCTGGGGCAGTTTTGGCCAGTTGTCGTTGTCTGCCTTCGCGCGCTACGCACAAAAGAAATTGTGCCTGCCTTCTTTTTGTTGCACAACGGAGACATCGTTGTTTGCGGGTCGTGGTAGACAAGCAGCGCGTCGCATGCACATTCAACACACTTTTCTCCTTTCCCAAAAATAGCTCGGAGACTAGTGAAAGGGCGGTGGTAATGTGTGTGCTAGTCTCCATCCAACCGTGCTATCTTATAGCCTCCCCCTAGCGTACACACTGTCCGACCGTGCCGGTGGCCTTGCCCTTAGGACCCATGTCCTTACACTCACCAATCTATCTGATATCTCCTTGACAACTCTCATGAAGGGTAGTTAGGGATAAGAAGACAAGTAGATTATTGTGCTTTTCTTATCTCCCTTAGAGATTTCACTTTAATTCATTCTCTTCCTAGCAGTAGGTCTTTTGACAAGGTTGTGTAAGTGTCTTCTTCTCCTCTGTCTTCCCCGATTTTGGCTTGATTGATTCTTGCTGGCTGTCATCATCTTTCTCTGAATCCTCTTGAACTTGGTAAACTTTTCTTGTAGTTTGCTTTGTCCTTGTCATATGATAGCCAAAAAGGGATATGCTGAAAAATATGCCCGAACAAAGCGATAGCAGGTGCTTCAAACTTTACCGACCATGCGCTATCGTGTTGTGTGGGAAGATAAAGAGAAATTGTCTGACACCTTATGAGATTCCTCGAACAAAGCGATAGGAGGTGATTCCAATGTTCACAGCCATGCCCTATTGTGCCGTGTGGAAAGATTAGAAGAAATCATTTGACACCTTATGAGATTGCCCGAACAAAGTGATGATAGATCCTTTCAACGTTCATGACCATGCCCTATCGTGCCGTGGAGGATGTTGTGTTTTGTAGTAATTAGCGGTGATTAATATGGACAAATGGAGATCATGCATTTCCAAGTAATTAGCAACAATATATTCACAATTGCAGCTCACACATATTGCAGAAGCGTTTCTAAGCGTTTTGACTTATTGGCAGTAGAGCAGCTCTACATCATCTTTTTCTTCGCCTTTGTGGATATTGTATATTGTATTGCTTTCTCGGCTGTATTAATTAATGTATGATACGTTAATAATGCGTTAATTTGCTCCTAGAGTTTTAATTAACTGGCTGCAGTGATGATGTCTGCACTAGATAGCTGGAAAAGTTAATTTGAAGGAGATTTCTCAAGTACAACTGATCCTTGAGGTTTAGCATGACGACCATGATGACGTCGTTTTGTTCGTGTGGCCTTGTATTATGTTGTTCTAACATTGTACAAGCTCGAGAGTCCAAAATCTTGTCTCTCACTAAATAATGTGATTATTTACTTTTCTCTCACTTTTTAGGCTTGTTTTGTCATATAAACACCTTGTGGCAGTCTCCAAACAAGTTTCACTAAATTTGAACAAGATTTGCCGAAGTTATCAACTGTTTAGTGTCCATAGACTTAGTTTTCAAGAATCTGGCTTAAGTCTCACTTTTGTGATCCAAATTTCACCAAATCTGATTTGTGGAGTCTACTTGATATGCTTGACCTTGTGGTATACTCAATTGTGCAAAAATGTTCAAATCTGGGGCAGATGTAAATAATTATGATTATTTACTTCTGGGATTTTCATGTAACTTTTTGCCAAAATGTTGATACAAACAGGTTAAGAAACTCAACTTAAGCTCCTAGCCAAGTTTCACCAAGTTTGGATAAACTCTGGTCAATTTGTCAACAGTTTGGTGTCTGCAGAGACTGACTTTACAAATCTGGCCACAATTTTCACTTTATAGATCCAAATCTTACCAAATTTGATGTGAGTGCTCAATACAACATGATAGAACTGCTGGTAAGTTTGGTTGGCCAAAAGGGTTGAAAAATAGGACAAAAGTAAATAATCATGATTATTTACTTCTGATAAATTTTTACATATTTTTTCTCGACTGAGCATTCATACATGCTAAACACTACTAAGCCTCTGAGTCAAGTTTCAATAGATTTGAACAAGATTTAGCAAGTCAAACTCAATTTCTCGACAATCAATACTACGGATTTCAGTTTTTATCAAGTTTTTGGTATGTTTTGTGATCCAAATTCTATGAGCCTTCATGAAAGATGTTTGTAATCATGCATAGAGTCTCTGGTATCAACCTTGGCCAATTTTGAGCTAAAAGTAAATAATCACGATTATTTACTTTTGGCCTAAAATGAACACTTTTTTCTTTTTTTTCAATGGTCGTTCTTTTTGTGATAAGTTTTAAGCCTCTAAGTCAATTCAAAACTTAATTTGGCCTAAATTCTCAAGAAAATGTAAATAATCTAAGTTTTTGCAAACTCTTGAAAATTTACCTCAAATGCTTCTTCAAGCTTACCCACTGGTTCATACAAACTTTATGAGCAAAATCTCCAGCCTGATTCAGTGATTGACAGTCTTTTGGTGTTGTTTCAAGTTGTAGACCTAAAATTTTGCAACTTCACATAAACAACTCACAAATGATTCTTTTAGAGTGAGCAATGATTTGAGATTCCACCTCGGATGCTACTTACCCTACTCCTAGGTTCTTCTGCAATTGGATTGTGAAAAGTGTCCACAAACACTTGTTTTCTTGTTTTTTATGGTTTTTTGAGCCTTGATCTTAAGACTTTTCCTGTCTATCAAGCATTCTCAAAATCCTAACCTAATCCGACAATCCTACAAGGTACTTAGCAAGTACAATCTACGTCCAAGCTACCTCTACACAGCAAAAGACGACACTCTTAAGCTATGTGGTTTTAAAGAGAAAGTTTAACTCTAGGTGATCCTAGAGAAAATTAAAGGAGAACTACACAAGACGCTCTTTTTTTTCCCTAGTTTAGTTCTATTTGTCCCTGGCAGTGGCACCAAATGTGGAATGGGTTTCTAACCTCACTCTTATCTTATTACAGACATAGCGAGAACTACGAACATAATTGTCAATCCATGGGACGAAGCTGACTCGACTAATACATGGAGGCTGTAAGAGGGTGTCAATCTCTTGGAAAACAACTGACAACTTGCATCTAACACAAGCTACACTCAAATGACCTAAGTCATCATCAAAAGCTCGTCACTAATCGGCAAACAAAACATGACCATTATAGCATGAGACGACATCCAAATGTTACAAAACTTCTAGGACAATTATATAAGACCTAAACGCACATGATTATGGTCTCAAATCTCACTTTTGATGAAGTGAAAGAAACGCGATTATTAACAGTAGTGAGATTTTTGACCTAGTCGTCTCTGACCCCGAATGCATCTAAATGCTTAGCAATGATACCCCAATACCCCACCTATGCTTATTTTGTGATTTCCTAGCTTAAATTCCTACTTATGATGAAATTATGCCGCGGGTCGATGACACCAAAATCTATGATTTACCATGATATTTTTATGTCAATGCATAGAGCTCTTACCTGCGGTTGCAATGTAACAGACGACACTGCAATGTGACAACCGATAAGGGAGTAGGAAGCATGAGAAGGAGAGAAATGAGCATCGTTAGCTCACGCTGTGTATTTCTTATCTAAAAACTTCACAATAACTTACAAAATTTTTCTTTCATACCTTAGCCAAGGTTTCTTTGGTCAAAAACTAATAATTTGGGAGCTCTAACTAAGGATAAATTGATACAATCTAGAAGCTTATAGCCCCGGCTCATTGATTACAATATCCACTTGGAAAATAGGAGTTACAATATTCTCAATTTATCAAAAGAATAAGAGCTCCCAAAAAATGTTACATGGGTTAGCTTGCTGCTAATAGAGGCCAAATGGTTGTGGATGTCTCCATGTATGGGGATGATGAGGTAGGTGTATTGTGACATATTTCCTCAAGACACAAGTATGCTTGTAAATCCAAACATTGAGGTTGGTGATACTGTGCTCTTTATCTGTCTCAGGTATGTTTTGCCCCTTTGCTAATTATTAGTGCATATGCACCTACAAGGGCCTCATTGGGGGATGTATTTCCTTTGACTTCAAGTGTCTTATGAGGGATCTTCCAGAGGCTATGGCTATGCAAATATCCATACTTGATCCTCTAGTGACACAGTGCCTATTCAACAAGAAGGGAAGCATTTCAAGTTTTTTTGAATAATTTGACATGTTGACCTGCAATTACATAATATACCCCTATATTGAAGGGTAAGTCTTAACTCCTAACAATTTTTTATATTTTGGGCGGTATTCCTAGCTAATTGTTATTTTCATGTAGAGGGCATTGGAGTCTTATTATCTTCAATCTTTTGGAGAAAGATGTTATATTTATGAGTTCATTGTCAAGTATACATGGGAAAAGTAAAATGTAAGTCTAAAGTATGATCTATGCTTGATGGCCCCTTGTTTTCTATTGGTAGCTTTTTGATTGATGTCTTCTTGCAATGATGCCACACTTGAGTGCCCACACTCTCCTAGGGCACCAATTACAGATGACTCAGTGTTTCCTTTGTCACCAAAGAAAGGTAGAGCTGCCAAGGGTTTGGATGCAAAGAAAAGGGATCACTAGAAGAAGAGCCACGCAAAGAGCCCTTCAAAGAGGATCCATACAAATATTAGCCTACAAAGAAGAGCCCTTCAAAGAGGAGCCATACAAATAAGAGCACTAGAAAGAAGATCCCTACAAAGAAGAGCCATGCAAAGAAGAACCCTACCAAGAGGAAGAGCCCCACCAAGAATAAAAGCCCTACAAAAAGAAAAGAAAAAGCAAAGGGCCCTCCATTCCATTCACAATCTAAATTCAAGGTTCCAAAGCGTTGTTCAGCTAAGAACAATATGGGGGAGGCACCTGGCTCACCTTTCAAGCTACCATTTATGTTTCCAAAGAAGGTTGCCAAGTCACCCAAGCCAACCACTCCTCAGGAGCCCAAAGCACCAACCCCCATAGAACCCACTGCCAAGTCCTCCATGCCAAGAGTTGAGGAGCCTAAGGAATTTAACTCACCACCACCCCCTCCTGAACCGACCTCACCCCCTCCTGAACACAAAAGAAAAAGGGTCTCTGAGGATGCAGGATTCTCCCGAGCAAAAAGAAAAGTGGAGTTTCATAATTGATTACTCCACAAAAGTTATGTACTCTTTTGTTCATTTTGTCTATATGAACATACACCCTTTGGTGGTTCATAATTTTGTACTTCAAAATTTAATACCAGCTATTTGATTCTTGATTTTGTATCATGGTGCCATGTAAATTTAAAACAACATAAATAATGATCACAACAAGGTAGAAAAGACATGTATATTTGCAAAATGCAATGATTACAGCATTGAACCCCGGTTTTGTAGAGTCCTTGCAAGTGGCTCAATTACAACTCTTTTTGGGGGAAGACATGTCATTCAAGAGGTTGAATTCTCCATCCTTGTGCTTACAAAAATGCCATCCACTTTGAATCTATACTCAAAAGATGTTTCAAAAAGAAACTCAAGAGATTCTCTAACTTCCTGTTGTCTCTAATTTTTTGTTACTATAAGGCTTCTATGCTCAGTGTGTGGATGGACTACGACCTTTAGTTGAAACTCTGGAAAATTTTTCTCAAAGTCAAGAGGAACCCAGCTACTTAACTTTCTTCTCCATCTCCTATAGTCATAGCCCAAAACTAATGACTGACGACATAGTTGATATGAGATAGACATAGAATTTGGGCTTACTCTACAACTGATATAATCGCCAATATGGAAAGTGTCTTTGGTAGTCCATCCTTCTCCAAGTACATTATCCAGTTCATTCATAGAAATCCTTCGATTAAGTTACATCGTCATTGTCCTTTGTAAATTCATTGTTTTGAAACATGCCACAAAGACATGTATAGACAAGAACCATTGAACTTCAATCCTTCTTGAAATCCTACCCAGAGACATAGCTTTAAGGATTTCTTCTTTGATCTTGGATTTGAATCTAGAATAGTACATGCATCAGGGTCTTCCCAATCAAGTGATCTTATGGTGGGAATGGATAACTGATGTAGTTCTCCATATGCACCTTCTTGTGAAGGAAATTTTGTATTCTGTAAAATAGACAAACAAATTCATTGTTTTGTAAATAGAAGGTGGCTTGTCAGCAGCTAAAGACTCAGCTGAGTCTTCTAGAAGACAAGTCAAAAGAAAGAAAAGTAAGGGGAAAAGTTGCAACCGGTTCTTTGGTGAAGTTCAAAAACTATTCACCTATGGATGCAAAGTGGATGGAACAAAGCGAATATGTACAGTCGCCAAATGTATTGCAACTTTACCTTCAAGCCTTTGGTTTACAAGCCACGTCTTCTCTAACTCAGATCACTTCAGTAAAATAGAGTTACCAAGGCAATAGCCTCCTAAACAACACTTGGACTAGATATTTTCTAATCCCCACAGCTACGCACAGTGCTATCAAAATCGCAAAAACGGAGAGGTTTCTCACGTAAAAACATGTTCAATTCACAGGGGAGCTCATCGCCAAGTTTCAACTTCTGTATGTCGCTCTTGAAACTTGACCACCTCTCTAGTTGGTCAACTAAGAGTGATGTTTTCCTAAGTTACATACATGAACCATTTCCTAAACATTTGTTCAAACCTTTGAGTGAACCCAGATTTTGGCCACAATGGATGTGTGCGTTAATGAATCTACACCTACACACTTTTGTGACAAAGAGGGCTATGATATAGTCCCAATCCATATGGTATTTATTGAAATGATCGAGGAGAAACATGTCTTCTCTAATCACTACTATGATGCCACAGACAAGTTGGAATAAGAAACGATCACCACGGAGAAATTAGACTTAGAAAAAGAGCATGTAAGAGCCAAACTTCTACTCAAGGGAGGAGAAGAAAAGTTTTTTGAGTTTCTAAACCAACATCAAAGATGCCAACAAAGATATTGCAGGAAACAATACATAACTCACGAAGAAAACTGCAAAACATGCACTAGAAAAAAAAACCCAATTCTTGATGAAAGTAGATGCAACGGACTGCTTGAAAGACAAGATAACTGGAAGATATCTAGACACAAAACAATCAGAGCAACAAAACCAAACAAAAACAAAGTCATTCAAGCCTGATAAGACCAAAGGAAAAGAACCTTTAATGATAAAAATTGAACATAAAACAAAATACAAAGATCTAAAACGGACTTTGAAATTAGAAGTGTGGACCACGGAGATGGAATCAAATAGTGACAAACAAGGAGAAATCAATGTTCCATCTCATTGTAAAAAATATATTTTGCAAGATCACAAGATCATTGTAGAGCAACCCTTATGACAACCAAAAGAACCGCGGACATTAGGAAAAATTTGGACTCTCAAAGGGGCCCTATAAGGACTTTGACTTTCTCTCTCTTGTCCGAAACGGGCGCACGGTAAAATTTTTACAAATGAAATAAAAACTTATTGGACCTTTTGGATTTAGAATGTACTCATTGACATCTATCCATTGTTATATAGTATGCCATCAGATTGCTTATATTCTAGAAGATTCCATTTTTTGATGATGTGACAACTCCATATTATAAATGGAATCTCTCCCCACATTTCTTCAGTGGGGAGTCCATAACTTCTATAAATCAACTCCAAATTTATTGGAGTTTGGAGATTTAGAATCTACTTTCTAAGATCAACAACTCCATATTATAAATGGAATCTCTCCCCACATTTCTTCAGTGGGGAGTCCATAACTTCTATAAATCAACTCCAAATTTATTGGAGTTTGGAGATTTAGAATCTACTTTCTAAGATCTTTCCAATGATATATTGGTTGATAGGGTTTTGACAAAGTGTTTATGTACTTCAGTGGTTTGTCCACTTTGGACAAGAGAAGCAAAGTCAAATCTCCTTAGGGGCCCCTTTGAGAGTCCAAATTTTCTTCTTTAGTCAAGTCGTTTGCAATGTAGGTAGGTCTAGGTTCTTCTCCTGGTTCGGCTAGGTCTATCTTCTTTGGACTCACCCTATTTTCTTAGTTCCCTGACAGGTTGCTCGACTATGATCTTTTGGTCTTGGAGAGTATATTTCTTATAATGGGATGGAACACTCATTACATCTTTACTCTCTTCCTCGGTTGTTTCCATTTCAATGGTATACATCTCATTTAGAGCTTTCTTCAACTCTTGATATTTCTTCTTTCGTTCAACTCGTGTCATGGATGAATCATCGTCCCGGTGTTTAGGTTTTGATTGAGTTTCCTTTCTCATTTTTCGTTATGTCTTTGATGTTCCTTGTTTATTGTCTGAAGGATATACACCCGTGATTTTGTCTTTGACACAATCATGTACATCGATCTGTATCAGAAACTGTGTTCTGCTAGAAACTGATGACATAGGTCTAGATTTCAAGTTTCTTGTGTCTCTTTTTCTTCTATACCATTTTTGTCTTCTTGTTTTTTGGTTTGGAAAGTCAAAAAAAACTTTTCCTCCCCTCCTTTTAGGAGTAGTTGTGCTCTAACATGTTCTTTTTCTGACCCAAAATCTTCAGATGTAGCTGAATGTTCTTCAAACTCATCAGTAGCATCATAATAGAGGCTTGAAAAGACTTGTTGAGCTTTCAATAAGTCCTTGGGTTCCTGAACTTCATCTTCAATGTGAATGGTCAAAATCATTCGTATGGGAATTATGTCATAACCATCCTCATTTCAAAATTGAGTAGGCATAATAGACGTATTCACACACACATCCATTGTTGCCAAAATTTGAGTCCATTCAAATGCCTCAAACAAATGCTCTAGAAAGGGTTCAGGTATATATGCTTCGTCCGTGCAATCCCTTTCTAAAATACATTCTTCTCATTTTAAACTCCCATTTTCTGAGGCTCCACATCCAAATAGGCGTGTCTTTGTTTAACCAAGACGGAAGCTTTGATTGAACTGAAGAGATTGAGTCAAATTCTTGAATGGGTATTTTCATGACATCTCTATAAGTGTGATCTTTCAAATTGACATCTGTCAAATTGACCCTTGTGATTGATCCCACTTGCTTCAAATACAGGTAATTGTTTCCCCAATCTTGAATGGGTTGTACTTGTCGCATGAAGGTCTTCCGAAGATGATTTCATAGTTAAGTTTCTTCTCAAAGTCCACTATCGTAAAAGTATGTTAATAATCAATTCCACAAGATCTAACTATCACTTTATCAAGCAGTCTTAGGGGTCTTTCTATCTGTCCATCCGACAATTGTAATTTCATTCAAGTTTTCCTAATGGCTAATTTTTCGCGTGATTCCCATACTGCTTTTGTGGCTATGGCTATGCCAGCTCCACTCTCCAGTATTGCCATGGTTTACACATCATTATATCTCACAGGAAGAGTTGTGTTTCCTTCTTCCCCCTCGTAGTATTCTTCAACTTTGTTCATTAGAATGGATCTAATCTACTTGTTATCCAATTTGTGTTTCAATTTTCCCAAATTTTTTGCAAGTAGCCCTGTTATCCCCATCTTCTCTAGAGTTTTTTGTAAATCATTCCATAAATATGGTCTGATTTTTAACAGCTCTTCTAAAGTGAGAGTGCATTGAATGGGTGTAGACATGATTGAATGGATGTTGTCTACCTCTAGGGTCTGTTCCGCTCTTTTTACGTGAGTGGTTTTACACAATATGGATTCCTCTTTGTTGTCTCCTAAGTAAGAGGGTAGTTTTTCTAGAGTCATTGATTTAGAAATTCCTGATGCTTCAAATCCGCAGTCCCTATATAATGATTGGATATCATTGTCCATATCAAGAGGTAAATGGTCTAACCAAACTTCCTCTATAGGAGCTGACTTCAAAGTTATGCTCCCATCATTAATCACCTTACTTTTTCCCATAAATGTCCTGGCCAATCTTCCTCCACGAATGGAATTCCATCTAAAGCGTCTTCGCTGTCATGCACTATGAATTCTGGTTCTTTAGTTTCAAGGTGGGGTTCTACCACTGAGGGCGAGCTTTTTGAAATGGGGCCTCTAAACCCAAACCAATGGGCCTACCCTCACAAAATGTTCGTAAAGAGGTACGCACACTACTTGGGGCACCACCTTCTTTTGGGAGTGGAGAAGGAAACCAATCAAAATAACACTTGCACTCACCCACTCAAGCAACACACTTTGAAAACCCCCTTACTCTATATACACTTTGGACACTTGAACACCATCAACGATTATGCAACCCAATGCCGTGCATCAAATGAAATATGCAATTTGTGGAATAGCATTCACCTTCTCCCCGTAAAAATACCCATAATACATCCAAACTCCTCCTCTCTCAAGCACTCATCAAAAAATCATGCGCACAAGACTTGCCTCTCAAACACACAAGAGAATCCCTTACATCAAACTAACACACTTTGCATACAGAGCTCATCTCCATCTATGCAATGCCGTGACACAAATAAAATCACCATGAGAGGTAACCACATGCATATGTAATGAAGCAAAAGAGAGTTGGAGTGAGAAATTTCTTTAGACCAATTGAATAAGTGTGGAGAAACAAACCAATGGTAAATTGAGAATAGAACACTTACTTGATTTCTCTCACACCTTTGAAGGGGAGGACAGACGCTGGCTAACCATCACGAATTGCGACACTTGAAAGTTTTGAAGATGATTTAATGATCATTAACATAACCATGAGGGAGATCATGATGTATTTACAAGTTATTGAGGTGCTACAAATGATTTATTGGGTTGATGGAGTAAGAGATTGTAGAATAGAAAGAGTGGAGGATAGAGTTGCACTTCCTCCAAAGAGGAGGGTTAGGAGGGAGGATGCGAAAGAGGGGGAGTTAGGGTTTTCTCTACTATTGATCAAGAAACAACATGAAGTTGAAAATATAGGTGTGTGTCCTTGAGTCTGTCCAAGGGGGACTATTTATAGTTGTGTAGGAGTGGGATTATGCTACACTTAATTAGGGTGAGTGATTAGCCCTAATTAAGTGTCCTTTGACCACTCATTGAATATTAGACATAAAAGGGACTATTTATTCACCAAAAATATCATTTTAGATCGTGAAGGCTCCATAGGGGTGCATAATGTAGGTGGGCCCCACCATGAGGCCCTACGGGTGGCTCCTGTGGGGTATCTCAACTTGTCTGTCTTGGCATTTAGAAAGCATCTTTAGGTTCGTCCCATCACATACAAGTGACCTTGAACACTCATTGCTCTTCTAGAAGATGAGTAGGGGAAAAATAAGATCTCACCCTCTTGATTTACTTGATTTACAGTTCCCTTTTGCTGCGAATCTGACAGATTTACACTATTTTGACCATAACCTTTTACCTGTAGCTCGGAATGACATGCTTCAAAAGGCAAATTTGACCTTCTCAACATTTTTGATATGAATTTGGACTATTCTTCACGCCCATGCACCAAGGAATTCGGTTTGGAAGGTCCACACTAGGCTAGGGAACCTTTTGCTTCCAAGTCTTCTTGTATGGGCCCTTTGCTTGTATGCATCCAAGGGGAATCATGCTTTTTCAAAAGGGTATGATGCTTAAACAAATAGAGAAGGGCCCAATATTATTTTATTGTGAAAAGAATATACAATTTGAGTCTTTTTGAAGGGAGAAAAACTATATGTATATTCTTAAGAGATATTGGGCCACCTATGTAGGGGGCATAGAAGACTTGTAGAGATGGACCATAATCTTTGGTAAAGACAAGTGGAGAGTTGATTTTCCATGGTAATTTATCTATATGGGATGGAAGATGGATATATTATTTTTCTACTACTAATTCACAAGAGATAAGAAAGTTTGGGGGTAGATAGTTGGTTATTGTATGCTTACTTTTATTTACAAAGCAAAAAAGAAAAGGGTGGTAATATAAATATATGACTAAGATGACATTTTTGGGAAGAGTACAATGTATGTGTCGCCACAAAGGTTAAACGAAGAGGGGAAATTTACTCTAGACAACTTAATAGTGTAGAAAAATATATACACATATGAAGAAGAGGACGTTGAGTAGGCTGAAAAATGTTGCAAAAAGATGGTTACCATTTTATGCCACTCACCACCACTTGGGGTTTCTCTTTACTAGTGTCTACCACAAGCTCCTCAGTTGTTGCTATACTCTCAAGCTTGGGTTTTTGTTTTTCCAGGACTTCTTGAGTAATTCTTACCAAATTTTGATAAACTTCAAGCTTGGCTGCTTCCATATCTGAAGAAGGATAGTTTTCCATTTGTTTTCCATGTTTTTTCCTGCTTTAAGTCTTGCTTGGAAACTTCCAAGGCTGCATTGATTGGCTCAAAAATTTTGTCTACCAAAATTGATCCTCCAAATTTTATTGTGATTTCTTTGATTTCACTCCCAGTTTCTTTCACTCCTTCCTGAAATAGTTTCTTGGATTTTTCCTCAATTTCATCCTTTTGTTTCTATTTTTCTAGTTATGGCAGTTTCGAGTCCTTGGATTAATCATAGGTCTTACCATAGGAGGTCTAACACCTTGATTAGCTACATAATACATTGGTGTAAGCTCTAGTGTAGCATAAGTCACAGGTTCTTCCATTGGAGGTGGATGTGAATTATACCACTCTCCTTCTACCAATATTGTAGATGGGTTAGACTCAACATAAGGTGTAACAGACACTAGTGTGTGTTCATCTATGACTCCTTATGAATAATGCATGAACTATACAAGCACTGCATTATGTCTAGGATATGGAGGTTGTTGACCCAACACTGGTTGTGGTCTTTCCATACCCATTGGTGGTCTTTGTATTGGAGCCATATGCAACGGGCTCATCATACAAACAACAACACGAGGTTCGCGCAAAACAAACTCCCACACACTATGGCTCAGGAGGCAAGGGATCTTGGAAGGATAAATATATAAGATTAATTAAATTATACCGTCGATCGGTGATTCTAATTTTGTAGTTGATAATTTGGTATTGTTATTGTTAACTTAGAAAAATATCACTCTCTCTTGACCAACCAGAGAGATGGTCAAGTATCGGAAGCGACATACAAAATTTGATACTTGACGATGGTTGTTCGAAAACAACCACATCTCTCACGAGCAATTCGACGTGGCGGTTGGATCACTATAGGCGGTATGTTTAAACAAGTAATTTTGTATCAATTGTTTTGAGATGTTGATAATTGTTTAATTTGATTTGGGTTTATGTAAAGTCAAAGTGATTAAATATACATGCCTGTGAACAACGACGAGATAGAGGAGGATTAGATAGAAAAATATTTTGTCCAAACTTTCGTTGAGTTCCAATGTGGCACAATGTATATACACCTATTTAATTTTTATTGAAACTTTTTAAAATAGTTGATCTTCTGCCGTCGATAGTAGACTCGAGGTCGTGGCTTTATCTGGCGCGAACACTTCAATGCAAGCTAAGAGAGTCCTACAGATTTTCTTGAGCATCTGACATGAAAGGTCAGGAGAGCCGATAAAGAGCTTGATGGTGCTCGTTAGGGTTTTCACCATGTAGGCTTTACCTATTCTCTCTCCTGCCTTTCGTCCTGGCATCCTGGGATAATTAAGCCAATTTGGCTTCTTTTCTGCAATCCTGCCATGCTCTTTCCAGTTTCTGACTCTTGGAACCGGGCAGAAGGTTGCATCCTCCCGAATCTCCTTTGGTGCCTCCACCAAGTAGATGAGGTAGGCTAGGTATTTGTTCAGCCAACCTTTCCTCCATCTAGGTTGTGAATCTACTATCTTCTTTGATTGTTCCTCCTTTGTGATGTCGCTTTCGTAAAGAGCGACATATTGCTCCTCCTCTATTCTCTTTTCCCTCTTTAGCACTTCAAATTTCATCAAAGGGAAAGGCAGGCTGGGTTGCATCCACTGTTCATGGAGCACTTTTGTGTCTAGTCCTTGAAGTCTAATGGAGATTAGGAGTCTCCTCTCCCATTCCATTTCCGCATTGGCACTCTCCTCTGCTGAATTTTCTATTTGGTCATGGAGCCTTTGTTCTTCTTCTTCAGAGATTCTTGAAGTCGAGGCCACCTCTTGAGCTGGGGCTGGATCTTCAATTGTGGTTGTCTCTCCAGTTTCTGGTAGCTCTATGGCTGCTCCACCTGATTCTTCTTGTGGTGTCTTTGTCTCTCTTCTTTGTTGCTCTTGTAGCTGTTTGTGGAGGGCCTCATTCTCTGTCCGTAGTGTTTGATTTTCTAATGTGAGCCTCTCCTCTGCGGACAATGATCCCTCCGCAATGTGCAACCTTTGCACTTGCTCTAATCTCAGCTCTCTTTGTAAGCTTCGGACCTGGTCTTCCAAAACTGGTATGATAGCTCCCTCTTGTTCGGTTCCTGCTCTGCTAGCTCTAGGGGTAGTCCTGAGTCTAGTGATTGTTCTTTCTTGGAGCTCGACTCTCTCCCTTAGCTCAATGAGCTCATCCTTGGCCGCCTCCAACTCATCCTCTATCCGCTCCCTTGCTTCCTGTGCACTTGTTACTTCTCTTGAAGCCTCGGCTAGCTAGAGTATCAAGCCGTCTCTCTCGTTTTCCGCGTCACAGAGTGATGCTTTATGACTTTCAGATTCAGTCATATCATTCTCTAATTTTCTCTACAACTCCGCTTCCCTTTGTTTGGCTGTCTCAATCTCTACTTCCTTTGCCTTGGACCTTTCTTTTATCTTGCTGAGCAGTTCATGCACCGTGTGCATGTCTTTTTCATCATCATCTGTCAACTCTAAAGCTCTTTCCGCCACCACCTCCACTGGCTTTGGCTCTTCTAGTACTTTCGGTTCGTCCAGTTTCTCTTCACTTTCTTTTTTACTCTTTGTTTTTTCCTCCGTTCATCTTGTTTTTGTAGGGTGATCCCATAAACTGCCTCAAGGGCCTCTTCTTCGGTGTATCCTATCTCTACCAGATCCTCATAATCATTTCTCTTTTGCTGAACTGGATCTATCTTCTTTTCTTTGGTCTCGGCCTCTGGCTTTTCCAAATCATCTGTGTCCACCTCTACTGTGGTCTCCTCCACAATTTTTTCCATCTTCTTAGGGCTTGGTACATCAGTCATAGAGGGATGTTTGTCCTCAGCTTCCTTGGCTTTCCCTTTGTCGGCTTGCCCATCTTTCTCTTGAGGCTTAGTAGACTCATCTACTTTCCTTTTCCCCTTGTCGTCTTTTTTCAGCTCAGCTTTTAATTGTTGTACCTCCTCTTCAGTGTATGGCTCGACAGGTTGCTGCTCCAGAATAGCCTCTAACTCCTCATAAGATTTAATATATTGATTGTATTGATCAATATGTGGCCTGGCTGAGCTAGTTCCGACTTTAGTGGGGTCTGGCACTTACTTTTCTTCAAAGTCACCCTTTAGAGCTCTTTCCGCTCTAAACTGCTCCACTAATCTTTCCATTATTGCCGCTTTCTGACTTTTGGTTTGCTTGGGAGCAACCTTCTTCTTTACTTTCTTCTTAAGCGGCTCGTCCACATCCTCTTCAGGTTCTGAAACTACTTCTAGTTTCCGGCGTGCTCTTGTGGATGCCCTCTTGGATACTTCGGGCTGTTCTTCCTCCTCGTCGGCTTCTCTAAGCCACTCATTCTGGGAGGGAACCTTTGGCCACTGATCTCTAGCTCCAATAGCTTCATAAGCTATTCTTGTCAGAATTTCCGCTCCTCCTATGTACTTTGGCTTCTCGTTGTGCATGGCAATTACTTGCTCGTGGATGTGTTGAGCGTAATTCATCTCTTTTGACATATTGCTCTTTAATGCCCATGTGATGGTGGTCGCAATGGCATGGGGTGGTGTCGTATACTTTTGCGGTCTTTTACTGCAAACATGAAGAAATTGGTTGTACAGTCGGCAAAGGGTTGCCGCTCTTGGGTCCGCCATATCTCCATAGGTTGCATTCTGCTTCTTGGGCCCATAGACCTCTATGGCCTCCCGTCTTTCCCTGACCGAGCTCCCTTTGTTGTGCAGCTTCAATGCGTTTGCAATGAGCTGTGGAGTGATCTGTACTTCTACTTTCTCTCCATCCATGGCTGTCAATGTGGCTTTTCCATCCTTCTGAATGGATGTTGCCAACTCGTACACTCTTCTTGTATCCACACCTGATGGTCTCGAGGTGAAGAAACTGTGCAAGTCTACCCTTTCCAGGTACCTGCTGATGTCTTCTGACCTGCTATAATCTACCAATTCCTGTGGGATCATCGGTACATCCAGTGCTTGCCCTTGAGGATCTCTGAAAGTCCCTTGGTAGATCTTTATTCCCTCTTTCTCCAATACTGCTTCCTCCACCCAAGTTTTGGTTGGCTTGAGGGTTTCTGTTGGAATGTCAAAGGGTTCCGCTTCTGCAAGAGCATCTTTGATTGTCGGTCTTTTTCTCTTCGTTGCCGATGACTTGGCGGAATCCATGGATCCTGTAACTCCAATTTCAGAAGTTAGCGTCTTTCTAGTACTGAAAGCCGAAATGAAGCTTTTAACTATTTTCTCTTGGGTACTTCGGGCTGTTCTTCCTCCTCGTTGGCTTCTCTAAGCCACTCATTCTGGGAGGGATCCTTTGGCCACTGATCTCTAGCTCCAATAGCTTCATAAGCTATTCTTGTCAAAATTTCCGCCCCTCCTATGTACTTTGGCTTCTCGTTGTGCATGGAAATTACTTGCTCGTGGATGTGTTGAGCGTAATTCACCTCTTTTGGCATATTGCTCTGTAATGCCCATGTGATGGTGGTCGCAATGGCATGGGGTGGTGTCGTATACTTTTGCGGTCTTTTACTGCAAACATGAAGAAATTGGTTGTACAGTCGGCAAAGGGTTGCCGCTCTTGGGTCCGCCATATTCCCATAGGTTGCATTCTGCTTCTTGGGCCCATAGACCTCTATGGCCTCCCTTCTTTCCCTGACCGAGCTCCCTTTGTTGTGCAACTTCAATGCGTCTGCAATGAGCTGTGGAGTGATCTGTACTTCTACTTTCTCTCCATCCATGGCTGTCAATGTGGCTTTTCCATCCTTCTGAATGGATGTTGCCAACTCGTACACTCTTCTTGTATCCACACCTGATGGTCTCGAGGTGAAGAAACTGTGCAAGTCTGCCCTTTCTAGGTACCTATTGATGTCTTCTAACCTGCTATAATCTACCAATTCCTGTGGGATCATCGGTACATCCAGTGCTTGCCCTTGAGGATCTCTGAAAGTCCCCTGGTAGATCTTTATTCCCTCTTTCTCCAATACTGCTTCCTCCACCCAAGTTTTGGTTGGCTTGAGGGTTTCTGCTGGAATGTCAAAGGGTTCCGCTTCTGCAAGAGCATCTTTGATTGTCGGTCTTTTTCTCTTCGTTGCCGATGACTTGGTGGAATCCATGGATCCTGTAACTCCAATTTCAGAAGTTAGCATCTTTTTAGTACTGAAAGCCGAAATGAAGCTTTTAACTATTCAAATGACTTGAAAATTGAAACATGAGCTATTCAGGGCCTAAGGATGCAAGGTAGGTGAAAAAATATGCAAAATGGGCTCAAAATCATGCTGGAGACGTCATACGCGTATGATGTCTTTTGTGTCAAAATGACTTCATATTGGTTGTGCTTGTAGTTGATAGTGTATACATGAGTATCATATGCTTGGATTTGAGTTTGGATCCCATTTGGTCAAGTTTTGGCCAATTTAGTCCAGTTCCGGCTCTTGGCAAAATTTTGAAAGGGAATTGGATTTTATGATCCAAATTGGATAAAACTTGGTGGTTCACTTTCAAATGGCATGTAGATCACTTCTGTTTGGTGGTTGAAGCCCTGAGGTGCCAAAATCACATAGTGAGACATCATACGCGTATGATGTCTTTTAGTGTATTTTTGGACCAAATTTCTCTATAAGCTTGGATTTGGCTTTAGATAGGCTTATTCAGTGGATTTATGAAGTTTGGATAGATTTTGGGCTAAAAATGGCTCTGGAGACATCATACGCGTATGATGTCTTTTTCATCAATTTTGCATGGGATTGGTTCTGTGGACTCCCCATGTACTAGTGAAGGATTGTTCCTACTCAAAATTGGTTTGGACTTGAGTATGTTGGATTTGGGCCAAAAATAGGCTTTAGGTGAAGGATTTTCCCTCAATTGGGCTAATGGGGTGATTGTCTTGACCAAATGGTTCCAAATTTCATATGTAGCATGTATTAGATATATATAATGGATGTATGATGACAAATGAGCAGTTTTGGCTCTGTAAGTGCAAATAGACATCATACGCGTATGATGTCTTTTGTGTCAAAATGGTGCTTTTTGGTTCCAGATAGCTTGTAGATGTGTTTAACAACAATCATACAAAGTTTCAATGAGTTTGGAGTTATTTTGACAAAATTAGGACCAAAAATCAATTTTATGGCCTACTTTGCGTCTTTTTGGTTTTCCTTGGGTTTTCCAACTCCAATTCTCATGATACTTGGTTCATAGGATGTGATTAACACGTGGAATGAGGCTATGCACTCAAATGTTGAAATGGATGTGAAATTCATGCTGTGAGACATCATACGCGTATGATTTCTTTTCTTGAAATGTTGGTCTTTTTGTGCAAAGAATGCTTTGTGCTAGTGCCCTAAGCCTTGCTAACTAGTTTTCAACTTAAAAAGTCATTAGTTTAGCTAAAAAGCCCCCTTATAGGCATTTCAGTCTCCGAAGTCGTCTTTTTGCCTTGGAGTTGAATTTCTTCAACTTTTCTTCTCGAGAGTTGCATTTCTAGCTCATTGGATATGTTGTGAAGCCATCTATTTGGTTGAACTTGACTTTGGCTTCCCGTTCTCCATTTTTCTCCCTTTGGTTGCCTGAAAGCGTCTTTTACACCATCGGTAAGTGAATCAGCTTTCTTTTGGGTTTTGCTTGCAAACATAAGTCATCGATAATTACTTGAAGCTGCTTGTGAAGTTTCATTTCATTCGGTCGTCAATTTCAGCCGTTATGCCAAAATGACGCTTTGTGTGTCCACAGCCAAATCGGTTGTTCCGACCTACTTTTTGTGATTCAAACTTGGAGATATTCTATGTTTGCATTGTCCTTGATGTGGTTGAACTTCCTGTGAAGTTTCGTGTTGTTTCGACAACTTTTTCCTGTTTGCCTCTTGCAGGCTCTGTTGACCTAGGGTTTTTCGAGTCGTTCTTTCTCGAGCTTTGAGTGTTAGAAACCCATCTTCTATACTAGGGTAACCCACCTATAAGTTCTTGCAAGGTTTGGTTAGGCGGTTGTGCCACTACCTAGCATTCTACCGCATTCCCCGTCTGCGCTTGTTTCTTGGTTTTGGTCAGTTTTCGCGACAAAAGTTAATGATAAGCATCAAAAGCTTATGGCAATGAGTCTACCTCTCATGTCTGGTGTCCTCTGAGCTCTCGTAGCAGTCGTAGAAGGCTGTAGAAGGTTGGATGCTCCTGTGTGCTCTTTGCTCTCTCCAAGTGGGTAATAGTGCAAATGAGCTTGTAAGTGAAGTCAAAAATACTTAACTTTGGACTTCCTGGATCACTTGTTACCAAATTTGACATGTGCTCCTATCTCGTCGTGAAATGCACTTTAGGATTTGAAATTTCTCAATTTGGACTCCGTTTGACCTGTTTCTGAGAAATCTGTCCACTTTGCCAAAATTCTGTCATTTCGGGCTTTCTGCAACTTTTCCCGAATTGTACTCAATTTTTACCATGGGTTGCCCTTGTCATTAGGATCATCACCATCTATTCTTTTCTTTTTTTTGATCTCGTTTCACCTGCTTTTTTATTTTTCTTTTACTTTTATCAAGAAAATCATAAAAAATAAAGGAAAATAGCAAATTGAAGCCAAAAAATTCCAAACATAGACAATAAATAGCTGGTAACCCTGTGTATATGAATATACACTTATTTGTGATTTCTAGACTTGGATTACCACTTTTTTTCACTTTTTAGCTCCAAAAACACTCTTATTTAATGATATTTACACGTCTAGAGACCCAAATTCATCATTTGATACCTTCCTGTTGCAAAACAAGGTATATAAGGGCATAAATATTATCAATATCCGCAATCAAACATAAAAATTGCAAAATCATGTAAGACACTGCCCTTGTAATATAATTTTTGTTTTTCTTTGTTTTTGTCGCTTGTAGCTGCTTTGTAGCTCCTGTATACCTATATACCTCCCCCCCACCTAGTCTGAGTCCTCCTGGATGACTATGAAGTGTCTGTGGGCGAAGCATTGTAGTTGTTTTGGTCATAAGTTCCCAATGCGATTGTAGAGCGATGATACAACAGTCTTTCCAATAAAGCTGCTCTTTGTTTGATTGAAGGATTGTGGTCGGGTTTTGGGTTGGTTTTGGCACTTCGGTAGTAGAATCAGTAGATGGATTCTTCTTTACCTTATTGTTCTTTTTCACAATCCAAATCTGCTTCCGCTTCGCTTGTGCTTGCCACAAACTCTTTGCGACCCAAACCTGCTTTGTTCTTTGTGTTGATTTCCTCGCCTTGAAATACCTAGGAGTTTCCGTGGATTGTACTGAAGGGAGTTCCTGTTTATAAATCCTTGGGATCCAAATTTGCTTGCTATAGCTTTGTGCCGTCATGAACTTCTTTGGAATCCAGATCTGTTTCACTGTCCTTGATTGTCTGGAATCACTCTGTTGTCTGGTATTGAAGACTCTGTTTTCCACCTTTGTGTTCTCTGGTACAACCTTTTTTGGTCTCCATACCAACTTTGACTCCGTTTTTTCCCAAGGTTGAGCTGTTATATTATTGCTTGTCTTCCTTATCCAATGTTGAGAGTTCCTCGTCGAAGAGCAATCCAGTAGTATAGAAACTTTTGGTTGCCATTGCTTCTTCTTTTTCTCTGGTTGTTGTTTACCTTTGTTCTTGGATTCTTCCTTTGGAGTTGGCTCTGCTCCTTTGGTGAACTTAACTGATTGACTTTCACCTTCGTATTTGATAAGCACAGATTTAGAACTCCAGTCAATCATTGCATTGTATTGCTTCTGCCATGGTTGTCCTAGCAATAATGGATGTTGTGTAGCTTGGTCTTCAACCACGTAAAACATATGAGGATACACATACTGGTTAATCTGTATATGTAAAACCGTGCATCCGACAGTTTTGATTGAATTCTCAGAGTAACTCTTTAACTCTTGCTTGGCAGCTTGTAATTTAGTGTCATTTGTCAATTGTCTATACAAACTGAGTGAAAGTAGGTTAGTTTGAGCTCCTAAATCCAATAGTGCTCTGGCTTTGATTTGGTTGGTTCCTACTTTGCATTCAATGATGGGTTCTTCTTTGTCATTATCCATTTCTGTTATACTGATTGCGTTTATTCGTATTGCTCCTTCATTGCGCTGTTTCTGACGTAGTAGTTTTCTTTTCTCCATTCTTTCCTTCGCCTCGGCTTGCGCTTCCTCCACAATCTTTTTCTTTTTCTGGACACACAGCTTTTCTTGATGTATTTTGAGAAGCATGTCTTGGGTTAGCGGCAAAAGATACTTTTTCACTCTGCATCCACTAATCCAATTGGGCATTTCTTCTCCGTCTAATGTAGCAAGCTTGACGGCTCCACTTGGTGATAGATCTTTAATCACCAGAGGTCCCATCCCTCGCGTTTTAAGCTTCTTAGCATGCTGTTTCAGAGTGTAAACTAGGACATAGTCCCCAACCTTAAACTCTTTAGTCCGCACATGCTTATCAAAAAATTCCTTTTGTCGCCTTTTTTGAGCGTAGATAGAAGCTACTGATTTTAGGCGAAGCTCGTCTAGCTTTTCCAGGTCATCTATTCTATCAGAAAGCTCGTGCCCTGTCCACTCTAGATCCTTAGCCACCCTTAAGGTTGAAATCAAGAATTCTATTGGTAAGATAGCATTTAGCCCAAAAACCATGTTATATGGGGTCGTTCCTATTGATGTTTTATATGCTACCCTATATGCCCATAATGTTGAATGCAACTTCTGGTCCCAGTCAGTTCTCGACTCAGATACAATCTTCGTAAGGACCGTGCATATGGTTTTGTTTGTTGCTTCAGCTTGTCCGTTTGCTTGTGGATGATACGGGGCTGATTTCCTATGGATTACCATGAATTCATCTAGAAGGATCTCTATCACTTCATTTATAAAATGTGTGCCTCGATCACTCATAATTTCTATTGGCAATCCATATCGTACGAAGACGTATTCATATAGAAATTGTGCCGTGGTCCTGGCATCTGCTTTTTGAGTTGCCTTTGCTTCGACCCACTTTGTTAGATAGTCTGTAGCCACAACAATGTATTGTGCATGAGTCTTATATGAAGGAGGTGAAATGGGTCCGACATAATCAATCCCCCATTTTGCAAAAGCTCTTGTCCCCATCATTGGTCTAAGCGGCATATCATCTCTTTTAAGTGGTACTTTGGTCCGTTGACAGTCATCACACCGTTTAACGTATTCCTCAGCGTCTATATGTAATGTTGGCCACCATATTCCTGCGGCTAAGACAAGTTTTGCTGTCTTATCACCTGAGAAATGGCCTCCACCTACTCCTCCATGAGCTTGCTCCAGGATTATCACATATTCAGACTCTGATGCGCAAATCCTAAGCTGGTTGTCTTTACCTCTCTTATAGAGTTGATCTCCTATTAAAGCGTAATCTCTAGCTTCTGTCTCTACAGATTTCTGACGAGCTTTTGACGTTCCTTCTGGGAAAGTTCTATTTGTGAGATATTCAACAATATACCGACTCCATTCCGGAGCGATCATTATCTGATATAATGTCGAATACTCTGCTGGCGGTTTTGATGAACATACAATACATACAGTGACATATTCATGTACGCTTTCTTTCATTCCTGGCCAATAGACTCCCAATTTTAACAAATTCCTATATGTGTTCCTTCTTGAACAATGAAATGCACATTCCTGAACATGTGCTTCGCACAGATATATATTATATTCCTCAGGATTGATGCATAGTCGTAAAACATGATCATTTTCCAATTGATACAACCTTCCTGCAACCAATTGAAGATTCTTGGATTGCTGAATAGCAATATGTTTCTGGTTGTATTCTCTTCTATCAAACTCGCCTCCATAGGTTAATAGGCTAATGACATTTTGAGACCACTTCGGTATCATTTCTATGTTGAACAAGTACGCGTCTGGCATGTCGTCATCTACTCCTATAGGGTCTTCTCCATTCGTCAATCGCGAAAGGTGATCATCTCTAAGATGTGTTTTTCCTTTCTTTACTACTACCGTGAAGTCGAATTCCAGTAAGATAATGAATCATTTCACTATTCTCCCGGTATTGCATGGTTTATTCACTAGGTAGAGCAAGGCTTGGTGATCCGTAAAAAACACAAATTTGTTGGCTAGAAGATAATGCCGAAATTTCTTCACAGCATATATCATTCCTAATCCTTCTCGCTCTGTTGTGGTGTAATTCTTCTCTGCATTGTTGAGATGTCGACTGGCGTAACAGATAGGAAAATCCATGTTTCCTTCTTCTGGCTGAGCCAGAATGCATCCTATTGCATATGCCGAAGCATCTATATGCACATGGAATAGCTTCTCCCAATCTGGTGATTTCAAGACTGGAGCAGTAATGAGTGCCTCTTTCAATTTCTTGAATGATTCCTCACACTCCTCTGTCCATTCAAAGTTCACTATTAGCCTGTAAAGTGGTTGGCCTATTATAGCGTACATGTAAATGAATCGTCTATAATATCCGCAATGTCCCATAAAGCTCTGTACTTGTTTCGCATTGGTTGGTCTAGGCATATCCACTATAACTTTTATCTTCTCTAAATCCGTGGATATTCCGTTTTGTGAGACAATATGTCCCAGAATTCTGCCCTGTCGGACCATAAACACACATTTCTCAGGATTGAGACAAGTGCGATATGTCCTACATTTCTCAAATACTTTTCTTAGGTGTTCTATAGGTTGGGTTAATACCACCTTCCTATCCTCTATTGTGAATTTCCTGTAGTGAGAGGGAACATCCATGTTTTCCTTGATTTTGGCGTTTTCGTCCTCTCCACTCTCAATTTCTGTCGTCCAAACTTCTTTCAGAGTTTTCTTAAGCTCTCTGTACTTGTTTCTACGTTCTAACTTGGACTCCGTGTGTTCTCTATTGCGCTTGCTCTTTTCTGATTTTTCTGTTTCAATTTTCGTTTCATTCCTTTGAACTTGATTTCTTGAGCTTCTTTTGTCTTTTCGTAAGCTCTTTTGATCATTGCCTCTCATTCTTCCAGAAATCTTGTTCTTAACACAATCTTCCGCCTTTACTAGCATTAGGAATTGATTTTTTCCTCTTATTCTAGGCATCGGATTGGTTCTAACCCCCTTTGTTTTTCTCTTTGCTCTATAGCGTTTCTGGCGTTGTTTAGTTTGGTTCGGGAAATCATAAAATCGGACATCCGTTATAGTTTCTTCGTTTCCGCTTGAATTGTCCGTTGACTCGTTGTCTGCTTCATTTCCCCACTCTGGATGATCGGGAATGTCATGAAACACCTCTTCTTCATCTTCCTTTTCCAGTGTATCGTTATTTTCAGTTTCTTTTTCGAGTGTAGTTCTCAGCATGAAGTACGGAACCACGTCGTACCCGTCCTTGTCGCAAAATTTCATTGTGGGACCATCTGGAATTGCACAAACATCTAGGGTTGCTAGAATGTGTGTCCATTCTAATGGTTCAAGCGTGTCCTCTGGAAAGGATTCTCCTATATAAGTTTCGTCTTCGATAGCCCTTTCTAAAACATATTCTTCTCACCTCAGACTTCCACATTTCGAGGCTCCACACATCCATAACTCCTTGGGCTTATCTAACCAAGCTAGAAATTCGGATCCCGCCAAAGTAGCTGAATCAAACTCCTCTACCGGTGTTCGGTTCACATCCTTGTAGCTATGGTCTTTCAGGTTCACACGTGTAGTGGTTTCCATATTTCTCAGGTATATGTGATCGTAGCCCCAATCCTGGACCATTTTCAACTGTCTCATGAATAGTCTTCCCAGTATGATATCATAGTTATTCTCCTTGCCAAAATCGATAATAGCAAAAGTATGTTCGTATTCAATGCCGCAAGAAGTCACTACGACTTTCTCTAATAACCCCATAGGTTTCTCCATGTGTCCATCTGCTAATTGGAGTTTCAACCTAGTTTTCCTTATTGCTGGTTTCTCCCATTTTCTCTAGATTTCTTTTGTAGCAATGGCTACCCCAACTCCGCTGTCTAGTATTGCCATCGTGTTCACGCCTTGGAATTCAACTGGTAAGGTTGTATTCCCCTCTTCACCTTCGCAATACTCTCCGACCTTGTTTAAGGGTACAGGCTTAGCGTTCTTTTGTGGTTTGCTCAGCTCTTGTATACCCTCTTGCAGTCTCGATGTTGGGTCTTTTATCCCAAATTTCTCCAAGCATTTTCCTACAGTGGTCCACATATGTGGTCTTAGCCTCAAAAGCTCAGCTAGAGTGATAGTGCATGTCACTGGTGTTGACAAGATCTCTATCAATCCTTGCGAGTCCATGACTTTTTCTGATGAAATTCTTCGTGAGGGAAGTGCTCTAATCTCGGATTTTGCTTCATACTCTCCTAAGTATGAAGGTAAGGTATTCAGTGAATGAGGTTTGCTCTCCATTGTTCTAACAGAGCACCCATCTCCCCAGTAAGATTGCAGATCCCAGTCCACTTGAGATCCTGCCTCAAATTCCACTATGGGAGGATTCCTGATGTCCTTTTTCCAATTTGTCTGATTAGCTTGGCAACTTAGCTCGTTTGCAAAGTTTGCCTCTCTCACTTGTTTCCAAAATTCATTGTAATCCTCCTCTCTTCCGTAAGACCTCTGTATGACTGGATGAAAACTCTCTATCTCCTGATCGGTTGTGTTCAATACTATGCGGTCATCCTTGTGTGTATTTTCAGGCTTTTGTGCACTGGGAGTCTTTTCAGCTACCCGTGAAATGATAGTCTCTTGCTGAATTGGGTTTTCCGTTCCACAATTCATTGTTTCTCTTGGTGGTTCTAATAAGGCTTGTGCAGTCTCGATCATTCTCTAGCACATTTCAAGTCTCCGCTTTTCCAATTCTGCGTTTGGGTATGTCATCCACCTCTGTTCTTGTGTTTGGTTGTTCTTTAACCTAACTTCGTAAGCTCTCATCAGTGCGTCCAATGGTTCGTATACTTTATCGACTAGCACTGATCCCCCTGAGCTTAAGCTCGTTGTCTCTTTGATACTCTTTTGTTTCGTTCTTTCCGGGCTCATCTCTCGTTTCCCGTTTTGACTCTCAAGTTTTTCTAATCTATCTTTAGTTTTCTTTAGTTCCTGAGCTAGAATAGCGATTTCACGTTCTTTTCTCAACTTCATGCGTGCTTTTCTAGCTTTCCATGTGTTTCTCTGACTCCGCGGTCCTTGACTAACCACTTCACTCGCTAACTTTCCATTCTCAGGTTCTCTAGTGGTTTTCTTAGCTTGAGCTCTAGTAACAACTTGCGTTGGTATCAGAGTTTCATTTTCAGACCCACTGGTGGTAGGAATAGTTTCTAGCATATTCAATGTCATCTTTTGCACTTTGTTTGGATTCTTTGAACAATCCACAATGAAGTGAGTAACCCCACACTCAGTGCAATAAGCGTTAATTCTAATGATTTCCGTATGTGGACAAACATTCATCAGATGGTCACCTCCACACTTGTAACAGGGTCCTAGTGCTGGTCTTGGTCCCACTTGATTCTTCCTTTGTGGATAGGATGGTCTTTGTCTTGTTAACCCTCCATGAGCTATTAACATCAATGTTCTTGCGTCCAAATTGTATCTCTCTTCATCAGAAGCACTTGTAACTGTTCGTGTTCCAACATTCCCAATCATGCCCCATGGTTCTGGTTGTTTGGGTTATTCTGGTGGGTAATACACAGTTGGAGACATGTGTGCACCAGATTCTTCATAATAGGCTTGAACAGGCACTAAGTCTTGTTCTTCCTGATTCTCTAAGGTTGGTGCATATCTAATGCCCACTGGTCTTGCTCCTGGTAAAGGTGGTTGTTGTCCCAATACCGGTTGCGGTCTTTCTATCCCCATAGGTCCTGGTACATTTCCCGTTGGGTATCGAGGTACTGGATGTACCTGAGGTGGTGCTAATTGAGCAGGAGGTGCATACTGACGCTCCCTTACATACCCTTTGTTGTAATAGCACTCCTCTGTTGGATGGTTTGTCCATTTTTGTTCAATAGCACACCATTTCAGTGGTTTTGGCAATGGTTTTTGGTATGGTGCCATCCTTTTTAGAGCATCTTCTAGCATTTGCTCTACATTTGGCATGGTTGTTGTTTGAACATTCTTTTTAGTGGTAGTCTCGCTCGCTATGGAGGAAGAGCTACTGGATGCAAAATCTGTATCCGCTGACACCTCTCCATAAACCGTACAGTTATCCACTAAGTACAATGCTTCTCTCGTTACTTGCTCGAAACTTGTACAAGCTTTCAAGTGCAAGTACTTCTTGAGAGTGTCGTTGCTCAATCCTTCAATAAAGAGAACAGATAGTCTGTCATCTTGTGGTCGTTCACGTACTGGACATCTCTCAATGTATTGTTTGAAGCGAAGTGAAGCTTCCTTCACTTTTTCGTGTTCTCTCTGTTTAAAGGCATATATTTGTGAGACCGTATTGTGCTTAATCCCTCGTTTGGAGAATTTCTCAGCAAACTCTCTTAGCAAATGGTCAATGTCATGGAATCCCCCTCTGTTCAGTAGTTGAAACCATGTCAATGCCGTACTTTCTAGAGTAAGACCAAATCCCTCGTATTGTGTATGAAAATCTGTTATCTGCTCAGCTCTTAAGACTTGCTTAAAGAGTGACACATGTGCATACGGATCTCCTGAACCACCATACTTCTTTGGCATACACTTGGCTACTTGCGATGGTCTCATACGTCTATGGTCTGCTACCAATCTCATTGCTCCTGTGTCCCGGCTAAAGCTTTCTCTAGCATCATGGACTTCATGGGTTACCCTTGTCGGTTCCCCTGCCTTGAATCTACTACTAGGAGGTAAATGTGATGGTTCCGCTTCGAACCTTGGACCTGGAGTGGTATATGTGGGGATTGGAACTGCACTACCTCGATTCGTATCCATTGACTCTCTGGAATGTAATGATCCCATTGGTCCGGGATTCGAGTATTGAGGTTGACTGAAAGAGTCAGCAACCTGAGTTCTTTGTCCTCCTGTTGTCATTGGGTTTTGCACTCCATTTGTTGGTGCTGGTCTTTGTGAGCTAGAAGTAACATAATACTGATGTAGTGGTCCCCCAAAGTATGTATATCCTTCTAATTCTTCTTGCCCATTGTTGAGTATTGCCTCCCATACTTGTCGTAAGCGGCAATTTTCACTTCCGATCCCTCTGTGTAGGTAAAGACATAAAGTCTTTTTTGGTCTGTCAACTCTCCGGTGTAGGGTTCTTCACATCTATAATAGAGATCTTGCTCCCCATTATGATATTTGTATAGCCCCACATAGATGTTATCAGTGTTGATCCTTGTAGTTTCATTCTCTCTTCTTAACCTCGCATCAGGGAAGTTCATTATTGGTGCTTTCTCCTCAAGTTCTTCATCTACTTTGGCTTTGGTGCCCATCAATCCCCACTTGTCCACAATGTTAGGGTTTAGGACTACCAAGTACATGGTACCCTCGTCATCTAGATATCTATCTCCGCTATAGCTCACAGGCACTAAGTCCTTGAACTCACTAGGTCTATCTTCTATCTTTACACAATAGCGGTCCATTCCATCTTTGTAGATCTTGGCCTTGCTCATTGTCGTACTGGTATTTTATGAACAATAGCTTCATTGTGGCGGAAGGGTTTGATGATCCTGCTGCCATATTTTCTCTGTTGTTCAGGTTCAAGTGTTCCAAGTGTTCGGTGAAAATCTCGTAAGATCTCTCCGAAGAAGTATCAGAAACACTTCCTTCAAAGATCGGCTCTAATGGTTGCACCCAACTTTGGTTTACACTTCCCTCGGTTGATATGACACTTGCTTGTTCCCCTTGTTTTGGTTGGTTATTCTGGAGATTCCTGCCCGATCTCAAATTCATCAATTCCCCTAAAGGACTTTAACTTTTCCGTCTCGGCAATTTGTTTTCCCAAGTTTTTGGTGGTCAAAATTGATCCAAACTGATTGATACTTGGTCAATTGTTTAATCTTTTCAGTTGGACAACTTCTGTTTCATCAAGTGAGAATTTTGTTGCAGTTATGCTGAAAAAGACATTATACGCGTATGATGTCTTTTTTCACAGATTTGGACTATTTTGGTTATGCTCACTCTCAGTAGCCCCCTTATGCTCTGTCCACTCACAAAATTCAGTTTGAACTCTGTTTAAGCAAGTTATGGCTGATTTAGGCTTTTCTTGGCAATTTTCCGCTTTTGACTTGTTTTGGGTCAATTGTGATCCAAATGGGATGAAACTTGAAATATAACCTCTAGACAGCTATTACAATGGATCTGTGTTGGCAAAGTATCAAAATATGTCCAAAATTAGGTCAAAGACATCATACGCGCATGATGTCTTTTTCATCAATTTGGGTCAAGACTTGATATTTATGCTTTCTACAGTGTTTGTAACAATCTTGTCAGGTCAGATATCAAAAATAAGCAGTGGATGTGCTAAAAAAAATTATACGCATATGATGTCTTTTTTCCCAGATTTTGACTATTCTTGGTTTTAAGCCTTCTCCAATGTTTATAATTGAGTTTCAAGTGTTTTTGTCAGGTTTGAATGTAAAAACAAGATCTGAATCCAAAATTTCCTACTCTTTGCGTTTCTTGGACTCCGACTTGTCTTTTTGGGTTTCTTTGAGTGTTAATGCTCTTGTTTTAAGTTGAAATTAGGGTATAACCCCCCTTTTGAACACTCTGGTAAAGTCAAAATTTCTGTTTTGGTCTCTGTTTGGTCATTTAAACATCATACGCGTATGATGTCTAAAGTTGCAGATTTCCAGTTTTTTGGCACAGAATCCTTCCTAAAGCTTTCTCAAGTGCTCAGCAACTCCCAGATACACAGAAAATTTCTCTGACTTTTGTTTATTGCAAGTTTCACTACTAACTCAATGGTTTAGTGATCTAACATGCAATCAACCATATCAAGCAAATACTCCAATGATTACTAGCTCTAGATCAGGATCAAATGAAGTCCTACCTAAGCTATTCCTAATCATAAAATGGGTTTGGTAATTGTGATTTTAAAGAGATCCACTGCCACTCACGGACTAGCAAATTCTTCTTCTATCAACAACTACTCAACACCAACAAAACAACAAACAAATCTAAGCTAAACTAAAAATACTGTCAACACGGAAGACCCAGGAATACCCCACATCCTAGTATCTCTCGAGATCTTCGGAGTCCACCACTCCTAGATCTTTTCTAACTAAAGTATACAAAGTAGTTTACACGACTCTCTGTATTTGTTTCTACGTTCTAACTTGGACTCTGTGTGTTCTCTGTTGCGCTTGTTCTTTTCTGATTTTTCTATTTCAGTTTTCGTTTCATTCCTTTGAACTTGATTTATTGAGCTTCTTTTGTCTTTTCGTAAGCTCTTTTGATCATTGCCTCTCATTCTTCCAGAAATCTTGTCCTTAACACAATCTTCCGCCTTTACTAGCATTAGGAATTGAGTTTTTCCTCTTATTCTAGGCATCGGATTGGTTCTAACCCCCTTTGTTTTTCTCTTTGCTCTATAGCGTTTCTGGCGTTGTTTAGTTTGGTTCGGGAAATCATAAAATCGGACATCCGTTATAGTTTCTTCGTTTTCGCTTGAATTGTCCGCTGACTCGTTGTCTGCTTCATTTCCCCACTCTGGATGATCGGGAATGTCGTGAAACACCTCTTCTTCATCTTCCTTTTCCAGTGTATCGTTATTTTCAGTTTCTTTTTCGAGTGTAGTTCTCAGCATGAAGTACGGAACCACGTCGTACCCGTCGTTAACGCAAAATTTCGTTGTGGGACCATCCGGTATTGCACAAACATCTAGGGTTGCTAGAATGTGTGTCCATTCTAATGGTTCAAGCGTGTCCTCTGGAAAGGATTCTCCTATATAAGTTTCGTCTTCGATAGCCCTTTCTAAAACATATTCTTCTCGCCTCAGACTTCCACATTTCGAGGCTCCACACATCCATAACTCCTTGGGCTTACCTAACCAAGCTGGAAATTCGGATCTCGCCAAAGTAGCTGAATCAAACTCCTCTACCGGTGTTCGGTTCACATCCTTGTAGCTATGGTCTTTCAGGTTCACACGTGTAGTGGTTTCCATATTTCTCAGGTATATGTGATCGTAGCCCCAATCCTAGACCATTTTCAACTGTCTCATGAATGGTCTTCCCAGTATGATATCATAGTTATTCTCCTTGCCAAAATCGACAATAGCAAAAGTATGTTCGTATTCAATGCCACAAGAAGTCACTACGACTTTCTCTAATAACCCCATAGGTTTCTCCATGTGTCCATCTGCTAATTGGAGTTTCAACCTAGTTTTCCTTATTGCTGGTTTCTCCCATTTTTTCTACATTTCTTTTGTAGCAATGGCTGCCCCAACTCCGCTGTCTAGTATTGCCATCGTGTTCACGCCTTGGAATTCAACTGGTAAGGTTGTATTCCCCTCTTCACCTTCGCAATACTCTCCGACCTTGTTTAAGGGTACAGGCTTAGCGTTCTTTTGTGGTTTTCTCAGCTCTTGTATACCCTCTTGCAGTCTCGATGTTGGGTCTTTTATCCCAAATTTCTCCAAGCATTTTCCTACAGTGGTCCACATATGTGGTCTTAGCCTCAAAAGCTCAGCTAGAGTGATAGTGCATGTCACTGGTGTTGACAAGATCTCTATCAATCCTTGCGAGTCCATGACTTTTTCTGATGAAATTCTTCGTGAGGGAAATGCTCTAATCTCGGATTTTGCTTCATACTCTCCTAAGTATGAAGGTAAGGTATTCAGTGAATGAGGTTTGCTCTCCATTGTTCTAACAGAGCACCCATCTCCCCAGTAAGATTGCAGATCCAAGTCCACTTGAGATCCTGCCTCAAATTCCACTATGGGAGGATTCCTGATGTCCTTTTCCCAATTTGTCTGATTAGCTTGGCAACTTAGCTCGTTTGCAAAGTTTGCCTCTCTCACTTGTTTCCAAAATTCATTGTAATCCTCCTCTCTTCCGTAAGACCTCTGTATGACTGGATGAAAACTCTCTATCTCCTGATCGGTTGTGTTCAATACTATGCGGTCATCCTTGTGTGTATTTTCAGGCTTTTGTGCACTGGGAGTCTTTTCAGCTACCCGTGAAATGATAGTCTCTTGCTGAATTGGGTTTTCCGTTCCACAATTCATTGTTTCTCTTGGTGGTTCTAATAAGGCTTGTGCAGTCTCGATCATTCTCTGGCACATTTCAAGTCTCTGCTTTTCCAATTCCGCGTTTGGGTATGTCATCCACCTCTGTTCTTGTGTTTGGTTGTTCTTTAACCTAACTTCGTAAGCTCTCATCAGTGCGTCCAATGGTTCGTGTACTTTGTCGACTAGCACTGATCCCCCTGAGCTTAAGCTCGTTGTCTCTTTGATACTCTTTTGTTTCGTTATTTCCGGGCTCATCTCTCGTTTCCCGTTTTGACTCTCAAGTTTTTCTAATCTATCTTTAGTTTTCTTTAGTTCCTGAGCTAGAATAGCGTCTTCACGTTCTTTTCTCAACTTCATGCGTGCTTTTCTAGCTTTCCATGTGTTTCTCTGACTCCGCGGTCCTTGACTAACCACTTCAGTCGCTAACTTTCCATTCTCAGGTTCTCTAGTGGTTTTCTTAGCTTGAGCTCTAGTAACAACTTGCGTTGGTATCAGAGTTTCATTTTCAGACCCACTGCTGGTAGGAATAGTTTCTAGCATATTCAATGTCGTCTTTTGCACTTTGTTTGAATTCTTTGAACAATCCACAATGAAGTGAGTAACCCTACACTCAGTGCAATAAGCGTTAATTCTAATGATTTCCGTATGTGGACAAACATTCATCAGATGGTCACCTCCACACTTGTAACAGGGTCCTAGTGCTGGTCTTGGTCCCACTTGATTCTTCCTTTGTGGATAGGATGGTCTTTGTCCTGTTAACCCTCCATGAGCTATGAACATCAATGTTCTTGCGTCCAAATTGTATCTCTCTTCATCAGAAGCACTTGTAACTGTTCGTGTTCCAACATTCCCAATCATGCCCCATGGTTCTGGTTGTTTGGGTTCTTCTGGTGGGTAATACACAGTTGGAGACATGTGTGCACCAGATTCTTCATAATAGGCTTGAACAGGCACTAAGTCTTGTTCTTCCTGATTCTCTAAGGTTGGTGCATATCTAATGCCCACTGGTCTTGCTCCTGGTAAAGGTGGTTGTTGTCCCAATACCGGTTGCGGTCTTTCTATCCCCATAGGTCCTGGTACATTTCCCGTTGGGTATCGAGGTACTGGATGTACCTGAGGTGGTGCTAATTGAGCAGGAGGTGCATACTGACGCTCCCTTACATACCCTTTGTTGTAATAGCACTCCTCTGTTGGATGGTTTGTCCATTTTTGTTCAATAGCACACCATTTCAGTGGTTTTGGCAATGGTTTTTGGTATGGTTCCATCCTTTTTAGAGCATCTTCTATCATTTGCTCTACATTTGGCATGGTTGTTGTTTGAACATTCTTTTTAGTGGTAGTCTCGCTCGCTACGGAGGCAGAGCTACTGGATGCAAAATCTGTATCCGCTGACACCTCTCCATAAACCGTACAGTTATCCACTAAGTACAATGCTTCTCTCGTTACTTGCTCGAAACTTGTACAAGCTTTCAAGTGCAAGTACTTCTTGAGAGTGTTGTTGCTCAATCCTTCAATAAAGAGAACAGATAGTCTGTCATCTTGTGGTCGTTCACGTACTGGACATCTCTCAATGTATTGTTTGAAGCGAAGTGAAGCTTCCTTCACTTTTTCGTGTTCTCTCTGTTTAAAAGCATATATTTGTGAGACCGTATTGTGCTTAATCCCTCGTTTGGAGAGTTCCTCAGCAAACTCTCTTAGCAGATGGTCAATGTCATGGAATCCCCCTCTGTTCAGTAGTTGAAACCATGTCAATGCCGTACTTTCTAGAGTAAGACCAAATCCCTCGTATTGTGTATGGAAATCTGTTATCTGCTCAGCCGTTAATACTTGCTTAAAGAGTGACACATGTGCATACGGATCTCCTGAACCACCATACTTCTTTGGCATACACTTGGCTACTTGAGATGGTCTCATATGTCTATGGTCTGCTACCACTCTCATTGCTCCTGTGTCCCGGCTAAAGCTTTCTCTAGCATCATGGACTTCATGGGTTACCCTTGTCGGTTCCCCTGCCCTGAATCTACTACTAAGAGGTAAATGTGATGGTTCCGCTTCGAACCTTGGACCTGGAGTGGTATATGTGGGGATTGGAACTGCACTACCTCGATTCGTATCCATTGACTCTCTGGAATGTAATGATCCCATTGATCCGGGATTCGAGTATTGAGGTTGACTGAAAGAGTCAGCAACCTGAGTTCTTTGTCCTCATGTTGTCATTGGGTTTTGCACTCCATTTGTTGGTGCTGGTCTTTGTGAGCTAGAAGTAACATAATACTGATGTAGTGGTCCCCCAAAGTATGTATATCCTTCTAATTCTTCTCGCCCATTGTTGAGTATTGCCTCCCATACTTGTCGTAAGCGGCAATTTTCACTTCCGATCCCTCTGTGTAGGTAAAGACATAAAGTCTTTTTTGGTCTGTCAACTCTCCGTGTAGGGTTCTTCACATCTATAATACAGATCTTGCTCCCCATTATTATATTTGTATAGCCCCACATAGATGTTATCAGTGTTGATCCTTGTAGTTTCATTCTCTCTTCTTAACCTCACATCAGGGAAGTTCATTATTGGTGCTTTCTCCTCAAGTTCTTCATCTACTTTGGCTTTGGTGCCCATCAATCCCCACTTGTCCACAATGTTAGGGTTTAGGACTACCAAGTACATGGTACCCTCGTCATCTAGATATCTATCTCCGCTATAGCTCACAGGCACTAAGTCCTTGAACTCACTAGGTCTATCTTCTATCTTTACACAATAGCGGTCCATTCCATCTTTGTAGATCTTGGCGCCTTGCTCATTGTCGTACTGGTATTTTATGAACAATAGCTTCATTGTGGCGGAAGGGTTTGATGATCCTGCTGCCATATTTTCTCTGTTGTTCAGGTTCAAGTGTTCCAAGTGTTCGGTGAAAATCTCGTAAGATCTCTCCGAAGAAGTATCAGAAACACTTCCTTCAAAGATCGGCTCTAATGGTTGCACCCAACTTTGGTTTACACTTCCCTCGGTTGATATGACACTTGCTTGTTCCCCTTGTTTTGGTTGGTTATTCTGGAGATTCCTGCCCGATCTCAAATTCATCAATTCCTCTAAAGGACTTTAACTTTTCCGTCTCGGCAATTTGTTTTCCCAAGTTTTTGGTGGTCAAAATTGATCCAAACTGATTGATACTTGGTCAATTGTTTAATCTTTTCAGTTGGACAACTTCTGTTTCATCAAGTGAGAATTTTGTTGCAGTTATGCTGAAAAAGACATTATACGCGTATGATGTCTTTTTTCACAGATTTGGACTATTTTGGTTATGCTCACTCTCAGTAGCCCCCTTATGCTCTGTCCACTCACAAAATTCAGCTTGAACTCTGTTTAAGCAAGTTATGGCTGATTTAGGCTTTTCTTGGCAATTTTCCGCTTTTGACTTGTTTTGGGTCAATTGTGATCCAAATGGGATGAAACTTGAAATATAACCTCTAGACAGCTATTACAATGGATCTGTGTTGGCAAAGTATCAAAATATGTCCAAAATTAGGTCAAAGACATCATACGCGTATGATGTCTTTTTCATCAATTTGGGTCAAGACTTGATATTTATGCTTTCTACAGTGTTTGTAACAATCTTGTCAGGTCAGATATCAAAAATAAGCAGTGGATGTGCTAAAAAACATTATACGCATATGATGTCTTTTTTCCCAGATTTTGACTATTCTTGGTTTTAAGCCTTCTCCAATGTTTATAATTGAGTTTCAAGTGTTTTTGTCAGGTTTGAATGTAAAAACAAGATCTGAATCCAAAATTTCCTACTCTTTGCGTTTCTTGGACTCCGACTTGTCTTTTTGGGTTTCTTTGAGTGTTAATGCTCTTGTTTTAAGTTGAAATTAGGATATAACCCCCCTTTTGAACACTCTGGTAAAGTCAAAATTTCTGTTTTGGTCTCTGTTTGGTCATTTAGACATCATACGCGTATGATGTCTAAAGTTGCAGATTTCCTGCTTTTGGCACAGAATCCTTCCTAAAGCTTTCTCAAGTGCTCAGCAACTCCCAGATACACAGAAAATTTCTCTGACTTTTCTTTATTGCAAGTTTCACTACTAACTCAATGGTTTAGTGATCTAACATGCAATCAACCATATCAAGCAAATACTCCAATGATTACTAGCTCTAGATCAAGATCAAATGAAGTCCTACCTAAGCTATTCCTAATCATAAAATGGGTTTGGTAATTGTGATTTTAAAGAGATCCACTGCCACTCACGGACTAGCAAATTCTTCTTCTATCAACAACTACTCAACACCAACAAAACAACAAACAAATCTAAGCTAAACTAAAAATACTGTCAACACGGAAGACCCAGGAATACCCCACTTCCTAGTATCTCTCGAGATCTTCGGAGTCCACCACTCCTAGATCTTTTCTAACTAAAGTATACAAAGTAGTTTACACGACTCACCTCGTAGGATTAGTCTAAGGTCACCTACTTAGGGCTCTCGTCCCCGGCAGCGGCGCCAAATGTTAAGGCGGTTACGCCGCTAGCGGAAGCTAAATAGCGAGAACTCAACCAACAACAAAATTTGTCAGACGAGGACGGAGCTTGACCCGCAGGCGCATGGAAACAACTAGGTGGGTGTCAAATCACCTACTCGACCTTCTAATGACAATCACTACTAAGGAAATCAAATCTAAGTTCAAAAATACGCAAGTGACTGAAATCCGTACTACGAACGAATGCTATACGAAACAGGATCTAGAATCATTGAATCGATCTCAAACTCAAGGGGAAGTTTATACACTAGGTAAGAATAACACCCTAAAGACTTGAACTGCAAAATCAACCTATAACCACTCCGTGCGGTAAACGCATATGAAGACAGGCCAAAAAATACAGGTGATCGAAACTTGACCCCGATGGTACTAATGTGTAGCTCTACTCGTTATGGTTCTATAGATACGCTGCACGCTCAATTCCGACACACGAGTTGGAAGAAAACTCACACCAAAGCTCGTAGGAACTTACCACACATAGAAGCCGATAGCGCGCACTCTTGGTATCTGTGCGTAGCTCTCGCCGTTGCTAACACAATGGCGGTGTCGCTTCTCCAATGGCGGCTCCGTAGCTCGCGTAGCAAGTAGATAAGACTCTCTCTCTCTCTCTCTCTCTCTCTCTCTCTCTCTCTCTCTCTCTCTCTCTCTCTCTCTCTCTCTCTCTCTCTCTCTCAGACACAGTCACGGCGCTCAAAAACTCACTTTGATTAATAATCCCCGTTCTTAGGTTACAAAAACTTTGGCTTATATACCTCAGCCTTGGAGGTGAGAACATCTCTAACTAATTACATCAGCAAGTGAAATTACTTCGGGATTACAAGCTGGAAACTCAATTGGTTCCCGTTACTTAATGAATGGCTCAAATCAAAATTAATGTCGGAAAGACATTTATTACAATCAATGGTTACAAAATGATGAGTGTGAGCAAAAATGTGGGTGTGATCCTCTGCTGGCTCAACAACCACCCAAAATTGGGTGGCCCAAATGAGCACCTTTATTTTTGAATTGGCGACGTGTAGCGGTAATAAGCGCGATAATAGATGTGACAACAGACGCGGTAATAGAAACAGGTATATAAACGTGGTAATCCTCCTAACCCTACTCAATGTGTCTCCTAAAATTACCTCAACAGCCCTACCTTCTAGTGAAAGTCCTCATCCTACAACCTGTGAAATCCACACTTTCAAATAATCAATCAACCAATCAACCAATCAACCCATGGCACTTGGAACAACCCACAACAAGAGACATGACTCACAAGTAACATGAACCACTACACACTTTCAAATAATCAATCAACCAATCAACCCATGGCACTTGGAACAACCCACAACAAGAGACATGACTCACAAGTAACATGAACCACTACACACCCACACAAAACTATGGCCGGATGTATTGTGCCCGGCTCACAATCAACTTATAAAGCCTTTGGCCTTATAAAATAGTGGTCATACACTAGAATTCAATACAAGACGACTCCCACATGCAATAGTGCAGATCCACAAGAAATCTCCCCATCGCATAAATCAACCCACAATGTAAGCTGCAAATTCCACCTGCTACTCTACAACCAAACCACAAGGGGTTACCCTTGCAAACTCGCATTCTCGGCCTCCTGGGCAATTTCCATAATGGCGAGCATGCTGATATGAAAGCTCCAGAAGAGCCAACTCCAAGTCTCTCACATCCTATCCTGACAAATTATCATTAATATAAATAACAATGTTATAAAGAATCAAATGACAACAGGCGCAGGCAGTATCGCGCATGTAGTTTTATAGTAGTTCATAAAACCAGTGCTACTAACATACCAGCATCCTGTCCCATCTCCACTAGATTGGATGTTGCATCTGGCCCATCCTTACTAGATAATAGCAAATGCAAATGCTTGGTCGTATTTCTTGTGCGCATCCCAAAATCCGGATTAGCACTAGGCCATACACTCTGCATCTCCCTGTTATTTTCACCATGGCACATGCACACATCAAACCCAGATATAAGAGCAAGTTCCAGTATCATACACAACTACGCATAAGCAAAACAAGACAAAGAGACGTCACACGCCTTAAAAATGTGCGGGCGGCATATACCCACACAAATCTCTGCATTCAAAATTGATAGATATTACATGTCTATGCTACACATGCATAATCCACCATCACATTCCACTTGGGGGCAATGTTGCCACAATCACACCAGACCCACCAAGGTAATCTAGGATCATGTAGCCATTCACAAAGTGGCCTATGGAAGTGTAGGTAGGAAAGTCCAAGCCATAGGGTGGATGGTTCGCTTTCGCAGTGTGTGCAACCCATTAACAATATCGTGTGGAAAGCCTAAATCTCATGAGTTCAATGACAAAACTGGCAAGAATTAATTGTGTTTACTGAAAGCAGAGAGAGTTCACGATGGGCTCTTTCTACTCTACGAGGAAGAAACTACCCTTCTTCTCTGATCCTGCCGCTGACGATGAAGATGATGCATGTGAGCAAGAGGATTCACAGCCCTGACTAGGCAAGATCGACTGGGTATGTTTTTCATTGGTCCTCCTTGCCTGCAAAGCCCTATCTTAACACATTTCCCACATACCTGTTTGCCATTTAAGGCAGCCCATACAGCTTCTACAAAATTGTGCAGCTGTTTCGTCGGAGCTTCTTGCACCTCCCCCATATCATGCTTCATGGGCTGCATTCCCGGGAGCTGTTGAAAGAGATCTTCATGGTGCTGAGCCCATGACCAGAGGCATTCGTTGTAGAGCCTAATCACGACGGCTGGTGGCTGAGCTCGCAATAGCTGCAACAGCTGATCCAGCCTCTCTGGAGCGTCTCTCGTACTCGCTTGTGGTTATAGTGAGGATGCGTAGGTTGGGCAGTAGCTCACCTCTTGCAATGTTTTGCAGCGTAGATCTGTGCAGAAGTGGGCTTAAACATAGCTCCTCCAGCCCTGCACGGTCGAGAGATACATAGCGTAGGGATTTTCTCCACAGTTGCTCCAAATCTTCTAAGTCCGCAGGTTTTGCACTTCTTGTGTCCGGCCATTGTCTAAGTTCTTGGGCTCAAAAAAACCAAGGTGAAAAAACCACCTTGTTCGAGGTTTTTCTACAATTAAAATTTACCCCTAGATATAAGATTCCAATGAAAGTTATTTCCTAACGTAAAGATGAAATCCCATTGACATATTTAGAATCCATAAACAACGCCTTTTTCCCCACGTTTAAGAGGCACGGCCACCATCCATAAACCATAAATATCATATGAGACTTAGTCTAAACTAAATAGTAATTTTATGTCACGGAGATTTGAGTCATCTCGACTCTTGGCACAATGAGTCTCTAATTTCACTTCTCTTAATAAGAGGGAGTGGAGATTTTCTTGACTAATTGAGACCACCCATCCTTGACTGGCAACCTTAGCCAGTCCCCACTTTCCACCCCACACTCACACTTTTTACCACACTGTTTTACATATACAAACAGTGTCTTTAAATTTGACGGTGAAAAACCTACAAATTTTAGGGAAAAAAATGTGTATTATAGTGTAAAAACCTTCAAATTTAGTCAATTTACCTCTACTGATTCTCATACGTAGGTTTGACAAGTTTTTGGAAGAACGTTATTTTCAATAAAAGTGTTATCTACTGTAGGGCATTTAGCACAAAGCTCTTTCTCATCAGCATCACAAACTAAGTCCTTAAGGTGGGAATCCTTGAGTATAACAATAAGAAGAAAATGAGCTATTTATGTTGTTGATAGTGTAGAGAAGAAGAGAGGAGTTGGAGCTAGGAGAGCCTACGCTTGCGCTCTAAAGAGATGACCATGTAGATGGGAGCTACATTAGCCATCTCACTAAATTATGGAGGATGTAGGTCCCAGAAGACAAAGGTGAAGGACAAGGGTAGAAGTTCATGGTGAGCACAAGGACCCTCCAAAATTTTAGGGATTTTATCTATTTTTACACTAAAATCTTCAAATTTTAGCCGGTTTTTATCAAGGTGACCTTCCAAACTAGCCGTGAAGTTTCAATTTTTATCCTTCAAAATTACACTGAAGGTGGATTTTCTGTGAACACTACTGTAGCAAGATTTTTTTGCTGATGGTAGATTTGCAAAACGTTGACATATGCAAATCAATTAATCATATGATTATTCAAGTCATTGCTTCAAGAGGCTAGGGGGATGTATCAAGTTATAGCAACTTGAAAGGACAGGGGAACTGAACATGCTCATCACCACCCAGCCATGCCCTATATAGGCCCTTGGCCTTATAAATATAGGGACCCTACAAAATTAATGAGGAAGTTACAAACTTAATGAGGAAGTTGCTTGAGTAGCTTCCTATGCATGAAAGTCCCAAAGTTAGGGGAATCTTTGACCTAACCTTCCACTCACCCAAAGGGCACCTCTTTTCTAAAAGGACACATGGGACACATGTCAGACTCTCACTAATCTTAACCACATGGTGTGCTTGAATGCTATTGGTTGGGCTAAACAGGGATCCAATGAGCTTCTACTTCCATCCAACAAATGTCTAGATATTTTCAAGCTCTCTCTCTGTCTAAGAGGTAAGGAGGACACTTGTCAAAAGACTACCCATGTACTTGACTACATGCTGCATGTGACTGGCTAGGGGGAGAGGGGTCCAATAAGCTTGAAGCATGTGGAAAAATCTACCACTCACCCAAAGCAAGAAGGGGGGGTGCTAGGGGGATATACACCACACACACACACTCATTGTGTGGATCCATTCTCACTTGGTGAAAGTTGAGGAACTCCACCTCCTTCTCCAAGCTTGTGAGAAGTGAGAGCCTACTACACCAACACTCTTGGCTACGGAATGCAAATCCAACCAAGAGCCATGCTTCAATGCTTAAGCTTTGCCATCTTCTCCATCTTCATTGCTATGCTATTATGTATGCTAGCAAGAAGAGTAGTGATAAGTGAGGAACTATTTCTTTCTCCTATGGAATGTTTCTTCTTCCTCTTCCCTACCCTCATTCCCCACGAGCTCTCTCCACCTTCGAAGGTGTTTGAGGCCTTGGGACTGAGGCTTGGGATAGTTAATGCTTTCTACAAAGTTTATGTTATGCTTGTGATGCATGAAGCTTTCCATCTTCATTGCATCACCTAGGTCACAAGGAACACAAAGATTGTATTGTACCAAGTCTCTCTTGGTGGGAGAAACTATAATACAAATGCCTATTGGAGGGGGGACCGGATCCATATGAATCCGGTCCTCAACTATTGTCATGTTCTCTAAACTCTCTCTCTTGCAAAAGTATTGTTCATGCCAAGTTAACTAAGTACAATGTTTATGTTGCTACAACCGATTAAATTCACCCGCTATGCTCATAAAGTAATCTCTCAAAAGTGCTTCACCTAATTTCCTCATTCCGCTACTTTCAAAGTTCATAGGCCATTTCTATTACATAGCAAGTAATTTATGGAAGTTGAAAATGTTGTTTGTAGTGAGCACATTTTGTAGCCTTCCTCTTTGACATACCATCTTTCATTTGGACCCCTTTACCATCGGCCCCGTGTTGAGATAGATCTGAAAGCGCATGTCTGTATTCTAACCCTTGTCCCTGTTTATTCTCCCACATTAAATTATCAGTTTAATATGAGAAAATCATTTGGGTTGGTTAGATATTATATTTTATGACATATGTGATTGTATGTTCATGTATCTCTTCTACATATAGTGTCTATAAGTCTGAAAGAAAGAGTAATTAAACTAATACTAAGCTTAGATCTTTTTATAGGAGTGCCACACATTGTTAGATCATATATTTGTTCTCTTGTATTGATTTCTCCAATCAAAACATAGGCTTTGGTCCTGCATATTCCTTTTGCCATGATTTAATAGATTACAGATGCCACCAAGGGCTTACTCTAGTATGTGAAGAATAAAGTAGACTAGTTGCTATAGTTTTGGGCATTGTAGGAAGCTAGGTTGCATACAAAACATCTCTTGCTATGAAAATAGAGTATCCACCACCTCTGTGAATGGCATCTGCATGCACGACCACATCACAAATCTTGATGGTTGTGCCTTTTCTCTTCTCTTATGTAAAAGCACTATCTTTTGATGTGTATGGCAACCATACAAATCCATCATCTAGCACATCTTGTTCAATCTTGTCCAGCTCATTATCCTAGTTAAATTTCTCATATATCTTGTTGCTAGAGTTGAGGTCACCTTGGTTTTATTTAAATTTGGACTAGCTTGTTTGCATGGCAAACTAGCCCGAGCCGGTTGCAAGTCAATTGTAGCCAACAGACAGTTGTTGACCAAAATGTTAACACATTCTTAAGACAAGCATTTCAAACACAATATCTCTCCCTCTGCATGCACATGCCTCACCTATATGCTATGTGTGTATGCTTGCAAACCTAGTGCAACCTAATCCTACACCATTAGGTTTGTGCATTTGCACCTCAACAAACAAACACACACACACACACACACACACACACACACACACAAAGGAGAATATGAGGAGAATTCAAATTCAAAAATGTGGGCCCTCAATTTAGCACTATTATGTGAAGATGCTATCCTGTATCTCTCTACTCTGTGTGAGCTCAAAGAGCCTTTACCCATACTGTGATTGTTCTAGGCTACAACAAGAGGAGAAAAAGAAAGAAGTAAATTTGTTCTAGGTAACATTTTCCATCATGTGCCAAGACCTCTTAGGAATTCCTTATGGTTTTATATCATAACATAGATGCCCATATTATCTCTTTTCTTTAACCAACTTAGAATTCCAAATGGAATGCCTTTGTTTCTTGCCTCTCCCTTGCCTAACCTATATATAATCACCATCACAACATCTATTGCCTCCCTCTATTATGTAACCCACCATCCTCTTCAACAAAAGATGTTTAGTCTCTTTACATCAATCTACCATAACATGAGCAAGGGCACAAACATTTAGTTGGCATAGAAATAGGTGAAGAGATGTAAACCCAAGCAATACAAATTATAAAGGGTACATATGGCCTATCTCTATCTATATCTCTCTCCATATCCATCTCGACCCTTCTAGGCAACGATCCTATGTATGATAGAGTATTTCCTTTTAGATCTCATCATGGAGTGCAAAGTGCCACTCGAATACTCCCCTCATCTTTTCTTCAATGTTTTTTTGTGTGTGGCATATAATATGTCAAAATTAACACAATGTAAGCATTAGGTAAAAGACAAAATTTATAGGCCTTAATATGCACATTTTATATTTAAAGTCATGAACAGGCTTACCTCTTGTAGTAGGGAATATGTATTTTGTTGAAGTAGATATATATGCAATGAGTTTTGAGGCGTGTAGCTTGAACATGTGTAGTACTTGTAGCACCTCTAAGTTTTGCTTATAAGGAGTTTGATAACTAGATCTTAAACGATTAATAGATGGCACACTCTCTCCTTTAAAAGTAACCACAATACTATGAAGAATTTTCTTGTGAATAGAACTTGCACAAATTCCTATGGAACTTCTTCCCAAGTGAGAATCGAATGTATAAGTGGAGTGCATTTACCTTTGAGGGGAAAGTATCACCACATAAACGATCTTCTCAAAACAAAACTTTTCTAAAATACAAGAAAATGTGGTAGACAAATGCCCAAACTTGGGTATTGATTCTGTCAAGATCATTTGCCAAGGTATGAGAGTTACAATGCGGTTTAATGATTGTTTGTAAATATGACTTCTGAAATTAAAAAAGACAACTTAAAATAAACCATAGTACATGCATATCAAAAGTCATATAATAAAATAGCGAGATTAAAGGTCTTTGTGTCCAAAAAATACACAATATTGTTAATGCTTAGTACCAAATATCCACTTTATTGTGATGAAGAAAATCATGTTTGCTATATAGTAAGTATGTTGGACCTAACACTTATAACTACTTCAAACTAGCAACTAAAAATTTACTATATTGTAATTGCATTGGACCTATGATTTGCTACTTCTAAATAGCAAGTCAACGTAGTTACTATATAGTAATTATGTTGAACTTAAGATTTGCTACTTCCAACTAGCAACTCCACATAGTTGCTATATAGTAATTGCATTGGACCAAGGAGTTACTACTTCGTTCTAGCAACTCCACATAATTACTATGTAGTAAACATAGAGGTACTTGGGAGTTCCTAGTTCCAGTTAGCAATTATAGACTTCCTATATAGGAAACTATGACTTTGCTAGTTCAATAAAGCAAAAATCTCCTCACTTGCTTTTTCAATTTAGGAAGTACATGGAACACAAAGTTAATTTCTTTGTGGTGACATGTCAAAAGCTCCTTGTGTTTGATCTCTTGAAGAGTAATAATATTGTGCTTAGTTTTAGCCTGTTGCAATTTTTGTAATCTCAAGTTTATGGTACGACGCATGCAGTTAGAGAACGATCATGGTGTTCGTGTTGTCAGGTCCCTTCGCGCACTGGCTAATAATTAGGCAGAATGCTATATGTGATCAGATCGAAGTGGAGGCAGCTCAGGTGATCTCTCTCTCTCTCTCTCTCTCTCTCTCTCTCAATTTGGCTTGTTCAGCTTTGCAAACTTGCAGTAGTAGGAATTGTAATTCACGCTGGACAAGCACACATAATAATTAGGCAGACCCCGTTTTTCCAACTCGGGTCCCAATTAGCAAGAGAGTCATCCAAATCACTGAATGTAACACCTTGCTGTAGCTTTATACCACTTCCAGTACAAAGCGCCAATATAAAGATCTGTCCGCAGATCATTTGTCTTCTTGCCAAAAACTCTTGCAATAAGTAACCATTTCCTGCTGCAACTCGATCCCATCAAAGACAGCTTCCTCTGCTCGCTGGGATGCTGTGAACATCTTTAATACACCTCCAGGGAGCTCTTCTATCTCAAGGGCACGAGGAGTCCCATATGGTGTTTTCAGCATGTTTAATTAAAAGGTTGCTTTTTCAACACTTCGATTTTGACAGCTGAGGGAGCAACTGGGGGCATGTTGGGCAAGAAAGAAGGATATTGTGACTGCACTCTACCAGCATGCATGACCCTAGCTGGCAGAACATGCAGTAGCCTCCTTTCGCATGAACTGCATCATTTATAAACTTCCATCCTTCAATATGCGCATCAAAGAAGACGCCGGGTGCACGAATGTAGCTTCTTCCTTCAGCAGGCGCAGCGCGTACCTTCAGAAATGAATATTAAGCCACCCTGGCCGGATGCTCGCTGCATTTCCCGTTTCATTTCTGGCAGGCGGGCTGCTTCGCCTCTCTCTCTCTCTCTCTCTCTCTCTCTCTCTCTCTCTCAACAGCACATCAAGCTTGCTCTTCGCCTCCTTGCAAAGTTGGCCGAGAAAGGTTCAAAGCATCTTCCGACTAATGATTCTTCTTTCAAAGCATCCCTCGTGTAGCCGGCCTCACCGACCTACGGTGGCTCTCTCTCTCTCTCTCTCTCTCTCCACATCAGGGCCCCTTGTGTTGCTTCTCTCTACCGTGTTTGCGGAGCTGTGTGTGTGTGTGTGTGTTCCATAGCGGTAGCTGGGTAGAGAAGAGAGGATTTGAGGAGGGAGCAGTGCAGTAAGCGGGGGAGGAGGGACCAAACAGATGTGAGGGCTTAATGGGGGAAGCAGAGGAGCACGGATGGCATTGTCGCCACAACATGCCGCTGTGGGTTTGGACGATGCGAAGGAAGAGTTGCGGGCCTCGTTCAGAAGGCAGACAACATAGGTAGTCCATCGATGCGACACAGAGTAGGGTCCGAGAGAGAGAGAGAGACGCCCATGTCTGTGTCGCGCAAGCATTCTCTGTCTCTCTCGCTCGCTTGTTCACGATAGGTCGCAGAGAGAGAGGGGGGCTGACCTGGATTTTCCAATTGGGGGAGAGCCTGGACGGGGTGGAAAGAGAATATCCGCCAGCATCTCAAAAAGAAACTGAGTTCTTTATCAGTACACTAGTAGTACGTAGGTGTACCCAATCTGTTTTAATGTTTAATAGTTAGAATCGTGGAAGACCCCTCTGGCAAAGCGAAGGGGTGCTGTAAATTGCATGCAGACAGTTGGCGACCCACGACGGGGGAGGCAAGGCGACGCAGCCAGGCGAAGGCCATGAGAGTGCAGGGTGGTAGCAGGTGACAGCAACAGTGCGGGGAAGGGCAATGGAGTCGGCTGCCTTAAAATCATGGGAAAATTACCAAAATACCCCTCTAACTTGAGGAAATTCCCAAAATACCCCTCAAATTTTAAAAATTCCCAAAATACCCCCCATATTTTGTCATAAATTCCCAAAATGCCCTTCAAATTTTCCACAATTCCCGAAATACCCCTGGTTGTCAGAGTAAATTTCTCGAAAAATTAAATTTTTTTTAGGTCTTCACAAGAAGAGTGATTGTCTACTGTACAAGATGCTAAAACTACAATTTGAGTTGCTTACGTAGGCTTTGGAGATGAATTGATTCATTATTTTGAAACATAATTGCCTGTTTTGCGATGGTAGCTGGTGACAAATTACATGCTAAGCACTCAAAAACGGATCTCAATTGTCAAAAACGAATGAAGATTAGAAACTCTTGAACAATCCAACCAAAATAGATACAAGGGTATTTTGGGAATTTTTGAAATTTGAAGGGTATTTTGGGAATTTCGTCAAATTAGAGGGGTATTTTGGTAATTTTCCCTAAAATCATTTTCTTTTAATATGCCAAATGGCATGCATGTCACAATCATCTAAATGGTGGGTTGGTTATGAGATATCTTTCAAATCGCTATGCTTTCTGGCTGGCCGCGTTCAACAAATCCCTGTTCTCCTTTTAGAGAGTTGTAGGCTAATTGGATATCTCTGTTGAGATTCAGAGGAATCTCTCAATGAAATGAATAATGGGATACCCGGCTGGAGAAAATCAAGAAAAACAGGGAATCGAGGAAGATGCGTTTGAGGAAGATGCGTTTGAGGAGTATGCGTTCAAAGGGGAGGTGAAGTTGTGCGGGCGAAGCACTATTGACGATGCGTGATAGCTGATGCGAGGATTCAGTGAGGCGAGAGGCAGCAGACGACTAAGGTACGGGCATGAGGGGTCGCACACATGGGAGCTGAGGGTCGTTTATCTTTTTCTTTGTTTAAAAGTTCCACCTATTCGGTAGCATCGCCAATATGTTGGGTTGGTTACAACAGGTTCCAATAAGGATGTTTGCGGAATTTGCGTGAGTTGGAACCCTCGAGTAGGCCTTTTGAAGTGTTGACGAGCCCTGTCAGAAGATAAATGTTAACGAGGCGTGGCATAAGGGGAAGAATCATCCCAGTAAATGAATATCATATAGAATGGAGCCAGTAGGAGCCAATAGGTGAAGTAGCTCCCAGTAGTGTATTGCGTTATCATTTTTAACGCTCAATTAAAGTCAATCAGGTAGGGCGGCCATAAGCAGGCAAGAGAGGAGTGTGAACACTTGCAAGACAAGCGTAAAAGTAGCTTGGCCGGGGGGAGGAGGAGGTCATGGACTTGTGCCTTGCACAAAAAACACATCTGGTGTAAGTGAACGAAGATATCATGTTCTCTCTTTCAGTGGTACCTAGGTGCCTTCCCTTGACAGCGAGCGAGTAGCCCTGGCATGCCAAGGGGGGGCCGATGGTCCCGTGCCCCCAATCGTACCTAGCTAGGTATGTGGTGCCTCCCTCACAAAAGCTCATGATGTTATTCATTGTATGAAAAACACTGGAAAAGACTACGTTTTCCTACATGAGAAAATTTCTAAATCTTCTTGTGATATATGGTGTAAGACGACAATAAGAATTTTGTTGAATGTGGAATTTGCAAGGTTTCAAATCCCACTTTCTTACATCAAGAGGTCTAGGATCTCTTGCAAATTTCTTCTTGTTTTCAGTTTTTATTTTGTTGCTTTTGTAGTTTGTTATTTTGGATATGTTTAATCTAAAACTCAAGTACTAAGTGCAATCTTTCAATTGTGAGTGGCTCTTGAAGTCTCCAATCTCTAGTGTGAGAATTTACAAGTTCCTAGTACACTTTCTCAAAATGTTTTAAAAACAATGCCATCCCACACAATCCACCAAACTTATAAGGCTTGTGTCACAAATGATCGAAGGCCATGTGTGAGGTGGCAAAGTCTGACCATGGTGCCCAACACAAATCGTTGTTGAGCTTTCGTGAGTGCAATCAGACGAAGCGGTGGACAACTCAGTGCGTAAAACAGCCTGCACCAATCAAAAGTCAAGAAAGCATGCATGGACAAGGGTAGCCGAGGATTACCCCTCGGACGCAAAGATGGGGGTGGCGACCATGAGCTGGAATGCCAACTCAGCTTGGCACCACCATGTCCACCACACAATGTAACACGGGAATCTTGAAAGGCCATTTTTAATTGGTCCTGCTCACCTAATGCCTTGTCCGTTCACCCATGTGTGACATGGGCCTAAGAGGCTTGGTCTAGATAGCTGCAATGTGTGCTTGTTGGCTATCAATGAGAAGGGAAGGTGGAGTAGAATACATCTCACAAAGTGAAATATTAAAAAAATCACATTCTTTTGCAATTGAGACAACACATCTTTTGCTAAGTACTATTGGCCTTTGCCCCTCAATTGTACATGGCTAGTAGGGTGGTAAACCAAAATCTCTTGATGTTATGCTCTATATGCAAACTAATGAGAAAGAATCCACAAATAAAGATCTTACATTTCTTGTAAATTTCCACACAAATTTGCATTTTGGGGTTTTTGATTGTTTGATTGTTTGATCTCATTGTCTAGTATATCAGTATTTCAATAAAAGCCCAAGTTCTAGCGTGGATTTTGCATGGTGGGTTTCTCCTCAAGTATCAAACTAGAATGGAAACGACTTGTTTTTACAAAAAAAGTCACATAATTCTATTTTTAGTACAACATTAACTTTGGTTCATTCCATTTTAATGTGTGAGAGAATTTGAAAAAATTTTATGATATTTATAGGAATTTTTCAAGAAACTTTTGTATTAGTTCTCATTTTGTGATATACCTCAACATCATGATCTTTCATGTGGGGGGCACTGCATACCTAGCGCTAGGTGCTACTGAGATGAGCTGGTGTGATATTTACAAAAAGTACTAAAAAGGCCTGCCACTTAACTTAACATCAACTTTGATTATTCCATATGTTTTTGTGATAGTATTTCTAGAGTCCTAGAGATGTTCATAGAAGCTTTTCAACAAAGTCTCATATTGTTTCCCACATTGTGACATACCACATCATCATGAGCTTTTGTGTTCACTCCTACAACAATGCAATTTCTATGAGTCGTTGTAGAACTTAACACCCAATCATTGACAACAATGAAACATTTTCTCTAGAAGTTGACACCAATGTTTGACAACAATGCAAACTAAACTATGCAACTTGACACCAATATTCATTGATAACAATGCAATCTAGTACATTATAGCCATCAGTCAAGATTTTGGTTTACAAAGATTTGTCCCAAAATTCATAAGTTTGAGTTTTTATTTATAGGTAGAGACAATGCTCATGAAATGATTACACAATTCACACTTGGGCATCAAAGTAAATCGATGCTCATAAAGAGCTCGCTCTCTCCAATCATAAAAAGTCTACATCTCAATATATGAATTTAATAAATCATAAAACATTAGGGGTTGTCTGATAATTGTAGCTTTAATATTCCATCAATAGCTATCACATTATTGTCCTGCACGTAACAGTCACACTGATCTACAAACACAATACTCGACAAGTGATCACATTTCCACAGTTCAACTTAGCATTGTGATGTTGACAAAATATACCAAATAATCCATAAACAATTTATCTAATTTCATTACATACCTCGAGATTGAAAGACAACTGTCCTCAATTGTTACCAAGACCAAACTAATATTAGTGGTGGTCAGCCCCACTGGTAGAATGGTCTAATAATTAGTATTGCCTAAATTGGTGGTTCTACACCAAATGAACGTGCTATCTATATCTACAAATCCACAGTAATAGTGTCTGCACCGACAAATGTATCTTTAGTTTTGTGTTTCCTGGATTGGAAAATCTCCACTAATGCTACCTTAATCAACAAATTTGCATTTAGGTTTGTGTTGCCTGAATCAAGGAATTTACACTAGTACTATCTAAATTGGCGAATATGCACTTTAACGAGAGGCACTATCTAGATCAGCCTATCAATGTCTCTAGGTGTATGGTATGCAAGTATCAAGTGATGGTGGTGCAGACGTAGCGATGCTTCAGATATCCATTGACACACTTCTAGGGAGTGATTTTTTTATTCTACCAAATATCTTTTGTATCGATTTCTCATGCAAGTAGTGGTGAGGTCATGGTCGAGAGGAGTTAGAATTTATTTGTCATCCTCGATCAAGGGGAAGGGGGGGGTTTGCTATGGAAGGGGTATTGGGAATAGGTCTCTTGTGTGGTCTAAGTAAACTCACATGAATGGAGTTTTTTATTTTCTAGTGTGAAAGAACACGTTTTCATTGACCTTTTCAAGGATTTTGAATGGGCCATAGAATCTAGGGGAAAATTTTACTTTAGGATGTTTTTCAACACTCTTAATCTTTGTTTTTCTATTCTAAGTGAGACAAGATCATTTTTCTTAAAAGATGCGGGTCTTAATTTCTTGTTAACTTGTGTTGTGTATTCTTGTTGTGCTATTTTAATACAATCAGTGGCTTCTCATGCTATGTATTTTTGTTGTGCTCTTTCAATATAGTCGGTGGCTTCTTGTATTAAAAAACTTTGTGGTCTCTTGCTAAAGTGTTAGCTATTTGGATGTCAGTGCTAGTACTAGATATAGGGATAAGGATCTTCCTACCATAAACAAGTTCAAAGGGTTTTTGGTTTTTTGTGGCCGACTTAGGTGTCTTATTGTAGGCAAATTGAAGCATAGGGAGATGTTGGTCCCAATTTGTAGTGTTTTCAATCATGTATGGTCTATGGGGGTCCATGATAGTGTTGTTTGTTGCCTCTGGTTGGTCATGTTTTTTAGAGTGAATGATGGACATGAATCTTATCGTAGATCTTAGATTTTTGCCTAATGCAGCCCAAAAGTAATCACAATGGTCAAAGAGGATCCATGTTGCTGCTTAACGTACTCTTTGACATATTAAACATTCAAAAAACATTTAGTTACACTGTGCTTCATATCAAGCCGAAAGAAGTGATCTTTACATGCAATAAGTATAGATTTTAATCCTTGGTGACCCATATAGATTGGTGCATATATTTATTTTATTGGTAATTCTCTAAATGATGATAGGATGCATAGTTTAAAAAATAAATTTAAAAAATCCATTTGGCAAAGTATAATGCTCAAAAGGAAGACCATTATTTTGATGTTCATCAAACCATGCATGTGCAAAATGGGAATCTACAACATATGGTAGGCATAGAAATGAATGATTATACTTCACTCACTGGAATATGATTCAAATAAATATGCTTGATTTTATCAAAATCACAAAAATGAATAACAAAAAATTTATTCACAGTAGGTTTTCTCATTAATGTGTCTACTACTACATTTGCTTTGCCGTGTTGGTATTGAACATTTGGATGAAAGTTTTGAATAAACCCGAGCCCTTTCACATGATGGTCCAATATATATGGTAGATTGTTTCAATAAGTGTTTTTAACTGCTTGTAGATTGATTTTAATTAGGACTTTAATTACCATGATGTAATGTTTCTAAATATCAAGGGCATCCAGTAGTGCTTTGTCATATGTGCCATATTTAGTTTCAAATGGTTTTAGTTTTTTACTTTCCAAAGCGAGTGGGTGATCATTTTGCATCAAAATAGCTCCTATACATGGTATATGAACCACTTGCATCAGTGACAACTACAAAGGTTCTGAGAAACCTGGCAATGGAAGGATGGATGTATGGGTCAAAAGGTATTTAATCATAGTAACAAATGATTTTTATTGTTCAGTTCCCCATTTGAATGGTGGAAAAGAAATGTGGTCAGGGGTGAGGCAATATGAGATTTTTTTTTCTAAACTTATAGTACAAGCCTGCTTAGCCAAGGATTGACTTGATATCATGCACTATTTTTGGATTATGCCAAGTTTGAATGGTTTCAATCGTTTTAGGATCAATAGAACGCCCATTTTAGAGATGATGTGGCCTAAATAATCAATTTTTGTTTGAAAGAAACTACTTTTCTCTGGGATTTCCAAAAATTGGTCTTGACAATGTAATTGAAAAACAACATGAAGGTGATTTTTTGTGTTCTTGCTCATCATGAATGAAAGCTAAAATATCGTTAAAGAAAACAATAACCAAATCTTGATAATCTAGGAAAATTTTATTTATCATCCTGGTAAATGTGGCAGGTGCATTGGTGAGGCCAAAAGGTAACACAATAAATTCATAGCGTCTAGACATATGTGTATAAAAAGAAATTTTGAAAATGTCATTGGGATATTTGTTGGTAATTTGACTTCAAGTCAATTTTGTTGAAAATTTTAGCACCTCGTAGTTGATGGAGAAGGTCATCTACACGAGGAATGGGAGGTCGATTTTTGACAATGACCTTGTTCAATGCTATATAATCTATGCACATGCAAAATGTTTTGTTTTTCTTTTGGAGAAAAAGTTTTGGGGCACCAAAGGGAGATGAAGAAGATGTGGGATAATCCCCATGCCACATGGAAACTTCCTCCCAACTTCCTCAAGCCCAACCAATTTCCAGCTTCTCCCCAAAGCAAGAGGACCTCTCGGACAACTTTCCTTGAGGCATAACTTGTTGCTCCGATCACCGAATGACGCACTGTAACACACGGCTCGAAGCCCATCACCTCAGCTATCTCCAAAAATATAAAACTTCAGCATTTCTAATCTTAGACTCTTAAGTTGGCCTAGTTTCCCTCGTCGCATGCACCCACAATCACCTTCTAAGTTGAGACCGCCCGCTTCAGATGCTCATAACTGATGATGTACAAGTCCGATTCACAAGCTATAAAGCACGATTGAAAATACTTATTGAAAACCATGTTTTGGAGTCTTGAAAAACCCAAAACATCAGCATTAAATCTTGGAAAAATCACACCTTTGTACATGAATTTTCACATGGTCACTTCCAAGACTTGCAGGGCTATGTATATGTATATACATGAGGCTAGTGGGCAAGCTTCCTGACATAGCTTAGTGACTTTATGCTCATTCAAAAAATGCATGATATAGCATGCGTGCTTGATCATTCATAACAAGAAAAGGTTCCTAGGGTGAGCAACTGCTTCATCTCATCCCCAGAAACCTCATCCACATCCTCAAATGTTTCCACATTGTCTTCCTCTATTGATAGCATCTCATATGTCACAATTGTCATCAAACACGCCAGATACTTCTTCAATCTATAACCGTTAACACGATATTTATGTTGTGCACCACTCAAATCTGCTAATTGATATGTGCCATTATCAAATTTATTCACGATAGTAAAGGGACCTTCCCATTTGATTTGAAACTTCTTTTGAAAGGTATTGTCCAACTTACTATTGTATTGCAACATCAGATCACCCTTTTTAATTCCCTTCTCCTGTGCGCATTCATTATCCTTTAACTGAGCCTTCTTTGTCACTTCTTCATAGTATCTCAAAGCTAAAACTCTGTCCAATTGTAAACATTGTAAATCCAACAACCTTTTCTGCCAAGCATTTGTTTGCTCTTCATCTCCCAATGACAACAATTTGAGTGCATGAATCTCCACTTCAATTGGAAATAAAGCTTCCTTGCCATAAACCAAGTGATAAGGAGAAAATATTGCACAAAGTAACTCTCAATCCCAAGTCTTCCCATATGTATGGGTCATCTTTGTCAAGATCTTTACCACCTCTCCATTGAACCTCTCATTGAGACCATTGAATTGTGGATAATAAGGAGAACTATAACTGTGTTGTATATTGAGCTTCTCGCATAAGAAATCGAATAGTTCTCCTCTTAATCTTGGTCCTCTATCAGAAAGTAGTTCTAGAGGCACACAAAATTTGTAGCATATATGCTCACAAACAAACTTTCCCATCTCTTTACTGGTAAGCTGTTTGACCACCTTAGCTTCTGCCCATCGTGATAAGTAATCCACTACTGTCAGAATGTAAGCATTTCTTTTGCTAGTCATAGGTAAGGGTCCAATAGCATCAAGACCCCATTTTTCAAACACATCAAAAGCTAGAATTGTATGTCGCAATTCGGGCTTCAAAATTCTCTTTCCCATCTTCTCGCAAGGTAAACATGACTTGCACCAATGATTAACATCCCGCTGAATGCTTGGCCATACATAGCCTTCTTGCAAAATTTTATGCAACATGATCTTCATAGCAAATGGCCTCCACAGGATCCCTCATGATTTTCTTCAAGGATCTTGTAGATTTCCTCTTTCCAGGGCACATGACACAAAACCAAATCACTTCCTTTCATGTACAACACATCATCAAGCATTTTGTATTTCTTGGCTTTTCTTATAAACACATATTTTTTTCGAAGATGGTAAACCTTCAGATAGAACATCCGTCAATAGAAAATCTATCTCCTTTGATAACACCTCCCTTCCATGATATAAAGGGGCATTTTCCTTTAACACAACCACACAAGTGATCATTTCTTGGGTAGCATCATGAGCTTCTTCATTCTGAGACCTCTCAATATGCTGCAAACTCCATGCTTCAAACTTTTTGAGAAACGACTTCACCTTGAAGCACAAATTCTTCAGTTTAGGATTCTTATTCTTCCATACTTCCAATACTTGCTTCACAACCAACAAGGCATCTCCTTTGATCTGTAGCCATCTAATCCCCAACTGCAAATAGATGTGCAAACCACCTTCAAGAGCCATATATTGTGCTTCATTGTTGCTACTTGCATCAAGTTTTAGCCCTTGCTTCCTTACTGCAAGTTTTCCTTAAGCATCATAAATGAAATTGCCTCCCGAAGCAGCATCATGACTTCTTCGATAAGAGCCATCAAAATAAAATAGTGAAGCATTAAATATGGCCAGAGTCTCGACTTTCTTCTTTCGCACCACCTCTTCTTTAACCAAAAGAGGAGTGTCTTTATAAGTGAGTAAATCTGCCATGGTAGCCCGAGTACTCTTCCACCAAAAAGGTGAACTGAAACTCCTGAAGTTCAATAACCCATCTCATCACTGTTTTTGATATATTTGAATTATTGAACAAGAAATGAATAAATGGTGAGAAAGTTAAATGACTTTTGCAACAAGTAGTGTCTGAATCGTCTGCAAGCATAAACCATACTGGTCATCACCAATTCAATTTCAAAGAAAACTCATGAGGAGTCTTCACTCTGCTAGCATAATGAATAGGCTACATATACTCAGATTCCTTCCACTTTTGCAACAACATGGTCCCAATGGCATCTCCCACTGATGGGTTAACATAAAACTCCTTTTCCCAGTCAGGAGCTTGCATGATGGGTAGTGTACTCAAAACTTCTTTGAATCTGTCAAAAACATCACCACAATCACGAGACTACTCCAAGGGATCATTCTTAACTGTTTGCTGCAATGGATACAATAGATGTGATGCCAAAGGTATGAAACGAGACAGATGTTTAACCTTTTGTATGAAAGTGGCTAACTGTCTCGTATCTTTTGAAGATGACAGCAACAACAAAGCCTCCACTTCCTATGGATCCACTTCATTCCCATTTTCCAAAATCACATGTCCAAGAAGCTTTACCGTTGGCTGCACCAAATGACATTTTTTAGGGTTCAACTGACCCCTGCATTCATCATACCTTGCAAAAGTCATTTCAAGATTTTGAACATGCTCTTTCCTTCAATTGTATACACAAAAATCATCTATGAATCCTTTGACAACTTCACAAGGAACGGGGTAAGGACCCAATCCACTTTTCTTTCAAAAGCTCCAGGCTCATTTGTCAACCCAAAAGGAAGGCAGCACAAGCAAAAACAACCCCATGGCATAATAAAAGTAGTCTTTTTCTAGTCTTCAAGAGCAAGGATAAGCTGAAAATATTGTGAATAACCATCATAGACACTATATATTTCAAAACCAGTCACTGCATCTAAAAGTTGATCAATGAAAGGCAAAGGATAAGGATCTTTCTTGGTCACTGCATTTAATGGCTTGTAATCAACACAAAATCTCCAACTCCCATCTTTCATTAGGAAAAATATGGACTTTCCTTGGGCCTTTTTGATTAGTGAAGGCTTAAGGGAGAACCAATGAGAAGGCTCTTGGGATATCACCTAGAGGGGGAGGAATGGTAGGGGTGCAGTCTAATTGTCTCCCTCTTCAATGCTTGGTTCTTAGAGAGAGGTGGGAGGTAGGCTAGGGGGGGGGGGGGGGGGGGGGGGGTAAATAGGAGGAGAGAGGTGTCATAAAAGAGGGAGGGACCCCCAAAAAAAAAACGCGCATGCTTAAAAACCCTAAAAATTGAAATTTTTTAAAAAGTTCCAAAGTTGACCCATTTGCCTCCAAAACTACCCCAAAACATAAACTAACTTAAAAAAGTCAAATTTTCCCCCCAAAATCCACTTTTCTCTCTCTCCCTCATTACTTTTCTCTCCCACACTCTCCCTCTTCTCCCTCCTCCCATTCTCTCTCTACAGTCAAGGCAGCCATAGCTAAAAGCTTTCCACCACTCTCTTCCTCTCTCTCCATAGCTCCCCCTTCTCTCACACCTCCATCAACCCTCTACAGTCCCACACTCCATAGCCCACAGCTCCACTATCCTCTCTACCTCTCACTCCTCCCCTCTTTCTCTATCTCCACTGTCAAAGCCACCATAGCCACCATAGGCAGCTCACCTCACCCTCCCCTCAGTACTCAACTCTTTCAAATCCCTTCCTAAGCCCAACTTCCCAAGCATGTCCACGCATAGACGGCCCAAACCAGAGATAGAGGAGATTGTGTTGCACAACACAAAAGACTCAGAGGGGGTATGGATCCCACAAGTATTCAAGAAGGGTGCATGGATCTACATGCAACCGTCACGTGCTGGACCTCATCGCGTACGGTGTCGAGGCTTATTGGAACGTCATTGGAAGGGCCGGCTATTGGCATTCAAAGAAACAAAGTCCGGAATGGTGGCCATCGTGCAACACGTCTACAGTGCAGCTGAGCTCGACCTCAAGAGAGCTTCAACTCAATTTGAACCTCATTGTAAGTTTTCATGGTTTAGCTATCCCATGCATATGTCATGTTTACGTTTATGTGATCATTATGTTTAACTAAGGGCATTTGTAAAGATGTTTTTCCATCCAGCTTAGTTGAGGAGCAGCTGCTTGAGTGCCTCTAAGGCACGTTCATGGTTGTGCATGCTCACATTGGGGAGCTTATGTTTCCTAATGTTTCATCGAAAAAACTTACTGAGCAGTGAATATTCATGTACTCCCACAAGTACGTGGTGCCGAAGTCAAGCCAAAGCTATGGTAGGTTAGAAGCCGTGGAGACACCCTCATTGCAGAGTGCAGAATGGCCAACTCCAGACCATTGGGCTTTGCTTTCTTTCAAGTGCAAGGTGCTGCAAGATTTCCAAGGGTCCCTAAAGTTTGGTAAGGCAACCAGATCGGTGGGTCTCAATTGGCATTGTCCCATTCATTTGTTTGTGCATGCATTCCGCTCTCTGGCGATTGTAGAAACACCAACAATGTTTGTTTGCAAAGAAGTTGACATAGATGCAATGGACACCATTCTAGGTGTCAATTGGGGCTATGTTGACGGTTTTCATGATGGTGACCGTTATAAGTGCAATGTGTCCCCCACACAACTTTGCCTTCTGTATTTGAAAGCAAGGTGCACCTTGTATGCACTGTTTAGTTATGAGAGGTGGATGCACAAACGTGGCAAATGGATACCCTTGCAGCTGACAGCCGAAGAGATTCAATCCTTTGAAATTCGTGTCCACATGCCCAATAACGAGGTGGAGGTGGTTGCAGTGAATCCGCATTGGACTCTTGCCAATCTTCGGGAACACTTTGTCATAATGGGATTCGAGGATGTCGGTAATGCAAGTTTCAAACTAGAACAACGCAAGGTCTGCTTTGTGCTTGCTTAGCGACCTTTTCTTATTTTTTGTGGGTTTTTGTATTTTGATTGGCCATTTTTGGTTGTATAGATTGGAAGGCGGATGGAGGCCACTATGCTTGTTTACAAAGATTGGGCTACAGACGAAATCATCTTGTCTAAGTGAATTGGCTTGTAACTTTAATCGTTTATATAATGGATATTTTATTAAAGATTTTAAAAAGTTTTAAGGTGTTGTACTTGATTTTGTACTTGAGTTTTAAGGTGGTGTTAAATGCATATTTTTTATTTTTTCGAGATGGAATATGTCTATATAAGGAGGACCACCTCCTCATTTCACCATTTTCATCCCAGCATTGCAGAGAGACCTAGCATACCCAATCATGCAAAGAGAAGAAATGGATGCTACTAGTGCTTTAGATGCATTCCTTACTGAGGTTGGGCATGCAAATCGCCCTGAGCTTCAAGCATTTTTCACAACCCAACCCGATTTGGAAACCACCTTGACCCTCCACTCTCAATCTCTTGAGCACATTACTTCATACATTTCCCGTGCATGGGGAGATTCATTGTTGAGTTACCAAACCGGCCAGGGCAATGGGTCCCTAAAGGCCTTCTCCACCACATCTACCAAGGGGATAGGCCATTTCATCAGCGGCTTGCACGCTTTGCCACCATAGCACAACCTGCCGTACAATATGTTCGGCTTGAAGCTGTGGATGTGCGAGCAATGCGTAAGGGAAGGATCAGAAACACTTTTTCCTCTGTTCAGGCCATAATGATCTTCCTCCTTCACGAGTGCCCAGCAGGCCCTGACGTAGTGCTACCTCACTTGTAGATCGGCGGGGTATTGGCTGATGTGAAGGACCCCAAGCCCGCGGCCATTGACTCATCCGCAGAGGAGAGGACGCTTGCCTTGACCTACCCTGTAGGGATTCAAGGCCTCTTGGAGGCCTCTCCATCAGTCGGTTCATCCTCCGAACCACCAGAAGGAACCACCACTCGGGATGCCATCCCTGAGGTAGAGATTACCCGCTTCTCCTCCATTGTGGTGGGTGGGGAGGAGTTTGTGTTTATGCACGATCTGGAGAAATCCTTTGAGCTTCGCATGGATGAGTGTTTCCCCATCCTCGATGCCCATGGCAAGTTTGATCTTGATACCACCACCTCCCATGACGATGATCTCCTACTGCTCATGGGGAATACTTTGGCGGACACAATGGCGATCGCACAAGCCGAGGTGGCAGCGGCCGAGCAGGCCAAGGTCTCTGAGGAGGAGTTTGTGGCCGTGCAAGCCATGTGTTTGGCTAAACGCGCAAGAGTGGATTCACCACCACCTGCTGCAACACCTGTTTTGCTTGATCCAAAGGGAAAGTCAAGCGTGGATCTTTACTTGCACCCGGATGCCGATGAGGAGGATCGTAGACAAGAGGTATAGATGCTCACTTACATTTGATTGTTACAAATGATTTTGTTAATGTTATATGATAATTCTGTGCCATATCTCAGAAAACCTATGTTCTGCAGGATGTTCTAGAGGTTGACGCCTGGGCGCAACGGTCAGGGGGGAGGAGGACGCCGTTCGGACCTCAAGCGTCACTTGCTCACTACCTCGGCACACTTCCCACTGGTGTCGTGGTGTTTGTCCATGTCGACTACTCTCCCAATGGTCGCTACAACATTTTTGCTCTCCGTTCACTCTCCAAGGCGTTGTGTTTAACAACACTTGCCCAAACGGCCAACCTTGTAGTGCTTGTAAAGAAAGATTTTGCAATATCCACTTTCGGTGTAAACTTTCACGGGCGCCTTATTGCCCATGTCGGCATGAACCAAGCTGTAGGGGTTAATGACACCCAAGAAATCACAACCACTTTACTTAACAGGGAGCCACCCCAAAAGGCCAAGCGCCAGAAAATTGTAATTAGAAAGATCCTAAAGCAAAAGCCGAATATCATGTAAAGCATTGATTTCTTTAATGAAACTACTTTTTGCTGTCTATGACTCTCTTTCTTGCAAGGTTTTGAATTTCTTATATGTTGGGCTTCCATTGTGTATGAGAAGCGCCATAATTTCTCCTATGACTACTAAAGGGTCTGGCAGGCATTAAAATTTAAAAAATGCATACTTTGTTATATCTAGGCTTCCAAAGTTATGTATGTGCCTAGTAAAGGGCTTGGAAGTCCCTAAAATATGCTGCCACAAGGGCGCGCATTGGGGCTTTCCATCAGCTGATGAACTGTGCAAATGCGCGCCCTTGTGGCAGATGAAATTGGACACATCTAAGAGCATACCCAGGTACAAAACAGAGTGACAAGACATTAATACCCAGTTGCAAAAGAGAAAGAAATGGATACCCAGGTAACCTTAATCCCATCTTGCCCCAGATACCTAAAGTTGTATCAACAAACCACAAGAGAAAACTGTGGCAATATCTAAGCCCTTTTTGGAGTATAGGAGCATACCCAGTTACAAAACAGAGTGACCAGGTAACCTTAAGCCCATCTTGCCCTAGATACCTAAAGTTGTATTAACAAACCACAAGAGTAAACTTTGTGGCAATATCTAAGCCCTTTTTGGAGTATAGGACTGACATGGACTAAGGGGGGATGATTGCCAGCAGCATCTATGCTAATTGAAGCATTGAAGCAAACAAAACATACTTATTGCTTGTCAAAATTGTCTGGAAACCACTGGAAAGTGTCTGGAAAGCACTAGGAAAGGCTGCCACAAGGGCGCGCATTGTGTCCATCCATAGGCCTCTGGAAGCCCCAAATGCGCGCCCTTGTGGCAGCCAATTTGGGGGCATTCCAAGCCATTTTCAACACTTTGTAGATGTTTTTGCCATGCAATAGTGAGTCACATAGCATGGATACATCAGGAAGTGCATGCCCCACTTAGCCAAGGTGCTAAACGTAGGCAATTTTTCACAATAACAAGCTAATGGCTACATACATACAATAGAAGGTAGACAAAACTTGAATCAATGCTACATTGCATGGTACAGAATTAAAACAATACAATGCGCAGTGGGGTATACAATAAAAGACGCTTATATTCAAATTCTTCCCAATACAATGCACAGAGTGGGATATACAATCAAAAGACGCTTGTATTCAAATTCTTCCCAATCTTGGAGTTCTGTAAATACAAAAAGGTTGATGCCTAATTACAAGCTACTCCTCATGGCGCAAACGGCGAGCAAGCTGCATATCCTTGGGCATAATGGTTACACGCTTTGCATGGATGGAACAGAGGTTAGAATCCTCGAATATGCCAGTTAAATATTGCTCTGCTGCCTCTTGGATTGCCTCTATGGCCACGGCGCCCATCCGAAACTGAGTGTTGTACAATTGCAAAACCTCCCTGCATAGCCTTGCAAAAGGGGCCCTCCAAATCAAGAGCTCGGTGCTCTTTTGATAGTGTCGAATCTCCGCAAAAGCACAGTTGCGCTTTCGTACCTTTTGAGGTCGACGTGGAGGTGCATTTTTGGCACGAGTCGGGGCAGCTTGCTTCCTCTTCTTGTAGACAATGCTCTTTCTCTTTTTTTTCTGCACATGCACTTCCAACACCTCATAATTTGATTCCACCCACTCTCCATCTGATTCGTGCTCTTCACTATTGACCGGATGTGATGGTGTAGGTCCACTCCCTTTAGGAAGTGTCTTGCCCCCAATAGACATGTGAGCCTGATAAGTTTGTATTTGGACGCCAACCCATGGGGCATCTTCATCCGTTTGCGTCTCTTCGGAGCCTTCTGATGGTTGCTTTTGGCTGTTTTTTTCTTTGCCCTGGTCGCTCTCATCCTCCCTGTTGCCATCAGAATCGTTGGAGTCCGATGAATAGACAACAAGGCGATGCTTCCGTCTCTCTTTTGCTGCTATAGAGGACTGGCCATGCTGATTTGAAGCTCCAGCTTCTTCTGTGTGGACTTCACCTTGAGCTTGTGAAGTTCTAGCTTCTGTTGCTGTACCTTTGAGTCGTTGGCCATCCGGCCCCTCTGGATATGCAATCCTAGCCGTTTGTTTTGTTTTTGCCATGGTAGCACCTAGTAGGGAAAATGACAAAATGAGCCCCTTCAACCTTTAAATAGGTTTTTTTGAGATTTGGGCCCTTTCACACTATGCGGCCAATTGAGTGAAACTCAAATAAAGCAATTGAATTTAACAACTAAACCTGGATCATGCGGACGGCTGACGCGACGCCCAAACGCTGCCTTTTCGATATTTAGTTGCACGCCAAGATTCATGGCCCAGGGACGCTCGCGAGCGTTTCCACTTCTCGGATGCTGCAGTACGGGAAGCGTTGTGTAACTGCTTTGCTAACATCGATTCTCTTGCTTTCTCAATAGTACGAGTTCTCCCAAAGGTGTGCCTAAAAAACCAGTTAAACATCTCTTGGAGGTAGTTGGAGTGTGAACTACCACCACCATGCCGAGTATTCTTGAAGTAGACTTCTTTTGCTCGATAGTGGGACTTCTCCATGCCTTGTGTACTCCATATATCAAGCGAACCATAGCGGTCCATGAAGTATGCACCATGCGCATAGAGAATGTGCTAAAACAACCAAAAAGGAGATAAGCGAATAGAAAAGTTGCATTTTCAAACATTGCATATGTATTAAGTCCGTTAAAACAAACCATGTAGTGTGTAATCTTGCTTTCAGACCATCCGTCCTTAGCGGCCTTTGTGAATTCATAAAGCACCTTCTTGAACTCCTCTCGCTGCTCAACGGTGGTGCTTGAAAGATTCATCAATTGCACAACCTTTTGAAAGGATGACCATACTAGCTTGCGTTGGTTAGCAACCTCCACATTGGGATCTTTGTCCGTCGTGCATGAACACAAATCTTTCCACAACTCCCACCGCTTCTCACTTGCTAGATCGACACTTGCCTTGGATACCTGCATTGGAGACTTTGACATCTTCTTGAAAAATCGACGTGCCTTGGCTCCATTCATGGAAACCTTCTGTGCCACCTCATATGTCTTCTCCCTACAAGTCTCTGCTGCAATGTTCACCCTTGATCGGTGACATCCAATCTCATTAAGGAGCGTCTCCACCCCCTGCAAGGAGTCTTTTGACCGTTGAAGGGGCTTCATTGTGAAAGCATAATCAATGTGATGCTTTAGGATCCTATCAAATATTCGCATAAACGCATGCAATGTACAAAAATGAACATTGTTGAGGGAGAAGGGAATTATGGGGTTCCACCCAGGATCTTTGCTATCCCTATTGGGCACCTGCAGCATATCACATGAAAGAACCGAAGTTTGCCACTCCCTATTTATATGGTCATCATTATCTTTGTCCTGACCTTCCACTTGAGTTGCTCGACTTGTCTTGTGCCCTTTCGTACAGAATGGACAGGGAAGTAAAGAATTTGCACCTTGTTTGCATCCAAGCATGCACTTTATGGTCTTTAGATCACCACCTAAATGCCATTCAACATCAAACTCCCCACGTCCTGGAACCATGAGCTTCTCACCGTTTATTTGAGCTTTAATGACCTCTGTGACCCATGGGATTCTACTGAAAATCCATGCAAGGACTTCATGTGTCTCTTTCGGAACTTCAATTGCATCAAGCCACCATATATCCTTCTCTGATTGCACACTAAAAGAGGGCTTTGTCGCTTCACTCGAACTGCAAGATTGCTTGGCATAAGCTAGGGCTTCATTCATAAGCGTGATGCTCATTCTCTCCAACTTTCTCCCTTTAACAATTACACACTCATCCAACTTCAGCACGAACACAAGCTTGCCTTCAAGAACTGCCAACAACATAAAGCCTCAGAATGCTTGTTATGACACATCATAGAGCATGTATGCAACTCTAAACTAACCTGCTACGGAGAGGCTGAAGAGGCATCGTGTCTTCAATATACAAGTAGTCCCCTAATTGGTGAACAACATCTTCATTTGACACCTTCTTGGCAATCTACACTCTGTGAGGAAGTGGGAATAGGTTTTCCGTGACTCCTCGACTTCTTAATGCAACCTTTAACACTTGATGTATTGCTTGATAGCCCTTGGTACTAACCCCAACAAAATCACAAATATCCTGAACATCTAGATCAGTGACAATATTAGAAAAATCACTAAGAACTCTCTTAGTGATTGCGTCTTTCAAGTGTTTTGCCTCTGGAGCATCAAGCATCCCAATAAAATCCTCTTTGTTGAAACAAGAACGAAGTAAAGTAGCCCTAGCTTCCGCATTCTCTCCGCCGCACGTTTCTTGGACTAAGTTCCTATTGCCCAAAACAACAATGATGAGCCGTATTAGACTTAAACAACATGAGGGACAAAACATGTTACCTCATAGCTGTCACCCTTCGTTTTCTTACACCTCCACGTGGTGCGAGAGTCTGAATTTCGGACAACTCTCGTTTCCTCACCCTACCTCCCATGCAGTACTCTTCATGTGTGAAAGAGTATCCTCAAGCTTTTTAATTACATTTTCCTTGGTTGTGATGGTGCTCTTTGCCTCCGCAAGCGCACTAGTAGCTGTTTGCATCTGATCTTGAAGATTGTGGAAACTCCCATTAAGCAACTGCCAATGACGCAAGTAGATCTCGGATCGCGCAATCTCGTGTTTGTTGAGTCTCTTGCAGTAGCCCAACAAACCTTGCTCTCCATTTCCAACGTATTGCAACAGTGATGGAATGTTTGTAAAAGACATATGAACATTGAGAAAAGGATCCTTTGGATACAAGCATCCGTCTATCCAGAGATCCACATTCTTCTCCCCTTGAGCGCGGCGTTCATTGGCTGAAGGTAATGTACCCAAGCATGTTTTCTTTGTCGGAACATACTCTTGAGGTAGGCGTAGGAAAAGCCCTGGAGACCTACCACGTGAAGAGCTTGCTGGGACATTGGTCACGTCATCAAGAGGCATTGTAGGATGGAGAGATGGAGCTTGAAGGATGGAGAGATGGAGCTTGAAGGATGGAGAGATGGGTGTGTAGGTGCAGCAGCAGGTGCAGGTGCAAGGGAGATGGGTGTAGGAGAGGAGCTTAGATTAGGAGGGAAAGTTTTCAATTTTGGGGGGAATTTCCTAAAAGTTTGGAGGGAGTCAAAAAATGTTGAATTTTGAGTAATTTAACTTAAAAATCTTTTTTTTATTATGTGTATATGTTGGGGGTACTTTTTAGGGGGGAATAGAGTTTTTTTGAAAGTTTTTGAAAAAAGTCATTTTTTTGACCTCTTTGACCCACGGATTTGCTTAGGTGGCATGGGAGAGTTAAGAGGCCACTTACAAGTTGGCCAAAAAGTTAGAGAGAGAAGAACCCCTACCCCCCTACTTTTCAAATGGTTTACCCCCCCCTTCCCTACTTTTTAAATGGTTACCCCCCCCCCCCCCCCCCCCCCTTCCTCCTACCTTTTTAGGGGTCAAAGGTGGAGGAGACCCTACCAAAATAGCCCCATTCAAAGCCTTTGTCCCCCTTAATCTTGGCAGGCTTCCTTTAAACTAGGGATTCTTACAAGGCCCATGGAGAGTCCATTTTTTTCCTAATGTCTTTGGAGTGACCACTACAGGGCTTACCCATTTATCATTATCCACTGGCACAATGAAGCCTGCATCCAAAAGCTTATCCACTTCTTCCTTTAAAGAATTCATTTGTTCCTTACCCATCCTTCTTAATTTTTGTTGTATTGGTTTTCACCCTTCCTGCCATACACACAGATTGTTCCCTTGCCCCAATCCTGCACAGCACCAGCAGCTCTCAACCAAGGTCATCCCAAAATGAGAGGAAAAGCTCCCAGGTCAGCTGGCATAACATGAAAGTTTACTATAACCTTCACATTAAAGACTTCAACTTCCAAATTCTTAATCATCCCCAAACACTTCACTTTGGCATGGTTTGCTAGTTGAATCCAAAACCCAGAGCTTCCGCATGTAATGAGAACTAGTGTCTCGACACATGACTGTGTGATCACACAAACTTGAGTACCTCCATCAATGTAGGCCTCTCCCATGCCCACACCTTTGTGTCAAGTGTTCACCACAGGACAAATGTCGGGTAACTCTCCCACAACCAACACTCTGACTTGTCCATGCTTCGGCTATTTCATTGGATTGACTAATGACTTCCACTGCCTCTTAAGTTTGGGCACCATATTCATCAACTGTCTAAAAGTACAATCTACTTTCCTCCCAATCAGATCATCCTTTAAACTGTAAGCTGTTTGGCCTTCTCCCAACGATAAATCTGCCACTTCAAATTGTTTGCGATGTCTTCTTTTTATCTTGGCTTTCGCATCTTCACCCTCTTTCTCCTTCCCTTTCTTTTTGCTAGTACCAGGTGCATCATAGACTTTCCTCTCTCTTTTGCCCATGGGCAGCATATCTACTTCTTTCTTTTCAACCCAAACAATACCTACATGACCACCACAGGTTGAGGCCTGATTTTCTTGTTTGGTACCTTGATCTCCCCGTATATTCAATGCATAATCATTAGCCCTATTAGGAATCTGCTGGGGGAATGGAAACATATCACCTCCCATCCTTGTTGGCTTTGAACAATAAGTGCTGATGTGACCAAGTTCACCACAATTATAACAGGTAGGGATGAACCTCCTTTGTAGCTCAAAACCGCCTTGTCCATGACCCACATTAGCATTAGTCTGAGCTTCACATGCCTGAGCCATCCCTCTACCACAACCGCGACCATGACCACCTCCACCTCCAAAAACACTAAGTCGCAATTCCTGCATCATGGTAATCATGTCTTGCATATTCCACTGTAATTGTTCAGCATTAGCAACCCTTTGAGCAGGTTGGCAGCCTCTGCTTGATTTTCTTCCTTTTGGCCACCATTACTTTGCACAGGGACCGCTTTCCCATACTCATTAAGTCTTTGAGCCTTCCACTCTTCCTCTCTAGTGATAGCGACTGCCTCCTCGAAGGTGGCGGACCTTTTCAACTCAACTTTGAACTTCAGACTGTCTTTTAAGTTTGCCACCACAAAATGGTCCTTCTTTAACATGGATGGAGGGATCTCATTTCCCAAATCTTGGGCCCATTTATCCCATAAACGGGTGAACTGCATGACAAAATCATCAACACTCTGATTACTCTTTTGAGTGTACCCCAGAATTTTATGCCAAACTTCATCAGGCACTTCAATGGATCTAAAATCATCAACACTCTGATTACTCTTTTGAGTGTACCCTAGAATTTTATGCCAAACTTCATCAGGCACTTCAATGGATCTATACTGTGCCAGGAAAGCTTGCTTCACACGATTGTAGTTCAAAACTACCCCTGGAGTTTGTGCCTGCATCAACTCTTCATGATTGTGTAACCAAACTTTTGTCTCATCCTGTAAACTATATTGCATCAGCCACAACAATATAGCTTGGTCTAGTATATTTTGTAGTAAGCAATTGACTTCCAATTTTTCAATAAAAGTCTGTGCATTCTCATAGGCAATCCATGAATTTGTCCGCCATGTTTGATTGCCATAAAGACACTTACATGTGACGTCGAAAGCTCAAGGGATGTCGATGGATTGCTCCAATACCTAATTCACCTCACACTAGGTAACCCGGTCCCCCAGTGCTTGGCTTCACAAAACCTCATGACCATCCAAAGGCTGCAATCCAATTATACGACCGCCTCAAGTGCTGTCCACAATTTTCACATGAATAGGCGGTTGTCCACAAGGACCCACATTCCTCTTACATTCTCTGCCTACAAAATAGACATATTTCATAGAAATTGGAGCATAGGAGCACTTGCTCCTCCTGGGGGGCACCAAAACAATGTTAGCATGCAAACGAGAAGGAAAAGGAGTGCCTCTATAGCCTTGCACGAGCCACATCATAGGAAGGAAGAACTATTGCACGGCCGAAAACACTTGTGGTAAACACTTGTAGAGATTTATGAAAAACCCTTCGAGCATGGAACACACTCAAAATTAGGAGAAACAACGGATATCATGACGAAGCTTGTCTTGTGGAGATGTCCATAGAGTATCCATAGACAAAAAACAGATGAATGATGAAAGAGTTATGGCTGCTCAAAGTCTGGGGTGCACTCTTCTTGCTAAAAAATTGAGCTCTCTGGAAGTTGTGCAGGTGCTGCAGCTATTAAAATGGGGGCTTTCTTATCTTTTATCCCCAAGATTTTTTTCTTTCTTCTTAGCTGACAATGTTCTCTCCTTGGGCATCTTTTTATTGGCTCCTCTTAGGCCTTTTTTTGGGCAAAAAAATGAGTTGTTGGTGACCCTTTGATCAAGGAATGGGGTGGGGGTGGACCAAAAATGAAGCCAGGGGCCTTGGCAGCTGACTATGGACTGAAAATTTTTTCATCTCCTTCCCCATGAGCCCACAATCCCCCATAGCCAAGCCTTGAGAGAGCTACTCTCACCTTTGATACACCTATAGTGGGCTCCCAAAGTGCCGTATGTACCCTCCACTTTCCCCTTTTCTCTTCTCATGTGGGATAGTCCCCATGCCGCATGGAAACTTCCTCCCAACTCCCTCAAGCCCAACCGATTTTCAGCTTCTCCCCCAAGCAAGAGGACGTCTCGGACAACTTCCCCGAGGCATAACTTGCTGCTTCGGTCACCAAATGACACACCGTAACACATGGCTTGAAACCCATCACCTCGGCTATCTCCACAAAAATAAAACTTCAGCATTTCTAATATTAGAGTCTCAAGTTGGCCTGGTTGCCCTCGTCGCATGCACTCACAATCACCTTCTAAGTTGAGACCACCTGCTTCGGATGCTCATAACTCATGATGTACAAGTCCGATTCACAAGCTATAAAGCAAGGCTGAAAATACTTATTAAAAACCATGTTTTCAAGTCTCAATCAACCCAAAACATCAACATTCAAGCTTGGAATAATCAAACCTTTGTACATGAATTTTTACATGGCTACTTCCAAGACTTGAATAGCTATGTACATGTATATGCATGAGGCTAGTGGGCAAGCTTTTTGGCATGACTTAGTGACTTTATGCTCATTCAAAAAATGCATGACAATGTGTGGAATACCTTCACTGCATGATGAGCACAGGATATAGCTTCATAAAGTCTAGTCGGGTTTATGGGAATTTAGCTTAGATCGGATACCATTGGGTAAGCCATCTTCATACTTACGTTGGAGGGAGTCAATTGGGACCTCTTTTACCATGCAAAGGACTAGAAGGCATTTCCAAAAATAGTTAGTCTAGCTGCAAGAAATATTATCTTCTTGCATCCAAGAAAACTTGTCCTAAGCACGACGAGCATCGAGAGTAAATTGAGGCAAAAGGGAATATTTTACCTGTTGTTGAAAGCTTTCCCAGGTTGATAGTTATTCTATCGTTTTTCAAAGTCTGCTCCGCCAGAGTGAAGCTTGACTAGGTAGATGGTTAGTTGCACACCTAATTTGTCCTTTTCAGTGAAGGATTTGCTATAAAAAAATAATCAAATTGTGTTAACCAAGATAGTAAAATTTTATCAATTTTGCGGCCATCGAACTTGAAAAATGTAAAGGATTTTTTAGTAATCTATCCATACTTATGGGATTGCTAAGAATCAAATGCGAACTTCAAAATTTTAAGGATTTGTTCATCTTCAAGGTCATCACGAGCTCTTTTGTGGTCGCTTTCTGCCAAGCATCGATATGTTTTGTTGAAGTCTTGCTAGTAAATCTACTTGATTCTCAAAAGTCAATGCCAAGAGGGGTGAATCTTCAACCCATTTGGAAAAGTTATGGGCAGTGGTGTCCATTGCAAGGGGGGATGCTGATAATTAAGTTTATCTATTGCAAATCACAGTTTGGAATACATGGCTTGTGGTGAATAAACTCGGTGATTCTCTTACCACACCTTTGGATGGAATAAAATAATTCGTAAACCCACTGCCAAGTGTTGTGGAGTTCTCTATGACAGAGGGGAAAATCTATGTCTTTGATGCAAAAACAATGTAGTGGCATTGGGCGCTACTGGTGTAGAGATTAGCAATCAGTTGTGGGTGATTGATTATGGCTTGGGCATAGTGAAGATCTCATACAATGGCAAGAGAAGGTACAAGAGCATTAAGATTGCTACTTATCCAAAGGAAGAATGCCCCTCCACAAAAAAAAAAAAAAAAAACTTAAATCCGCTCTCCCTTAGTGTGTGTGTGTGTGTGTGTGTGTGTGTGTGTGTGTGTGTGTGTGAGAGAGAGAGAGAGAGAGAGAGAGAGAGAGAGAGAGAGAGAGGTCCTTCGGAGCAATGGAGAAAGGTGGATATTTGAAAGATAGCTTTAAAAAAATATAATTTGATAAGAGTAATGTGTGTTTTCTTTTGGATAGTTTGTATGGTGATAGTTGGCTTGACAAAAGGTGGTAAAAGAAGAAAGAAAAAAAATAGAAAAAGAAATTTGATGAGTGGATGAGTGGAAACGTAAGGCTGTAGCGGATTTTTCTAAAAAAATTAAAAAAGCTTGACGATAAAAATAAACAAGCTTTGCATGAAGGAAAATGATGTCAATCTTTTTTGTGAGAAATTGTGGTGCACACATGTTGTGTGTGGCAAGAGGTGCATGAGCATGAGACCATGCAGTTGATGAGGTAGCTTTTTGGTGGTGGCAAAAAGAGAGTTGCATCTTGACGTCAAGTACAACTCTATGTCAATGATGGCCAAGTTTTCCATGCACGATGGAAGGGGTTGTTGTGCATCTAGTGATGAACCTCCGATAGTCTACAAGGAGTTTCGCTAGTTGTGTGTGTGTGATGCTGCAATATTGATGCACAATCGTTGTTGTCAACAACCAAATCTAATAATTCTTTTTAACATTTCTTTTCCTTTGGTAAGGAGTCGTGCATGGTAAATAGTCCTTCAAGTTCTCAATAGAGTTGATGTTTCTTGTGAGGTTAAGAACTCTATCTTATTTTGTCATATCCTTAGTCTTCTTAGTAGCTTGTGATGAGAGGTTATTCTCATCTTAGTAAAAGGAGTTAGTAACTGCAATATTTGCTCATCTAATACAAGTCATAGAATTTATACACATAGAGAAGATAAAGAAAAAAAAAAAGCACAAAAATAAAAATTGAGCACGACTTAGCTTTGATTGGCACTCACTGCAGCCACCAAAATGTTGATCAAAGCATGGTTGTGAGTTTTGAGTGGCAAGAGTGTTTATGGCTTGATTACACCAATATTTTGACTCAACTCCCTTGAGTGTATCTCTATCTCTTAGTTGCTACATCTCCCAAGAGCATAAGCTACGCTCTGATACCACTACTATAGGTGAAATCTATGGTAATTTTGCTAAATAATATGAATATTGTAGATGTTACAATATGATAGAGAACAAGTAAGCGTGCATAAATGTGTTGATGTGGGTGCAACAATAGAACGATAGAGAGAGAGAGAGAGGTGCAATCTTTCCCCGTGCAAGAGTGAGCATTTTTCTCTCGTGCGCATTTCACTTAGAGGCAATGCTCATGACATGATTACATTAGTTCACACTTGAGATCAATAGCTATTACATTGTTGTCGTGCGCATACCAGTCATTGATCTTCCTGTACACAACCCTCAATAAGTGATCATATTTCCACAATTCAACTTAACATTGCAATGCTAATAAAATATACCAAATAATCCATAAACAATTTATCAAAATGCTAACTCCATTACATTATTTATAGATAGAGACAATGCTATGAAATGATTACATCAGTCCACACTTGGGCATAAAAATTAATCATTTCTCGTAAAGAGCTCTCTCTACTAATAAAAAGTCTACATCTCAGCTTATCAATCTAATAGATCATGAAACACTAGTAGTTTCCACAAATTCCAATAGTTGCAGCTTTATTCCATAAAAAACTATGGCATTATTATCTTCCACTATGAGTCACTGATCTGCTAACACAACATCCAACAAGTAATCATATTTCCACAGTTCAAGCAACATTTGCAAAGCAATAAAATTTAGAAAATAATCCATAAACAATTTATCAAAACGCTAATTCCATTACAAACAAGGAAAATAAATTCTACAAAAGATGCTTGCTAGTTCTTTGGAGGGTACGCACGGTATGGGTTTTTAAAATAAGGATGGCATATCATAAGATAGTATGAGCTAGTGGCTTACCGGAGAATTTATAGATCAAAGTTGATACTAAGAAGGTTAAAACTAGCTTTCTAGTAATGGACATGTAGGGTTCCCACAAAATGTTGTTGGGTAGACCTTGGCTCAGAAGTGCAAGGGCCATACATGACTATGCTGGCAAGACACTGACTATACGAGGACCAAATAGAAGGATCCAATTCAAGACAAACAACACCAGAAGCTGGAACAAATCCATGTGAGTAGAGGAATCATGCAAGAAATATGGGCCCAAAAAGATAGAATGAATGCTGGCCTCAATGAACATCCTCCCTATTGTAGAAAAAACGGCATGGAAATAGCGGGAACAATACCCAAAAAGTTCAACAAATTGAAGTAAGGGAAAAGATTAGTTACTCTAGTTGGTAGTGCTTTAGTTGAGGGAGAGGATCGGATTTCTGGGGAAACCTCAATTGAGAATACAATGGGGAGAAACATATCAGATAGACGCAACACAATGTTTATGCATCAAGGTGAAGGAATACTAGATGGTGCAGGGATTCAAACAAAGGAAGAATCTAAGTCAGCACCGTAGCTGTGAGCATTTTTGAGATGCTTGTGAACCGGCTTAGTCAGTCACTACTTGCTACCTCTATAAATGAACCCATCTTTGAGAAGGTTGTCAGTTTCTTCCTTAACCTTTTTAGCATAATTAGGATTCATCATGTACCTTTGTAGCCTAACTTGTCTAGCATCTGGCTTCAGTGGTATCCGATGTTGGAAAACCTTTGGATCGACTCCTTTTAGGTCCATATGTTCCCATTTGAATACGTCTTTATACTTGTGGAAGAGTGCCTTGGCCTTCACTTTAATCTCCAGCCTCATATGCTTGTTGATCTTGGTCATTCTAGGATTTTAGAGTTGACATTCCATTCCTCCAATTCTTGATCATCTGGAAGTAGCCAGTTTGGCCCACCTCCCTTTCTTTTGTCCATCAACTCTGCTTCTTTTTCAGTTCGAATCCTTGCAACATAATTGTTGAAAGGATTGTTGATTTTTACAAGACTATCCAGAACATCCAGTGCCACTACTACTAGATTTTCCTCCTCTGAGTTCAATGAACTGGTTCCTTCCTCCTGTCTAAAGTCCAACTTCTTTGATGTTGACTGTTCTGGTAAGTGACCAACAATTTGAACCGACTGTTCTTCAAAGTTGAGCTTAGTGAATTTGATATGGATATTGTTGCTTCTGCCATTCAACTTGCTCTTTGTCCATCAACACCGGACTTAGATCAATTCTGTTAATGGAAAGATGTTCATGGATGCGAGCATTCTTTCAATATTTTTAGTCCCATATTTCTTACATAATTCTTTTGGTCTTAGATCCTTCCTCCAACTTTTGGTTCTATCTGTCTTAATCTAAATTCTTCTGATGGAGCCTTGAATTGTCAGGGTGGTTTGATTCGCATAGTCCTGAGCTAAAGCCTTACTAGTAACATACCATAGGCTCCTTGTACATCCAGTACCAGAAAGCTAGTTTTTAACTATTATTTTCCAGCTCTTATTTGCTTGTTCTCAATAAGCCTAGTGGCTTGGACTACTCTATGTTCGGCCATCCTTACTTTCCAAATTTTGCCTTAGACACTAGCCAAGAATATTTACTCCTACTCCACCATCTAGAATTAACCTAGACAATGGTTCCCATTGTTTGCAAAGCTTGTAATCTATCTAGATTAATGGGACTTCATTGTCTCGAACAACTGCCAAATCGACAGTCCTAGTTTCAGCCTCAGCTTTCTTCTTTTGCTTGATAAACTTTGTGGCCTCTGGTAATGTGCGTATGATGTGATCCAGTTCTACTGTCAGCTTCTAAATGCGTTCACACACCTTCACATAAATTTCATCTTGTTCATTGTTAGGGCCGCTGCTATCCGAACTAGAAGATTTCTCCTCTTGAGTGTCTTCACAATTGCATCCCATGTTCTCTCGTCCGATTGTTGTCTCTGTGATGAATCCGCTCGATCCTTCATCAGGCCATTGATTCGAGCCTCCGTCAAGTCTGCTCTGATTTGCCTTATCTTGTTTACCAGACTCTCCACCGTAGCAATCATAGACTCATCAAGGCTATCTGCTTCTTTCTCCTTCATAGATTCTAAAGATTGGTGGCAACTTTTGAATGGTTCAAAGGTTCATAACCATCTGGTTGTTCTAGCAATTTTCTAGACAAATTCTTCCTGATTTTTTTTGTGAGCTCCCTTTGTTCCTGCCATTCATCTGCTACCTTCTCTTTTCCCTTAGCCTTCCATACATTTTTCTGTTGTTCCCACTTTTTGGCTTCAATACTAATCTGATTATCTTCTTCATCTGGAAGTCAATTACTATCGCCTTACTTCTAGTGACCACCTTGACTGGTACTGGTTTCTACTCAGATGTCTCTGGTTTTGTCCCTTCTGGACACTGGACTGCAAAGCGGCCATACTTGCCTCACTAGTAACAATTCATATTTCGTTTTGAAAAATCCCCTATGCCTCTATCCCTGCTAGCACCGTCCCCGACCACTCCCAGTACTTGTGCTAGATTCATTCTCTTTAGACCCACTGGCTCCATCTGCCTTAGACACTTCAGAATTGGTGAGTGCAATAATCGACAAATCCTTTCCTTTCTTGAATAGTGAATTTTGATTCCGCAATTGTTCCAAACATGTCCAAAAGCCTGACAATATGTGCATTGAGAGCATTCATTAGACGTGTGTTACCATATACATGATAGTGATGTGTGTGAACACACTTAGGACCGTCGGGGCATTTTTCCCTCACTAGGAGGTTTTTTCCCGGCTCCGTGCACTGTATATACGCCCATCATTTTAGGGCTATCTATCTTTCCATTGCACACTAAGTAAAACACTCTTTGTTGTGTGCCTTGAGCTTCCTTTGCCTTCTCCAAGCTTTGTGTGTTTTCCTGCAACCCTAATTCCAACAATTGGTATCAGAGCAGGTTGCATCCTCTCGGGCTTAGTCGCCAACAAGTCCAGCACATGCCTGCTCACTTTCTCCGATTTTTGTGAGCTTTGGCGAGCGTTTGCAGGTCGACAAAAATTTTGGGATAGCTCGAAGAGTTTAGGCTGCTCAAATTTATGATTCGGGCTCATTTCGGCCTTCGTTTCCACTACCTGCTACTGCACATGCTATTTCGTCATTTTGTGCAAAAAATTTATCAATGCCGTCTTTTGGTAACATGTCTCTTACATTCTTCTACGCTTTGTGCTATATAGAACATGTTCTTCCTGCTTCATTTCTCCTCTTTTTGGACATTTTTCACATCAGGTGTAGGCATTTGTCATGGCTGACAACAACACAGATGTGTTCAAGATGTTTGATGCTGAGGACAGATTGGATGGGGACAATTACCCTATGGGGCTTACATGATGCAACATGTTCTTGTGTCAAAGGGTGTCTGGAATATTGTGCAGGGCATTGATGTACGTCCTGGTTCTAAGGATGTAGGCGGTGTTGAGGATGTTGCAGGTCTTGCTGCAAGGATTGCTGCTGTTAGAGTTGTTTTGCCTACGATAGAACAAGCTCGTTGGGATGTAAAATATGCACAGGCTCATGCATTGATTGCATTGTATGTGAAAGGCACCATTACTCCTCACATTTTTTCATCAAAATCTGCAAAACAGGCTTGGGATATACTAGATGGTCTTTATGCAAGTCGCAATGAGGCTAAAATTGCATTGCTACGTAAAGAGTTGGAATCAAAGATTATACATGAGGAAGATGACATGGACACTTTCCTTGTTGGTGTTAAGAATATCAATGAGCAACTTATTTCTGCAAGTGAAGTCATTTCAGACAGGTCCATTGTGTAGACTATTCTTGATGCCTTGCTAGATTCTTACCAGACTTTTCCTAGTACTTGGAGACTTATGACCCAAGGCAATCCTGAAGTTGTCAAGTTTGATGCATTATGCACATTGTTGTTGCAAGAGTCGCTTTCCAGAAAAAACAGGACAAGACAACGTGCAATTGAACAGGATTTTATTGCTGCTCAAAGAAAAGGTGGTAATAGTAAAGCAACCACTTCTCATGGTTCTTATGCGAGTGGAAAATCACCTATTCCTAATGCTTCTTCTGGAAGAAATTTGTATGGAAATCCTGGTGATAAGGGCAAAAAGAAAATGCTTTGCCATTATTGTAAATCTAATGATCACTTGATCAAGCAGTGTCCTAAGTTGAAGGCCAAAGAGGCTAAGAAGAAAGAGGGTGGTTCCATTGCAAATGTTGGTTCCACTACAAATGCAGATATTGTTGAGTCTTCTCTGAGAAGTTTGTGATGCTGATGGTGATGCAGAATGGGCTTTTAGTGCAGAGTGTACCTATAATCGTGTTGTCCATGATGCATGCATGTCAGTTGCTACAGATTCACATGTGTGGTATTTTGACAGCGGTGCTACAAAGCACATTACTTCACAGCGTGATTTGTTCACCTCTCTTGAGCCTGTCCAACGTTGCATCTTACCCAACGTTCTAAGTTTCCAAAGGATGGTTCATATAGGGCCGCATGTAGGTTGCAGCTTGTGCATACTGATGTTTGTGGGCCCATGCAAACTCCGTCCTTGGGCAATTACCTTTACTTCGTGACTTTTATCGATGATTACTCTAGGCATGCATGGGTATATCTGCTTAAAGCAAAGTTGGAAGTGTCTACGTGCTTCAACCAATATCTAGCTATGGCTGAAAATGTCTCGAAATGTCTATGGGCACCCTCTGTTCCGATAGAGGGGGGGAGTTTAATGCATTTTTGGCTAGTCGTGGGATAAAACACCAATGTACAGTGCCTTATACACCTCAGTAAAATGGTGTTGCTGAGAGGAAAAACAGGTCACTTACGAAATGGCATGATATATGGTCAAAAGTCAAGCTTTGCCACATTCGTTTTGGCTTGAGACCATCATGTGTGCCACTTATGTACCAAACAGGTGTCCTACAAAAGCTTTGCAGTCTATTACTCCATATGAAGCATGGCATGAGAAAAAGACTTCTATTGAGCACATGCGTCTTTTTGGATGTTTGGCATATGCTTTGATGCCATAAACACAGCGTAGAAAATTGGATGATAAGGCTGTCAAATGTATTTTTGTTGGTTATAGTGTTGAAAGCAAAGGTTACAAGTTGTATCATCCGCAAACAAAGCGTATCTTGTTCTCATGGGATGTTGTGTTTGTGGAAGATTCTGTTCAGTCCTTGTTGTCATGTACTAGAGATAATAATGTCAGCTCACAGGACATTTATGACACTTTGTTGCCTCTTTTTAGTGGTGGAAGTTTGAACGCACATGATGTACTTGATGAGGAAAGGGCTGAAAATGAGCAGGCTAGAGGTATGCCAAAATGGCTGGTGCATACATTGTGTGACAGTAAATTGGATGCACCTTTGTCTAGTCGCACTCATTCAGGCTCTCGCCATACATCTTATGCATCAGATTGTTATGCTTTGGCTGTGTCTAGCTTAGATGATGTTGAGGAGCCCCTGTCTTTTGACGAAGCACAGAATTCTGAAAATTGGATGGCTACCATGCAATCAGAATATGATGCGCTTATTGAAAATGACACATGGACTTTATGTGATTTGCCTCCTGGCAAAAAGGCCATTGGTACGAAGTGGGTTTACAAGTTGAAACACAAGCCGGATGGCGAGATTGAACGCTATAAGGCTCGACTTGTTGCAAAGGGTTATGCACATAAAAAAGGCATAGATTATGAAGAGGCTTTTTCTTCCACTTGTCAAACATTGTTACTGCTTACTTGAATGGTGACATATTTGAGGAAGTTTATGTAACGCAGCCTCACGGTTTTTTCAAGAAAGGATAAGAGGATAAGTGTGCAAATGTAACAAAGCTTTTTAAGGGTTGAAGCAATCTCCTTGTGCTTGGTATGAGAAGGTTGACACTCATTTGGTCAAAGGAGGCTTTCGTAATAGTCCAACAGAAAACACATTGTATATAAAGCGTGAGGGTGATGTACTTCTCATTGTGCTTCTTTATGTAGATGATTTGTTGATCACTGGACCAAATGAGAGACATATTTCTGAATTTAAGGCTGATTTGAATGCTACTTTCAAGATGAAAGATTTGGGGTTGTTGCATCATTACTTGGGTATGCAATTTAAGCAGTGTGATGGTGGTATCTCCTTATGTCAGAAAAGTTACATAGAGACATTGCTATGTAAGTTTGGACTTGAGGATTGCAAACCTATTGCCACTCCCATGGAAACATGCTTGAAATTGAGTCTTCATGATGCTAGTGATTCTGTAGATGTCACTCTTTACTAACCTGCTGTTGGATGCCTCATTTATGTATGCAACATGAGGTCAGATATTCAGTTTGCAGTCTCACAAGTCAACAAATTTATGCATAGCCCAGGGTCTAAGCATTGACAGGTTGTCAAGAGGATTTTCCGCTACTTGAGTGGCACTTTACATCTTGGCTTGTTTTATCCCCGCGGGGGGGGGGGGGGGGTCATTGCCGCTAGACTTACATGTTTTTTCAGACTCAGATTGGGTTGGTTGTTTTGACCCGCGAGTGTCCACAAGTGGTTTTTGTTTCATGCATAACAGTTCATGTATATCATGGTTGAGCAAGAAGCAACCTACTATGGACGCTTCTAGTTGTGAGGCTGAGTACAAGGTAGTCTTCACAGCTACGGTTGAGTGTGTATGGCTCATGTGACTTATGACTGATTTGGGTGTTGGACAAGACACTGCCAACACTATCTACACTGACAGTCACAGCGCATTGGCAGTTGCGAGTAACCCAGTTTTTCATGCTCGCACAAAGCACATTGAGGTGCATTACCACTATGTCAGGGAGGGGCTCTCAATAGGAGAGATCATCTTGGCTTATGTGCCAACACAAGACAACCTTGCAGATCTTTTCACATAGACATTGTCTCGTGAGAAGTTCGAAGCTTTCTGCAAAGCTTTGGGCTTACTTTCCTTTGTTGACTGATCATGTCCTCAGGGCATGGCACTTCCCTTTACTCATGTGCCAGCTCTCGTTCACCGCATCACTCCAAGGGGGATTTGCTACCATATACATGTGGTAGTGATGTGTGTGAACACACTTAGGACCGCCGGGGCATTTTTTTCCTCACTAGGAGGTTTTTTCCCCCGTGCATTGTATATACACCCATCATTCTAGGGCTATCTATCTTTCCATTGCACACTAAGTAAAACACTCTCTGTTGTGTGCGTTGAGCTTCCTTCATCTTCTCCAAGTTGTGTGTGTTTTCTTGCAACCCTAATTCCATCAATGTGATCCTTTGATCACATCTGGAACACCAGATCTCCTCTTTCTTTACTGAGGGTCTTGTTTTTTCTATCTCAGCAATCTTCCTAGTCTAGGACCCCTTCTTCTTTCCTTTACCCTTATCATCTGATTCACTCTCAAAGGAACTGGAGCTGGAACTGGACCCAGAGCTTTCTTCAGTACAAGACTCATTGTCACTGAATTGTCTTCTCTTATGGCCCCATTCCTTCTTAGCCTCCTGCTCTAGTTTTAGTGGCCTTTGTACCAGATCATTGAATTTGTTGGTTTGCGCTGGCACTTCTTACTCTCTCAATTTCTTACTCCAAAATCCATTCAAGAACCAAGCTCGCGTTCGTTTCTCCGAGGGAGGTTCTTGTAGTTGTCTAGTCAGCTCCTTGTTTTTTTTCACATAGCTCATGTGCTGACAACTTCCCTTGCTTGATCTTATCAAGCTCACACAGAATGTCTTCATCCCGTGATGAGCTTGTTGTATGATTTAAGTCGGCAAGCTAGGTAACAGTAGTACCATTTTCGAGCTGCTTCCTTCATTGTTTGTGGGAAGTATTCCCCCATTCATCTTCATCAATGTTCTTCAGCTCTGCATATTGCTCAAAAGCTTGAATGTGTATGTCAAGATCATCCCTTTTTCCACCTTTGAATATTGGAAAAGAAATCTTCAGATTGTTGGAATGTTCATTGCTTCACTAGCTCTATTTTTTTGTGCTTGCTTTCTTTCTCTAGATTTCTCCCTACTATAATGGTCAATGTCAGCATCACAGAGTTCTCTGTCTATGTCTCTAAAACTGTGTCTTCTATTGTCTTCTTGGCTGGCTTTTGCGATAATCGATGACTTCTTTTACTTCCTTTACTTTCATCAGTATGTTTGTGACTTTTTTGAGACCCATGAGACCTACTCCTCCTCTCAGCCCGTTCAGTCCTCCTTTGCCTGGAATTACTGGAATACTGTGAATCCCGTGATTCCTCAGTTGTACCCCCATCTGGAGAGACCTCAGTCTCATTTCTAGGTTGTTGATCAATGTCAGAGCCTGGCCCTGCCTCCTCTAGAAGCAGACTGACCCGATCTGGATTCTCCTTGAATCGAATAGTTGGTCTTTGACCTTGTGTGCTCCTTTGGTTGCCATCATTGATATGTAGTAACTCTAATACTAGCTGGGAGGTAGTCTGTCTCTATTAGAGTCTCTTGGCTCAAACCACCGTGATCGCCAAAATGGAATGAGTTGGATGTGTTTAGACAGCTATTTCAGGTTGGTACTAAGAGTTAGTGATATCAAACTTAGAAGGATCATATCAGACTTCATAATACTGAAGACAGAACTGAAAATGAATTGACAAGAGACACAAAGACTAAATCTCGAATTGTATTTAGAAGAATAAGCAGAGTATAACTGACAGTGATACTGAAAATTACAAAGTATGCCAGTAAATGGCTCAAAATACAATAATAGGGCTTTGGGATTACAAGAGATCCAAAGATCAAAGTGCTCAAGAAGAGAGAGCGCAAGAATACAAGATGTTATCCAAGACCTGACTAGGTGTTCCAAGGTGTCCCAAAAATGAATAGGCGGTCCTATTTATAGGTCCTCACACTGGTGTTTGATCGGCTGTGCACTGTCAGTTATCGTAGTAACTCTTAGGTTACTGGTTCCAAAAGCCTTTGGTATCCGTCAGTTGCCTGTTAGAGGTTGTTCCCGCCTTCTACAGGACCCATCAAGGTCGAGGGGCAACCCATATCTATCGTCCACTACTTTGTTCTCCTCAGGTTGTGGATGCCTGCCACATCAGCTCTTGTAATCTGATAGTAGCTTGACCAATCATGAGCTCCCGAATTAGCACTTGGAAATTCATATGTTGCTGTTGATGCCTGTATACCTATATCACCTTTGTCACCGCGGATCCCACTTCATTATTGGCCACCCTCCCCCGAAATCTTGACGGTTGGGAATGGTCCCTTGCTGACCATTCTGTTCGTGATTTGTGCTCTCCCCATTGGCTCCAACCTCCACTTGTCGCCAAGGGGTCACACAAATTACGGAAATGGTCAGCATGGGACCATTTCCTACCCCTTAGCGTTCACGTTACAGGGGTCGAACATGTGGATAGAGCGTCTTATCATTTTAGAGTTGGTTTTGGAGCTGTCTCCCCTCCTCGACCACTCGAAGCTGCAGTAAGCAGACGTAGAAGGAGCAAGAGTCGAGCAGCGTCTTTTGGTTCTGGCTATGGCGGCTGTGTCCAGCCTCACAGTTGCTGGAGCTTCCTCAGTAGTTTTCTCTAGTTCCAAGGTAATCCTTCGTTTCTTGGTAATCCTTCGTTTCTTCCGGTTGTACGAGAGAGAGAGAGAGAGAGAGATTGTGAACGAAGCTCGATGATTAAGTTAGGTTCTTTCAAGCTCAAAGAGCTGTAAAATGGATTGCATAGGCTACAAATGCTCGATCTTGCTTCCCGCATCAGATTATAGATGCAGATATAGACCTCAGATCAGACCGGCTGTTTCTGGCTTGACAATCAAGAGCATTACTGATTGCTATGTTATGCTGACAGCTTGCTTCAAGCAGCAATGGGGTAATGGCGTCTCAACTGCTACCCTTTGCACCACTCAGGGGATTCACAGACAAGCAGAGAAAGGCTGGCAAAGTTTTGGCAATGGCAACTGTTCCTGCCCGGGTACCGGACATGGGGAAGAGAGAATTGCTGAACTTGCTGCTTTTGGGAGCAATCTCCTTACCTACAGCAGGATTACTTGGACCTTATGCACTTTTCTTTGTACCCCCTAGGTACTATCTTTGGCTCAGCAGTTTTTCCTTTGTGAAAGTCTCAAGACTGAGTATGGGTATGTGCATGTTTTCAAATGCATCAGTCCTTGCGTGCAAATGTTGTCAAATTCTGCAATTACATCTGTGTTTTGTGATTTCTTTCAAGCAGCTATCTTTTCTAGAGTTTCATTTCGGCAGTTTCCTGTTTGTGCTGTCAAGTCTCTAGTTAGTAATGAGGGCTTTTTTGTTAGATTCTTTATTCTTCAAATTTGTTCCATATTGATGTTTTTTAGTAATACTCTTGCGGCTCACTTTCGCGATATTGAACTAATAAACATCTCAGCAGTTTGCTTTGCACAACCGCAGGGCTTGTGAACGCAATAACGACTGAGCCTCTCTTGGTGTTTCTTCATCGATACCTTCTTTGCTAATATTGGCAATGCTTTGCCTATAGACCTTAACTCATATCTACTCCACTTTCAGTAGAGCTAGAGTCAAGCATAATCTGGGCTCGCGTTTCATAGTATTTGCGGCATAGCGATCAATTTCATCAATCTCTTAAGTCTTCTGGATCATTGTGTCCAGCTTACAACTAACAGTGTCTTCAATTGTCAAATCTAGGCATGTTTGTTTTATATTAGTATCCATAGACTCAGGCCCTGACATTTATGTGCAAGTTATCCACTGTTTGTAGATTGGTATTTGTGGTTATTTTCGGTTTTGTGCTCGCGGTTTACGCAGCACTTGGGAAATTTCTTTTATTTACTGTTTTGGGGCTGGACTGAGGATGAAGAGGGCTGATCTTTATATTAGCGACCATGTTTGTGAAAGGCATACTTAAGCACATGTCTACTTGTTTGTTGGAACAATGAAGGTTCCCATATGAGTAGATGTGTTGCTATGTTGTGACTCAAAAGTTTACTCTGGTTTTTCCAGCTCTGGTGGGGGTGGCTCTGGTCTTATTGCAAAAGATGCCGTAGGTAATGACATTGTTGCAGCTGACTGGCTTAAAACTCACCCTCCTGGTGACAGAACTCTCAGCCAAGGACTGAAGGTATTACTGTGACAGAGAGCTGCCATGAGGAGCATCTTTTAGAGGACTGCATTATTCATGCTTATGGAAAACTCAAATTGCTCTGATTTTCAGGGAGATCCTACCTACCTGGTCATTGAAAATGATGGGACTCTTGCCACGTATGGTATCAATGCGGTATGCACTCACCTTGGATGTGTTGTTCCGTGGAATCCTGCTGAGAACAGGTTTATCTGCCCCTGCCATGGTTCACAATACAACAATCAAGGGAAGGTTGTGCGAGGACCAGCTCCTCTTGTAAGTGCTCTCTTTACCTCTCATCGACTCTTATGATGTGCTTCAGTTGAAGAGGTTCCTTAAATCAGACAATGCAATGGCACCGAGCAACTTGTCATAGTTGGTGGCTGATTATGTTTTTTTTCTTTTACAGTCTCTAGCTCTTGCACATGTGGACCTTGACGATGGAAAGGTGCTCCTATCTCCATGGACAGAGACTGATTTCCGAACAGGCGAAAACCCTTGGTGGTCATAGTCATCTTTCATTTGTATTGCAAGGCTCCCATTTGTTAAAAGTTATCCATTACAAGGCTATTGAGCTCTTGTGCTGTATGTAACATTATCAATTGTCAATGGCACTTACATTTTTATTGTTATGCTGACCAGAGTAGTCATGTCAACTGCTATATAGTGTTTTGACCAGATAACTGAAAAGATAGTTTTGGTGCCCTCAATGGCTGATGGCTGTCGTTTCGGTCCGCATACTTCCAAGGAACATACCTCAATGCATTCCAAATACGAGTTAAAGCACAATAATGTAATGAAAGAATGTTTTGGCGCTCCCTCCCTTGGTTTGTTAATGGAGGTAGGGGAGAGAGAATGAGGACGCACAACCCTGACATAGAGGCTATGTTGTCTTTTAAGGCTATGGTCACGTGAGGCTTTAGTTTTGCAGACCAGCCCTTACGCGATACAGCTTTCCACCGGCTTTGTAATGTAAATATGCCTCAAAAGGCATAGTTACAAAACTATGCCCGATAGCCTCAGCTATTCTGTCTCCTGCCTGCGCTTTGCTCTCCCTCTCTCTACCTGCTGCTCCCAGTCTCCGCTCTGAGCTCCTGTCAGAAGTTCTCGAGGCTTACAGATAACCAAGCCTCATGTGATCATGCCCTAAGTGGATAACTTGTGGAGGCCGAGATTCTCGAGGAGGCATATGCCAGATAGCACTTTGAAGGATCATTAAGGAAGGGGATTTTTTGCAAACACACTTCTAATGACAGGGTATTGTGAGGAATATGAAGCTGGTCTTCTATCATGGTCTCTTTGTGCGATTGAATCAATGATGTCACGAATAATGAATTGCAGTACAGTCAATACTCTCTTTGAGGTCATTAGCGGAGTGTAATTTGTACACATGCTACATTTTACCTTTTCTTATCTCTATGGACATTATAAGGAACTATAATTGCTGCCAGGCTATGCTGCTGGTGGTGTTAAGCCCTGACACAAGATGTGCAAGGTACTATGAGGATTTGTTGTTCAATTCTGTATGAGTGATTCCAATCCCTTGTGACAAGCGACTGGATTCAATTGTTTCAGCTTTTGCAATTATTTCCTCAGCTCCATAAGACACAGTGATCAGTACATTGGGGCTCCATATTAATACTGCAAAAATGATAACTTCTGACGGAGGAAATATATGTGCTAAGCTACCACTGTGGATTGGCACTGAGATGTTGAGACAAAAAATACTTAATAATACTTGGTTTGGATTAATAAAGATTTTGAAATTCCGTATCCTCTAGTTTTGATTCAGTATAACTATGTACCAAGGTATGAGCCATACTTCATACAAAAAAAGAGTAAAAGTACTCTGCATCATTGGTAGTGCTCGCAAAGGAATTGTAGATATAATGTGAGGAGAGGTGGTTTATTGTATGCAATCCTTGCCTGAGCAAGAATGAGTTGTTCAGATGGTTCTCCAGGCACACGAGGAAGATTGCTAGAGCATGGAAATTGGGATATTTCGAATGAACAGCTTCTTTTTGGGCACAGTTATAGTAAGGACTCCATACTCATCAAATGCAGTGATCTCATCAGCCTTGACCTCAGCAGGAAGCTGAAATTTTCGGAGGAATGTGCCTACCGGCCTCTCTTTCATGTGCCACTTACCGTATGCCCTTTCTGACCCGCCCTTGCGCACACCACTCACTTGCAGTGTGTCACCTCCAACCACTTGCAGCTTGACATCTTCTCTCTTTAACCCTACAAGCCACCAAACAAAGTTAAAACAAAAGCATAAATGTCAAGGAGTGCAAACAGAGATTAGTTTGACTACGTCACAAGGTGTTAGCTAGCTCAAGCTTCACAGCTCAATGATGAATGGTGAGGCTGATTGCTCATTAAGACAAAGCCTTTGTGATAGATCTTTATAATAAACAGCCTATAACTGAAATTAAAATCTTTCTTATTGAGATTAGCATTCATCTATGTTTTGAAAACTCCTAATTAAGAAGTCTTTACCTGGAATATTGATCTTGAAAATATGAAAGTCCTCATCTTCTAACCAATCTGTATCTACTCCTCCATAATTGGAAGATGAAAAAGAGCTGATGTTGTCTAGGGGCAAAAGGTGAGACATGTCGTTTGCTTATGGGCTTTAGAGAGCAAATGCCAACAAATGTGTTTTGGATATAAGCCCTTACAAGACCCTTATATATGTGTGTGTGTGTGTGTGTGTGGCTTATCAAAAGCATCTTCGTCTATCACAAATCCTAGGTACTACCACAAGTTAAGTGCATCACACTCCAACTTTACGAGCCTACATTTCATCCTTGAGTGTTTTGAACTCCATCACTGTTTGTTAGCTTTGCTTTTAATTTCACACTACATCTTCCCCATCTTTTCAGCACTGTTTTGTACTATGCATCACCACATTTTGCTCTAAATAATTCCTCTACATTACCTTTACTCTGAGCATCTATGTGTGTCTTTTAGTAATTCACACTTAACATTTTCCTAGTGGTCTACATTGTATCTTCCTTGAAGCATCTCTCTTTCTCTTGCTTCTAGGGTAGAGGAACAGGTTTAGGGACGCTCAAATCGTACGGGCCAATTAAATGAAATTCGAAATCATTAGAGTTCAATATTCTATGATATTCCATGATTTTCAATCAAATTTATATCGAAAGATAGATGATGTGAAAATCTCTATGTACAAATTGTCGACCTCATTAAGTATTCAAATAGTGCAAAAAATATGATGGATTTATTCAAACCTTGTCCTAGTTTTGAGACCCCTCCTTTAATTGACTCCTCTACCCTACCCTGGACAAATATATGAATTCCAACATTTTAAGCTTGGCCCTTTCTTTATTTCTTCTTGCATTAAATAAATGTCTATCAAAAGCACACCTCCTTGACACTTCTACAAGAAAAGAATTGCTCAGAAGCATCTTAACTTTTTCCTAACTTGATAACTTACGCCTTTGAAATGTCATGTGCTAACGTGGACATGTTTCTCCTTGTAGAAAGATTTAGAGGTTGATTTCGTTTTCATTCAAGCTCTTTCTCTTTTACACATTTTTGATGGTTTTTATTGAACTTGGTCATCTTTCACTCCCTGAACTAGTTTGCAAGGAAAATGAACTTAGGAAGCATACATAACTCCTTTTAGTGCTACTACTATGTGGACACTCTATTTGGTTGCAAGGTGTCTCTTTTGCAACATAGTTGGAAGTACGGCCGGCCGCCTTCGGCTCTCTCTCTCTCTCTCTCTCTCTCTCTCTCTCGTGCATAGGGGCTTCTCTGCGTTTTGGAGTTTAGCCTTCATGTTGGAGATTTTGACACGTGTAAAGAACTCCCCCTTCTGCCATATTATGTTAGTTTAGATAAACTAATGGTCCATACCGGCCTACTAATTTGAGTTTGGATAGATCTATGAGGTCTCTTGGGATTGTTCCTACGATGTCAAAAGTTCTCTTCTTTTCTTGCCGTGTGCACGTGCTGCATGCACAACCTCATCTCTCTCTCTTTCTGAGATACCTATTTCACTTTGGATTTTCAAGTCTTGCGTTCATGACTCCTCTCATACATCTTTGAAGGTATCTGTGGATTGTTCGTAAAACTCCTCCTACTTAGCTGCGTTGCTCGCAAACCTTCGTTGCTCAGCCTGCGTGCTTGCCCTCCTAAATTTTTTGAAGTGGGAGAGGTCCTGAAGCTTCTGCGATTCCTGCTCGGGGATCTGGTGCGTGGCAGGCCCTCGCTTATCCGTGGCAGCGAGCATGGCCCCCGGCTCCCCTTAAAGGCTGAAACCTTTGCAGTAACTTGTGGTTGGATTCTTTTTTTGAGTGGTCCTGCTTGGGTGGGCCTTTTTGGTGACAATGGATGGGTTCCCGGTGGCACCTAGTCAGAATGCGTATGCCTTCTTTCCTTGGGAGGGTGGCTCCCTGGTCAGTCAGTGTCTCTTGTTAGCTTGGTGTGATGATCCTCTTGTCGGAATGCTTGTTGTTTTCGGTTGTGTGTTTGAATTAGTTCAATCGCTCTAGACCAAAGAGTGTTGTGCGGTTTGGAATGCTTGTTGTTATGTTCGGGTGGCTCCCATGTTAGCCTGGATACTTTTTGCCATTGTCATGATGGATTTGGATGCCATTGCTCCCTTGGAGGATGGCTTACTTTGTAACTTTTTTGGTTTCAATACATTTTTCACTCATAGTTTTGCACCCCCAAAAAAAAAAAATCCTTGAAAAAAAAAGGAGAAAAAGAAAGTCACAATGGTGAATGGATATATTAGCTTATCCAAAAAATTACAAATTTAAGTCATGCTCATGCCGAACCATGACTACTCCATGTACTCATAGATACATCGGCTGACAAGGAAGCCACCCTAGGATTCTGAAAAAAGGCTGACCCAACTTCAACTAGAACAAGGATCCAAATACTAATTATTCAATGCGGCACCAATCGCCCTATTCCATTCTTCAGAGTTCAATCATTTCCCAATGGCGACCATCACTTCCCTGCTTTTTTGTAGAATCTCTATGAACCTAGCCGTCCTCAAGGTGTTCTCAAAGTCCCGACAGTTCCTGGCCTTCCATACGTGTTTGAAGTAGCAAAAATCAATAATTTGCGTACCTCCTCTTCTTTTCTCGCTCATATGGATTTTAAGTGTGGGAGATCTAAGTTCTCCTCAACATTGGCATCAAATGCACTTCAAAAGCTCCTTTGTACGCGTTTGATAAGTTATCACCTCTCTCCTCTCTTTTTTTTTTTGGGCCATACTCTCTACTGTGAGTAGTACATTACTTCACAAATGAATGTACTACTCACAGTAATGTACTACTGTGAGTAGTACATTACTTCACAAATGAATGTACAAAAGCCTCAAGCATCGGTTGTGCCTTTTGCAAGTGGCCGAGCAAGGAAAAGACATGTGGCGACTCGTGGGAGGAAAGGAGAGCGGCACAAGAGGTGGACGAGTGTAGGTGGCAAGGGGGGGGACCCTAGCATTGATGCACGTGGTAGCAGGAGATCGAAGGTAGCACAAGAGGAGGTGGACGAGCTCGAAGCTTGAACGATATCGGAAGCTTTTTTATATGTAATGTGTCGCTCAACCGCGCTGTGGTGAAATGGCTCAGGCCAATGATTAGAGTCTCTTGGTGAGGTCTTGAGTTCGAATAGCGCCACTAACATGGGAATTTTGGTGCAACTGTAAGAGAGGCCATCACTAGAGGGGATCTCGCCAAATTCAAGTTTATTTGAGATAGCAAAAGCGGGTAATCTATGTGCAAATCAAGATGGCTTGGTTTTTGATAGCCTTTCCTCCTAGGATTAGATCATTCTTGAAAAGCCGGATCTTCTAAGTCTCCTTTTCCATGTGAATTTTTTTCCTGCTAGACTTCTTGTGACTAGGCTCCTACTGGGTCGTATCATAGTTTATTCAATACATGCAGAGATTCTGTCAGATTCTCATTGTCCTATGAAGGATTCACTATATTATACTCATCACCCTCACAAATGGAAACGGTAGATTTGAACCCTTATCATGAGGTGCATGACTTTCACAGGCACTCCCATAACCACTCCACTAGTCACATCGAGCTGTTCTCTTAAGCCATCTATATCTATATAAATATATACAATTTATGCCTCCTCTGCTCGCAGCTGAAGGAGTACGAGCGGAGGTGCGACGCGAGAGAGAGTGCGAGAAGAAGAGCACGACGATATGGTGAACTCGCTCTACTGTAATGTATAGAGCATAGTGAGTTCTTATTAGGTTTTAACAAAAGAATATGTGTACATACCTGGCGGCCCGCCCACTTACCTGGGCGACCACATTGGGCTTTATACCCCAACAACCTCCCACTTAAAGTCCAATGTGGTACTTTAAGTGTGAGAGAAGCTACTATACAAGCTAATATACAAGAGATGTACTACCCTACACCTAACTGCTTGCGAAAATGCGCAAAGCTCTCTGAGGGAAGTCCTTTTGTAAGTAGATCAGCAGGATTTTCTGTGGTGTGAACTTTGACAAGCTAAAGTTGCTTATCCTCGAGCATTTCCCTGATGAAATGATACTTCACATCCACATGCTTTGTCTTTGAGTGATAAACTGGATTGCGAGCCAATTGTATAGCACTTTGACTATCACAATATAACACAGGCATCTCTTCTTTGATTCCCATATTTGTTACTAGTCGATTAAGCCAAATTGATTCTTTGCATGCCTCTGATGCTGCAACATATTCAGCCTCTGTAGTAGACTGAGTAACACAATCTTGTAATCTAGAACGCCATGATACTGCTCCACCAGCCAATGTAAAGACATACCCTGACGTAGACCTTCGGTTGTCTAAATCACCTACATAATCTGAGTCTGTAAAACCCTTTACACTTAGCTCCTGACTCCCATAGCATATACGCATACTCTTTGTAGCTTTCAGGTATCTCAATATTCCTTTCACTGCCTCTCAATGTTTCTTGCCTGGGTTTGACATGTATCGACTTACTACTCCCACTGCAAATGCAATGTCTGGGCGAGTAGCAATCATTGCATACATCAAACTACCCACTGCAGACGCATATGGAATCTTATCCATTTCAGCCTGTTCTTCCTCAGACACAGGACAATCTTGTTTGCTAAGTTTCACATATGGTGGCAATGGAACACTCAGTGCCTTTCCCTTCTCCATCCATAGACTAGAAAGATGCACTTTCTACTGTTTGGCTCAAGTTTGTTCCTAAATTCCTTTGGAACGTGAGTATATGCCTCACAGCCAAAGACTCTGAGATGCTTGTATGAGGGCATTTTGCCTGGCCATACCATCTCTGGCACTGAATCCTTCTGCAAAACCTTGCTAGGAGATCTATTTACAAGATGAACAGCTGTTGATACAGCTTCAACCCAAAACCCATTTGGCAGCTGTGCATTAGACAACATACTTCTGACCTTCTCTTGTATGGTCCTATTCATCCTCTCAGCAACACCATTTTGAGGAGGATTGTAAGGAGCAGTAAGTTCACGTTTTATACCTTTTGACTCACAAAAGTCCTGAAAGGCCTTTGAAACATACTCTCCACCATTGTCAGTGCCTAAGCATTTAAGCTTCTTGCCACTCTGATTCTCCACAAGTGTCACAAAGGTTTTGAAAACACTAAACGCTTCATCCTTGTGCTTGAGAAAGTAAACCCATACTTTCCTCGAGTAATCATCTATAAATGTCATAAAGTAAGAAGCTCCCCCTAGAGATAGGTTAGGCATAGGTCCACACAAATCACTATGAACAAGTGTCAACTGTGTATCTCTTCTACTGCTTCTATGCTTATGTGGTTGCTGTGTTTGCTTACGATACAGACAATGTTCACAGAATTCAAAATCACTAAATGAAAAGCCAGGCAAATAACCAGAACGAGACAAGATTTCCAGTCCCTTCTTGGACATATGTCCTAACCGGCTATGCCACAAAGAAACGTTCGGCTGCTCGGTTACATTGATTACATTTTTAGAGACATTTGATACATAAATCATGTAAAGTCCTCCAAACTTTACTCCATGTGCTACTGTCATAGAACCCTTGGATATCTTCCACATGTTCTGTCCAAAAGTGGTGACGTAGCCAGCATCATCAAGTAAACCTGTGCTGATCAAGCTCTTTGTAATTGCGGGAACATGTCTCACATTCTTCAGCGTGAAAGAAGAGCCATTCTGAAACTTCAATTGAACATCTCCAACACCTAAGATCTCACATGTCTGCCCATTGCCTAGCCGAACATGATCTTTAGTGGTCACATAAAAAGTAAACCACTCCTTGTTTGGAGACACATGAAGTGATGCCCCTGAGTCTATAATCCAGTCACTCAGTGCATTTCCATCAGATGCTGTAAGAAGAGCTGAGTCCATTGTATTCTTCAAGAAGTAGATGTCTTTTGACACTAGATTGTCATCCTCTGCAACAGTGTTTGTCACATTTATTTCTTGAATCTTCACTGAGGACTTGTTCTTCTCACCATGGTCTTCAGCTTTCTCTTTGCCTTTTTCTGCCTTCCATTCTCTGCAGTCTCTTTTCATGTGACCCTTCTTGCCACAATGGTAGCATTCTATGTCACTCTTGCCTTTAGCAATGCGGGACTTGCTACGAGACTGATTCCTCTTTCCACCTTTGTACTTTTCTTTGGTCCTTCCCCTGACAACTAAGGCTGTTCCTTTGCCTTTGTCCATTGATCTTCGAAATCCTCCTCCCAGCTAGAGCGCCTCCCCCCTCGACATCTATTGCATCTCCCGTTTTCTCCTTCCACTTCCCTTTCCTACTGCGGCACCGCATCTTCAGTAGATTCACGTCCTTTAGCTTTTCTCCAATTGGGTAGCCCCTACTGGGAAGTCTTTGAAACAATGATGGAGGTCTTCAATATCCATTTTATATCCTGAGTAGAGGTTTGTGCCTATCCCTCTAACTTTTATCTTGATCCTAGTTCGCAAAGCCCCCTTCCACAGGAAGAACTTCATTACGCTGGGCCATGGAGGATCCCAGATGCTACGATTTAGGCCCCTGCAATCTCCAACTATTTGTTAAGCAGATAGAGATAACTCTGTTAAGTATGGAGCCTGATTTACCTCTTATAACTTTTAGTCTTAAAAACACACATTTGTAAGGCCCCCATTATGAGGAGAAGCCATCGTGCGTAAGAAATATCACACACCGAAAACCCCCAAAATATTCACTTTTTTGCCAGAATATTATGGCCGGAGGACGGTCTGTAAGTGATCGAAAAACAGCCGATCGGTTGGCTGAAAGTCAATGGTCGGTTGGCCAGTGGGCCGAAAGTCAATGGCTGGTGGACGGAAGTCTTTGTTCGGTGGTCGATTCATAGGCAGACTTTTCTTTTGAAGGACGGCCACACATGGATGCATGGGAATATTCAACTCGCACTTGTTACACAAGGGCGGCTACACACGGCTGCCTCTCATGAGAGAGGGTGTAACATTTAATGGCCTAAAAATTTGTGTGTAGTGGAAATTAGCATGAACATAGTGGGCATTTCATTAAAATAGATTCCTAATGAGAATTACAAGAGTGCTTGGGTGGAGAGAGCAACAAAAGCATAACACCTAGTTAGATAGCATGAACAATACTTTCAAAAGAGAGAGAAATTAAGCTATTGACAACAATTGAGGACCAGATTTGCATGGAGCCGGTCCCCCTCCAAAAGGCTTTGTATTATGGTTTCTCCCATCAAGAGAGACATTGTACAATACAATTCTTTGTGTTCCTTCAAGACTAGCTAGTGCAATGAAGATGAAAGCTTCATGCACTAAGCAAAACACTTTGCAAACACAACATCAATTATCCCCGGTCTCAGACCCAAGACTTCACACACCTTCGAAGATGGTGAGAGCTAGCAGGGTATGAGAGTAGATTGAGAGGAAGAAGGAGTAGTCTTACGAGAAAGATGTACATCTCCTCACATAATCACTCATATTAGCATATCTTAGCTTAGTAATTAGCATGGTAGAGGAGATGAGCATGCATTGAAGCTTGGCTCTTGGTTGGATTTGCATCACAAAGCCAAGAGTTGTTGGTGTAGGCCTCCCTTCTCACAAGCTTGGAGTAGGTGATAAGCTTTCCATTAAAGCTTGAGAAGGAGAGAGAGTCTTCTTTACTTCACACATGAGATTGTGTGAGTGTGTGTGTGATAATGCCTTGCAAAAATCAGGCCCCTCTCTCTCTTGGGCGGCCCCTCTTGCTATTTGCTCTTCCTATCCTCTCATTGGACCTCCCTAGGGCTAGCCAATGACAATTAAGCAGCATAAGCGATAGCCTTCTCACATGTGTCCCCCTTTCCCCTTTTGTGAGAGATTTAGGTAATTTAATAATTCAACTAAAATCTCATTGGACCCCTTTGCCTCCTGGCCAATAGGAATCAGGCAAGCCATTGGGCTGCTGAATGCTCATTGGACCCCTTGGGAGACTGTCCAATAGTCTTCTAGAAGACTTAATTCTCATTGGTTCTTTTATTAAGTGTTTTTAAATTAATTAAACTAGATTTACTCTAGCCTAATTCTCATTGGTCCACCTCCAAGGCCATCCAATAGGAATTGGGTACACCTTGTGGGTATCTGGCCTAGGGAGCTGACATGTGTCCCTCATTCCCTTTGTGTAAAGGGAGCTTGTGTGTGTGTGTGTGTGGCTTTCTCTCTCATCCCCTACATGCAAGGCTCTCCCTCTCCTAAGTAGGGATTGTAAAGACTTTTTTGTACACACACAAAGCATCCAATTCCCCTATGGTTGACCTTTGGACACAACCTTTGAGTTTTGGAACCTTAGCATTTTGGAAGTCTTAATGGGCTAAACCTTAGGGTCTTTTTAGCCCATTGTTGCACATGGCTCTTTTGCAGATGCCCCCCCCTTTGGATCCCTATTTTTCCTCCTTTGGATCCCTACTGTGGCCGGTCTGCTAGCTTAACCAATATTCTAGCTTTTTCTCCCCTGGCACTTCCCCATATTAAATGATCAGTTTAACATGAGAAAATAATTTAGGAGAATTAGATATTGATTATTATGACAGAGGGCATCTCTTTTGGCCTATACAAGTGTTGGGGTGGTAAAGCCCAACGTGCCGCGCCTAAGTGTTTGGCGGTCAGAGACTAACCGGGAACTAACATTGACCATTCATTCTACATAAAATAATAAGGACTCATAACCCTAACATTATTGTGTTTGGAGTCCACGCAAACCTATGTCTTCTCTCTTCTTCTCTCTTCTACATTGCTGCAGACACACACGCTCTCGCACATGCACTTCAGTTGGTATCAGAGCTCAGGGATTGGGAGCACCATTGAAGCTCAGCGGGGAGGCAGGCGGAGAAGCAGCAAAAATTGCAGCACGTTTTTGTAAATCTGTTTTGGCCTACCAAAATGTCTTCATTCAAGCCGATTCCCGTTAATCCTGACTAGTTTTTCGTCATCTTCAACTTTGGAGATGAAAGTTTTCTAAAAATCTTCACCAATTTTGAGATACATCACTCAGACTGCCTGTAGGTCGTGAAGTACAAGCTGTAGATTTTTACAGATTTGTTTTGACTTGTAAAAACAAGTTATTTCACGTCCATTCCTTGTGCTCCCAACCGTTTTCGCGTAGTTTACAACTTTGTAGAAGGAAGTTTCTGCAAATTTTGCACATTTTGAGAGATATTCAGTTCAAACAGCAAGGTGGTCTACCTTCGTTGGTTCTTCTGTGTACAGGTTTTCGATGCAGACTCTTTTTGCAATCTCTGTCACATGCATATTTGATGTAAGATCTTGAGGGTCTGTTAAATCAGACAAACCGCCACAGCGGTTACAGAAAAGGGTTTCTGTGGTTGATGTAAGATCTTATGCGGTTTATGTATTGTGATGGAAATATGCAAAGCTTATTGTTGAGGTTCGTGGTAAGGTTTTATTGAGCTGGGGGATTCTCAAATGTGGAGATCCTTCCGGTGATACAAGTTTTGGAGCGAGCCTCCGACATCCCCATAGTTTCGGCATAGACATAGGATGTATGTTTATGCAGTTAGTGCAGTATTGGTGTGCATTTGCTGACCTGCCATTGTTGGCATTGCTGTCATCTTTATGCGTATGCGTTTCACAATGTTCAGTTGGTCAGAGACACTCTTCTAGAGTTGGAAACATTGATAGTGACAGTTCTTTGAGATTCTATCTTACCAGTTTAGCCACTTTGATCAGTGTTTCACTCATTGTACACATTTGTTTTGGGTTCATAATTCAGTTTTGCAAGGGAGACTCCATCGAAATTTTTCAAGTTTTCTATCATCTTCTTTAGTGCAGCGGGCTATGAGATGTGGAAGAAGTTATGTGACCTGTATGAGAAGCAAAGTGCAACATCACAGTTTTATTGGCTAAAAAAGTTAGTTGATTTATAGATGGATGAGGGCACATCCATGTGCAACCATCTCAATCAGTTCAACACAATTTTCAGTCAGCTTTCTGCATAGGGAGTCAATTTTGACAATTCGATCAAAGCAATGTTCTTGCTAGTTACGTTGCTAGAAAGTTGAGATACTTTTCACACAGCCATAAGTAACTCAGCACCTCCTTATGGTTTAACATGTGATGATGTTGAGGGAAGTTTGCTTACTGAGGAGGTTAGCAGGAAGAATCTTGATACTTCTTGTGGTACTAGCAATGCTCTCGTTGTTGTTGTGGCCGATCACAAGAAAAGGGCAAGCAGAATCAGAGAGGAAAATCTCGTAGAAAATCGCGTGGCCGAAAAGACATTGAGTGCTATCATTCTCACAAAAAGGGTCAAATGAAGAAAGAATGTCGAAAGTGGAAACAAGAGAAAGGTAAAGACAAGAAGCAGGAAGAAGACAAGACTAAGGAAGGCAGTATAAAGATTGAAGAGATCAACAATGTTTTGTTTAAGATTCTGATGGAGACATTTATCTCACATCTGCCATGGATTCAGCATTTTTGGTTGCCACTGATGACTATGCTTTACAGGATTGGGTTATTAACTCAGGTGCATCGTTTCATGTGACTTCTCACAAAGAGTGGTTCATATGATGCAGCCCATAAAGGTCGTGTTTGTCTTGGCAATGATTTTGCTTGCGACATAGTTGGTGTCGGCGATGTGCAGCTAAAATTTCAGAATGGTTCTTCATTCATGCTCAAGAATATGAGACATGTGCGGAAGCTTACCAAAAGCTTGATTAGTACAGGACATGATGTAGGATATTACTGCACATTTGATGATAGTTCGTGAAGATCACCAAAGGTTCTTTAGTGGTTGCACATGGTTCAAAGTGTGGGACTTTGTACATGCTACATGTATCCAATGTTAAAAACCATGTAATTTGTGTAACCGAGCAGCCAAGTGTTTCTTTGTGGCATCGCTGGTTAGGACATATGTCTCAAAAGGGAATGAAAATGTTGTCTCATTTTGGTTATGTGCTTGGCTTCAATTTCTTAGGTTTTTCAGTTTGTGAGCATTGTCTTTATGGTAAACAAACACAGTCACCACACAAAAGGGGAAGCACTCGAAAAAGTGAGCCATTAGAGTTAGTGCATAGTGATGTGTGTGCACCTATGCCTAACGTATCCATGGGACATTCATTGTACTTTGTTACATTCATTGATGACTTCTCAAGGAAAGTGTGGGTATATCCTCTCAGGAAGAAGGATGAAGTTCTTTCAAAATTTTAGAATTTTGTGGCATTATTGGAGAATCAGTTTGGAAAGAAAGTCAAGTGCTCAACGTCAGACAATAGTGGTGAGTGTCTCACTAAAGCCTTTCAAATTTTTTGTGATTCCAAAGGCATCAAAAGAGAGTTGACTGCTCCATATAACCCTCCACAAAATGGTGTTGCTAAGAGGATGAACCGTACCATACAAGAGAAGTTGTAGCATGTTGTCTAATGTAGAGTTGCCTAATGGATTTTGGGCAGAAGCGTTAGCAACTGCTGTCCATCTTATTAATATATCTCCTAACAAGGCTTTAGATGAGAAGGTACTTGAAGAGCTTTGGTATGGGAAGCGTATTGACATGTTCCAAAGGAGTTTCGAAGCAAGTTGGCTCCTAAGTCAAAGAAATGCATATTTCTTGGCTGTGGCAATCCGGGCAAGATGGGATTTCGGTTATGAAATCCTGAAGCTAAAAAGATAGTTTGCAGCAATGACGTATACTTCAATGAAGAAAAGATGCACAATAAGCCTGTGCATACAGTGGAGGTCAGGAGAGTTATCTTCCAAGAAGATGGAATTATCCACAATAGGGCTGAAGTGCCTAATGTCAGACAACAAGTACAAAATCCTCATGTAGTACAAGATGTTGCTGAGAGACAGCCGACTCAAGCACTTATTAGAAGGTCTACAAGAGTTTCAAGGCCTCCTGATAGATTTACTCCCTCATTGGACAACATTATGTTGACAGATTGCGGAGATCCTTCCTGCTATAAGGAAGCCATGTCAATGGATGACAAGGCAAAGTGGGAGAAAGCTATGCAATCAGAAATGGACTCGTTGCATAAGAATCAAACTTGGAAGTTGGTTCTGTTGCCTAAAGGTAAAAAGGAATTACCATGCAAATGGGTGTATAAGCAAAAAATTACACCTCATGATAAACCCAAGTACAAGGCACGACTTGTTGCTAAAGGATTTAAGCAATAGTAGGGTATTGACTTTGATAGATCTTCTCTACGGTTGTCAAGATGACTACTTTGCAGTGTGTACTTGTGTTGGTTGCTAAAGACGACATGGAACTTGACCAGATGGATATCAAGACAGCGTTCTTGCATGGTGATCTTCAAGAAGAAGTTTATTTGCAGCAACCAGAAGGTTTTGTTGAGAAGGGCAATGAAGACTTGGTGTGTCAGTTAGAAAAGACTCTTTATGGTCTAAAACAGTCATCAAGGGAGTGGTATCGTAAATTCTACTCGTTCATGCTCTCTCAAGGCTACAAACATAGCGATATGGACCATTGCCTCTACACTAAGTGAGCTAAAGATGGTAGTTTGCTGATTTTGGTCCTTTATGTGGATGATATGTTAATTTCCGGGAAATGCAGGGATGAGATTTCAGCCTTGAAGTCAGAGTTACATGCAAACTTTGAAATGAAAGACATGGGTGAAGCAAGCCATATCCTTGGCATGCACATTAAGCGAGACAAATGCAAGAATTTGGTCTATTTGTCTCAATCTGAGTACATTGCTAAAGTGCTCAAGTGTTTCAATATGGAGAATGGGAAGGCATTGAGTACACCATTGCCTCCATATGTGAAACTTTCTAAAAACGATTGCCCTAAGTCTGAAGAGGAAAAGACTGAAATGGCACAAGGGCTTTATTCATGTGTAGTTGGGAGTTTGATGTATGCTATGATTGCTACACATCCTGATATTTCTTTTACAGTGGGAGTTGTTAGCAGATATATGTCAAATCCAGGCAAGAAACATTGGGAGGTAGTGAAAGGGGTTATGCAATATTTGAATGGTACAAAAGACATGTGCATTTGCTTTGGAAGAAAGGAAGCATTTGTAATGGGTTACACGGATGCAGATTATGCAGGAGACTTGGACAAGAGAAGGTCCACTTCAGGCTATGTTTTTGAATTCACTGGAGGTGCATTTTCATGGTGATCTCGTTTGCAAGATTGTGTTACCTTGTCTACTATAGAGGCTGAATATGTTGCAGCTTCAGAAGCTTGCAAGAAAGCTATATGGCTTGGTTGGCTAGTGGGAGACTTGGGAATCAATATTGAGATGCTTGTGTTACATTGTGATAGCCAAAGTGCTATACAATTGGCAAAGAATCCAGTGTTTCATGCAAAGACAAAGCATGTGGATGTGAAGTATCACTTCATTCGTGAGGTGCTTGAGGACAAGCTATTGCAGCTTGCCAAGATTCACACCACTGAGAATCCTGCTGATCTTTTGACAAAGGGATTACCTTCAGAGCAGTTTGCACATTGTCGGACACTCATAGGCATTAGGTAGATGATCATGGTCATTGTCTACATGTATTGTATGTATATATACATTGTCACCCCAACTTAAAGGCACATTATCCTTTAAGTGGGAGGTTGTTGGGGTGGTAAAGCCCAATGTGCTGCGCCTAAATGTTGGGCGGCTGAAGACTAACCGGGAACTAACACTGACCATTCATTCTACATAAAAGAATAAGGACTCATAACCCTAACACTATTGTGTTTGTAGTCCACCCAGACATGTGTCTCCTCTCTTCTTCTCTCTTCTCCATTACTGCACACACACACGCTCTCGCACGCGCACTTCAACAAGGAGACATCTTCTACACACAAAATGCATTGTGAAGTTGGTGAAGCAAGGTGCATGTGAGGTGGTGAGAGTGAAGCATGTGAGGTGGTGAGAGTGAAGCAAGACCGGAGTTTCATTAAGGGTATAATTTCTTTGTAACCTACTTCTAGTTTGAAGTACTAAAGCCATTGAGTGGCTGCTCTCCCATGGACGTAGCCCACATTGGGTGAACCATGTATATCGTGCTCTCTCTCTCTCTCTCTCTCTACTCTATAATTTATTGTGTGTGAAGATTATCTCTCTCCATTAAGTAAACTACTCTAATATCTACTTAGCTACGTCCTATTTCCTAACAAACTCGTCTTTTTCATTCCATTGACAACCCCTCCTTTAGAAAAAAAAAAAGTACTCAGTTGAGCTTGAATTGTATTAATTACAAAAGGTTACAATCAGCCCGGGCATATCCTTTGCACATGGAACTCCATAAAGAAATACACCGCCGGGAATAGACCTCCACAACTTCTCTTACTCGTTAGGCTTGCAATTTTTACTCCTTCTACAAATGATATTCCACTTGCATGACTCCAGACACAAGAACCTTTGGCTAGTCATATGGCTCTAGCTTTATCTCCAGTTGGCACAAATCCAAAGAGAGCCTTCCAAAGGAAAACTTTGTCTCTCTCTTCACATTTGGCTTTCCATATGTTTCCAACTACTTGAGAACATTTGCTTGTAGCCCACTTTTTGGACCAGATTTTGTTGAGGTATCCACACCAAGCCTCTAAAGAGAATAACTTTTCATATATCGATTTAGTTTTGGGCAAGCAAAATAGTCTTTCTCTAAGAAACTTCCAAGCTTTCCAATCCAGCGGTGTGGAGCAGGGAGAAAGGGTTAGGTGTGAGATATTTCCAAGAAGTCTACTGGTGCAAGGTGAAAAAACCCTTATTATTAAGATTCTTGGCTATTTCAATCCAATGGTTATTAAGGCCCAAGTCTTCCACAATAGAGCCCCAAGGAGACTAGTGACGAGCCATACCCTTCCAGTACCTGGTCTCTTCCTTCCACATGAGCACCTCAACAGCTTTACAACATTTTTCAATAAATTTCTACGTAAAACCACCTAATTGAGACCTTACACCGCAGGGGGGGGGGGATAAGTCTATTGTGAATGCTGAGGTTGGAACATTAGCCACCTTTAGATCTCATGTGGGCTTCCATGCCATACACACGCCCAACTCTCTTTAGGACTCGCAAAGGTGCAAAAAAATTTAGCACATAAAGGCAGATCATGAGTGACAGGGTCAAGGATGCACAGTCTACCTTGAGCTTTATGCTTAGCAATAGCCCCCCATTTTCCCCATTGCCATGGTCTGTCTGCAGTCTATTTATTTATCCACAAAAATTCTTGATTGGCTTCAAAAAGGAGTTCCAATTTTTTGGGATAGTTGCAAGAATGGTGACCTGAAAGTTATATATGGGATGAAGTAGGTGTTAATTATTGAAGCTCTGCAGTGAAAAGGAGTCAAGATGAACTCCCCACGCTTCATTTTCTTTTCTTTTTTCTCTTGAGCTCAATCAAAAACTGTTGTGTATAATTCCTTTCCCAACGGGAACCCCTAAGTGATGGAATATGTTGCCTCTCTTAACAACCTCTCCTTTCTATGTTGCATTGAGACCCTGACGTTGTGGCAAATATCTGGACAGTCTCCAAGGCTTTTCTAACATTGTCACCTTTCACTTGGAGAAAGAGTAAAGAGTCATCAACAAATATCTTAATAAGCAGTTGCTTATCATTTTGAAGTTGAATCCCTTTAATCTCCCCTCTAGTAGTTGCTTATCATTTTGAAGTTGAATCCATTTAATCTCCCCTCTAGTAATCGGAGGGTGGGTGCAAGCGGTGAACCAGAGTGGCGCTAGGAGGCATCCTTCTCGAATGGACCTCTTGACATAAAAACAACCAGCTATTCTTGAACTAAAGAGCAATTCAGAGGAGCTTCCTTCCCCAAGAATACTTACTGCTTGACAAATTTGTGGACCGAACCCCAAAGTCTCCAACGTTTCTTCCACAAATGTTACCGGATTGACCGAACGAGTGCCCACTTGATCGGACACGTAGCCGGACACCACATTTTTACTCTATTAGTTTTCCAAGCTAGTGCAGTGACACTCTCTGTAAATCCTGATTCCAGAGTAGCAGGTCAATTCCTTGAGTTGTAATGCTATCATGACATTTGTAAAAGTCCATGTGAACTGGCCACTAGCCGTTTAGAAAGCCCTAGGTATAAAGGTCAATAACTTTAATGGGAAAGGAGGCTTATCTTTGGAGAAGAAAGAGCTCTGTTGTACGTACGCTCAAGCTACGAATCTTCTCCAACTTGTAATCAAATTTTCTAACGATTGGGTAATCCGTTTTCAAATCCAAAACTTGCATTGTGTTCCTCTCTCTTTGCTCTTTCATTCAAGTGTAAGAATTATCAGTTTTGTTGTGGTTTGCAACTACACATTTGTGAGACTTAATTGCATATTTGAGTGCTTAAATCACTCTTTTTAGTCATTTGACCATAAGAGAGTGTTCCCAGACCATAAGGTGACCTTTCTGGACTGATATGCTGCAATTTTCAGGACCTTTTTCATGATCGATCGTGATTTTGGTACCTTGTTGGATTGCAACCAGACTTGGTAGGATAGTGTCCCTAGGTTTCCTATGCTAGGAAATAAGACGTAGCTAAATAGATAATTGAGTAGATTACTTAATGGAGAGAGACAAATTTACATACAGGAAATTATAGAGTAGAGAGAGAGAGAGAGAGAGTACACACGATGTACGTGGTTCACCCAATGTGGGCTACGTCCATGGGAAAGCAGCCACTCAATGGCTTTAGTACTTCAAAACAAGAAGTAGTTTACAAAGGGATTATACCCTTAATGGAGCTCCCGCCTTGCTTCACTCTCACCACCTCACACTCACCTTGTTGCATCAACTTCACACTATATGAAATGTGTGTAGAAATGGCCTCCTTTTATAGGCCAAAAGGGCTGCCCTCTCTTATGAGAGGCAGCCATGTGTAGCCGCCCTTGTGCGAATAAGTCCAAATCGGACCCTCCAATCCGCCCATGTGTGGCCGCCCTTGAGAAGACAAGTCCGCTTTTGAATTCGGCCACCGGCCATTGACTTCCGACCACCGGCCACCGGCCATTGACTACCGGCCAACGGACGGTTGTTTTCCGACCACTTTCTGGCCGCCGTCCGGCCATAATATTCCGGCGAAAAGGAATATTCCGACGAGGGAAAAAAAAGTCTCGGGGATAGAACCCTAAAGTTGCCCCTGGTTTTTGACTGTGTGAAAATTTTGGTTTCCGGTGAGTGATTTACCTTTACGCACGATGGCTTCTCCTCATAATGGGGGCCTTACAAATGTGCGCTTTTACCACAGAAAATTACAAGGGTAAATCAGGCTCCATACTTAACAATCTCCAACTTGGAGACTGATCTCCAAACCAAACCTGTGACTGCTTTCCATTCTGGCTTCTTATCCTTGAATGCCGATTGAAGATGAGCAAAAGCTCAAATTCTCCTTGTTGACCACCTTTGTAAACATGTCTGCAGGATTTTCACTTGTATGCACCTTTCCTAGCTTTAGCTGTCCCTCTTCCAAAAGAGTGCATATGAAGTGATATCTCACCTAAATGTGCTTTGTCCTTGAATGAAAGGCTGAGTTCTTCACAAGATGGATAGCGCTTTGGCCATCACTGTACAAGACACAATTGTCTTGTTTGAATCCAAGCTCTTCTAAGAATCTGTGAAGCCACATAATTTCTTTGCTTGCCTCCGTCATTGCTATATACTTTGCGTCCGTGGTAGAAAGTGAAACCACTTTCTGCAGCTTTGAAGCCCAGCTTACTGCTGTGCCTCCAACCGTGAACACATAGCCAGTAGTGCTCCTTCGAGTATCTTTGTCACCTGCCATATCTCCATCAGCATACCCTTCTAGAAAAATATCAGTTCCTCCAAAATACAAAGCATTTGTTGTTGTCCCTTTCAGATACCTAAGTATCCACTTCACAGCTTGCCAATGATCTTTACCTGGGTTGTCCATGAACCTACTCACAACTCCCACTGCATGTGCAATGTCTGGCCTTGTCCAAACCATGGCATACATTAGAGAACCTACCGCTGCAGCATATGGAACTTTAGACATATAGGCTATCTCCTCTTGTGTCTTTGGACACATATCCTTCGTTAGTTCAAAATGACCAGCCAAAGGTGTAGAAACTGGTTTTGCATTTTGCATTGCAAACCTTTCTACTACCTTCTTGATGTAATCTTCTTGAGATAGCTTTATTGTCTTCTTCATCCTATCCCTTGATATTTTCATACCAAGTATCCTCTTTGCAGCACCTAAATATTTCATTGAAAAAGATTTAGATAGCTCCTCTTTTAGGTCTTTGATGTCCTACATGTTAGCACTTGCAATCAACATGTCATCAACATACAACATTAGGATGATGAATTTTCCATCTCCCAAATTCTTCGTGTAGACGCAGTGATCCGAGTTGCATCTTGTGAATCCATGATCCAACATCCATCGATCAAACTTCAAGTACCATTGTCTTGATGCTTGCTTTAAACCATACAAGCTCTTCTTTAATCTGCAAACCATTTTCTCCTTACCTTTTACTTCATACCCCTTTGGTTGAAGCATGTAGATTTCCTCCTCTAAGTCACCGTGAGGGAATGCCGTATTTACATCCATTTGCTCGAGATTTAGATCATGAGCAGCCACAAGGCTTAAGACAAGCCTAATTGAGTTCATTTTTACAACAGGAGAAAATATTTCATTGAAGTCAATACCTTTCTTTTGGGTTTTGAGAAAACCCTTTTACCACAAGCCTAGACTTGTACCTTTTCTTCCCACCTTCTTCTTCCTTTAGCTTGTACATCCATTTGTTTTGGAGTGCCCGCTTACCTTTAGGAAACTCAACCAACTCCCATGTTTTGTTACGATGTAGTGAGTCCATCTCCACTTGCATGCTCTTCATCCATTCTTCTTTGGATTCATGTTGCATAGCTTCTTCGTATGATTCTGGCTCTCCAGAATCTGAGATCAAGAGATGGTTGAAGGAAGGAACAAACCTTTCTGGAGGTCTACTTGCTCTTGTAGATCTTCGGGGAATAGGTTGAGGTTCCTCATTTGGTTGATGTTGTTGCACATTGTCACCGTTTGCAGTCCTTGAGTCTTCACCGTCCTCAAGCTCCATGTACTCATCACCTGTTTCTTTTGTTTGTTTTCTTTCCAAGTAATCTTTGTACATATTTTGTTTGTTAAAAATTACATCCCTACTCCTTAAGATTTTACCATCTTCAGGATTCCATAGGCGACACCCAAAGTCACCTTCTCCATAGCCAATGAAGAAACACTTTTTGGACTTTGCATCTAGCTTTGATCTTAGGCTTGTATCTATGTGCATGAAAGCCTCACACCCAAACACTTTGAGAAATGCATAATTCACCGGTTTACCCGTCCATGCCTGTTCTGGAACTCCCCCATCCAATGCCGTTGAGGGTGACCGATTGATTAAGTACACAGACGTACTTACAGCTTCCGCCCAAAGCTCAAGCGGTAGGCTTGCATGTAGCCGCATGCTTCGTGCTCGCTCCATGATTGTCCTGTTCATCCTTTCCGAAATCCCATTTTGTTGAGGTGTCCTTGGGGTTGTCCTTTGCCTCCGAATGCCATTGCTAGCACAAAAGCTTTCAAAAGATTGGCTACAATATTCGCCTCCATTGTCCGATCTGAGGCATTTAACCTTGGTACCTGTTTCATTCTCCACAAAGGCTTTCCACCTTTGAAATATGGAAAATACATCGGATTTATTCTTCATGACATAAACCCATGTTTTTCTAGTCGCATCGTCTATGAATGTTACATAGTACAATGAGCCACCAAGTGATGGTGTACTTGCACGACCCCAAACATCAGAATGAACCAACTCAAGTTTTTTATTTTTTCTTTCATTTCCTGATTTTTGAAATTTTACCCTCTTTTGTTTACCATAAACACAATCTTCATAGAACTCTAAGTCCACTTCTTTCAAACCTGGTAGAAGCTTCTTTGTTTGAAGGATTTGCATTCCTTTGGCACTCATATGCCCAAGTCGGTAGTGCCACACCGCACTATCAACTTCTGTAGTTGTTGCACAAGCTGAAGGTTGCATGCTAACAGTACACAAGTAAAGTGTACCGACTTTTTCTCGCTTGGCAACCACCAAAGATCCCTTTGAGATCTTCCACCTTTTGTTTCCGAATGCAATGTTGTGACCTTCATCATCCAATTGTCCTATAGAGATCAAATTTTTGCGAAGAGAAGGAACATGCCTAACATCTTTAAGCTTCCACTCATTTCCATTAGCAGTTTTGACAGAAATTGTACCTTTGCCGACAATCTCACAAGCTTCATCATCTCCCAAGTATACATACCAAAAATTACCTTTGGTGTAGTCTTGGAAATGTTGCTTGTGTGGTGTCGCATGAAATGAAGCCCCGGAATCTACTAACCAGGAATTAGACACATTGTCTAATGAGAGAATTAGAGCATCTTGCTCTACTTTACCTGCCACATTGGCCTCCGATGTTGGCTTGTTGTCTTGAGATTCTATCTCCTTCTTCTTCTTGGACCAACAATCCTTCTTGACGTGGCCCTTCTTGCCGCAGTTCGAATATTCAAGAACTGTCTTTGTGCGTGACTTGCTCTGCCTTGAGCGATCACGACCCTTTTGGTTTTTGAACCTTTCCTTAGGCCTTCCTCTTATTTCCACTGACAGTGCAGCACTTGATGATTCCCCTGTGCTTCTCCTTCGTATTTCCTCGCTTAGGAGAACACCCACAACATCATCAAACTTAAGAGTATTTGTGCCAGAAATAGAATTACTTACAGCCATCATAAGGCTATCCCAACTATCCGGTAGAGATGATAGTATAAGGAGAGCTCGCACTTCGTCATCGAAATTGATTTTCACTGATCGAAGTTGACTTATGTTTGTGTTAAAGTCATTTAGGTGTTCTACAATTGAACCATTCTCTACAAGCGCTTCATAAGAAATACCTTATTGGATGCCGATGGTTTCTCGTAGAAGTCGTCAAGTTACTTCATCAAGTCCTCCGTGGTCTTCATCTCCGAAACATTAAAGGCCACCGTTGATGCCAAGCTTAACCGGATTGTTCCCAGGGCCTTTCGATCAAGGTCAATCCATGCTTCATCTGCCATCGTTGCGGGCTTCTTTGCAAGACCACCTAGTGGCAAATAGAGGTCCTTCTGGTAGAGATAGTCTTCAATCTGCATCTTCCAATGTTGGTAGTTTTTGCCGTTGAACTTCTCAATCTTGATCTTCCCTTCCTCCGCCATAACTCCCACTCAATTCAAGGAATCCTTTCCTTGAGATAATTTAGCTACGAGCAAACCTTTCTCTGATACCAGTTGTCAGGAAATAAGACGTAGCTAAATAGATAATTGAGTAGATTACTTAATGGAGAGAGACAAATTTACATACACGAAATTATAGAGTAGAGAGAGAGAGAGAGATTACACACGATGTACGTGGTTCACCCAATGTGGGCTACGTCCACGGGAAAGCAGCCACTCAATGGCTTTAGTACTTCAAAACAAGAAGTAGTTTACAAAGGGATTATACCCTTAATGGAGCTCCCGCCTTGCTTCACTCTCACCACCTCACACTCACCTTGTTGCATCAACTTCACACTATATGAAATGTGTGTAGAAATGGCCTCCTTTTATAGGCCAAAAGGGCTGCCCTCTCTTATGAGAGGCAACCATGTGTAGCCGCCCTTGTGCGAATAAGTCCAAATCGGACCCTCCAATCCGCCCATGTGTGGCCGCCCTTGAGAAGACAAGTCCGCTTTTGAATTCGGCCACCGGCCATTGACTACCGGCTAACCGACGGTTGTTTTCCGACCACTTTCTGGCCGCCGTCCGGCCATAATATTCTGGCGAGGGAAAAAAAAAGTCTCGGGGGCTTCCGCCCCCGAGGCCCCTAAAGTTGCCCCTGGTTTTTGACTGTGTGAAAATTTTGGTTTCCGATGAGTGATTTACCTTTACGCACGATGGCTTCTACTCATAATGGGGGCCTTACAAATGTGCGCTTTTACCACAGAAAATTACAAAGGTAAATCAGGCTCCATACTTAACATCCTAGACCTCCTCATAAAGTTTCGTTGCATTCGAGTCCGTTCGAGTGTCAAAATGTCGTGATGACCTAGAGCGGTGAGAAAGGACATATGTAGATTTCCCTGGTCATTGAGAGATTAATTTGCTTGTTGAGTTGTTGCGTTTGCTGGTTAGGTTCACTTCTTGAGATTGACAACCTCAAAGAGTCTTCGTGCCCCATCCAAGTCACTTCCCTGAGTATTGACATTATGTTAGTGCTAGATCGCTATGCTACAGACATCCATCGCGGGGGTAAACCCACTAACATTGGCGCCGTTAGCGTCATCAACGACAAAGCACTTCTCAAACAAAAGACCAACCTTGAAGACACAATTGAAGACAACCCTATGACAAGATTGCACATGGTCGTGTCAAGGGACGACACGAGCTAGGAAGGGGGGAATGTTAGAGGATTGCTCAAACGGGCGTCCACCTAGCCGGACACCACATTTGTTCTCTATTGTTTTTCCAAGCTAGTGTAGTGATACTCTGTGTAAATCCTGATTCCAGTGTAGCAGGTCAATTCCTTGAGTTGTAATCATGTCATGATAATTGTACAGGTCTCTAGAAGAAGTAGGGAACTCTGAAAACGTATGCTCAAGCTATGAAGCTGCTCCAACTTGTAATCAACTTTTCTAATGATTGGGTAATCCGCTTTTGATTCCGAAACTTGCAATGTGTTCCTCTCTCTTTGCTCTATCATTCAAATGTAAGCATTGTCAGTTTTGTTGTGGTTCACGACTACGCATCTGTGAGCCTTAATTGCAGATTTGAGTGCTTAAATAATTGGTTTTAGTCGTTTTGACCATAGGAGAGTGTTCCTAGATCATAGGATGACCTTTCTGGATTGATTTTTTACAATTTTTAGGACCTTTTTCATGATGGATCTTGATTTTGGTACCTTGTCAGATTGCGACTAGACTTGGTAGGATAGTTCTCCTAGGTGTCTTAAACCTTCTCCTAAAGTTTCATTGCATTTCGAGTCCGTTCGAATGTCAAAATGGCGCGATGACCTGGAGCGGTGAGAAAGGACATAGGCAGATTTTCCTGATCATTGAGTGTTGGTTTACTTGTTGAGTTGGTTTGTTTGCTTGTTGAGGTTCACTTCTTGAGATTGACAACTTCAAAGAGTCTCCATGTCCCATCTGAGTCACTTTCCTGAGTATTGACATTATGTTAGTGCCAGATTGCTATGCTACAGACGTCCGTTGCGGCGACCCGTAACATTGGCATCGCTGTCGGGGAGATGATATTTAGATGGTGAGTGACCTAGTGTGTATTTAGAGCGTTTAGAAGTCGAGGACTTGCTATATCTATTCTCGAGAGGTAAAGAGGGTTGTGAGTGAGATAGCCAAAAGCATTTCATTCTTAAAATTTTTCTATGCTTTCAGAGTGCTTTCTATTTTTTGTTTTGACTTTATTTTGTACCATTCTGTTTGTTTTTGCTTCATGTTTCATTTTAGTACTTAGGAATAGGGTAAGTAGAAACTACTACCATCAAATTTGGGCTAAAAGATTGAGTAAAAGGGGATGAAAACCATATTTTGGCTAAAATGACCATAACTCTAAAATTTTAAAAATTTGATGATAGAGAGCTAAAAAGTGATCCAAATTCAAAAATTTGTGGATCAAAAGCATTAGCAGACTCTCTAAAAGCAATCTGGAAAGTTTGGCCACATTATGTGGAGGAACATGGATCGCGATCCCTGTACCCCAGAGACCATTTTGGCAGAAAACTCATCAGTGACAATGAGCATCAGTGGGATATTGCTATGATCATATTTGCTTGAAAGAACTTAAAAGTCACATTAGAATTGGCTAAGAGGGCAAAACAAGCATTTCAGACACAAAATTTGGGGTTCTTCAAATTTTTGGGATCCAAATTCAAAAAGGGGTGAGATTTGGCTTCTACAGGGAATAAAGGACCATCATAACAAAATTCATGAAAAAATGCTATCAAATATGGATCGCGATCTATGTACCTTTTGACATTTGGGTGATTGGGCAAAACTTATCCAAATTCAAAAATTTCTTGATGAGCAGCATAAACTATCAACACACCAAAAATTTAGATCCAAAAGTGGTGGAACATGGATCGCGATCCATGCACCCTTGAGAAATTTTTGGAAAGAAACTTTTCCAGCCTGTAGCAGAGACCATTGTGAACAAAAGTCTCCAAAGGAGTTTTGTCAAAAAGTCTAAAAAACTCATCAAAAGTGCCAAAAATATTTCAAGGTGAAAATCCTAAAATAAACCTAGGGATTGACTTTTGCATGAACTAAACAAGTCCAAATCACACAAAAAACCATACAACTAGCATCAAGAGACCAAGGACAAGCTGTGTGCCAAGTTTTAGTACCTTCTGACACATAGGGACATGGATTGCGATCCATGTTTCTCTATCAACAGACTGAGACCAAACTTGCACCATAGCTAGAGGACATCACAAGGAATCTAGTGGTCTTTTCAAAGTGAATTTGGATATCAAAAACCAAGCTAAAAGCCCAAAACTGTCAAGCATACTGATAAAGTGTCAGAACTGACCTAATCTTCAATTCGGAGATCCATTTAAAAAAAAAATGATACAATAGGACCTACTAATCATGTTGATTTTGAGGGTACCAAGAAAAGTCAAGCTGGGGTCCAAATTGTTACCATATATATGTAGTAGTGATGTGTGTGAACACACTTAGGATTGCCAGAGTTCTTTTTCCCTCACTAGGAGGTTTTTTTCCCCCGTGCATTGTATACGCCCATCACTCTAGGGCTAACTTACCTTTCCATTGCACACTAAGTAGTATACTCTCTGTTGTATGCCTTGAGCTTCCTTTGTCTTCTCCAAGTTGTGTGTTTTTTCCTGCAACCCTAACTCCAACAATTGATATCAAAGCAGGTTGTGTCCTCCTGGGCTTAGTCGCCAACAACTCCAACACATGCCTACTCACTTTCTCCAATTTCCGTGAGCTTTGGCGAGCATTTGCAGGTCGACAAAATTTTGTTTAGGGCTCATTTCAGCTTTTGTTTCCATTGCAGGCAGTATTGCACAAGCCATTTCATCATTTGGTGCATAATTTTTGTTAATGTCGTTTGTGCATAACATGTCCCTTACAGTCTTCTACGATTTGTGCTATATAGCACTTGTTGTTCCCGCTATGTTTATCCTCTTTTTGAGAAGTTTTCACATCAGGTGTAGGCATTCTTCATGGCCAAAAACAACACATATGTGTTCAAGATGTTTGTTGCTGAGGACACATTGGATGGGGACAATTACCCTATGTGGGGTCTTGTGTCAAAGGGTGTCTAGAATATTGTGTAGGGCATTGATGTACGTCTTGGATTTGAGGATGTAGGTGATGTTGAGGATGTTGCAGGTCTTGCTGCAAGGATTACTGCAGTTAAAGTTGTTTTGCCTACGACAAAACAAGCTCGTTGGGATGTAAAAGATGCGCATGCTCATGCATTGATTACGTTATCTGTGAAGCTCACTATCACTCCTCACATTCATTCAACAAAATTTGCATTGGGATGTTTTGACTGGTCTTTACGCAAGTAACTATGAGGCAAAAATTGCATGCGTAAAGAGCTGGAGTCGAAGATTATGCATGAGGAAGATGTTATGGACACTTTTCTTGCTGATGTCAAGGATATCAATGAGCAACTGATTTCTGTAGATGAAGTCATTTCAGAAAGTTCCCTTGTGCAGATAATTCTTGATGCCTTGCTAGATTCTTACCAGACTTTTGCTAGTACTTGGAGACTTATGACCCCAGGAAATCCTGAAGTTGTTAAGCTTGATGCATTATGCACATTTCTGTTGCAAGAGTCGCTTTCCAAAAAAAATAGGACTAGAGAGCGTGCAATTGAACAGGCCTTTATTGCTTCTTAAAGAAAAGGTGGTAACGGTAATGCAGTCACTTCTCATGGTTCTTCTGTGAGTGGAAAATTGCATGTTCCTAATGCTTCTGCTGGCAGCAATTCGTCTAGAAATTCTAGTGATAAGGACAAAAAAAAGATGCGTTGTCATTATTGTAAAGCTAATGATCACTTCATCAAGCAGTGTCCTAAGTTGAAGGCCAAAGAGGCTGGTTCCACTATTAATGCCGGTTCGACTACAAATGCAGCTATTGTTGAGTCTTCTGTGAAAGGAGACTGTGATGCTGATGTTGATGTAGTATGGTCTTTAGTGGAAAACAAAGATTGAAATGATGCGAAGGGGAAGAACAATGCTCAAAACTCTTCCTAAGGCAATTCCAACAACAACAACAACAATTGGTCCAAGGAGAAGGGAGTTCACAAACATAATAAGGACCACAAATGCTTTAAGTGTGGGGAGCAAGGACGTGGCTATCGTTCTTGCCCCAAAGAAATGCCCCCAATGAAACTCCTAGAGCTTCCACAATCAAAGCTCCAAAAGAGGATGCTCATTGCAAAGGATCACCTCTCTCCTATGCTTGGGGAAAGGTAAGGGAGCATGATGCCTTCATCCTATTTGAACCTAGTTCTACTCACAATTTCATATCCATGGAGTTGGCCACCAAGTTAGGCATTCAAGCTCATTAGATGGGAGATTTTGTTGTAGCCAATGGAGCCTTCAAGGGGCAAGAAGCCACAATACCTCCCTTGACTAGGAAATTGAGGCTTCATGTCCAAGGCTATGTCATACTCATCTACCATAGAAGATAGATCATTGTGAGTAGCTATAGACACCGCATTAACTTTTGGTCGTCGTGAAAGTGCATTCACCTTGCAGGATGGTTATCGTCCCCATGGCAATAGGCTATGTGTTACCCACTACCTTCGTGAGAAAGTTATGTATGAATCTCATGCTCCTCCCTAAGTGGGGCATAGAGGAATTCAACCTACACTTCAAGGAGTAGAGACATACTTTTGTCATAATAATCCATATCTAATTCTCCTAAATGATTTTCTCATATTAAACTGATCATTTAATGTGGGGAAGGCCAGGGGAGAAAAAGCTAGAATATTGGTTAAGCTAGCAGACCGGCCACAGTAGGGATCCAAAGGAGGGAAAATAGGGATCCAAAGGGGGGGCCATCTGCAAAAGATCCATGTGCAACAATGGGCTAAAAAGACCCTAAGGTTCAGCCCGTTAAGACTTCCAAAATGCTAAGGTTCCAAAATTCAAAGGTTGTGTCCAAAGGTCAACCCTAGGGAAAATTGGATGCTTTGTGTGTGCCCTAAAAGTCTTTGCACATCCCTACATGGGAGGGGGCGAGCCCTAAAGGTAGGGGATGAGAGAGAAAGCCACACACACACACAGGCTCCCTTTACACAAAGGGAATGAGGGACACATGTCAGCTCCCTAGGCCAGATGCCCACAAGGTGTGCCCAATTTCTATTGGATGACCCTTGAAGTGGACCAATGAGAATTAAGCTAGATTAAATCTAGTTTAATTAATTTAAAAACATTTAATAAAAGAAACCAATGAGAATTAAGTCTCCTATAAGACTATTGGGCAGTCTCCCAAGGGGTCCAATGAGCATTCATGAGCCCCATGGCTTGCCTGATTCCTATTGGCCAGGAGGCAAAGGGGTCCAATGAGAGTTTAGTTTAATTATTTAACTACCTAAAGCTCTCACAAAAGGGGAAAGGGGGACACATGTCAGAAGGCTATCACTTATGCTGCTTAATTGTAATTGGCTTGACTTGGGGAGGGCCAATGAGGCTTCAGCAAGAGCAATTAGCAAGAGGGCTCACCCAAGAGAGAGAGGGGGGTGATTTTTGCAAGGCATTATCACACACACACTCACACAAGCTCATGTGTGAAGAAAGAGAAGACCATCTCTTCCCAAGCTTTAATGGAGAACTCATCACCTACTCCAAGCTTGTGAGATAGAAGCCTACATCAACACTCCCTTGGCATGTGGATGCAAATCCAACCAAGAGCCAAGCTTCAATGCATTCTCATCTCCTCTACCAAGATAATTACTAAGCTAAGCTATGCTACATATGAGTGATTATGTGAGGAGATGTACATCTTTCTCGTAAGATACGCCTTCTTCCTCTCAATCTACTCTCATACCGTGCTAGCTCTCACCATCTTCAAAGGTGTGTGAGGTCTTGGGTCTGAGAACGGGGATAATTCAAGTTGTGTTTGTTAAGTGTTTTGCTTAGTGCATGAAGTTTCCATCTTCATTGCACTAGCTAGTCTTGAAGGAACACAAAGAATTGTATTGTACAATGTCTCTCTTGATGGGAGAAACCATAATACAAAGCCTTTTGGAGGGGGGACCGGCTCCATGAAAATCCGGTCCTCAACTGTTGTCAATAGCTTAATTTCTCTCTCTTTGGAAAGTATTGTCGATGCTATCTAACTAGGTGTTATGCTTTTTGTTGCTCTCTCCACCCAAGCACTCTTGTAATTCTCATTAGGAATCTATTCTAATGAAATGCCCACTATGTTCATGCTAATTTCCGCTACACATAAGTTATTAGGCCATTAAATGTTACATTGGTATCAGAGCTCAAGGTTTCTCTTTTCTTGCTCAAGAAGGGAGGTCCTCAAGCTAGCTACAAATGGTTGGTATTATTAATTGCCTATGAGTAAGTAGAATAGGGATTTTTCAGCCTTGCAGTGCGCCTGCCTTCGTGCAGTTAACGGGGAATCACCGTCGAGAGCTATGGTCTTAATAGTGGAGTCCTATGGGGCTTGCCTACGGCTTAACCACTATTGAGCTATTAGAAGCTTGACAGGAGCCGGTGCTGTTTTGGTGTCGAAAGACCCTCTCTTCTATTCCTTGCAATTAATGGTATTCGAGCCGCGGGTACAGTAGCTTGAGTGCTTTTTCTAAAGGGTTAAAGAGGAGTAGCAACTAGGGCTTGAAGTGCCAAAGTACACCTAAAAAGTTTACACCTAAAAGTTGTTAGAATGGCTGACAATAGTAAAGAGAGTGAAATTAATGTTGATAACTTTGATTTTGCTCATGAGCAAGCTACTAATGATGCTTCAATGCTTGTTAACTATCTTGTTTCTAGTCTTCAACAAGCCATGGGCAATCCATCTCTCCAAAGTGAAGTGCAACGGCAGCTCCATGCTCACGGGATTCTCCAAGCTCATCACCATGACGAGAGAACACCTAGGAAGCCTTCTTGTGAGACTACCAAAAGAGGTCTCTCTCCGATTCGGGAAGAAGAAGAGAATCCATATGAAGGGCTCAAGAATTTACTTCTTGATGATGCATCTCCTTCCCAAAGGAGAACTCAAGAGCCTCCACCGAAGGAACGAGAAAGAAGCGAGTCTCCCGCCACCTCGGCGGAAATGGCTCCACGAAGACGGCGGGCTAAACGCTCTCCATCACCACCAAAGCGGAGAAGACCATCACACTCTTCTCCACGCCATAATTCAAAGAGGGATGATAAAAATCAAGAGAAGAAAAAGGCGAGAAAGAGGACACCCTCTTCTCCATCTTCTTCATCCTCTTCCTCTTATGAAAGCTATGGTGAAGACGACAAAGATCAAGACAAGAAAAAGGCGAGAAAGAGGTCACCCTCTTCTCCACCTTCTTCAAATTCTTCACCTTCTGAAGAAAGTGATGGTGCAACCTTTGAACCATCAAAAAGAAGAGGCCATAGGAAATCCTATGCCACATGGAATAGGTCGTCCAATTTGAAGAAATTCAAAGAGGGAGGGAAGAGCATCTCTTTCCTTACCTATGATGGTACCTTTGGTGCTACGGACAAAGTCTTGGCCTTTATCCAACATTCGATGCGGCGTTTGGAGATGAGGGCTTCACGGAGTCCTCTAAGCTACGCCATGTAGCTATGCAGTTTCAAAAGTCCGCCAGACAATGGTGGTCTAGCCTACGAGCCAACGGTGAAGCTCCACGAACATGGAAATCTTTAAGAGCTTCCATTATGAAGCAGTTTTTGGCCACCGATGCCAAAGACAAAGTACTCACCGAATGGCGAAGCTTAAAGCTCTCTCCCAATGAATCTATCCACAAATATGTAGACAATTTTTGGGACCTACAACTCAAAGCCACAGTCTTCAAAAAGTTGGATTTTGGAGAGCAAAAGCAACAATTTTGTGCGGGCTTAACCGAAGAAATGGCGGAGTATGTCAACTCCCAAAGACCACGTACCATATCGGCGGTAATACACCACACTATGGTCGCCTCTTGAATATTTTTCCAAACGGGGGCAAAAAGAAATAATAAGCCCCCGGAAAACAAGGGTTCCAATGAGCCTAAGGGGAAGGACAATGTCCAAAAGTCTCCTAAGGGCAACTCCAACAAAGCTAAAGAGAAGGGAGTTTTCAAAGGTAAGAATAAACTCTCTCCTGAAGAGCTTGAGCGTTATCGTAAGGATAACCGGTGCTTCAAGTGCGGCGAACAAGGGCATGCGTACCGCGCTTGTCCCCAAAAGAACAACCGCCAAGATCCTCCTAGAGCTTCCTTGGTTGAAATCCAAGAGGAGGAGACTCACCAAACTCACCACAAAGGATCTCCTCTATGCCATGCTTGGGGAAAGGTAAGAGAACATGATGCTTTTATTCTCTTTGACCCTGGTTCTACTCACAACTTTATATCTATAGAGTTGGCCACCAAGCTAGGAATACAATCCTATGAGATGGGAGATGTCCTACCCGCAGACAGTGCCTTCAAGGGGCAAGAAGCTTCAGTCACTCCCTTAATCGGGAAATTGAGGCTTCATGTCCAAGGCTATGTGGACAAAGAGGACTTCTTTATCTCTCCTCTCAAGCATGAGGATGTAATCCTAGGGGCACCATGGTTTGACCGCCTGGCTGCCGATGTTAAATTTTCTGAAAGGAGAATCTACTTTAAGTTCAGGGAAAAAGACATGTATATAGATGCTAAGGAAATGGGTAACACCATCCCCATTGTACATACACTAGCTTTCAACAAGTCAATAAAGAGCTCTATTTCCATGTATATGATTTTTGTTAAAGACTCTCAAAATGAACCTAATGCTTTAGCAAAAGAAAATAAAAGCAACCAAAAGGAATTAGAGTTATCCAATTTTCTCAAGGGGTTTCAAGATGTTTTTATTGACGACATCCCTTGTGAGCTACCTCCTAAACGAGGTAATGATGACCATGCAATTGAACTTCTTCCAGGAAGTTCACCGCCTAATAAACCTCCTTATAGAGTTTCTCAAGCTCAACAAGAGGAGATTATGCGGCAAGTGCATGAGTTAGTTGAGAAGGGTATGGTTAGGCCAAGCTCATCTCCATTTTGCTCACCTGTGCTATTAGTGCAAAAGAAAGACGGCACATATTGTATGTGTGTTGACTATAGAGCACTAAATAGGATCACTATCAAAAATAGGTTTCCCGTTCCACGGGTAGAAGACCTATTTGATAAGCTACAAGGATCGACCTACTTCAGTAGGGTTGACCTAAAAAGTGGCTATCATGAAATAAGGATAGTTGATCAAGACATTGTAAAGACCGCATTTCGTACTACATTTGGTCTTTACGAATACATTGACATGCCTTTTGGCTTGACCAATGCACCAGCCACATTCAACCGCTTGATGGAGAAGCTGTTCGGGCCTCATCGAACCTTCACTGGAGTTTTCTTTGATGATATTATCATCTACTCTAATTCATTGGAGGAACACAAGCAACACCTCCAGGTAATATTTCAAGTTTTAAAAGAGAATAAAATTTATGTTAATCGAAAGAAAAGTGAATTTTTCTTGCAAGAGATTCAGTATTTAGGTCACATTATCTCTCAAGATGGCATCCAAATGGATCCACCCAAGTTAGAGGTAATAAAAGGATGGCCTAAACCAAGGAATCTTCATGAACTAAGAAGCTTCATAGGTATGTGTGCATACTATAGACGCTTCATACAAAAGTTCTCACAAATTGCGGGACCATTACATGACCTAACAAAGAAAAGCGTTAGGTATACATGGTCTGCTAAAGAGAACAATGCTTTCGAAAAGCTTATCTCTCAACCTTTGCTTACACTACCGGATCTCTCAAAACCATTTGAGGTCCACTGCGATGCTTGTGGTGATTGCCTTGGAGCTGTTTTGCTCCAAGAAGGGCACACCATAGGCCATGAGAGTCGAAGGCTCGACCCTGTTGAGCAAGCTCTAGGCATATACAAAAAGGAACTCCTTGCAGTTCTACATGCCTTAGACTCATGGAAGCACTATTTATTGGGGACTCCTTTCATTCTACGAACGGATCACCAAAGTCTTAAGTACTTCATGATGCAGACCAAGCTCTCCGACAAACAAATGAGGTGGGCAAATTTCCTTTCGCAATTTCATTTTCATATTGCTCACATTGCTGGCAAGCATAATCAAGTAGCTGATGCACTCTCAAGACGGCCGAGAGTGAATGGGGTTTCCATAGCAACTCACAATGATCTATCTTCAATGATAGATGAGTATGCTATTGATCCCGATTTTAGAGATGTGATTTCAGCCCTTGCATTAGGGAAGAAAGAAGAACCATTTACTTTACAAGATGGTTATCTTCTCTATGGCAATAGACTATGCGTTACTAACTCACTACGTGAGAAAGTAATGTATGAATCTCATGCTCCACCTTATGCGGGGCATAGAGGGATTCAGTCTACCTTAAAGGGAATTGAAACATATTTCTATTGGCCTACCATGAAAGTGAACATACAAGAGTATGTTTCCAAATGTGTGGTATGCCAAAAGACAAAATTTGATAGAGGGAAGCAACTTGGATTGCTTCAACCCTTGCCAATCCCTAATTCACCATGGGAGAGCATATCCATGGATTTTATCTTTGGATTGCCTAAGTCTATCCATGGGAATACGGGAATATGGACGATAGTAGACAGGTTTAGTAAACAAGCTCATTTTATACCTGTCAAAAAGACTATTAAAACGCCCATCAAATGGCAACCCTCTTCATTTCACAAATTTTCAAGTACCATGGCTTGCCCATGTCCATAGTGTCGGATAGAGATCCTGGAATGACCAGTAATTTCTGGAAGGGTCTCTTTGAGAATTTAGGAACAAGGCTAAACTTCTCTTCGGCCTATCATCCACAAACTGATGGCCAAAGTGAAATAGCTAACCTAACCATTCTCGATCTACTAAAAGCCTATGTAACGGAAGTAGATCAAAGATCCCAATGGGATAAGTAGTTACCCTTAGTGGAGTATGCTTACAATAACATTGTACATACTTCCACGGGGAAAGCACCTTTCAAGGTAATTGAGGGAAGATCAAAAAGTCCCTTGCTACTTAAGGTACATGGGAAGATCTTCGCAGCAGATGAGTATAGCCGAGACCTACAAGAATCTTTCCAAAAGATTAAGGATGCTATCTCTATCTCATAGCAAAGGCAAAAGGCTGCTGCTGACAAGCACAGAAGAGCCCAAGCCTTTAAAGAAAACAATTGGGTCTTGTTAAAGTTTCCCAAGGCTCGATTAAGGCACACAACGGGCAAGAATCCTACGGGTCACCAAAAGTACTATGCTAAACTAGCAAAAGGGTACTATGGTCCCTTTCATATTCTTAGGCCAATCAATGAGATGGCCTATCAACTCAAGTTGCCCAATCATTGTCTCATACACAATGCTTTTCATGTGAGCCTATTAAAGCCTTACAAAGGAGAGCCACCTCAAGAACCAACTATTGAAGACCCACCGGAGATTGAGGACCAAGAAGAGGTGCTGCAGCCCGAGTCCATTCTCCGACATGAAGACAAGGTACTAAGAGGCCGTAAGACTATCCGACGATATCTTATTAAGTTTAAGAATTATCCTTTTGAAGATGCTAGATGGATGCAAGGCATATAATTAAAGGATAACCTAAACCATGTCAATGCTTACAATGCTTCCCAAGAGTAAGCAAATGTACAAAATGTTAAAAATGAACAAAATTTTTGTCTTATAAGACTCTCTTTTTCTTTATTTGTGCACAAAAATGAAGTAGTATGCATGCTTAGATCAAGTTTGCGGAGACGACGTCTCACAAACACCAAGTAGAGCTTGTCACTCTACTATGGAAGACTGATAGAACTAATGTGCAGACATGCTTGCGGCAGCCTCAGGATCTCAAGCGCCAAATGTACTAGTCATCCATTGTGGAATGATGTCGTAGGGTAACATAGGGATCCTCTACCCGCTAAGAAAAGGACTCATGAACATGCTTTATCTTCTCTACACCATAGTCGAGGACGACTATGATTTCAAGAGAGAGGTTATGTCATAATAATCAATATCTAATTCTCCTAAATGATTTTCTCATATTAAACTGATCATTTAATGTGGGGAAGGCCAGGGGAGAAAAAGAATATTGGTTAAGCTAGCAGACCGGCCACAATAGGGATCCAAAGGAGGGAAAATAGGGATCCAAAGGGGGGGCCATCTGCAAAAGAGCCATGTGCAACAATGGGCTAAAAAGACCCTAAGGTTCAGCCCATTAAGACTTCCAAAATGCTAAGGTTCCAAAATTCAAAGGTTGTGTCCAAAGGTCAACCCTAGGGAAAATTGGATGCTTTGTGTGTGCCCTAAAAGTCTTTGCACATCCCTACATGGGAGGGGGCGATCCCTAAAGGTAGGGGATGAGAGAGAAAGCCACACACACACACAGGCTCCCTTTACACAAAGGGAATGAGGGACACATGTCAGCTCCCTAGGCCAGATGCCCACAAGGTGTGCCCAATTTCTATTGGATGACCCTTGAAGTGGACCAATGAAAATTAAGCTAGATTAAATCTAGTTTAATTAATTTAAAAACATTTAATAAAAGAAACCAATGAGAATTAAGTCTCCTAGAAGACTATTGGGCAGTCTCCCAAGGGGTCCAATGAGCATTCATGAGCCCCATGGCTTGCCTGATTCCTATTGGCCAGGAGGCAAAGGGGTCCAATGAGAGTTTAGTTTAATTATTTAACTACCCAAATCTCTCACAAAAGGGGAAAGGGGGACACATGTCAGAAGGCTATCACTTATGCTGCTTAATTGTAATTGGCTTGACTTGGGGAGGGCCAATGAGGCTTCAGCAAGAGCAATTAGCAAGAGGGCTCGCCCAAGAGAGAGAGGGGGCTGATTTTTGCAAGGCATTATCACACACACACTCACACAAGCTCATGTGTGAAGAAAGAGAAGACCATCTCTTCCCAAGATTTAATGGAGAACTCATCACCTACTCCAAGCTTGTGAGATAGAAGCCTACATCAACACTCTCTTGGCATGTGGATGCAAATCCAACCAAGATCCAAGATTCAATGCATGCTCATCTCCTCTACCAAGCTAATTACTAAGCTAAGCTATGCTACATATGAGTGATTATGTGAGGAGATGTACATCTTTCTCGTGAGATACTCCTTCTTCCTCTCAATCTACTCTCATACCCTGCTAGCTCTCACCATCTTCGAAGGTGTGTGAGGTCTTGGGTCTGAGAACGGGGATAATTCAAGTTGTGTTTGTTAAGTGTTTTGCTTAGTGCATGAAGTTTCCATCTTCATTGCACTAGCTAGTCTTGAAGGAACACAAAGAATTGTATTGTACAATGTCTCTCTTGATGGGAGAAACCATAATACAAAGCCTTTTGGAGGGGGGATCGGCTCCATGAAAATCCGGTCCTCAACTGTTGTCAATAGCTTAATTTCTCTCTCTTTCGAAAGTATTGTCGATGCTATCTAACTAGGTGTTATGCTTTTTGTTGCTCTCTCCACCCAAGCACTCTTGTAATTCTCATTAGGAATCTATTCTAATGAAATGCCCACTATGTTCATGCTAATTTCCGCTACACATAAGTTATTAGGCCATTAAATGTTACATTGGTATCAGAGCTCAAGGTTTCTCTTTTCTTGCTCAAGAAGGGAGGTCCTCAAGCTAGCTACAAATGGTTGGTATTATTAATTGCCCGTGAGTAAGTAGAATAGGGATTTTTCAGCCTTGCAGTGCGCCTAACTTCGTGCAGTTAACGGGGAATCACCGTCGAGAGCTATGGTCTTAATAGTGAAGTCCTACGGGGCTTGCCTACGGCTTAACCACTATTGAGCTATTAGAAGCTTGACAGGAGCCGGTGCTGTTTTGGTGTCGAAAGACCCTCTCTTCTATTCCTTGCAATTAATGGTATTCGAGCCGCGGGTACAGTAGCTTGAGTGCTTTTTCTAAAGGGGTAAAGAGGAGTAGCAACTAGGGCTTGAAGTGCCAAAGTACACCTAAAAAGTTTACACCTAAAAGTTGTTAGAATGGCTGACAATAGTAAAGAGAGTGAAATTAATGTTGATAACTTTGATTTTGCTCATGAGCAAGCTACTAATGATGCTTCAATGCTTGTTAACTATGTTGTTTCTAGGCTTCAACAAGCCATGGGCAATCCATCTCTCCAAAGTGAAGTGCAACGGCAACTGACTAAGGTGATTGTGTTCCAAAAGTCAACAATATCCCTACAAAGGAGGGGGCGAGCCCTAAAGCTAGATGAGAGAAAACACATACACACACACATCAAGAGGAAGCAAGGGCACATGTCAATCCCCTACCCATGTTGCCATCAAGGTGTGCTTGAATCCTATCGGTTAGCCTCCCAAGAAGGGGCTAATGATAAATTAGTTGATTTAATTAATTGTTTTTGCATTTATCAAGTCATCTCTCTCAAAGGGGAAAGGGGGACACTTGTCCCAAGACTAACCTTGTTTCTTGATATGACTCTTGCATGTGATTGGCTAGGTCTGAGGGGTCCAATGAGCTTCAAGCACGAGCTACAAGGGGGGTCGATCAAAGAAAGAAGGGGGGTTTCTTGGGGGGTGTGCTCTCCCACACACACTGACACATACTCTCATTGTGTGAAGTGCAAAGTGCAAGAGCTTCATCTCCTTCTCCAAGCTGGTAGAGAATTTAAGATCCTACACCAACACTCTTGTCTAAGGAATGCAAATCCAACCAAGAGCCATGCTTAAATGCTTATGCTTGCCATCTTCTCCATTTTCATTACTATGCTACTATGTATGCTAGCAAGAAAAATGATGATAAGTGAGGAACTATTTCTTTCTCCTTTGAATGTTTCTTCTTCCTCTTCTCTACCCTCATTCCCCGCTAGCTCTCTCCACCTTTGAAGGTGTTTGAGGCCTTGGGACTGAGGCTTGGGATAGTTAATCCTTTTTGCAAAGTTTATGTTATGCTCCCAATGCATAAAGCTTTCCATATTCATTGCATCACCTAGGTCACAAGGAACACAAAGATTGTATTCTACCAAGTCTCTCTTGATGACGAGCAGGTCCACATAAATTCGGTCCTCAACTGTTGTCAATGTCTCTAATTCTATCTCTTTCAAGTTATTGTTCATGCCATGTTAGCTAGTAAATGCATTCAGAGTTGTTTTGGTTATGCATTCAATAAGATTACATGGATGGCTTCCAGCTGACTTCTGTGAATAATTGATAAAGTATCTTCACATCTTTTGAGTTGGTTCTGCTACCAGAACCTGAGGTAAAGGACTTGACGGCCATTCCGTGTGTAGACATAGTAAGGCATACTTGAGCTTGACAGGGTTCCTTAAAGAGAGCTTAATGGTCAAGCCGTGTGAATCATTAACTGGAGCACTTGAGTCTGGCGAGGTTTACTAAACATGTTTTTCATAATTGGATGCTTTGAAGATACGGCAGATACAGTTCAGAGATTTTTGATGGGAAAGCTACCTAATGATTAAGCGAGAACATTGATGATAGGGTATAAGCCTTATTTCATTTTTCATATGTTTCTCAGTTACCTAAGTCTAATGATGGTAAGGAGCTTAAGGTACCTAAAGCAGATGCAGATTGAAGTGTTGTTGGCACAGACCAGAGGCTGTGCAGGTTCAGAGGGGGTGGATGTCGTGCAGCTCCGCTCCCATTCTAAGAAAGATGCCAGAGAAATACATATCAAGCTTATTTAAAGCTTACTTGATTAATGGTCAGTGATGAGGGCTTGTTAACTGGCAAGTTTAATGATTAATGTATGCCATATGCGGCTTAAAAGGGTCAAAAGATTCTTTAATGATGCCAAAAATGATTATGCTTAAAGTGAGCACAGATGGGAGTTTATGATCTAGAACTGCAGTGCTTAAAGTGCTCTATCGGTCTGTCTTTACGGCTCGTCGATTGGAGCTACGGTGAAGAAGTTATGGCAGTTTAAAGTTTAAGTTGATTGGCAGATTCGTACCGGATTGGGCAACTGCAGGAGGTGACATAAATGAAATGAATGCATGGGCCTGAAGTGCTCACTTTCTGGAGCGCCTCGGTCTTTTCAGATCACTGATCGGGGTCCCTATTACCAAGATATGAGCCGTTAAATACCAGTCAGGTCGGCTCGGACGGAGTGCCATCTGGGATTTTTATAGCCTCAACAGGGTTAGTATGCATTTTATGTAGCTTGAGAGGTTTATAGGGATTTACGGCTCGTCAGGCAAAGTCCGACTTGATCAGATAAAAGGGATTGAGGCCGATGACAATTTTCGGTGTGCTACTGAACTGGGTAATTGTGGCATTATTCGAGATGCTGGTATGGACAGTAAAATTCACGATGATATGGTTAGTGAAGGATTTTTGGAGGAGACGGCATGCTTAGCAATGCCCTGGTTGTTATGTATGATAAATTCGGTGTCCGTTAAAAGGTTGCCCGACTTGAGAAGGTTGCCCGGCTTCAAAGGCCGCCCAAAGGCAACCAAAGAATTGGGGCATTGGATGTCGACAATGAAGCTTTGCCCGCCCACTTAAGCCATAAAGGCCGTCCAAAAGTGGGTGCCCGCCCATGACCTCATGAGATGGCCGCCCACAGAAAATAAACAATAAAAAGAGCCTTAATGTGTGAAAACAAGAAAGAAAGGAAGAGAGGGAAGCAGCGCAGGCAGCGAAAACGGACGAGGAGAGGAGAAGATAATGCTCGCGCAGGTCGCAACAATGCTCAGAAGACCGCGAGCGTGAAGCAGAAAGCGCTCAGCTTGCCAAGGCACCCCTTTTCGGCATCGTTCCAGACAGGTTTCGCGTTGGTCCGCAACCGGCCCTGCCATGTCACGGGATGGGTTTTTATGGCCTCCCTAGCAACGACGGCGCCGTCGTTGCTAAGGGAGGGAGAGAGCTATTAATAGCTTTGTCTTTTGCATGAGAGGGACACAACAAGAAGCGAAGGAAGCGAAGGAGATGAGGGTTACGGGGTGAAGAGCTCGGAAGAGGAGAGAGCTCGGCTAGTCCTTGGCTAGCAACACAAGTCAGTGAAGCAAAGTCTCTCTCTCTCTCTCTCCCTTTTGACCTTGATTCAACGACGAAAAGAAAGGCAAGATTTCTTTCGAGCTAGTTCTCGGCTTGTCTTCGGTAAGCAAATCAAGCAAAGGAAAGGAAGAATCTTGGTCGAAGCTAGCTTGAGAAGGAGGCTGTCAAGGCAATCAAGCAAGGTCAAGAAGAAGGATCTTGAAGCTTGGTGAAGCTTGGTCGAAGCTAGCTTGAGAATGTGGGAGGGCTCGAAGCAAGGAGCAAAGCTCCCTCTCTCTCGCTCTCTCTTTCGATCTTGGACAAGGCAAAGCTCTCTCGCTCTCTTTCTCTCTCTCGGCCCTTGTGAAGCTTGCGAGGGCATGAAGTAGCAAGGAGTGGTAAGTTCGAGAAGAAGGAGCTTGAAGCTTGGTTGAGGCAAGCAAAGGAGTAAGTCAAGGCAAACAAGCAAGGGCGAGCTTGGTCGAATCAACCAAGGGAGTAAGTCGAAGCAAATAAGCAAGGGTTAAGGGAATCAGGGCAAGTTGAGTAAAGGAGAAATTGAGGCTCGTGAACGGTAGATAAGGCAGTGCAAGCGCGCAAAGCAGGATAATTGATAACTACTTAAACTTGATGATCGAGCCAATGAACTGGATTGAAGCTTGTAGAATGCACGGGGCAATTGAAGCAGTTAAAGCGGCAGAGGCAAAATTCCATCACCGTCATCCGTTAAAGATTGAATTAGCATTTTGTTAAGTCCGGTGTCGTTAACGGCCCGGTTAATCTTGTAAACGGGAGCTTAAACTCCTAGTTAGCAAATGATCCAAGTGACGGCGTTGTTAACAGCCCGCCTTGGCTAAAGTTGTACTCAGATGTACTAATCGACTAATTGATGATTATAGTGATTTCCAGGTTCAGTTACATCTGTTGTTCTTGTTCTCTCTCTTTCACACCTCCCACAGCTAGAGGCCCGGCTACCCGGTTCACGTAGCGAACACATATCCCCCGACACTGGGATCTATTATTGGTTTTGTTGAGCCCACTATGTGGGATATGGTGCACACCGGGAGCTTTGGTCTTAATAATGGAGTCTTTTTAGACTTGCCTCAACTTTACCATTATTGAGCCATAAGAAGTCTGAAAGGAGCTATCTCTTGGCAGATCTGCAATATTAGACCCACTCCACTACTCTCTATAGTTAACGAATTTGAGTCATGGGTGTAGATGCTTAAGTGTTGATTTTCAAAGGCTAAGAGGAGTAGAAACTAAGGTTTTGAATTGCCAAAGAATACACTAAGTAAACACACAAATTCTATTAACATGGCTGACAATAATGAAAAAAGTATAATCAATGTTGATAACTTTGATTTTGCACAGGAAGGTGCTAATGATGATGCCCCCATGTTAATCAATTATATTGTTACTAGGTTGCAGTAAGCCATGGGCAACCCTGCTTTGCAAGCCGAAGTTACTCAACAACTTCATGCTCATGAGATTTCCCTTCCTCTCCAAGAGGAGAGAGAGATTACGAGGCCTCTTGATGAGAACGCCAAAAGAAGAATCTCTCCCATACGAGAGGAGGAATCCAAATCTCGAGAAAGTAATGAATTCCTGAGTTCCTCTGAAGATGTGGCTCCACAAAGATGGCGGTCTAGACAGCGGGCTAGGTGGAGGGTGGTCAGTAATAACAATTGGAGGACATAGTGGCCTCTAACGATGAAGACATTTCATTGGAAAGTGTTATGGGGGCTATTCCGATAGGAGTGAAGATATTAGCTGGAGGAACTGGATAAGATAGGTGTTCTGGCTGCTCAATGTCTAGTGAGGACCTTGTGCACGAGTGCTTGGCTATTTTTGGGTTGGCAAGGAAGACATGCGAATGGATATAAAAGACCTGGAAGATTGGGTTTTACAAGAACGACCTAATACTTGGCGGGAGGTGGATGAAAAGCCAAGTGTTACTAATTTTCATACAAATTGTAAGATTTTTCTACTCTACGCAAATATGGAAGGCTAGGAACTGTCGAGTATTTGAAAATTGTCTCTCATGTGTCTGCTTCTCGGAGATCGTGCAAGAAAGCTTCACCTGGTAAATGTAAGGACCTCGGTGAATGGTATTGGGCCATCAATGCTATTCTGATAAACTAGGGATAGCTTGAGTTGTTTGTGTGTAGTTTGAACCCTCTCTTAAATCTACTTGGTCGCGTGGATGCACTGGCTTGGATTGTCAACAAGGCTAGTCTTGTAATTTTTTTATATGTTTAATATAGCATAACTTACTTTTGTGAGTTTTAAAAAAAGTCGTATAAAATTAAAAGGTATTCCTAATGGCTTCAAAAAAAAAAAAGTATTCGTTAGGGATAGCTTAAGCTATTTGTGTATAGTTTGAACCCTCTCTTAAATCTACTTGGTCCTGTGGATGCACTGGTTTGGATTGTCAATAGAGCTAGTCTTGTAATTTTTTTATATGTTTAATATAACATCACTTACAGTTGTGAGTTTTGAAAAAAAGTCATATAAAATTAAAAGGTATTCGTAATGGCTTCAAAAAAAATAAAAAGTATTCGTAATTCAAAGATACCCTCAAAAACAACAAAAATGATGCACTAGTTTATAGCACGTACCAACGGGCAATGACGAAGCACGTAGATTTGCAACAATATTAACTGGGAAAGAAGAATACAACATCGAGAGAGAGAGAGAGAGAGAGAGAGAGAGAGAGAGAGAGAGGACACTTTGAAGAGAAGAAAACGCTAAAGGGGAAATAAAGGAGAAGAGAAACACCTCTTTATATGGACAGTTGACACAAAAAATCTTTTGACTTTCCACCTTCATATGTCTTTTGACTTTCCACTTTCATCTGTCTTTCCATTTCCTAAACTCACCCATTACTTATGCACTTAAGATGTTTTGAAAGAATTTTTATTTTTCTGAGATTGGGGAGACTTAATTGCTTTGTTCTAAAAGGGCTAAATTTCATTTGAGCTAGTGTTAGCCAACTTTAGGGAGCTTTAAAAATGCAAAATTTTGCTATCCAGAGCCACTACATATCAAGAGCCATCGAACGATTTCTAGCTTGACTTAAACTTTCACATTTCATTTTAGCAAGTTTGAATACACTTTGAATCATGCATGAGAGGATTTAAGATTGCAAAATGTTCTTATATAAAAGCATTACCTCTCTTATTTTTTATGTGTTTGTATACATTTGCTACCTTAGAGCATCGTGTGTGTAACCAAAGGCACTTTTTCCCCCTAGGGTTTTTTCCCTTTGCAAATTTGGGTATGCAAGACCTTAGCTTTAGGTTTTAAAAAAGTTTTTGTGTGTTTTGGTTTTCAATAAATGGTCTTTTGCGGTTTGTGTTTGCTAATGCTTGCTTCAAGAAGCTTAGTTTTCAATAAACCAATCAAGAAGCCTCTACCCAACGAGTGGGTTCTCACTCAAAGATGCTCAAAAGAGCACTAATAAGTAAAATCCTTCCATGCTATACTCTTTCTCATCTTTATATTCTTGCTTGGATTGAGTGAATTTGCTTCTAGCTATGGTTCTTGTCATTTCAAATTCTAGACACCACTAAAGTTCCAACACTTGGCTTTATGAAAATTAAATTCATTAGAAATTTGGCTTCATTTTTGTTAGTCATGGGTAATTGGCCTTATTCTTAGGTTGATGTAGGATCATTGGTTGTTAGTCCTAAACTCGTAACAATTGCCTTAATACTCCACTCATTTCTAACATGACCTAGGGATATAATTAGGCTCCCTTAGTCTATTTTCCATAAGCATCAAAAAAATGAAACAAATGAATCAAAAAAGTGTCCAAAAAGAGTAGCAAAAATACGACTAGACACATTGAAAATGATTTTTTTATGTTTTGTGTGTCTATGTTAGGCCTAGCACCTTATTGGCACTTAATAGGAAAGAAAAACCACCTTGAATTACTTGGTCAAGTCCCTAAACCGATGCTCTGAATTGATAGGGGTTAGCCGTCGCCATGGTAGGCTAGTATACTTTTGAAACACCTCCTTGAGGATTCAAGGAGCCCAGAGTCGTAGCTTCACTTGCCTTGGGGTGTTCGCCTTGCAATGTGCTTTATTTTTTTTCTATGAAGTGCTCATAAATATTCCATAAGCTTCATTAAAAGCTTTGTGACATTGTACTAATGGATTTTGAGCTTCTTTATGACTCATAGACATGCATAGACTTTGATGTTATATTGAGAGTATTCATATGGTTTTTAGGGTAATAGATATATGAGCCTTCATTAGCCTATGGTCATAATTGATTGCCTATGTTACATTCACAAATTCTTATTTTTTAGTCATTTAATGTTCATAATAGTTAGTTTTTTGTTATGCTTGGACCCATCTTTTGGAAGCAAAATTCACTTTATGTCCTATCATATTGCACTTCATGTCCTATCATATCTGTTGGCATGTGATGCTTACAAATTAATATTCCTCCAAGGACGTACTTTCCATCATGTCATCGTGCTCTACTCTAGCAGCACATGAGGAAGTGCACCAAATTAGGAGGGGGAAATGTTAGCAACAGCTAACAATTTATCAATTGCTTAGTTTTTTGTTATGATTGGACCCATCTTTGGGAAGCAAAATTCACTTTGCATGATCTTTCATTGCACTTCATGTCCTGCCATATTTTTTGGCCTTTGATGCTTACAAATTAAAATTCCTCCAAGGGCATCCTTTCCATCATGCCATTGTGCTCTGCTTCAATAGCACATGAGGAAGTGCACCAAATTAGGAGGGGGGAATGTTAGGAGCAGCTAACACTTCATCAATACACAAGGTAAGGGTATGCAAGGCATGTGCACCATAATATTTCCTATTTAATTTGTATAGGTCTTGGGCTCATTTAAGTTCCAACTTGTATAAGCTATAGGCTAAAGGGCTCAATTGAATTATATTATAAAAAGGCTTGGAGTCCATGCCTATAAAAGTAGCTAATGCTAAATGATAAGGCATTCTTGGATGAACTTTGCTCTTTGTAGAGGAGATGGTCATGAAGTTCTTGAGCTTTCAATGCCCTTGAACTCTTGATTTTTCTTAATCAATTACCTTAGCATTGATTATGTGTGTGTGAAGCTGTATTAGTGAATTTAGATCTCCAAGCCCTTTTTAATTAACCTCTTCTAGCCACACCATTGGCCCGGGTGTGTGAGGGCTATGCCTTCCTCCTCTTTCTTTCTCTAGAAAGTGTGTAATTAGTCTTTGTGCATGCAAAATAGCATTGAGGGATTGAGTTGGAATGTCCCTACTAATGTGAAGTAGATGTGTTAATTACATTACATGTGTATGTGTGTGATTAAGAGTTGTGAATAGTGTGATTAATGTAGAGGCTAACATCTATCACATGATGTGTGCAAAGTGATTAGTACTTGTAGATTTGTGTGTTTGATTAGAGGAATCCCCTTCCATGGCTTCTCTCTATGATGGGTAAAAGGATCCCTTGAATCCTTTGTTTCAATGCATCCAATGACCCTCATGCCTCTAAACCCTAGCTAGCTTGTCCCTCAATGGATTGATAATTTTGTTGGTCATGGGTAGGTTAATGCTAAGATGACTCACATTAGTCCTTAAAATAGGAGGGGAACAAAGTAAACTTACACTTCTTAATGGCCTTTGACATGTGAGAAGGTGAGAGGGGGGACCACTTGGAACGTCAAAGTTTCTCTCCTTTTAGACCCAGTTTTGAAAAACCTCAAAATTTTGAAGTTTTCAAAAATTTTCAAAATTCAAATTTTATCTCCTTAAAACCCTTCCAAACCTGTTTTATGGTCAAAAAGCATTTTTTGACCTTCAAAAGTCAAAAACATGTACAAAAAACCTCTATTTTTTTTTTAAAAAAAAATGAAACATCATTTTCTTCTCTTCAAAGCCCCCCTAAACCTATCCCGATACCTAAAAAGTAAATTTCTCTCTCTCTAGAACCCATGTTTTAAGCCCTCCTTTGTTGCAACCATCACACTCACCCTCTACTCTAACACTTTCTCTCTACTACCACCTCCATTGAAGCACCAAGGAAGTTCCTCTCTCTTCCTCTCCCACCTCCCATTGCCACACCAAGCAAGGGTCATCCACCTTCTCCTATCTCCTTTGTGGCACCAACAAATCTCCTCTCTATTCTCTACCACTCCCACCTCCCATTGGCACACCAAGCAAACTCGTTTCATTTCTCCCACCTGCATTGTAGCAACAAGCAAGGTCCTCCTCCTCCTCTTAATTTCCTTTACTCACACATGGCAAGCTCTACTCCGCAAAGGCAGCCAAAGAATGAGTTCACTCGACTTGCATTCCACAACACAAGAGGTGTAGACATAAATGGGTGTCACAAAAGTTCATCAAAGGTGATTGACTATACATGCAATCATCTACTATTTTCCTTCACAGTGTTAAAAACCATGGAAACTTGGATCATCATCGGAAAGGAATGCTCCTTGGCTTCAAGAATTGCAAGAACAAGGGGATCATAGCAATTGGGCAACATGTTTTCTAAATGTCAAGCATGCAATTGCAACAACCTGCATGATTCCCACCACATTGCGAGAACATGTTTTGAGAATACAGAGTTGGGTGTGAAATCACATTGGAATTTTTTGTCGCTACATAATTATGTTTTGACTTTCTTTTGCAGTCATATTTTCATCTACATTGGTGGAGGAGCACCCATTTCATAGCCTCTCTGACACATTCAAAGCTATACATGCTATTGGAGCAAAAACTTTTGCACACCTTTGTCTAGCCAAACTCATTGCTCACAACCATACACAATTTCTATTATTGAAGCTGGGTTGCACTATCACATAATTTTGCACTAGCATGCAGCTTCCTTGCAAAAAAAAAAATTCATGTAATTCTTGACTCTGGTGCAGGTGGATTTAAGAGTTTTTTTTGGTAGGTTTTCTTGGCTTTGATGTACTTGATATTTATGCTTAACAATATTCTTTTGTCCCGTGCCATTTCCCTCCTAATCTTACCCATTCTCTTTGTGCTACTGCTTGTGTGTAGGTATATTGTGGTAAGGATATCATCCCTATGATTATTGAACCAAGTTTTTATCCCCTCATTCAATATGGGTTTCTGGAGGATATGCTTTGCCTAAAACTTAAAATAAATAGAGTAAGTGTCTTATAAGTATTGAGTGATTTGATAGGAAGATACCTCATGTGTTGAAGCCATCGACATCTTGTGGTTAGTGCATTGGCAGCTTCTTGAGTGTTGCTTGTATATTGCCATGATTAATCTAATTTTCATTTACAAGAAGTTTCTTCGTTGCTACAAGGACACCAACTTAATGCAAACTAACTTGATTAGAAAAGGTGATATTCAGTTCCAAGGGTTTGCTATGCTTAGAGGAGGCATATGACTCTTTTGTATTCAAGGACTATACACATACATAATTTGTCCTTGATTCTTATTGTTACTTTGTGCATGTGAACCCAAATATGAAGGAGTGGCTTTGATGTGTTATGATATTGCGTATTGATACTTTGTTTATGTTGGTCGTGACACAGATTTCATACATTTCATGTTTCGTTGTCAACGTCTTGACTTTTTGGCTCTTGGTTTGCAAGCCTTTTTGAGACTTTGTGATGGAAGCATTTTGCTAAAGTTGTGATCGCCAAGTGACATATCCAGATCGAGTCAAACAGTAAAAACAATTATCCCTTTGGCTTTGTCATTACAATCTTGAGCTTGTGGGTATCATTGATGGTGGTTTTTTTTTTTTGCGTTTGGAGATTAAAGACGCCTTTCTTTCATTGACAATCAATATGATGTATATCATAGAATCATGATCCGGTTCTTGTTGAAGTAATGTTCAAGGGGAGCTCAAGCTACTTTCTTTTGGCAATGATGCAATTTTTCCACTTAAATGCTTCTTTTAGTGCTAGGCTCCATTATGGTTGAGCTTGCCCTTGATCTCCGGAGTCATAACAGAAACTTAGTACGTTGAACTTTGTGTTGATGTATGCTAATGTATGTGTGTGTAGTGTCTTGTGTATGGTAGTTCTACATCCACTATTGGGCACTTATGACATTAGTGGGGATGTCATGGTTTTTTGTCAATACTATGCATAAGATGCTCCTTCTCATCTTTAGCCAAGAATCGTTGGTTGTCGTTGAAATCAACTTGTTGGTTGTTGTCGAATGCAGCTTCCATCCTTTCTCTCTATTGCCTATGCCTTTGGTTGGAGATTTTTGCCTCTCTCTCTCTCTCTCTCTCTCTCTCTCTCTCTCTCTCTCTCTCTCCATATGTCCTGGAAACACAAGCAATGGACCGTTCTCACTAGTGTTCCAAAAATTTCATTTTTAAAACCTTATCCAATACCATTTGGTGAGTGTTCCAAAAGGGATTTTACAGAGATGAGCTAATTTTTAACATTTTTTTCACTAATTTCCTCAAAATGTAGGCGGGATTTTTTTCTTTTCATCTTGTTCTCAAGTAGCATTTTGCATTTCAAAGTGGCACAATTGCAAGGTGAGACACACTTTTCCTGAACATTCGATAGCACACTCTCTCTCTCTCTCTCTCTCTCTCTCCACACACACACTAGCAGCAATGATCGAATTTTTATTTTTTTAAAACCTTGGTAAACCTATATATTCTCGCTAGAGAAAATATAGGCTGAGTGTAATCCCACCTACAGATGTTGACATTTACCTCCAAAGCTTATATTTGAAGGGAAAGAATCGTGTATTGTCTAGAGCTCAAAAAAATCTACGCTTAGTGTAACCCCACATACTCTAAAGTTTAAATTTGAAGGCAATAAAAATTTAGTGCAAAAAACTTTAAATGTAGTCAATTCACCTTTAAAATTTCTCATATGTAGGTTTTTCAAGTTTTTAGTAAAGAGGATCGTGTATCGAGTATTGCTTGAAAACCTTGATTTAGTGTAATCTCAACTACAAAGTTATAGGTTATACACTAAATTCTAAGTTTGAAGGCGAGAAAACCTACAAATAGAGAAATTTCATGGGTTAACAAAGAAGGCGACACAAAGGTGTACTCAGCTCACAAAGCAGATGTCTGTGCAAATTGTGTATATCATCCTGATGCCTTGACAAGCTCTTGGTTAGAGATTTCTCTCTCTCTCTCTCTCTCTCTCTCTCTCTCTCTCTCTCTCTCTCTCTCTCTCTCTCTCTCTCTCCGTCTTCGTGTCCTAGAAACACAAGCAATGTAGTGCTCTCAACAGTGTTCCAAAAATTCCATTTTCAAAACCTTATCCAATTCCTTTTCGTGAGTGTTCCAACAGGGATTTTAGAGAAATGAGCTAATTTTTAAAAAAATAACACTAATTTCCTCAAAATGTAGGTGTGGTTTTTTCTTTTCCTCTTGTTTTCAAATAGCATTTTGCATTTCAAAGCGGCACAATTGCAAGGTGAGACACACTTTTCCCAAACATTGGCTAGAACGCTCTCTTTCTCTCTGAATTCCACTGCCACTCGTTCCTCTCTCTCTCTCTCTCTCTCTCTCTCTCTCTCTCTCTCTCTCTCTCTCTCTCTCTCTCTCTACGTCAGTAGCTGCTAAAGATCAAAGAATTATGGATGCACATCAACGACAAATGCAAAGAATCAATAAATATTGGGCTACACATTTTTTACATTTTCCAATTTATTTCAAGCCATTGTAATATTTGAAATGTGTTACGAGCTCAATGAGAGTTCTAAGATGTAAAGAATAGGTCAGTTAGTGTTCCTAGGTTTCAGATTCAATGAGATACAAAGCTCTAAAGGTCTTGAGTACCCAGACAATGCATATTTGTACCCTAGGTATATAAGGTAGTGTGTAAATGAAATTAGGGTTCTCAGCCTGATTTGTTCAGACCACTCTTTGGTGAAAGCTCGTGAGGTGTGTGGCTATGGAGTCCTTGAGCTTCTCCTTGTTCATGTGACTTGATTAACACTAATCAATGCTTAATTCTCTTTCACTTTGCCTCTCTCATGCTTCTTATGATTGTTGATGATGCTTTGATTAGCTAGATCATAACTAATTAGTGGTTAATCTCGCTCTAATCTTGTGTGATTGCCCTCTATTATTTGTGTGTGCATGTAGGTTTTATTGGAGTGCAGATGTTCAAAAGATCTATGTGTGTGCGCTTATGATTAGTGTGTTGCATGATAGGATTAGTGATGTGTGCGTCTTTGCAATTGTTAGTGTGTGTGATTGGGTTGATTTGAGGTGAAGAGAAGTGGATGTGGATATTGCCATACATCGTGGCTTAGCTCCTCCATAGGCCGAGAAGCCCACTTCATTGAGTTTTCATTTGTGTTTCCATGATTATCTCACTAATCGATGAGTGTTCCCATGTCCTAGCTGAGTAGTTCATCCCTCCGAATTGACAATTATTGTTGGTCATTGGAGCTATGCTACGATAATACTCCCAACATTTAGTGTCGCTCTGCTGGGGAGCAATGACCTACGCTAGTGTAATTATGGCATAGTCAAATGGTTTCCTCATTAATTTTCCTTGTGCGTCTATGATTTTGTGGATTTGGGATGTGTGTGCATGAAGCAATGTCTTTAATTTTTCCTAATTCGATACCATATCTTGCTAATTGTGTGCTTACACACTCTAATTTCACACTAACTCCTTGCTAATTTCACTCATTTTTGCTAGCTTATACACTAATTTTCTACTAATTGCACTAACATTTTGTGCTTATGCTTTGATCTTTGCCTAATTAGAGGCTTGGATTGCATTCTAACATTACCGGTCTGTGCTAATCGCTTAATGATTTGATGATTTTGAAATGCAATATTAGGGCTTTGGAGCATTGACGAAAGCGGCCTACACATTGTGTAATTGGCGGTTGGATGGTGCTTATGGACTCTAATCTTATGCGATATGCTTAGCCGTTGTCAATTTGATGATTTGGAACTTTTGATTTTGTGCGTCTGCATGCCGTCATAATGTCAAAAATTTCTTGGAATTGAATGTGCAAATTGACGGTTTCATGGCTAATGTACAATGTTAATTGTCTAATCATATGCTTGGATAGTCAATTGCAATTGTGTGCACTAAAATCTTGTGTGTATCCCTAATTTTAGGTTTGTGTACACTATTTTGCCCTTGTTAGTGCCCTTAAAAATCAATGTGTTCATAATAATTTTACAAATTTGATGATTGATTTGTGTTATGGTCATGCCAAATTATAGATTTGTGAATTCATTTTGCAAATTTGACAGGATTAACACTTGTGGTGTGGGCACCTTAAAATTGGCAAAAACTGCAAATTATTAGTGTGTGTGTGTGCGCGCGCGCGCCTGCCTAAAAGTGCTTAATGTGCATGATTAATCCAATGTTTGATTGAGAATTTGAAGTGTGTAATGGTTAATTGTTGCGTTTTTGAGTTCAAAATAAGGGTTTACACACTCCATTTGTGTCAATTTTTGACCTAAAATTGCCAATTTAATTGCCTAGTTTTGGGTTTTATTGATGAAATTAATTGGTAATTGACTCAATGTAATTATTAAGTTTTGATTTGGCTGCACTAATCCCCTATGTAAGTAGATTTTTGAAAAAAAAATCAGGTATTCTTTGGATAATTTTTGCTTTTCTTTGGTAATTTCTTGCTAATTTCTGCATTAATGTTTGAGTAATTCCAAAAAAAAACTTGATATCTTGCGATCTTGACAAGCTATTTTGTGTGTGTATTATAGGCATCATTTTGAGCACTTTTGTGCCCTCATTTGTCGAATTTTGTGAGTTTTGCTATTTTTGGTGGCCGGGTTGTTGATTTTGTCGTAATTGTTGTTTTTAGCAAAAAGAACTATTTTTGGTGTGCTTATGCATGTGAAATGTGCTTATGCATGTGAAATGTGTTTGAATGCAAATGTCAATGATTTTATGAGATCTATAGAATTTTTCAAAAAAAAAAAGGATTTCTTGGTGATTTTTAACGTGTTTGGCTAATTTAGAACTAAATTTGGCATTTTCAAACATTTATAAAATAAAAATTAAAAAAAGTTTCGACCTGCATCAACAGTTGATTGCGAGCTTGGGCATGCACTTTGGCAAATTTTGACAGTCGTGTGGACTCGACTTTAAATTTCGGAGCTTCAATGTGGAAAATGACTTCGACGACTTGTTAAATAGATTTGAAAAAAAAAGGCTCACCCAGCCATCTTAGGCACGTTTGAGATGTTCTCTCTCATCTCCACCCCACTCACTCTCTCTCCCCTTGGTTTGCAAACGCCTAAGCTAACCTTTCACTCTCTCTCTCTCTCTCTCTCTCTCTCTCTCTCTCCCTCTCCTTGGTCCAAGCACTGAAGATACTCTCTCTCCCTCTCCTTGGTCCAAGCACTGAAGATACTCTCTCTCTTACTCTGTCTTTCTCTCTCCTCCGAGTTTCTCCCTCTTTCTCTCTTTTTCACTTGCCTTTCGGCGCATAATAAGGATTTCTCTCTCTCTCTCTCTCTCTCTCTCTCCTGCCTAGTCACGTGTCAGCCCCGTTATTTCTCTCTCCTCTCTCTGTCTCTACGCGGTCAGAAGTTACCCGCCGTCCACGCTGAGCACGTAATCTAAATCAAAATTAAAAAAACCAAAAATAAAATAAAAAAGTTATTATTTAATTAAGTTTGTTTTGTCTTTATTCACCCAAAATAATTAACAAATGTTCCTAATGGCTTCAAAAAAATTAAAAAGCTGTTCCTAATTCGAAGATTCCCTCAACAACAACAAATACGATGTGCTAGTATATAGGATGTAGCGACGGGCAATAGCGAAGCACATAGATTTGCAACAATATTAGCTAGGAGGGACAGATACAACACACACACAAACATACACACAGAGCAAGGACACTTTTAAGAGAAAAAAAACACTAAAGAAAAATAAAAGAGAAGAGAAACACCTCTTTATATGCACAAAGAAGGTCTTTTGACTTTTCACCTTTATCTTGTCTTTTCATACCCTAAACTCACCCTTCACTTATGCATTTAATATGTTTTAAAAGAATTTTTGTTTATTTGAGATTGGTAAGATCTAATTCACCCAAAAAAGTGTCATAAAAATTCATTAAAAAATCAAAAACTTCACAGAAAATGCATTAAAAATTTAAAAAATACACAAATAAATCACAAAAAAGTAAAAAATTCATAAAAACTCTCACAAAATCCATAAAAATGAAAAATTCACTAAAAACTTCCTTGAAAATCAAAACTTTTCAAAAAAATTTATAAAAAATTAAAAATTACCAAAAAAAGAAAATTCACAAAAAATTAAAAGGGGAGAAGTCAAAAAAGAAATGAAAGAAAAAAAGTTGTCGAGAAATTCAAACCGCAAAAGAGTTGAGCAGAAAAAGTCTACAAATATAAAAAAAGCACGAAAGAGACGAAAGCGAGTCGTGAGCCGCAAAAATTTCAAATTTGTCAAAAAAGAGAAGAAATGAAACCGAGAAAAATTGAGAAGTGTGAAAACAATCGAATCGAGTCGAAACATATGAAATATTTAAAATTTATCAAAAAGACGTGAAAACAAAACTGCACGGAATCTGAAAATCAAAGCTATGTGATGAAAGCCGATCAGCTAGGACACGAGAGCTTAGTTCGAAATTGAATTTTGAGTAAGATTTGCTCGTTAGGACATTGTTCACGCACCAAAATTGCGATTTGAGTCCGAGTTGCAAAACTCGCAAGGGTTTCAAATTTGGACCTAGAATTAGGAGAATTAGTATTAGTCAGTTGGTAACAATTTCAGCCAAGAACATCATTGTTTAGCTCAATTTTAAAAAGTGCGGCGTAATTCACTCGATTAGCTAGAAGTGATTGTGCAAAGCACAAATTGGCAAGTGCAAGCAATTGCATTGTAGATTGGGCCTAGAATTGGACAAACAGAGGAACCACTCACATTGGATTACAGAATAAGCTATTAAAAGCCCATATTTTCATCACGTCAAAGGACTATAGTCAATTCTGACACTTTCAAGCTAGAGTTTGCCCAACTCTTGTGAGTCTAAAGACCAATGAACCGCAAAATAACTTTGGCAAAAGCAGTCTTGTCAACCCTGAGCAGGAAAAAAATCCCTTGAGCAACATTAGAATTGGCTAAGAGATAGTTTTTAAAGTCTGAGCTAGCATGGACTCAAGTCGAGCTGAGAGTTCAAATGAACCAAAGCCAGTCAATAGAAATACAATGACAAATGCAATATAGCAATTTTGCAGCTTTATGGCTACAATGGAGATAAAGTACTATGTGCAGATCCAGAAGGCCATAGGTACCTAATGAGTAGCAGAAGTAGCAGGAGCCAATATATTGCAAGCTCAAAGATGAAGTGCAGATAGAATTGCAAATTAATCCAAGTGGTTATCTAGACATCTGCACAAGCCAGCAAACCGTAGAATTGGTGCATATACAATCAGGGTCATTGTACATGGATTACAGTGGTCTAATTTATAGGCGAGATCCAAAAATGGAAGATCCAATAGATCAACCAATAGAAGTGAGCCTAATTGAAGAATCAGGTCAAAGGCATTACAAAGGTCAAGATGAAGAAATCTACAACTTGATGCTCAATGTTCTAAAAGAAGATGCTTACAATTTGGTCAACACATAAGCAGAGACTCCTCAACAAGAGCTTGAGATGAAAGAACCAGTTGAAATACCACCAGTCATGGTGCATTGCTTACATTGTGGAAGAAAAAAGGTGGACATTTTCCAGAAGATTGCCCAAGAAACCCGGAGAATAGGGACATAGCAACTGGCAAGCAAAGCACAAAGCAAATTGGAAATGCAAATCCCGATGTAAGTGCATCTAACTCGTCATTTTTGGTGCAATCATATGTTCCTAAATTAGCATGAGATGCATCAGTAAAAGAATGGCAAAGTCAAAATTTGCATGAAGATGCACAGGCATGTGAAAAGCTTAAAATTGATCCTCTGAACAACAAATTCACGTGTGAATTTGATCAAAGTGTCTAGATATCCCCGAAGGTGGAGAGAAATGTTAGGTTTTCAAGAGATTCTGCATCCACTACCACTAATGTGGAATCATTCACGAGTCTGAGGGACACATCAAAGCGAATGCTGTTAGCATTCTATGGTACACATAATTCATATGCACACTATGTAGACCAAAAAGGGCAATTGTACAAAAAGGATCGACCAATATTTGAAAGGCCCACTTACTAGCTCATAGAATTGTGCCAGTGATAGATCGGGAAGGATGGTTCATTTCATAGGATAGAATCTATTATAGCCCATCCTCTCTAGAGCTGAATGATATTACTCGAGTGAACCCATAAATTTGTTCAGAGCCAAACTCTCCCCCATTGAAAATCAAGCTTCGACATTGTGACCAAATGAGCATATACTTCGACCAAAACAGCCGTAGATATAGACAAGAGCCTAAAATATATGATGCCTTGGGTCAAGTTTAATGATAATTTTTTAGGGAAAATTACCAAAATACCCCTCTAAGTTTGTGGAAATTCCCCAAATACCCTTCAAATTTCAAAAATTTACAAAATACACCCCATATTTTGTCATAAATTCCCAAAATTAGATTCAAATTTTCCAACCCCTGATTGTGAGAGTAAATTTCTCCAAAGATAAAAACAATTGTAGCTTTTATAAGAATAATAATTGTCTATCAATATAAGATACTAAAACTAGAATTTGAGCTGGTTATGTAGGCTCTGGAGATGAATTGCTTCATTATTTTTAGACATAATTTCCTTTTTAAGAACTTCTCATTCAAAACCACTTTATCCATGTTTCAGTATATTCTTTTGTACTAATGGAGTGGGCATAACTGAATGGAACTGAAAAGTTTTAAATGCCTCAACATTTTTTGTTTTGGCTTTACTCACAATTTTGAGTGGTAGTGTTGTATTAACAAAGTGTTAAGTTGAGCCTCTTTTTACAATAAAAAACGTTATAGATTTTAAGATTGTTAGTTTCTTTTCTATATAGTTACACATTCTATAGTCTCATTTTTTCACATGGTCATATGGCTTGACCGAGTGTGTTATCTTGAGCTATAGTTTCTTATCAAGACATGTTTAGCATACCTTGGGTTTATATGACACACATACATATAGTCTCAATTTGTCACATGGTCATATGGCTTGATCAAGTGTGCCATCTTGAGCTATCAATTTTTACCTTCGGTCCTTCTAGCTATCCATATGGCTTGATTGAGTCTCTTGAGCTATCCATTCTTATCAAATGTTAAGTTGTGTCTCTTTTTACAATAAAATGCGTTATAGATTTTAAAATTTTGAGATAGAAACTCTAAGAATATTGCAATCAAATTGTTGCCCCTGGTTCTCTTCATCCATTCCAACTGAGCGTTCTATCGCTTGACTTCCATAGAAGCATGCCCGTGAACTTGAGGTGGGCGGCATGGTGTCTTGCAGTAGACCACGGATCTTCAACGACCTTCGGTTTTAAAGTGTGCCTGCCATGTGTAGGAAACATAGAGCAGATGATTGCCTCTCAACCCTTAATGTGCAATATTTGGACTTTAGTGAGTTTTCATGTGTCTTTGCACACATGTATGTGGTGTAAGGTCCCTGACCCGATCACAAGAGCACCCTTGTACCACGAAATGAATACAATGGAATAAGTTACTATTTTTAGCAGTTTTTCAGATTCTGTCAGTGCCATGATGTTTAGAATGTTATAAAGCTCGAAAATGTGAATTAAAATAATTTTTGTGAAAAATTTCCAAAAATAGTAAGTTTTTGGTCACCCAACCCGTCCAGTCTTGACCGTCTCGAAAATCTGCACCGTACCCCGAATTTGAAAAAAATGCATTTCCGGACCCCGGGGGGCTGCTAAATATGGCAAGTACTCGGGCCAGTACGCCTTAGTTAGAGCTTTGTATGGCAATTTACGGCGTCAAAATCCGATTCGTATGACCGGTTTTAGCCTAGAACCAAATTTCCTAAAAATTGTCCGGGGAGGCACCGGGGGCCCGGGACTGTGTGGGAACAGATCCCAGGCCACTCCAGATCAGCTTTAGCAGCTAGGGGGCGCCCTCTTGCTTTGTGGGAGTCTTGGGAAAGCTGCCAAGCGTGCAACTCAGTCTCAGAACCAGTTAACCAAGCCAACCTGACACTTGGTGGGCAGAGAACTGGACTTGCCATGCTTAACTGGAGAAGCTCCCACATGCATTTAGCAACCCAGATCGATTTTCAGCCTGTAGGAGCCTATTTAAAGACCTGCATACACACACACACACACACTTATGATCACACACACACACACACACAGTGCATACACACACACCCACATACATTGGGGAGGTGCTGCCGAATCACACACCTATTGAAGAAGAAGCTAGGAGGGAGGTGCTGCCGAATTTTCATCTCAAGAAGCTCGATTAGATCAGAAAATCGAGAAGATTGCCAGCTCTTAATCACGGTAACGACAGTTTAATTAATGCCATCTGAAAATCCCTTTTCCCACCATCAAAATTTCCCGTACATTATGTCTATTCCTAGCCGAAAATCTCTATGACTATTCTCTAAATTCTCCTTTATTCGTACTCTATTATGTAATCATCATCCCATAGCTGAATTATCAGCCACTCTTCACTCTCGATTAATGATTAGAGCATAATTATCAGAATCTTCTCTCTCTAGATAGCATAGTAATTAATCGGTAAGCTAGTATTTGTGCAGATTGAAGAGAATCACTATTGTAATCCCTCATTAACATTGTAGCTTAATTGAATTCATTTCTCTTATGCATTAAGACGTAATTAAGGAGAAATTAATCCGTCATTAAGTCTCTAAGAATTGGTTTTTCCTCACACATATGCATAGGGTAAATCTGCATCATCTAATTGCTAGGAAATAGTTTAATCATACTTAATCCAATTCTCTGGTAATTCCAATAATGAAATCCTAATTATTCTTGATCATGTAAGCCAAATAATTATCTTAGAGCCGGTTCCCATAGGATCATGTACCATCCTTAATGATTGCTTTATGAAAGAAATCTAGACTCTCATATAGGAGGGATTAATTGATGTCACTAATCTACTCATTGGACTGTTATGATGCTGTGAACCTTAGCTCTTTCCCCAAGCTAATCATTTAAAGTAGTGAGAAATGGCCCCGGTTAAGAGGACGCGCTTCGGTGGTTCCCATGATCGCGAAGCAGGAACAAGCAATGTCAACGGGAAGGGGAAAGCTCCCATGGACGAGCAAATACCGGCCATCTCATGGGCTATTGACGAGGAAATGGAAGAGGTAGGTCCCAATTTCTATTCGAGTTGTTTAATTAACATTGCATACGATTAGTTAGGAATGAACATATCCCCGAACATGTTGGAGAAATCCGACAGAAACCTCGGCATCGAATGCATAGTACATTTAAGTATAAAGTAGGAAAGAAATGATTGATGGGTATGCTGTTTGCAAGAGGAAAGAATGTTTGCTAGGGAAAATTTAGCTCGGCATGTTCATTTTATTTCCAATGTTGAATCAGTCCTGACCCCCCTACTGATCACAGGGGGTAGAGTTCCTCGTTAAGGGCTCTTGAATCCACGACTTGCTTTCTATGCGGTGGATACCCACGACTTGCTTTCTATGCGGTGGGAACCCACGTCTTGCTTTCTATGCGGTGGGAGTGTCCATGACGTGCTTTCTATGCGGTGGACATACCTAGTTGTATGGGCAGCTAGGCGACAACGGGAGGAGTGAACTCTCGCTGGAGGGGGGATGTTGTACCTCCAGAACATTGGAATTTTTATGAATAAGTTTGAGTAGAATTTTTACTAGAATTCTGTCTTGGTGATGTTTGCAATACTGGTTGAAGAGCTGTTTTAACGAACCATGTGCTTCGGAATTAAACAAGGAATATTTATGTTGAACAACCTTTGTGGTAGTAATTAGGTCACACAATGAAGTGTGAGTGTGGGGGTGGAAAGTGGGGGCTTGGCTCGGGTTGCCAATGCCTACGAGATGGGTGGTCCCGATTGGTCGGGAACTCTCTGTCCCCATAGTGCTTACTCGATATTAGTAATGCTCATTGCCCCTAGAGCGGGGAATTCTCGAGAGTACGTGCCTCTGAAACATGGGGAAAAAGGCACTCGAGGTTTCTCTCCTCTTCGAAGGTGGGTCTTAGGATCGCTAGATAGTTAAGTACGCTTCCCCTGCGAGGTGGAGCTAGATCTCGTTGCTAGTAGGCTCGAACTCGACTCACTTTGTGATGAGAGATCGTCCGCTAGTTGAACCCTGAACCATTTTGTTTGCTTCCGCTATAGATCTAGTGGCCACCAGGTTTACCATCAGATCCGTTGTCTGATACGACGGGGTGGGGACCTCACACCTGGTATCAGAGCCTAGGTTAGGCTGGGAAAATAAAGTCGTATTGTTTGAACATTTAAAAGGAACTGAAAGTATATAGGTAGTTGATCCGAATTCCTTGCATTGGTGTTGCAGGAAGACCCCGTGCTCGAATATCGGAAGTTCCAAGTGTTTGAGCTTATTTATGAGCAAGCTCGAAGATCCCCTGTTTACCAGTTCAGGCGAGATGTCATGGAGATACTGTTGAAGGCTTATACGCCACACTCCACTCGCATTGACAAAGGATGGGAACTTGATTGGACATTTCTAGGAGGGGTTTACTACATCATTGCTCGGAAGCTAGGATGCCTGGCTACCGACTTGAAGAAGATACGTTGGGGAGAAGAGTTGAGAGTAATAGAGATATTCTACTTGGTGCCCACACGATTGGATCAGACTGTTTCGGGCAATTCCAACCAAACCATCAATGACTGGCTATTGGAGAAGGTCACCAATGTGATCCCAGCAAACCGAGTCAAAACCTTTGGATTACTGAAAGCGGAACTCCGGCCCGATATCTTAGTTTATTATCCCCTCAAGAATGTGTATAAGAACTATTACACGAATGAAGTAGTGCATCATGTCAATACCATTTCCTAGGCGTATGTTATACGCAAATCCATTAAGCCATGTAATAAGCGGTCATCAGTCATTCTAAACCTTGAGGAGTTCGATTGTAATAAATTTCCATCAATAAAGTGCTTTTTGTCTCTGAATATCTGTCTCTTGATAAAGTGGAATTTTGAATTTTTATTAAAGTCTCGTGTCTCTTGAAATTCAAGTAATGGTAGCAAGAATTTCGTATAACCCATGTAGGTACTGCCTGTTGCTTTGTACTCGGCAGCGCAAGAGAAGAAGCTTCTCCTCAAACAAGCCCAACCCCCGATCTTTAAGGGTGAGGGGGCAAATGTGGAGAGAGATGCGGAAGTATGGATGGAAGCCATGGACGATTACTTTGAAGCTGCGGGAACCCAACCCGTAAATCAGACCATGCTTGCGATGTTCCGCTTGACTGGCGATGCCAAAATATGGTGGAAGCAACATTGCAGGGACATGGATATTAAGGGATCTTCCTAGTCTTGGGAAGACATCAAAGCTGCAATAATGGGGCGTTATTTACCACCTGCCTATAGGACCTTGAGAATGAATGAATTCTTTTCACTTCGGCAGCTGAATTCAACGGTCGAAGAATACTATGCAAAGTTTGTCACTCTTCGAAGATATGCTCCTAAGATGACCTTGGAACAACAGGTGGCAAGGTTCTGTCAAGGATTAATCGATCCCTTGAACACTCGGCTGGAGGCTCTCAGGCCGTCAACACTTCAGGATGCCTTGTTGAGGGGTAAACCTCTAGCTCTCGAAGTACAAAAGGCCAATCAGAATAGGAGGAATCATTGGGCAAAGAGGGCAAGGAACACTGCTTGGGACAACAGACCAGCCAACCAAACCTATAACCAGCGCCCTATTGTGGCTACCACCACAACCATGGAGTTCCCTGATGTTCGATGCTATGGTTGCGGCGAGCATGGACACTACATATCAAATTGCCCCAGGAACATTCATGCAACCAACGCCAATGCCATACCCTTGAATACCCGTGGGCGTGGCCAAGCTAATGGGAGAGGAGGACGCGGAAGAATGAACAGAGGGCGAGGGCGTGGAGCTACCGCCAGAGTGAATGCCACAGTAGTTCAACCAACTGTGGGTGACGAAGCAGTGGAGAGAGCAACCCTGCATGCTACAATTGACAATCCCAATGGTTGCGAGCAATACGCAGTCATTCATACGCCAGGATCTCTCAGAGGTGAACAAGTTAACTTCCTTATAGATTGTGGCAGTACTCTTTCATTTCTTTCACCCAGATGCATGAGAAAGCTTAAGCTAGATAAGTATCCGTCAAGCAAGCTAGTTGTCGAGTTAGCAAACGGCAAGGAGGTAGTATCTCAACATTCCGCAGGCAAAATTGACTTTGATTTAGGGGGACACCCAACTTCTGCCCAATTTCGAACCTTACCCTTAGGATTCTTTGATGGGATACTAGGGATGGACTGGCTAAAGCAAAATAGGGCCCACATACATTGTGCACAAGGGAATTTTACCTTTACAGATAACTTGGGTAATGAAGCCTTAATTCAGGGGGAAAATGGGAGACCTAAGGCTACTCTAGTTAAGGCCAGCAGACTCTTGAAGGGACTAAGAAAGGGTCAGCAAATATATGCAGTTAAACTCAATAAGGTGGACCAATCAGATACCTCACTTCGACCAGACTGGTTGAGGGAGTATGATGACGTATTCCCCGAGGACCTTACGAATCTTCCACCACACAGAGAGGTAGATCATGAGATCGAGACTATCCCTGGGTGTGAACCTATTTCAAAAAGACCTTATAAAATGTCACTTCCGGAGGCCATCGAACTCAAAGAACAACTTAGGCAACTCATTGAGCAAGGATTCATTCGACCCAGTACTTCTCCTTGGGGTGCTCCAGTTCTTTTCCAAAAGAAGAAGGATGGGACCTTAAGGCTATGCATAGACTATCGTGGACTGAACCAGGTAACTGTCAAGAACAAGTATCCAATTCCAAGGATTGACGAACTTTTGGACAGACTCCACGGCGCCAAAATATTTACAAAGATAGATCTAAGGTCAGGATATTACCAAATCAGGATCAAGGAATCAGATATTCCGAAGACAGCTTTCAATACTAGGTATGGGCACTACGAATTCACAGTAATGTCTTTTGGACTAACAAATGCTCCTGCAAGCTTCAATCGACTTATGCAGGATATTTTTAGACCTTACCTGGATGATTTTGTCTTGGTTTTCTTTGATGACATTCTAGTCTATTCTAAGAATGAAGCAGGTCACAAGGAACATGTTCGCAAAGTACTTGATCTCCTTCGAGAACACCAGCTTTACGCTAAGGAGAGCAAGTGCACTTTTTGCTCACCAAAGGTCAACTATCTTGGATTTGTCATTTCGGCTGAAGGGATTTCAGTAGACCCAGACAAAGTCAAGGACATCGTTGACTGGCCTCAACCATCCACTGTCAGTGAAGTAAGAGGATTTCTTGGAATAACGGGATGGTACAGGATTTTTGTCAAGGATTATGCACGTATTGCTGCACCTTTGACGGAACTCCTGAAGAAAGGAATGAGGATCGATTGGAAGACCGAGCACGAGTCTAGCTTTGCTAAGCTAAAAGAATTCTTAGTCTCAGCTCCTATTTTAAAGCTTCCAGACTTCAGTAAAGAATTTGAAGTAGCGACAGACGCTAGCAAATTCGCTCTAGGTGGAGTTCTTACTCAAGAAGGAAGACCGGTGGCATATACTTCGCGAAATCTGAGAGATCATGAGAAGAACTATCCTACTCATGACTTGGAACTTTTAGCAGTTATACATGCACTGAAGTTATGGAGACATTATCTTCTTGGACGCAAGTTTCAGTTGGTTACAGACCACAAGAGTTTAAAGTGGATTTTTACCCAACCCATTCTCAATATGCGACAACGGCGATGGATAGAGCTATTACAGGAATATGACCTTGACATAAAGTATAGACCAGGGAAGGATAACGCAGTTGCAGATGGTCTTAGCCGAAAATCGTTTCTCGGAGCTATCTCTATTCCAAATAACCCTATCTGGGATAGAATCAAAGAAGCATCCCTCGAAGATCCAGAGTACCAACGTATGGCTTCATTAGTTCAGCAGAATAAGATGCCTGAAACTAAAGATTACTCTCTTATGGGAGGATGTCTTTACTACAGACATAGACTCAATGTACCCAGAGACCCAGTTTTAAAGAAGGCCATTCTATATGAAGCACACGATAGCCCTACATCCGGACACCCAAGCTATGCTAAAACTCTTCACGCCGTCAGAAGGAGTTATTTCTGGTCTGGAATGAAGGGAGACATACTTCGATATGTGAGGCAATGTCTTTCTTGTCAACGGATAAAGGCCTAAAGGATCAAATTACCAGGGCAACTTCAACCTCTTGACATACCCCAGATGAAGTGGGAATGCATCAGTATGGATTTTGTTACAGGGTTACCTTCTACAGGAGGTTATGATTCTGTTTTCGTGGTTGTTGACATGCTCACAAAAGTGGCTCATCTAATACCCGTAAAGACGACCTTTACTGCTTCAAATGTTAGTCGGGTATTCATCAAGGAGATTTTCAGGCTACATGGTCTACCCAAGCGTATTGTCAGTGATAGAGATGCCAAGTTTACATCAAAATTTTGGACCTCTCTTTTCCAATCTATTGGGTCACAATTAGCCTTCAGCACAGCATATCATCCGCAGACTGACGGGCAAACCGAAAGAGTTAATCAAGTCATTGAGGACATTCTCAGAGCCTATTGTTCGCAAGAACCAAAGAAGTGGTTACAATATCTACCTTTGGTAGAATATGCTTATAACTCTTCCGAACACAGAAGCATTGGAATGTCACCTTTCAAAGCTCTTTATGGACATGACTGCTTAGCACCACTGAACTTTTCAGATCCAACCATCAGAGTAGAAGCCTCTAGAAAGATGTTAGAAGATATGGAAGTACAGACTAGAGCTATTCGCCAGGACATTCAGGCAACTCAGGATAGACAGAAGCACTATGCAGATAAGAATCATTCGGAAAGGACTTTCAAAGAAGGGGATAAAGTTTTTCTGCGAGTCCGACCTAAGAAAAGCAACTTATCGCTAGGCAGATATAAGAAGCTTAGCCCAAGGTACTGTGGACCATTCGAGATCATTAAGGTTGTAAGTGACCAGGCCTACAAGCTAAAGTTACCTGCAAACTTGAAGGTTCATGATGTATTCCATGTCAGCTTACTCAAACCCTATATTCCCAATCCCGATCAATTCTTGGACTCAGATCAGATAGTCATGCCAGCACAAGGAGTTCTTGAGCTCCAACCTGACTATGTACTTGAAACAAGAGAAAGGAAATTACCCAATAGAACTATCACGGAACATCTGGTAAAATGGAAGGATTACCCTGAAGAAGATGCAACTTGGAAAGATGAGTCGACGCTCTTAAAAGATTACCCAAACTCATTCTTGAGATGAGCACATCTCAAATTTTTCACGTTGGGGAGGTTGTAAGGTCTCTGACCCGATCACAAGAGCACCCTTGTACCACGAAATGAATACAATGGAATAAGTTACTATTTTTAGCAGTTTTTCAGATTATGTCAGTGCCATGATGTTTAGAATGTTATAAAGATCGAAAATGTGAATTAAAATAATTTTTGTGAAAAATTTCCAAAAATAGTAAGTTTTTGGTCACCCGACCCGTTCAGTCTTGACCGTCTCGAAAATCTGCACCCGTACCCCGAATTTGAAAAAAATGCATTTTCGGACCCCGGGGGGCTGCTAAATATGGCAGGTACTCGGGCCAGTACGCCTTAGTTAGAGCTTTGTATGGCAATTTACGGCGTCAAAATCCGATTCGTATGACCCGTTTTAGCCTAGAACCAAATTTCCTAAAAATTGTCCGGGGAGGCACCGGGGGCCCGGGACTGTGTGGGAACAGGTCCCAGGCCACTCCAGATCAGCTTTAGCAGCTAGGGGGTGCCCTCTTGCTTTGTGGGAGTCTTGGGAAAGCTGCCAAGCCTGCAACTCAGTCTCAGAACCAGTTAACCAAGCCAACCTGACACTTGGTGGGCAGAGAACTGGACTTGCCATGCTTAACTGGAGAAGCTCCCACATGCATTTAGCAACCCAAATCGATTTTCAGCCTGTAAGAGCCTATTTAAAGACCTGCATACACACACACACACACACACACACACACACACACACACTTATGATCACACACACACACACAGTGCATACACACACACCCACATACATTGGGGAGGTGCTGCCGAATCACACACCTATTGAAGAAGAAGCTAGGAGGGAGGTGCTGCCGAATTTTCATCTCAAGAAGCTCGATTAGATCAGAAAATCGAGAAGATTATCAGCTCTTAATCACGGTAACGACAGTTTAATTAATGCCATCTGAAAATCCCTTTTCCCAACATCAAAATTTCCCGTACATTATGTCTATTCCTAGCCGAAAATCTCTATGACTATTCTCTAAATTCTCCTTTATTCGTACTCTATTATGTAATCATCATCCCATAGCTGAATTATCAGCCACTCTTCACTCTCGATTAATGATTAGAGCATAATTATCAGAATCTTCTCTCTCTAGATAGCATAGTAATTAATCGGTAAGCTAGTATTTGTGCAGATTGAAGAGAATCACTATTGTAATCACTCATTAACATTGTAGCTTAATTGAATTCATTTCTCTTATGCATTAAGACGTAATTAAGGAGAAATTAATCCGTCATTAAGTCTCTAAGAATTGGTTTTTCCTCACACATATGCATAGGGTAAATCTGCATCATCTAATTGCTAGGAAATAGTTTAATCATACTTAATCCAATTCTCTGGTAATTCCAATAATGAAATCCTAATTATTCTTGATCATGTAAGCCGAATAATTATCTTAGAGCCGGTTCCCATAGGATCATGTACCATCCTTAATGATTGCTTTATGAAAGAAATCTAGACTCTCATATAGGAGGGATTAATTGATGTCACTAATCTACTCATTGGACTGTTATGATGCTGTGAACCTTAGCTCTTTCCCCAAGCTAATCATTTAAAGTAGTGAGAAATGGCCCCGGTTAAGAGGACGCGCTTCGGTGGTTCCCATGATCGCGAAGCAGGAACAAGCAATGTCAACGGGAAGGGGAAAGCTCCCATGGACGAGCAAATACCGGCCATCTCACGGGCTATTGACGAGGAAATGGAAGAGGTAGGTCCCAATTTCTATTCGAGTTGTTTAATTAACATTGCATACGATTAGTTAGGAATGAACATATCCCTGAACATGTTGGAGAAATCCGACAGAAACCTCGGCATCGAATGCATAGTACATTTAAGTATAAAGTAGGAAAGAAATGATTGATGGGTATGCTGTTTACAAGAGGAAAGAATGTTTGCTAGGGAAAATTTAGCTCGGCATGTTCATTTTATTTCCAATGTTGAATCAGTCCTGACCCCCCTACTGATCACAGGGGGTAGAGTTCCTCGTTAAGGGCTCTTGAATCCACGACTTGCTTTCTATGCGGTGGATACCCACGACTTGCTTTCTATGCGGTGGGAACCCACGTCTTGCTTTCTATGCGGTGGGAGTGTCCATGACGTGCTTTCTATGCGGTGGACATACCTAGTTGTATGGGCAGCTAGGCGACAACGGGAGGAGTGAACTCTCGCTGGAGGGGGGATGTTGTACCTCCAGAACATTGGAATTTTTATGAATAAGTTTGAGTAGAATTTTTACTAGAATTCTGTCTTGGTGATGTTTGCAATACTGGTTGAAGAGCTGTTTTAACGAACCATGTGCTTCGGAATTAAACAAGGAATATTTATGTTGAACAACCTTTGTGGTAGTAATTAGGTCACACAATGAAGTGTGAGTGTGGGGGTGGAAAGTGGGGGCTTGGCTCGGGTTGCCAATGCCTACGAGATGGGTGGTCCCGATTGGTCGGGAACTCTCTGTCCCCATAGTGCTTACTCGATATTAGTAATGCTCATTGCCCCTAGAGCGGGGAATTCTCGAGAGTACGTGCCTCTGAAACATGGGGAAAAAGGCACTCGAGGTTTCTCTCCTCTTCGAAGGTGGGTCTTAGGATCGCTAGATAGTTAAGTACGCTTCCCCTGCGAGGTGGAGCTAGATCTCGTTGCTAGTAGGCTCGAACTCGACTCACTTTGTGATGAGAGATCGTCCGCTAGTTGAACCCTGAACCATTTTGTTTGCTTCCGCTATAGATCTAGTGGCCACCAGGTTTACCATCAGATCCGTTGTCTGATACGACGGGGTGGGGACCTCACATGTGGCCCGCGGGCCTAATTTCTGTGTTTGTACTTAATTCTTGCAAATTCAAAGCCTTGAGTTTCTTCATCATCAGTGTTAAGCTTTTGCCAATACTGCTTGTCTGTGTTGTGATAAGCACCGTGAGTTTTTGCATGTGCTAGCCCTCGAGCATGCTATGTCATGCCTTGAGCCTTTTCATCTAACATTTCTTGATCCCGTTCTATGTAGGTTTGGCCAATCCTTTTTGTCACTAGTTTAAGGTCCTAGATTGTTTCCAACGCATGTCTTTTGTAAGAACGGATTTTTTGACCATAAGATGTGTGTTTCTAGATCTAAGAGTTTTCAGTTTCATTTCTAGATCTGAGCGCTTTTGTGTTGAGGCTCTCACTATTTCATCTGCTGCTTTGGCTCTTTACTGAGGTTACTTCTCTTGTATGTATTTTGAGGTCGAGGTTATTGATACCTTATTAAGCACATTTATTTAGACTTTTGAATTATGTGTGCGTATCTACTTGCATGTTCACCTCTTTGTTAGTGCATTCCTTGGCTTACCTTGTTTTAATACTTATTTTGCATTTGGTTGAGCCATGTTCCAAATGTTTAAAGTTGGCCGGTCCAAATATGCCAAGAGTTGTTGCAGGAAAATGTATTGTGTTGTATAGGCCCTTCTATCTTTCTCCCAAGTCAAGGGCCCCCTTTTTCCCTATGTGAGCAAGTACCATTGCTCATGCTAGCATAATCCTATGTTTCCCTAAGGTGCACATGTGCAAATGAGAGTCAACAAAATAATATGTGATTATTGATGAGCTACCATTGGATGTTGCTGCCCTGCAAATGATGTGCTACTTTTGAATGCTTAGAGTCCTGGCTTAGTGTTCAGGGTCTCTAGAGATGATAGTTCCTGTTGGTGTGTCACAACTATGTATCAACCTCATTGGAAGGGATTCCTCTTAAAGTATTTGCCTTGGTAATTGGTTCTTCTTTGTGTGGTATGGGTGTTGATCATCCTTTTTCTTTTTTAGTGTGGTACTGTGTGTTATATGTTTGATGTGTGTCTATGTGGTGAGAGCAATAGACAAGACTTTTGAATATCATAGGGACAATTTCAAAAGGTCTCAAAGGTCTATCGAATGAGTCTTGAACTCAAGACTTGCTATTCAAGTGAGAACTCAAAAAACCAATCTACCACACTTGGACTGATGACTTTAATCATGAGGTAGGAGCATTAAGCAGGGATGACATAGCTAAGATTATCATTGCATGTGTTATGTCATGGGCTATATGGTGGTTTTCAATATAGATGACATGTTTCTCTTTCTCTAATTCGTTGTGAGTGTTGAGATATGGTTCCTCTTATGTTTTATTGCATAGCTCTTCAAAAAACGGATTGGACTTCATGAATGTCATTCTAGACTGTGAAATTAACCGGATTCGTCCTTGATGCAACTACTATGGGATTATTGCATCCTTTGCTACGTATATCAAATTGGAACAGAGGCTTCTTCCTAAGACCGTCATGTGATGGGATGGCCCTTCATCAGTGTCTTTTGGAAAGTTTGTCTATTTGTGCTCTGACGTGAAATGGTGCCTACACAGGTTTTTGTCAAAAAATACTACAAACCCAATAATGCTTTTGATGCACTTGCACATGTATGTGTGTGTGTGAGAGAGATTTTAGTTGTTTGTAAGTGAGGTGAACTTAAAATTTTCCCTTCCTACAGGAAGGTTAAGAAATTTTCAGCGCTACAATCTACACTTTTGTTCATTTGCAATTCAACATGAATTTTTGCAAAAGCATGTGCTTTTAAAATTGTCATATTACTAGTATACTTAAAATAGTGGGTCATTACATTCCATACAAAGTCCGGATGAGGGGGGATGGCTCATTGCGAGAATGGCCATATCTTTTTCGTATGTAGGGGGTAGGTTAGCATGTAAGATATCGTACATAGGGGGGTTTCTCTAGTTTGGATGCACACAGGTGACATCCCCCCATTATTAATAGTGAATCCTCCGAAAGCAAAAGGTGAGGTATCACAGTCATACGGTTCAACATCAACACAAGCAAATGATCAAAGCAAAGAAGATGTAGAAAAATTTATCCCAGGATACCACCACGGCAAAATCAGTCAATACAAAAAAAGATCATGAGACAATCAAGTGCAACATCACTGGTGAAAATGAAGGAAAGCTGTCAAGTGAAGTGGAGCTAGATTTTCAGCTAGACAAGAACCTCATGTATTTTTGCACTTGGAAAAAATGTGGCCAACCATAGCTAGAAGATTCTCTTGAACTCATAAGTATATCTGGAAAAAAATGAGCAAAATGCTGGGGAATCATTTCTACCACCATTCAGATATGTCCACTGGCCGTCATGGCCCAATTTGATGTGATAACAGCAAAAGATGTGTCAGAAAACATCATATTGGGAATGACAATGGCACAGAAGGTTCTAGAGATAGAAACGTCAAACAAGATGCAATCATCACAGACAACAAAGATTGAAGACCGGAACTGGTCACCCACGGACGACAACACAAAGTCCTTGAGTGAAACTAAAATGGAGATCGATGCCAAAGAAAAGCTTATTGAAAAGGAATCATCTCTACCAAACAGAACTTCAAAAGAGATTAGAGTAAATCAAGAAATAGCAAGTGTGGATCAAATAGAGCAAAGAGAAACCACAAAAGCTATTGAGAAAACAATGCCACCAACACTAGAATTTACGAAGGACGAGATTGCAAACAACTAGGAAGAAATAGGAGGTCCAAAGATCAATCACCCATTGCCAACTGAATCAAGTGATGTAAGTCAAGTTGGAAAATAGAGTCTCAAGTTACCTTCCATAGAGACACAATTAGATAAAGATGAGACAGTGGCAGAAGCAGGAAAAAGATCTTCAAGAGAACCACCAATGAGGATAGCTATAGTTCTCAACATTACAAATGGAGCAAGTGTTAGATGCAATGCTGTATTGGATAAAGAAGCAAAGTGCAATATGGTTGCAGACAGCATCCAAAGGATCCTCCATATCACACCAAGCAAATAAAGATAAAAAAGCAATGTGAGGTAAGGTTACAAGTCAAGAGGAAATGCTTGTTATTCTTAACATCCAGAAGCACGAAGAGCAGGTAAAGTTTCAAGTAAAGTCTTCAAACAACATGCATACATATGTCATCCTTGGACATTAGTGGTTAGACCAACACAAGGCCTACAGAGAAGGAACAACGCTATTACTCTACTTTCCAAGCGATAGCAAGCAATAGTTACTTATACCATTAATGCTAGCTTCAAAGTTGCAAAAGTCAATGAAACATCTTGCCAGCAAAAGTAAAGCTAAAGTGGACCTTCAGCTGACTAACACGAAAGGTGTGACAACATATGCCTCTACATCAAAGAACCCTCATGGATTAGCTTCTTCAAGCAAGTCAGGCTTTATAAACTTCAAGTCAATTGCTGACCCAAACAAAACCTCTAGGGATCCACCCAAAAAGCAAAGGTATATCAGCTCAAGTACTCAATGAGGAAAAAGAAAGTCAAGCAAGTATTTAATCCGAGAAATTTAGTCAAAGTCAGTTATCCAATATGGATAAAAGATAGAATATTAGTACAGAAAGACAAACATAGGGGATGGATAGCATCACAATGGATCTTAAAAGAACAAGAGTAGTATAGATGTAACAGACAGATATGGGTACCAAAACTACAAGTCAAGGCATATGAAGTGCAATCCAGACCCTCTCAAGAAAGAAGGCCCACTAGGTACCAACCTCAACAACATCCTAGGATACCTAAGAAGCACGCGTACAATAGAAGGACATCAAATGCTAAAGTCTACTACAACTCTCAAAAGGATAAAGATAAAAGACAAATTTCAAAGAATCTTCCTCTTGCACAAGCATTCTACATAGGCAATACAAAGATTTGGCTACCAGTCAATCAAAGGTCACCTGTAATTGAGACAAAACTATATGAAGATCTCAGAAGTTGAAAAGGACCTTGAGCTAGACAAAGTCATCAAAGAACCTATGAAGGTAATGTAGAGATTTGGATTCCTAAGTCTTCTAGTGCTCCTAGTCAAAAACCAGATGTCGACAGTGAACAAAGACCTATAACAACATCAAAGACTCCTTTCAACAGGCCCACTTGGAGAACCAAACTGACAATGGAATCTTCACAATTAAAGAAGGAAAATACAACCAATAAAGTTGCAGATTCAAAGGTGATTAAACAGATATGGCAAAAGAAATCATCAATGCCAACTTGTTCCTTCAGTAATCCTCTTTTAAAGGATTCTAGCTTAATTTTACCATATGAAATATTTGTAGTAAGCTCAAGAATGTAAAGCATCAAGTCGCCAGGGTGCAAATAGCACTCTTTGGCATAGTCAAAGTCGGGCTGCTAAGCCACTAAATGAGCAAAGCGTTAGTCCCAAAGCTTCAAGTTCTAATAAACTATGTGCTAAGAGACGTAGATATTAGGCTTATTCTCAAGCTAGAAGAGTTGAGTATATCTAAGTTATGTGGCTCATACTGGATGAGATGAGCATAAGAGTCAAAGTCTATTAATTTAATCATGGTGGAGTGAAGTAGAGTCCAACACTCATGCACAATGCACAATAAGATGAGAGCACATATCCTCGACAACAAAAACCCTGCCTAAAGGGGTGCTAGCCTGTAAAGCCAGGACATATTCTTTTATAGCTAGACCTTCTTTCTGAAGAACCCCTAAAAAATCTTCTTGCACAACATATTGTTTTCCATGCATTTTTGTATATGCATATAGGATGTCCCATCATTGAACATATGCATTAGACTCTTTCTTGCTTCCACCTATGCACCTTGAGTGGGATACAGTAGACAAACCAATGTTCCATCGTGCTACTCTAATATTTGTTACCCTCTTATTTGCATATCTATTAGCAAATAATCCCTTCAATACTTCATTAATATTTCCCATACTAATAAGTACTCCAATAATGCGCTTACCCCAAAGGCATCCAGGTATTAGAACCTAATTTAGATCCTCACTTATCTACTTCCCTTGTACATACTCTTAATAAATAAACACAAACCTCACCATTATGCTGCTACAATGGACAACTGTGATATCATCTCTCACATCAAAAACAAATTTGGACCAATGAAGATGCTACAGCGGATAAATCTCATCAACAAATTCAACAAGAAATGAAGACATCCCATCAACAACCAATTAAAAACCTTCCAAAACCTCCACAAACACTTCTCAACAGTTCTCGAGGACGCGCACTAAAATTGGAAGGGGGGAATGTTAACTGAGCCGACGTCAGTTATCAAAAGCTAGTAAACATCAAAGAATTACAGATGCACATTGAAGATAAATGCAAAGAAGCAATAAAGATTGGGCTACACATTTTTTACATTTTCCAAAATGGCCATGTATTGTAATTTCCCAATTTGCTTCAAGCCATTGTAACATTTGAAATGTGTTATAGGCTCAATGAGAGTTCTAAGCTACAAAGAATAGGTAAGTTAGTGTGCCTAGGTTGAATATTCAATGAGATACGGAGCCCTAAGGCCTTGAGCCCCTGAGCAATGCATATTTTTACCCTAGGTATATAATGCAGTGTGTAAGTGAAATTAGGATTTTCAACCTCATTTGTTGAGAATACTCTTTGGTGAGAGTTCATGAGGTGTGTGGCTATGGAGTCCTTGAGATTCTCCTTGCATGTGACTTGATTAACATTAATCAATGCTTAATTCTCTTTCACTATGCCTCTCTCATACTTCTTATGATTGTTAATGATGCTTTGATTAGCTAGATCGTAACTAATTAGTGGTTAATCCTGCTCTAATCTTGTGTGATTTCCTCTATTATTTGTGTGTGCATGTAGGTTTGATTGGTGCACGGATGCTCAATTAGATGTATGTGTGTGCGTTTGTGATTAGTGTGTTGCATGATAGGATTAGTGATGTGTGCGGCTTTGCATCGTTAGTGTGTGTGATTGGGTTGATTTGAGGTGAAGAGAAGTAGATGTGGAGATTGCAGACATCGTGGCTTAGCTCCTCCATAGGCCAAGAAGCCCACTTCATAGAGATTCCATTCATGTTGCCATGAGTAGCTCACTAATCGGTGAGTGTTTCCATGCCCTATCCGGGTAGCTCATTCCTCCAGATTGACAATTATTGTTGGTCATTGGAGCTATGCTACAATGGTATCCCCAACTCTCTCTCTCTCTCTCTCTCTCTCTCTCTCTCTCTCTCTCTCTCTCTCTCTCTCTCTCTCCCTCCTCCCCCCTCCCCCCCCCCCCCCCCCCCCCCGTGCATTTTCATTGTGCAACGCTTGAAAAAATGTTTTTCCTAAAACTTTGCAAACCTATATATGAGAAATTTTTGAGGTAAATTGACTAAAATTTTCTAAATTCTGTAAATTTTCTCACTGAAAAAAAATTAAAATATAGAGGAAACTATATAAATTTGTCGGTGGCATTACACTAAACCTAGGTTTTTTTTTAGGAGACACTTTCATGGACTCCACAAAGAGATGCTCATTAGAATCTCAGAGTCGCCAATGTGCCAATGACTCAGTGATTCTCTCTCTCTCTCTCTCTCTCTCTCTCTCTCTCTCTCCACACACACACACACAAGCTATGTGCATGGCTAATGCCATGAGTCGTATGTCTCTCTCTCTCCAAGTGGTACATCTCTCTCTAGACTCTCTCCAGTCACACACACACACACACACACACACACACAAGCTATGTGCATGGCTAATTCCATGAGTCATATGTCTCTCTCTCCCAAGTGGTACATCTCTCTCTAGACTCTCTCTAGTCACACACACACACATAGAGCCTGCCAGGACCAGTCGTAGACTCGTATGTCTCCCTCACACACACACACACACACACACACACACAGCTTTCTATTGCCTACTCACACACTACTCTCTCTCTCTCTCTCTCTCTCTCTCTCTCTCTCTCTCTCTCACACACACACACACACACACACACACACACACACACACACACACACAACCTATCAAGCTCCAAGTCCAAGAGTCGACCTCGCTACTATAGGTTGTTATAATAAAAAAAGAGGTTTGAAGAGAGGGAGAGAGAGAGAGAGAGAGAGAGAGAGAGAGAGAGAGAGAGAGAGAGAGAGATCTAAGTTGACCCAAAAATCACACGCTCTATCATGCTTGAACCCTTTACATATATATAGATGGACTAAATTTGGCCAATCCAATTTCCATGCGTGAACCACAAAAAGGAGTGATCTATGAGTGTTCTCTAATGATAGGATAATTTCCCACATGCCACAAAAGGGCTTAAACCCAACAATCCCCCCTCAAGCCCAAACCACTAGCAAAGGGCTTGTAACAAACCATGGAAGACCTCACAAACCACATGAAACATGAGTAGAAGTCCCCCCCCCCTCCCCCCACAACAACAACAACAACAACAAAATTGGGATGTGTGTACTTTCCTCAAACAACACTTAGAGTGGAACAATAAGAACTTGACCAAAACCAGAAAAATATGGGAGGTATTAGCACTTTTTGTATGGCAGTGTCTATACTCATACAACTAGGACATGACAGAACCTATGACATGGAATAGAAAAAAAATCTTTAAAAATTGAATCGTAGAATCCAACTGGACTAGGACATAAGCAAAAGGATCACGAGGCAGTCTCACAGCTCGGATGTTTTACTGGTTCCATCCTCATCATAAAACCTTGTAGCTAGGTAGACATCAAAGGATCTCATCCTTCAATGACTTGTAAACCAACTGCATGAAGTTCAAATGGTGAAAAATCCCCTCATGTTATCAACTTCAAAATGTAAGAAGTACTTTGAAACAATCTACATATGGTATATCCAATTCAATCCAACATACCCATATGTCTCATCTAGAAACTCTTCATAATGCATATCCAATTGATGAGAAATTATTTCATCTGGTTTGGATCTCCAAAAATGTGACACAGTAGGAGAATTAGATGACCATGAATTTTCTAGAGTTTGTACCTGATTCTCCAATGCTTCCATATGCCATCCCAGCCAAAGAGGCAGAGTTATCTCGCTTCTTTTCAACACCCTACCCACCTCACACTGAGCCAACTGATTGGTATGTTTAGACAGCTAATGAGCTCAAAGTCTGGTATGAGGAGGCTTCCACGGAGTGGTTGGCATGGAATCACGTGTTGTAGGAGGTTCTCAAGAAGATGGTGTCCACTAATCTTCTTATTGATTTGCAAAAGTTTCAACTCTTAATGGGTCAATGAAAAGTCCAGATCAAAAGGCTCATTAAGATCACAAACCTGCTTCCTCAGTTAACAATCAAAGCCTCTAAGATCTTAGAAAAAGACTTGGCTAACAAGGCAAGCTCTGAACACCAGTTCAAAGAAATGGCTGAAATTTTGTTCGAAGCACACATCAAATGCAATCAACCATTGTGTCAAGGGTCGATGTACACCGCATCCTACTGCCATAAGCTGGCCAAGGACAAAATGACAAAAGGAAAACACACACTATATGATGCTAACACCAAGGCATGCAATCCACTAAGGCCTTATGAAGTGGAAATGAAGACAGTCCGAAGGGAGCGAGTGGAGCAATAGGACATTCTCATACTAATTCAAAAAGTCAATGCAGCTCCAAGTGCTCCTAAACCCTTCAAAGTACTTCACAAATCTCCCAAAAAGAAGGCACCTGACAAGAAGAAAGTCAGATGGACAAACATTGGCTAAAACCAAAATGCCACTAGAAACTTCGGTAGATATACCAAAATTCAAAAAAGGGGAGGAGAAATGTAAAGGTGGGAACGACCCTTAGCAGGTGGCTGGCAGTGCGTATTTTTGTGAGCTTATGATTTTGAGCTTTTGCAATGTAAACCATTTTTGCAAGCCTTTTCGATTTAAATTTGGATCCTTTTCTAATGATGCAAAAAGTTAACCAAAAAAATAGAAATTACTCATACGACACACACCCAAAAATATGTATATGTTTCCAAAGGTCCTAACTTTGAGCTTGAACATCTAGCAAGATATGAACTGCAAAGCATACATTCATAATGAAAGGGGATTAAAAAAATATTTCAAAGAGTAGAGAGAAGTAATTTTTCAACTCATACATAATTGAGAGATGAATCATCTGATACATAACTCTAGACCACTTTGTTTTTTCATAGGTTCACTACACTATAAGGTGTATCTTGCATGTTTGCCCCAATACAAAGCCAAGGTCCGTGGGGGCTAGTGCAGGCTGGTAAATGACCATGTGCTTGTTTGTGAAGTGCTGAGTATGTGCACATACACATAATACATGTGTTTACATTCTAGAAATGCTCTATGCATAGATTCTCTCTTCTAAAAATCGAGGCAGGTGCAACTAGGTACTATCTTTATGTGTACATCATAACAACTCTCTATCAAGACTCAAACTTACCATGTGCTATTCACTTTCAACTTTCTCTTCTAAGAACCTTGCTCCACTGGTATGCTTTCTTCTCCTTCATTATCGCTAACATAAATCTCTTCATTATCCTCTCTATTAAATTGTATACTCCGTGGTCTACCCCTAGTTTTGCATCGCCTTACCTCCAATACATATCTAGGTTTATGTGAACTTGTATGGTCTGCACTTCCTTCCTTTTTCCTTTGCACAACCCGTATATTGCTAACTAATTAGCTCCAGCTTCGTCATAGACATGAATCCAACAAAGTTTGGTGGTTCATGACCGCATCCCTCCATCACTATATTTAAATTTCTCTGAAACAAAATTTGCGACTCGTCGTCTTCCTCTTTAATTTCACATATTGTAATCACCTGCAATGCTCTCATGTTGTATGCAACACTTTTGAAGCATTAGTATATTGTCATATCTATCACCATACTTGACCATGTTTAGATTTCTCATGTGACACAATTCCTTTGAATCCCCTATTCTAAACAAGTGGCATCATTTATTCAGGAAACTGATGAAGCTCAACATCGTGGATTCCACATCATCTTCTTTAGTCAAAGATTGGAATAACATTTATCAAGCAACTAGCATCTATACTTTTCTAGGACCCCTCTTATCAATCTTTAGAATTGTGCTAACAAACTACGCACCTTTTCAAGGGTTTCCCTCCTTGTACTTGGCTGAACATTATATTGGCCATGCTCCCCAAGATGGATCACCAAAATACGCATCTTTTCAAGGGATGCCCTCCTAGTACCTGGCTGAACACTATGGCCATGCTCCTAGTACCTTCACTGGTAGGATAGCTCATGTTGACCTTTGTCCAAACGATCATGAAAAATGCACTATTTTATTTTACTATTTTCTTTCACTCATATATATTATACTATATATAGTTATAATGTTATACATTTCTGAAAGTTATATATAGTTATACGTTTTATATTCCTAAAACTATAAATAACTATACTATGTGTAAGTATACTATACTATATTATATATCAATATATAACATTATTAATTATAACATAATATATAGTATAGTTCATAGCATAGGTTATATAATGATACCTTATATAATACATAATATATATAGTATATATAACAACATATTTAATATAGAACGTAATATATAGTATAGGGGCCGTAGATGGCGTTATCCAAAGTAAAAATGATAAAAGATATCTATCAGTCTTAAAATTTCCACAAACAAAATGGGGTATAATTTCTTTAATGAAATTTTCATCTAAATAGTTACAAAGTCTCTCTCTCTCTCTCTCTCTCTCTCTCTCTCTCTCTCTCTCTCTCTCTCTCTCTCTCTCTCTCTCTCTCTCTCTCTCTCTCTCGTCCCAATATATATGTGTTTAAGGGGGTTTGCCTACTGGTAAGCATGTTGCGGCAACCATGGTGGGTGGATGAGGCCTTGCACAAGGAAGAACAGGTTCTAGCTCACTCACCCAACTGTGAAGGAGATCAACCTCATAGTGAAAATGATCATGCATGGGGTCATTCTTCTCTTGAGCACGATGGTACCAGCAGCAAGGACAACAATAGCCAAAAGAAGAAGGATCTCTTGTTGCCCTCATTCCGTTGATTGCTATTGCACCTCTTTTGTGGTGTCCATCACTTGTACCATTTCACAACACTGATTCTTCTACAGATATGCCTCTGGATATGCCTATGTCCTAATGACCTTATAAAATGAACTCGTATCCGATGTTGAATGCTTTTTTTTGTGCATGTACACAACCCAATTACATGTTCTAACTCTCTGTCTCATCTTGCACTTGTATTTTTCTAAGAGAACGGGGACATTGTCTTAATGTAGGGGGGGGGGGGGGGGGGGGAGAGAGAGAGAGAGAGAGAGAGAGAGAGAGAGAGAGAGAGAGAGAGAGAGAGAGCTTGTTGTTGTAGTGCCTCGTGAGTCTCAAGTTTTTCTCTGAGAGAGCGAGAGAGAAACACAATGGCGACAAAATGAGTAGGTCGTTGGAGCTTTGAGGGCACAATAAGAAAAAATAGTTTTTAAAAAAACAATACTTTTTGGTATTAAAAAGGGGGGAGGGTCCGCGCGTATAGACGATGGGGGGCTCTTGGCCCTCCCCCTTTTTTTTGCACTCAGAGATCGACAGAGAGGGAGAGAGAGGATCAGCGGTTCAGCCAAATCTATCGGTTGTTGTGCTGAGTAGGTGATGGGATAGCGTCCATCACCCACAAAGTATGGTTGTACACCCTTGTATATAGATCCGTCTGGCTGTTGCCTACCACCCCGGCCTCTGGACACCACCCACTGGCCAATGTCTTCCCCTTTTGTGTTTCCATTTCCCTCCTCATTGCTGCCCTCCTCAATGTTTCTTACTCCTTGCTTTGTCTTATCCATCTTCTGCTTTCCCCTCCCCCCCCCCCCCCCTCTCCGGGGACCTCTACCTTCGCCACCACCACCATCCTCGACACCTCCATCCATTCATAAAATTCCTTGCTCGCACTCTTTATTGCGTTAAGAAGCTAGCCATGGAACGTTGCATGCAACATGCATGTCGTTCGAGCCTTTCGATCGTCCAATAACTTCACGGCCTCATCGGCCCTACAGTCGACATCCATCCTAAAATAATACAATTTGTGATCTTAAGAGGGGCCTCCCCTTTTTTACTTGGTTGGCGTACAAGTCAGCTCTTATCTTCACTTTGTTGACCTAATAATATGGACCTATATGCTCAAAAATATTTTTGGGGAAAGAGCCGCATGAGGACGATGACTTCTCGTTTTTTACTTGGTTAGTTGTAGAGTGCATCAAAAGATCTTCATGTAGTGTATAGGCCTTGACTTTATGTCCTTGATGGTAGTGGGGTCATTAGAGATCTACAAAAGAAGCTTTAGCATGAGGCTAAGTAGAAAGAAGAGGACCAACAAAGAAGTAGTCCTAATGCCTCAAGGCCATGATACTAGAAGTGAACGTAATGGCAAAAGTCGTAAAAGAGATGATAATGGAGATCATGGAAGACACGACCAAAATGAGAAGAAGTATGAAATACAAAGAGACCGTGATAGACAAGATGAAGATGGAAGGGATCCTAGCCCCATGAATGATGAAGGTGACATTTCCCACCTCACACCACCCAAAGCTTCCAAGAAGCACTTCACCTCACATCACTCACTTCTTCTTCAATGGACTCCTCTACCCGGGTTAATTTCTCTCTGGTCTAACATCAATAACAAGTAGGAGCATCTTATGACACATGCCTTCCACTTTTTGGTACAAATTCTTATGAGAAGTGTACATATACACATCTACTTGGACAAATGTAATATTGAGAAAACAAACATGGCACAAGAGAAATAACACTTCCACTTGTTGTGTACATTCAACACATGACTTTAGAGACAGAGAGAGAGAGAGACAGAGAAGAAACTCCTAACAAGAGTCTTAGTTGTAGGCCTACCTAGTCTCTAACAAGCATCACACTGATTGGCCACTTTCTTGGGATAAAGAATTCCATCATAGTCCTCGCGGTAAAATTTCATACTGGTGATTTTGCTTGGATAGAGTCCTCATGAATTTCCTTCATGTGTCCTTTTTGTCAGAATAGACACAGTGTCAAAGAACCTCCATCCTTCTCTAGGAATTTTTTAAGGACGTAGTTTATCAAAGAAAATTTATATGATTGTAGTATCAGGGTCCTAAATGAAATAAATCCCATGTGGGAGGCCAAGGTGGGATGGACAGTTTGTTTTCAAAAAGTGGTATCCGTACAAAGGCGACTCTGGAAATTTTTTTACAAATCATATGTTCTTTTTTGTTTGTTAATCGCTTGTGATTTTATTTGATTCTACTTGCATGTGTTTACAAAAGTGGATGGTGTCGAAAAATTTGTGTAGATGGATTCTGCAATGCATAGAGGAGCAGAAGTTGGATGCAACCCCAATATTCACTAGAGAGTGGATTAATGTGAGCGATGAGAATATCATATACTTTGCATCTTTGCTTGAGAGAAAAGTGACAACTTGGGTGGCATTGTTTACCCTTGGTGGTTGGACTATCCAATGGGTGTAATTCCAAAGCAAGAGATAAAGTTACAGAACAATAAGTACTTCAACACTCGTGACTTTTGTATGGGGTTTGGATGTTATTGGTCCACTACCCAAGGTGACCCTTCATCAATAAGTTCATGGTGACTATATGACGTGGACATGGAATTTTGGTGATCGTGTGACAAGATAATGTGATTGGAGGTTTATTATGAAAGTATGAGATGCATGTCACACTACCACTTGGAATGTATTTTGGTTTTGAGGCTCCTTGAGTTGATTTGGTAGGTTACTCTCTCTAGACATTTCATTTTGATGTTTTGATTTGTGTGTTTCATGTACATAGTGGTGACATGACATGGGCATGGCATTTTGGTGATTGTGTGAGTAGATTATGTGATTGGAGGTTTACTATGTAGTATGATATGCATGTCACACTACCGCTTGTAATCTAGTTTGGTTTTGGGCCAGCTTGAGCTGATTTAAGGTTACTTTGACACTATGTGTATTATTTGGTATTCTTCACAGTTGGATATTCACTCAAACTAATTACAAATGGTGATTTTTCAAAGTTACATTTTAGTCCAATAAGAGAGTGCTTAAGTTTACATTCCCTCAACCGTAGAGATGCATGCATGCCGCATTTAATTGTTTGGTAATTGAAAGAATGCACAATCGGGTGTAGACTTTTCTCATTCCACAATGGTATTTTACGATATTGCTAGTGTAATGCAAGCATTAAAAAGATCAAAAGTAAAATTTCAATTGCAAAAGCTCAAAAACGGAAGCTTGCAAATGTAAAATCCCTTGTGGCTGGCAAGCGACTGCGCCAGAGGCTGAGAGTTACCATGGTAATTGATAGTATAGAGTCAATATCAGATGCCAGTAGGAAGATAAATAGGGTTTTGAGCTCTCTCTTACTCTCGAACTAGATCCTCTTCATCTCTAGATCTCATGTAATCCCAATATTCTGTAATCTAGATCTAGCCAAGAATTGTACTTGTATCTTGAGCCATTGGTTGATTTACTTTGTAAACCCATTAAGCTGAATCTCTTTCAGTGTTGCTTCGAGTTGTACTCTGTTTGGCTTTTGAATAATGCAATTCTGGTTCAAATGATTGTTTCCAATGTCGTTTCATTTCCAGTTCTAGTTATGTCTTTAAGTACTCTGAAGTCTGGTCTAAAGTCTTAAGTTTGATCTCAACTATCAACCACCAACCTAGAATAGCTATCTGAACACATCCAACTCATTCCATGCTCCCACAATGATCGCTCCAACCTTTGTTCTTGACCACTCCTTTCCTTGTAGATATTGCATGCAAACATGCAACTTGCATGTTTTGTGGAAAATGCTCCTGATGGATTCTGATGGTAATGCTGATGATCATATTGTGTGCAACCAGAGGATATGTATCTAATCTAAGTGTCTGAACATGCACGGTCTACAAACAGACTCACAAACTCACAAAAGTGCCATATCACTTCCTATTCTAGACTAACTTGACTGAACTGAACCCTGGTCATGTTGTAGCTTGTCCGCATTACCATAAGCATGGGGAAGCAATGCTTCTTCCCCATGCAAAAGCCATTTTTGTTGAGTTGGAATCAATCGCAAGGCACTAAGAGCTAGGGTATTTGCAGGATGAGGATACAAATCCCTATTTTTTGTAGGACAAGGTCAAATTTTCTTATCCTTGCTAGTTCTAGATAGTGCAAGGCACTTGATGCCGTCATTATAGCAAAGGGATCATCCATTTATTTTTGTTGAGTCACATGCAAGGCATGCAAGTAAGGTGGTTTCATTCCACCCAAGTAGTTTTTACACTTTCACTACGATTCAAGAAACTCTATCAAGGACATTGTTGCCACCTAATGCTCAATTATTTTCTTGATAGTTGCCAATAGGGATTTAAAAAGTGATATTCGCATGCATGTGAGTCATGGGATTACTTTAGAATAGGTAAGATCTTTCTTGTTTCAAGTGATTTTTATGGATGACTCTCCTCTTGAAAATCTTGCAGGAATTACCCATGGCTTCAACCTTCAACTCAATAGCACTTGAGGCTAATATATTTTTGTTTACTCATTGCATATGATTGCAACGGTAGTCACTACACACATCATTGGTTTTATGCACAAGGTGCATGCCCTACAGAAGTTGCTTCTCTAGGTTACAAGCATGGTTCATCTAATTAGGCAACTAGTCCATGTGATAACATGAACCTTCTAAGAGAGACTCAAGGTAGGTACTCTATTGTTTCCATTGCAGTTTTGTGGACTTGCCCCACACATTCGTGATTGAGTTATGCTGATCAGACATATCTGTTAAATCTATGCAATCCATATCTTCTTGATCTACAAGTGTGGGTGGATCCTCATATATATGATGTGTAGGTAGGGTTTATGATCATGAAACCAACACTTCATGCACTAGCATGGTTTATTTAAAGGCCCCTCTAGAGAAGATGCAAAATGGATGCTTGAAAAAATTTCCAAAACTTCTCAAATCTTCTCCACACATTTCATCACTTACGGTCCAATTGATTCTCTATTGAGTAATTGAGGATAGTTTTTATCCCTTCTGGAGGGATGTTATGAGATTGGGCACCCTCTTGTTGTATGTGGTTAACTACAATTGGAATAGCTAACGTATGATGGTTAATTATTGTCCCGTCTTTTTATTTTTATTAATATTGAGTTGATGCTACATAGATTGGAGCTCTGGGAGTAGAGGACAAGATGTCAACAATGAATCATTATCTCACTCATTCTCATATGTATTTTGTTTTAGTTTCTTTGCCAATAAGCCACTATGGCTCGCTTGTAAATAATTAGTGAGAACTCACACTATAGAGGGTCATGTAATAAGTGGTATCCACTACTCAAAAACTAAAGTGGAACTAAGCATAAATAGGGGCCTCTAATTTTTGGCACCAATAACCAATAAATAAAATTAAACACCAAACTCCACAAGAGGTATCATGGAGTTTGATGCTACAATCTTTAGGCCATTCATGTGCAAGATCCCTCTCTCTCCTCTCCTATGCTATGTTGTGTGCTCTCAAATCTAGTCTACATCTTCTTCCCTTACAATCTTTCACTATCAATTCTATATTGTGTGTGTGTTTTTTTCTTTTGTGCACGCATGCATGCATGTGTGTGTGTGGTGTCTTAGTCTATGTGTGTGTCCTTGGGTTTTGGGAGAGATGGTGAGAGGTTGATGGGTATGTGTGTGAGAAAATCGAAATTGTTGAAGCAAGTGTTCTCTCAATCCACTCCCAATAATTTTTTAATTGACAGTCCTTAACTAAAAGGATTACCAAACTAGAAGGCCGTTTGCAAAGGGCTGAAATAAGAGTGTGGTCTACCCCAACCACCATCTACAAATTACAAGGGGAACAACTCCATTATTCAGAACACACAATTTGAATCATACATCCTGATAAAATTTTGTAGTTCAATACCTGTATAGCAAGCATCAAACGCTACATGCAAAATGCGATTGTTCCTTTATTCTGTGTATGGCTTGTATGGTTGTGCAACATCCGTGTAGCTTCTTCATCGTGGAGTTCTCGACATCCATATTCTCCACCAAGCTCAAAAAGCCCCTGCACTCCAAGCATCAATAATGTTGCAATACTAGATATGATCTCATACTCTAATGTTACTACGCTCACCTTTCTAGATGCCACCAATAAACGTGCATTCTCAACCACTACGAGAATGGCTTCTCTTGAGTTTGAATAGATGCCTCCATCAATGACACATCGCCCTTGGTCAATATGTCAACCAAGCGACATTTTTTGCAATGTATCATTGGACACCATCTCAACAATAAGTTTAAAAAAAGTGCATTCAAAAGCAAATGACACTGACTCTACAAGACTAATGCATGCTCGTGCAACCTTGGACACAGGGGTTCAGTTTGCAACCCTTCTCTCCTCAATCCACAAAAGAAATACATTTCCAAAAAAACTCCGTTCCATTCTCGAGATTGACTATGACTGCAATCTCCAATCCCTTACACACAAAAAAGTTCTCAATCTCTTTCACAGCCATATCATAGCTTTCCTTGTGATCATCTTTGTTCAAAAGGTACTCTCTGTTCCCCTTGGCAAGAAATGTCTACTTTTTGAGCCAATACATTGCATGAACTCTTCCTACAAACAATACAAATCATAAAGACAAAGTGATTTTCAAGAAAAACAGCAAGAACTCACCTGATTCATGTGTATTATAAATTTACCATTATCTTGCACAATAGTTGTGCTAGCAAAGACATAGGTAGTCTAATCCATTTTGATCGATTCATTGCCATGCCACAAACTGCCCTCTTAGCTTTTTCCCTATCCGCTTCGTTGAATTTTTTCAATAAGGATTGTGAGTCAACAAGCACTAATTTTTGCATCATAAAGATATCGTGGGTAGTGTTGTGAGGCACATAGACTCGTGTAACCCTATTTTTAAATGTAAAATTTTACTAACAATTCAAAACTCAAATGCACCAATAGAATTGTGAAGGAACTTACTTGTTGATCATGCCGCGCACTAACAAAAATTATGCCATCTCCTCTAGATCAAACTTCACAATTGTGCACTCAACCTTCAGGGTGGAGAAAATCCAACCGCTCTCGTAATGCCCAATATTTCCATGCATGGAGCCAATGATTACCATCCCATACAATGAACATTTTTACCTCCATGTGAGAGAGCTCGAGAATGTCTCTAATTTGGTCATCAAACGTAGCCGACATCACTAACTCTCTTCCATAAGTGCCACACCTATTAAATGGTATAAGATATTGCCCAAGAAAAGCTTTGACACAATGAAAGAAGCTATTATGGGCTGGTAATCTCTTTCAGCTATAGACGTTGGTGCAGCCAAAGTTGGTCGAAGCTAAGAGATGGTCTATGCTAGGTAGAGGCAGCAGTCAAGTGCAGTGCAGAAGGCTAGGGCAGGTGCCAAGGCCCTAGGTAGCCAAAGGGTACCAGGAATGTATGCTTAAAGCGGTTTTTTAGGCCAAAAGGGTAGCAGGATAGTCCAGATGGGATGGCAGGTCAAGCTGTCTGAAATGACAAATCAGTATCCTAGAATGTAGTGTTTAGTGTGCTCTAGAAGCCGGTCCAAACGGCTCGTCAAAGAGAGCCCCAGTGCTCAAGATATTGCGGTTTAAAGGTAAAGTGTGTAGCAGATCCCCGACGGATAGGACAGTTGGGGACAAGTGGACCGAGCTAATGTCAGTACATACATATGTAGTGCTCGAGTTGTGGAGCATGCTTGTCTTCTCGGATCGCAAATCAGAGCTCTGGATAGCAAGTTAAGGTCAGTTGCAGATTTTTCGGGGGCCGGGTCTGAGCCCATTTGACCGCACTTGAAAATGCACCATCTGGCATTGTTTCGGCCTCACCAAGGTTCTTGGTGGAAGTGTGTATCATGTGAAGTTAGCAAGAGTCGACAGTATGTCAATCGGATACTCGGTCAGCTCGATGCGGCAGCACAAAGGCGGGAGGTAACGCCAAGAGGAAAGTGGCAGATGCTTTTTTGGTTTTTTTGCGGCCTCGAATGACGCCATTGAAGATCTCAAAAGGGGATGAGAGACAGGTGATTTGGTGGAGGGGAATGAGGAGTTTTATTGGGTTTTTACTGCTTGGAGCTCGGGTCCATAAGCAAAATGGGAGCTTGACCCAAGGAGGGCCATGAAATTGACCTAAAATAGAGTTTCCTTTACAAATCTCTTATGGAAAAGGGGGGGAAAAGTGAGTTTAGCAAGCGATCGACGGGCAGCCGCCACGTGGCAGGCTTTTGCCCCACATGCGGACGCGTAGCTGCTAAGGTCGGGGTATAAGTGTAGGAGGATGGCACTTCAAAGGGAATCAAGATGGAGCGAGCTCTTGGCGATGGTGCCCGTGTTGGTGGCAGAGCGCTAGCGCTGCGTTGGCCAACGGACGGTTTTGGCCGATGAGGTAGCACACGAGGTAGCGCGCCCACGTGTGAGAGGGCATTGGTTGATGATGAAATGGCGCCCGACTTAGGGGTGGTCCCGCGGCCCCGAAATCTTGAGGAAGGGAAGAGAGGCAATAGCGACATCGCTATTGCCCTCCCCCCCTGTAAAAGGAAGCTCCCACAGCAAAGTAAGCGAGCGAGAGAGAGAGAGAGAGAGAGAGAGAGAGAGAGAGAGAGAGAGAGAGAGAGAGAGAGAGAGAGAGAGAGAGAGAGGGCGGACAAGTGTGTGGAGCTAAGCCAAGGCCAGCCAAAATGAAGGCCAAGCGAACAAACCAAGTCGAGGACAAACCAAAGATAAAGGTTGAAGCCAAGCCAAGTGAAAGGGTAAAAATGAAGGGCAAGGCCAAAAAAGAGCTAGAGAGGAGTCGGATAGAGAAAAAGTGAGAGTCAAAGTCAATCATGTGGAGCAGTGCAAGGTTGAGGCCACAAAGGGTAAAAATGAAAGATAAAAAATAAAAAAGCTAGGAGACAATAGCGACATCGCTAATGCCCCCCCCCCCCCCCCCAAGTGCAAAGAGTGAAGAAGAGAGAGATAGAGCAAAGCGGTGCCCCCTTTCCCAAAAATGCCAATTCAAGGTGCCAGGTGGACCAATTAAATTGTAAATTCCCAAATTAAAGGCCCCCCCTATAAAAGTAAAAAATGGATCAAATTAAGGGCTTTTTTTTGGCTTTTGGAGTGCCGTTTGAAGCCTGCAAAGTGGAGTTCTCTAGCAAGCTAGCCCCTTTGTAACTTTTGCTTGAAAATGACCATGGTGATGGAAGTGCCAGCCCATGTATATGTTTTTTGAAGTGCAATCAAGACACAGTTGCCTCCCGTGCTGTTATTTTCCCTTCCCCCCTTTTGTTTCTCCTATTTTCATGGTTCTCCTCGGTGTCGACTATGTGGAAATGTGTGCCCCCCCCGGACCGACGGTGTTTTGAGTGAGAGAGTGAGATTGAGTGTCTGTGTCCCTGTGTAAGGGTGGAGACAGGCAGTGGTGGTAGGTGTATCTTGTGTGGTGGTTTGTTGAGTGTGTGAGCAGCGATAATTGAGCAGGCGGTGGTCTGCTAGTGTAAAGTGTTTCTTTGAAGGTGTTTTCTGAGAGGATAGGGGTGTTGTGAATACCCTGAGCTATAGAGAGGCCCCTTTGTTTGTGTTGGGTGTGTTCCCCCATTCCCCCTCTCCACGTGGTGAGTTCTCCCACACAATCATCATTTGTTCTAATGGCCAAATTGGCCAGAAGATGACAAAGAGGGATTTGTGGCAATCGGTGATTGTATGGCACAACATGTGCATCAATCCAACCTAAAGAAATATGGCTATTAACCATAGATCCAAAGAGATCGGTAAGAGGGCCATTACTCGTGTTTTGTGCTTCTATGGACGTCAATATGACTGCACCCTTCGATGAAGGTATGTGTGTAATCACAATACATACGCTCTAACTCTGGATGTGTTGCAAGAGAGGAACCGTTCTTTTGAGTGGTGTGGATTGGGATTTCTTCTTGGCAGTCCACTCTTTTAGACTACTTCCTCGTTAGAATTGGTATTTTTTTTATAATAGGGGTGCCAAAAAAAAAAGAGTGTGAATTTGGTGGGTGACGGATTAAAATATAGGAGGAGTAAGCTTATGGCTTTGAGGGAAAGTGGAGAGTGAGAATGAGAAAAAAGAAATCTGCAAGGGATACCCCCTTTCATGGGGGCAGGGGGAGGGGGGGAGGAAAGGTTTGAGAGAAAAGAGAGTGAAAAAATAACGAGCAAAGGTTATAGCAAAGGGAGAAGGGAATGGTAGCGGAATGAAAAAGAGCAGCGTCTTTGGAGTTCTCTAACCCTTATGGCTTTGAAGAGAAAGGTGGAGAGTCAAAGTGAGAAAAAACAAATGGCAAGGGGGGAGTCCTTTCCTTGTGGGGGTTTTGGTTTGGGGGGGGGGGGGGGGGCAAAGGTGTAGTGGAAAAGAATGAATCGAGTGATGAACTTGTATGCAACCGTGGCCAAACCACCTCTCCATATCATGCAGCCAATAGATCTCGGTTGGATCTCCTCGTCGTCAATCTCCTAGCATATACTGCCCATCGGATGGACACGAGAACACACCGCACACAAAAAAACACTGAAGAGGGTGTGTTTGTGGTCCAAAGGGGGAGCTCTAGCCATAGAGAGACAGATCATAGTGTAGAAAACCCCAGAGAGGGGCGATCGATGTGGAGAGAGAAAACGCTAGAGAGAGAGGAAAATTGCAGGCACATAGAAAATGCTAGGTAGTAGAAAACGCTAGAGAGAGGAGAGTGCCCCAAACGCTAGATCTCTACACTAAATAACATGCCAAAAGTACAAGGGGGTGGTCTGCAGATACACACAAACTGTAAGTTTACCCTGCCTATTGCAAAAAACCCACGATCCTAATAAATGGCATAAAATGCTAATAAATATGTAAACTCACTGAAAATGAAGTGGGACACATATTTAGTAGCAGATCTACAAAGACTCCAGACTCTGACCCTAGGAAATCGTAGAAACGAGGGTCCCGCCTCACGCCAGCCTACCGGGTGAGAAACACAGTGAAGTGCAGTGCCGTGAACAGGTATGTCTACCTCAAGTATGGCCAAGCACAACCACAAAATAGTCCTCACTCCCTAATCTAATCCTGGGAGATATTGGAGCTACCACCTAACAAATTTCTAAACTCTAACACCTCCTCTCAGCTCTTGGACAAGAAACGAGTCCAAAGGATCTGGCATGAGAGGATACTATCACCTGTGTAAGAGGTTTGGTAAAGATGTCAGCAAGGTTATTCGGAGTCAGTCGGATAGAGCCAAGGCTTGGTCTTCTCTCGAACAAAATGCTACTGTATCTCTATATGCTTGGTCCAGGCATGGAACACCAGGTTCCTTGCAATGGCTATACAACTTTGGTTGTCTGAGTACATAATGGTTGTCTAATAGGGATCTCCCATCTCCAAAAGTAACCTCCGCATCCACATTGACTCACATGTAGCACTACAATTAGCACAATACTTTGCCTCTATGGAAGATAAGTAAATTGTTGGTTGTTTCTTGTTGATCCATGAAATTGCTCTTGATCCAAAAGAGAAGTTATAACCTGTACTCGACCGACATCCATCTAGATCTCCACCCCAGTCTGAATCACTCCATCCTTGTAGAATGATCTGGGAGTTTGTACCTCCAGTTGCATAGTGTATCCCTGAAAACTTGGTCGCCTTCAAATACCGTAGGATCTGAAGAGCCTACTCCAAATGTAACTTGGCGGGTTTCTACATGAAAGAATTGAGAAGACCAACCAGGAAACTGACATCAGATCGTTGAGAACCCAAATGAGAGAACCAACTAGTTTATAAAATTGTGTAGCATCTGGTACAATATGGAGATCAAACTATGGCAACTTTTGATTGGGATCCATGGGAGTTGAGATAGGGTTGTGCTCAGTCATACCAAATGCTTCCAACAATTCTTGGATATACCGCTATTGAGAGAGGAAGATTCCCCCCTCTATCTGCCAAACCTCCAATCCAAGAAAATGATGAAGAAAGCCAAGATCTGTAATCTCAAATTTCTTTGCCAAGGTTGTCATAACATTGCGGATGTGCACAACATGGCTACGTGTAATCACAAGATCGTAGATGTAGAGGATAACAAGTGTCACTAGTTCTCCCAAATGGTAAATGGAGTGTCCTAGAAAGAATGAATCAACTTTTTGGTACCACACTTGAGGGGATTGCTTTAGGCCATAGACGGCCTTAAGCAACCTACAAACCATGTCACAAAGTCTAGATCCTCAAACCATAGAGTTTGTTCCACATAAATCTCATCTCCATTGAGAAATGTCAAAACAACATCCATCTGAAAAACCAGCCACCTAAAAAAGGCAACAAGGGAAAAAAAATCCGAATGGTCACCATCCTTGCGGTCGGTGCAAAGGTCTCCTCGTAGTCTACACCGGCAAAGCCTTTGCCAATGAGTCTTGCCTTGTGCTTGTCCAAAGAACCATGAGATTTGTACTTGGTCTTGTAGACCCATTTGACACCAATCACTTTTTGCTTGGCAGGACATAGAACCAACACCCAAGTGTTGTTCTCCTTGATGGAATCAAGTTCTTTTGGTATAGCCAACTTCCACTTTGGTTTGTGAAAGTGCCTCCTCAACTTCAAGAGGATCTTTATTTTGGATCATTGTAGACATCAAAGCATAGTTAACTTGTAAAGGCTCATCTACCTCAGCAAGTCAATGTTGTTGAGATCGTCATTTAGTATTGGCTTCATGCCAATTGGTTGGAAATTCTGAAGTTTATGAATCTAGCAACGTCTCCAATAGCCACTTCGGTAACTTGTCGATCGTGCTCCTCAAGGAGGAACTACTCGTATATATGGCTCTAACTCTACACTATGATGAGATCCATTGTCATATGCATCATTGGGAATGGGTGCATGCTCCTCCAAATCCCGAGGGACAAGCGTAGGAGAAGAGGGATCATCAAGAGGAAAATCAAAATCCACATCTCCAAGTATTGGCAAATTGGGGGTCATTGTGGATCATAGAGTTGATATCCCTTGAAAAGGGAGTTGTAGCCGACAAAAAACCACAACTCCATTCTCTGAAGGTGAGTTGGTATTCACAAGTTCTTGCTTGATGCCATGGTCCACACAAAACTGAATAAAAGCATTGAAAGTAAACTCCCCACTTTTCTTTGATCAAATATTCTTCAACAATTGATTGTTTTCCTTCTCCACAAGAGAATGCCAATTCTTGAAGAGTCCAAATGCCTCTTGTGATGTAGAAAGTATACCAAGTAAAGCGGCTAAAATCATCCATCGATAATGTGAAATAAAGAGCCTTGCCGAGGGAAGGGATCTGCATAGGTCCAAAAAGGTTGGTGTGAACCAACTCCAATACGGAAATGTCTCATCGTGGAGCAAGCCTCTAAATATATTCTTGATGTTGCTTCCCACGAATGCAAGTAATGCATTTCCCATGCTTACTCCTAACATATGGTAAGCCTGTAAGTATTTGCTCATGAAAATAAAGTTGAAGAGCATCATTGCTCAAATCACCAAATCTTGAAACCAGTCCGTGCCGACGTGGACCTGTTCTAGGCCTCTTCAGGCTGGTTCAACACGCTATACATAGCACACTACACAATGATGTTTTTTTTGTATTTTTAATAATATGGGCAACAACACACAGTCTAAACCACTCCACACCGGCACGGACTGGTTCCAACACGGAGCAAGTAAGAGACGTGGTGGGGTTGATGATACTAGAAATGGTGGTGCAACAGAGAGGACTAATGCTGGGGGTGAAGGGGGCCAAATGTAGGGATGTAGGCCTACAGTGCCTTCACTAGGCAAGGCACTGATGAAGCTTTTTCCGTGCAACCCTTTTGGCAAAGCCTTTGCAAACAGTTGGGCACCTGAGCACCAGCTATTAATTTCCATCGACTACTCCCATGTCTCCCTCTCTCTCTCGACCGCTCCTTGGTCCCAGGTACATACTCTCTCTCTCTCTCTCTCTCTCTCTCTCTCTCTCTCTCTCTCTCTCTCTGCCCCCCCCCCCGCCTCCCCCCCCCGAGCCCTTAGCTTGCAAGATGTTGAGTTCGAACACATTGCCATGCAATCGTAGGCTCTCAATCGACTTCGGCCTACATATCTTGCCATAATGCTTCTCGACAACCCCTAGTTGGTAGGTGTTGTCATCTCTACATTGGTCACCTCAACCTCTTTCGTGCTCAAACAACATACATAGGGGCGAGCTTCTAATGTGGTGAACGGCCATTGGTTTGCACAAAGTCAATGAACTTTCAGACCCACCATCCTTAAGAATAGTGTATGTTTTCCAAACGCGTTGCACTATGAAGATCCTTTCTAAACCATGTCCACGTCTTTTGCAATTTGAACAAGGCCTTACAATATATATTTCCCACTTTTGATTTGGACCCATGTCCCATAGTAGATTTATAGATTTAGTGGGTTTTATTTTTGAATAAGTGTTCCACTACTCTTTCGAGTTCCACTTTGATTTTTCAATCGCGAAAAAGAAAATCCACATGTGCTTAGCAAAAATCACAAGCTTAGCTCTTACTATGCTGAACAATCTTTCACACTTTAATTGAATTTTGATATGGAGTCAATAATCCCCCCAATTCTCCTTGTTTAGTTGGTCATTGTACTTTGCATGTAGCCTAGTTTTGGCTAGGTAAGATTTGTCCACCTTTGCACATGGTGTGAAAAAATAGAGTTTCCTTTGAATTGTAAATACATACTTTTGGTAGTGAAAGTAAATAGATTGACAATTCACCTCATCTGGATCTACTTAATTCACGATTTCAAGGTCTAAGATTTAAAAAGTATTCATGTATGTATGCACTTTTTGCTACTAGATTAATGCTCACGAAAGTCATTTGTTGGAGCATCATCTATGTCAATAAATAAGGCCGATTGTTAATTGTGAATCTTGGCAGCGCCATTGGCCCTATTCCACTCTTCAAAGTTCCTTTGTTTTTCAATGGTGATGTTTGAACTATCTCCATGAACTTGCTATTTCTTTGGAGTTCTCAAAGATTCGACAGTTCCTTGATTTCCAAATGTGTATGAAGTAACAATATCTCACAACTTGTGTAGCAATGAGTAGTACATGGCGTTTGAACGCCTTCCCTCCCATAAAGATGAGATCGTTCTTGAAGAATCCTATTTTCTAGTTCTTTTGGACACATTTGCAAATCTTCCCTACAAGACCACAAATCATCGGATACTCCTTGAAAAGGTGAGGGAGGTCTTCACAAGCCATTCTACATTGCGAGCATCTATCTAGGCAAGTTTCCCTAGCAAGAACCTTCACTCCAGTTGGCATGGCTCCCTAAAGCACCTTCCTTAAGAAAACTTTCATCCCATGCTCGTTAAACACAAAACCCTATTAAGCAAGTCCATAGAAAATCTTTTTTGTGAAAAAAAAAAATTGAACTATATCTATGAAAAAGGTGAAAGTTTTCCAAAGTTTCATTCGGCCACATTCTTGAAGGTGATAAAACAAAAGCTTGAGCCTATAATGCTACTCTTATATTATTGTGCCAAAACAACAATAATATAAGTGTAACATGCTTCGTCCTCCTTGTGGGGTATTAACTAAGGGTTACCATATGGTATTACATAAGCCTCCAATAAGGGGGTTTTATAAGGCAACAAGGATAGATGTAACAAAGAAGGATCTTGTATATTTGGGGTCAAAAAGGCAACTTTTGTGCATGCAAGTCACGTCTCCCTAGTACTACTAGTGAATCCCCCTCACCATCACATGGATACTCTCAACGAAAATAAATTTATTGAGAGACGTGCTCGTTTTTTTTGTTGCTCAAAAAAACTCGCTCGCCATCTTGTAAGACTCAAAACCTCTTGGATTATTGATGCTTCGAGATGCGTGCACACATAAATATTAACTAGACTTTAGGGCTTTAAGCATAGAATATGTGAGTGCTTCTAACCAATATCTTTCCATGAGATCAGTATCAAAGTTATGCATCTAGTCTAATGTTAGTAGTTTTAATTATTACAAATCTACTAGATAGTATTTATTAATATATCTGTATCATATGATGTTGTGATCACATAAGTACTCTGTAAAACTTGTCCATTTTGAGCTTCAAAATGATAATATGCACCACGCTCTTCCTATTGTCATGGTGGGGATGGTTAACAGTGAGGTCAATGGTATGATTGGGATATTGTGGGGATGCTTTGCATGTGCATGACAATGGATATTGTGGGGATGTAATGAACATACATGCATATCCTATGGCATGCTCAATGGCAAGAGTTTCCAAGCTGGCAACATTAGAAGCTTGTATGGACAAACCCGAAATCCTATGTGCTAGTGTGTGCAGGTTCATTATACTACCATATGTATAAGGGAGTTACTATTGACAAAATGGGTATTTCCTATCGTATTTTGTGCATTTGAGGGCTTCACATGTCCTGCCACAAGGGAAAAACACCTAATAGACACCGTAGACAAGGCATTTGAAATGGTTGAAATAATAAGGCCCTCCCAACTTTTTTAAGGGTATCTTTATATGTGTGTGTGTGTGTGTGTGTGTGTGTGTGTGTAGAGAGAGAGAGAGAGAGAGATAAATTAAGCATGATTACAAGTATTGAATGAACAAATCAGTGAATGCACTGAGACCTCTCTGTTGTAAATTAGGCAAAAATTATGCAGTGCTCACACGAAAGCGCTAGATATGCAACCAATCAAAAGAAAGGGGTAGAGATGTTGTGTTTAACTGCATTCCAAATGTCAAAGCCGATGTCATAGCAACTCCAATCTTAATCAAAGCTTTCTTAGTTGTATTGGGTGTTATAACCCTAAACTATGTGATGATGTGTACCGCAACTTATCCCGCATGCAAGAAAAAGGATGAGATGCAAGAAATCACGAGAGAAGATGTGTGTGTGTGTGTGTGTGTTGGGGGGGGGGGGGCGGGGGGGACACTCGTAATTGACGGTGCCCTTATGGTGCACATGAGTGCATAAGATGATTCATAGGGCCTCCTTCCTTGCTTTGCTAGGGTTACTATCATTATTTCAATGGAGAGACTCATATAAGAGAAAGATTTTAGTTAATAAGGAGCACAAAGTGGGGACACAAAAAAAACACCACATTTTCTATGGCCGCAATAACGTGCAAGTTACATCTATAATAAAGATAATGGGGGAGGGAACCCCCCCCCACACATAGAAGCACGACGTTCATCCGACAAACACAAAGGCGGGCTGAGAGAGAGAGAGAGAGAGAGAAAGAGAGAGAGAGAGAGAGATAGAGAGAGAGCAGACTCAGTAGAGGCAGCCGACTGTTGATAGCTGAGCTTTCGCCCAGTGCTCTCTGAGCGCGGACACACACACACACACAGAGAGCAGACTCAGAGGCGGGCTCACTGTAGCCTGCACTTGCGCTCGAAAAGAGAGAGACGTCTCTCTCTACGTCCTTTCTCATTAACTTGGACCCTGCCTCCGTCACATTTATGCCGAAACCATAACACACACACACACACACACAAGGTCGTCAGTAGTAGCAGGCGGTGAATAGACAGTGCCTCTTTGTGTGCGAGCTACATGCCTGTTTGTGTGTGTTTGCGTGGATTGCAGACAATGGTCCGGCAAAATCATTTTTTCCCAAACTTACGTAACTCCTTTCCTTGAATTTGCCAAGAGGAAATTTTAGAAACTTAGGTTTATTTTTTGGGTTTTTACACTGTTTTACTCTATCTTGGTGTGGAATTTCTCCTTTTCCCCTTGCCTTGAACCGGCAGTTTTGATATTAAAAACGGCACGACATTAAGATGAGACACATTTTTCCCGAACACTCGTTGTAGGCCAGTGGGCATCGAGAGGAGAACCGTAGGTGTTGGAGGAGGAGGGGATCCCAGTGTCGCCCGTTTACAGAATTCACCGGCGGAAGGAAGGAAGTTTTCAGACTAAGGGACGGACCCATCGTATCACTTCTCCCATTACATTTTGTGTGTGTGTGTGTGTGTGTGTGTGGGGGGGGGGGGGGCGGGGGTGCTAGAGACCATATCTATATGTAAAGAGATATATATACTAAGTATTACAGGGGAAGGGATTCCAGCTCCCTCCCTCGGACACGTGGCGAAAGGAGGTTACTCCGGCAGTGAATTCTGCAGTCAGCGATCGCATGTGCACAAGCGAACAACGAGAGAGAGAGAGAGAGAGAGAGAGAGAGAGAGAGAGAGAGAGAGAGAGAGAGAGAGAGAGAGAGAGAGAGAGAGAGAGAGAGAGAGAGAGAGAGAGAGAGAGCTTTACATGTGCGTCCGGGGCTTGCTTTTATAATTTGACTGCGTTGGATTCCTCGGCGGTTCGGTCCGGGGTGGTCTGTGCAACGTTGGAAGCACAGGTGTCGTCCGCCCTCTAGAGACTCCAGACTCCAGACTCTAGACGAGAGAGAGAGAGAGAGAGAGAGAGAGAGAGAGAGAGAGAGAGAGAGAGAGAGAGAGAGAGAGAGAGAGAGAGAGAGCTTTACATGTGCGTCCGGGGCTTGCTTTTATAATTTGACTGCGTTGGATTCCTCGGCGGTTCGGTCCGGGGTGGTCTGTGCAACGTTGGAAGCACAGGTGTCGTCCGCCCTCTAGAGACTCCAGACTCCAGACTCTAGACGAGAGAGAGAGAGAGAGAGAGAGAGAGAGAGAGAGAGAGAGAGAGAGAGAGAGAGAGAGAGAGAGAGAGAGATAGATAGATAGATAGATAGATAGTTATATTATCGTCCTGGGAGGTCAAATATGACCTATGGGACCAAATGAACATGTCACGTGGTGTGAGTGGAGTTCATAAGTGACTCTCGATGCTCAAAAATGGCTGAAATGAGCGTCGCAATAGAGAGTCCACATCGTGATTGGGAGAGGAAGGTATGTAGGGAGAGATCATGGCTGAATATATGGGGAAAAGAAGACCTAATGTGGTTAAAATCTGAGCACTCAAGTAGTGTGTGGTACTCACTCTCTCGCACTTGACGAGGGCATAAGGTGCAAAGTCGATGACACTCCTCGCTAGTGCCCCAACGTCCTGTCTCGCAGTGTAGAGAATGGGAGCTAAGACGAATGGAGGCAATGGTGCGGATTGCACTCAACGGGATGGGCTCAAGGATGTAGGAATGGGTTCGGTTACCTCGTTCCGAGAAGAAGAGAGATTTGTAGAGAGAGTGAGAGAGAGAGAGAGAGAGAGAGAGAGAGAGAGAGAGAGAGAGAGAGAGAAGAGAGAGAGATGAATGAAATGGTGTATTAACATCTTCGCGAGAGCGAAAGCGAGGAGGGGGGGGGGGGGAGAGAGAGAGAGAGAGAGAGAGAGAGAGAGAGAGAGAGAGAGAGAGATGAATGAAATGGTATATTAACATCTTCGCGAGAGCAAAAGTGAGAGCGAAAGCGAGGAGGGGGAGAGAGAGAGAGAGAGAGAGAGAGAGAGAGAGAGAGAGAGAGAGAGAGAGAGAGAGAGAGAGAGAGTGAGAGTGAGAGGAAGAGGGAGAGCAAGAGAGAGAGAGAGAGATGAATGAAATGGTATATTAACGTCTTCACCAGAGAGAGAGAGAGAGAGAGAGAAAGACAGAGGAAGAGGGAGAGCGAGACAGGGAGCTTTAGAGAGAGAGAGAGAGAGAGAGAGAGAGAAAGACAGAGGAAGAGGGAGAGCGAGACAGGGAGCTTTAGAGAGAGAGAGAGAGAGAGAAGAAGAAGAAGAAGAAGAAGAAGAGAGAGAGAAGGAGGAGGGGAAGAGAGAGAGAGCTAGAGAGAGAGAGAGAGAGAGAGAGAGAGAGAGAGAAAGAGAGGAATAGGGAGAGCAAGACAGAGAGCTTTAGAGAGAGAGACAGAGAGACAAGAGAAGATGGGGGAGCGAGAAACAGAGCTAGAGAGAGAGAGAGAGAGAGAGAGAGAGAGAGAGAGCCGCAGATAGAAAACGACACGATATTAAGTTGAGACACATTTTTCCCGAAGTAGATTGCGATTGGGGAGACAGAGATAGAGAGAGGACGAGGGAGAGCAAGAAAGACAGTTAGAGAGAGAGAGAGAGTGGGACACTGGGGAGATAGAGGAAGAGAGAGAAGGAGGGAGAGCGAGAAAGACAACTATAGAGAGAGAGAGAGGGACACTGGGGAGATAGAGGAAGAGAGAGAAGGAGGGAGAGAGCGAGAAAGACAACTATAGAGAGAGAGAGAGAGAGGGACACTGGGGAGATAGAGAAAGAGAGAGAAAGAGGGAGAGAGAGAGAGAGAGGATGAGAGGGAGCGAGAAAGAGAGCTAGAGAGACAGAGGGAGAGAGAGCCGCAGATAGAAAACGGCACGATATTAAGTTGACACATTTTTCTTGAAACTGCTCACAACAGAGATTTTGAGGTTGATTGACATTGGGGAGAGGGAGAGAGAGAGAGAGAGAGAGAGAGAGAGAGAGAGAGAGAGGAAGAGAGAGACTAAGACAGAGAGCTTTAGAGATAGATAGATAGATAGATAGTTCTATTATCGTCCTGGGAGGTCAAATATGACCTATGGGACCAAATGAACATGTCACGTGGTGTGAGTGGAGTTCATAAGTGACTCTCGATGCTCAAAAATGGCTGAAATGAGCGTCGCAATAGAGAGTCCACATCGTGGTTGGGAGAGGAAGGTATGTAGGGAGAGCTCATGGCTGAATATATGGGGAAAAGAGGACCTAATGTGGTCAAAAGCTGAGCACTCAAGTAGTGTGTGGTACTCACTCTCTCGCACTTGACGAGGGCATAAGGTGCAAAGTCGATGACACTCCTCGCCAGTGCCCCAACGTCCTGTCTCGCAGCGTAGAGAATGGGAGCTAAGACGAATGGAGGCAATGGTGCAGATCGCACTCAACGGGATGGGCTCAAGGATGTAGGAATGGGTTCGGTTACCTCGTTCCGAGAAGAAGAGAGATTTGTAGTTTGGGGCAACGTGTGTGGTGTAATGGCTGAAGCGAGAACCTCCGGATTTCTCCCAAGCCATGATACATTGGCGTTGTAAGAAGGCCTCATTAACTTGGGAGTCGATCGACGCATCCTTGACCAAGTGACATACATCCCATCTTCCAAACCATTTCTTGATATCAAGCATCCACCCCGAACTTAGTATTTTGCTCTTGCATGTCTTTTGAACCTTTTGACTTGCTTCATATGCGATTCTAGGAAGTCGATGCAAAGGGCTACGTTGTGTCTTACGCATGTACTCCACAACCCTTTCCATGCCCAAGACCTCAATGGGAAGCGATCCGGACTCAAGAAGTAAGAGCATGTAGGGTGTTTGTGTCTTGACTTGGAGAAGTTGGTGAGAAAACGCTTTTGGACATTCTCAAACTCTTTCCAAGTAGACTTCCCGATGCTTCCACCCCACACCTCCACTCCATAAAGAAGCACCGGTGTCACCAATGTGTCAAAGAGGTACTTTTTGAGAGCCCAACACTTGATCTCTCCTGCATTGCACATGTTCTCAAATGCATAATAAGCCCTCTTTCCGGCTTCCAAGCGACGCATTGCACAATCCTTCCATTTATGATTGGATGGAACCTCAAGGCCAAGGTACTTGAAGTGATCTACCACTTCAAGTTTCTCATTGTTGTATACAATGCATGGATTTTCGTCATTGAGGGTCTTTACAAGCATAACCTTGGTTTTGGATCCATTCACGATGAGCCCGCTCTGTAGGCAAAAGCGTTCCAAGACACTCATAAGCTTTTGTGCATCTTCTAAGGTATGTGCCAAGAGCACTACATCATCGGCATAAAGCAAAAGCATGATCACCGCATTTCCAATCTTAACCTCTTCTATGCCTTCTTGCTGCATAAAATCAAGAACCATGTATTCCAATTCATCAATGAGTAGCCCAAAGAGGGTTGGGGAAAGTGGGCATCCTTTTTTGACACCAATAGTGCTTGCAAAAAATTCTGAAATTCCATCTCCCATACGTAATCGACATATCACTTTTTGGTAGATGCGAAAGACTGCATGCATAAATTCTCTCGGCACTTGAAGGCTTTGCATACGTCTCCAAAGATTTCCTCGCGGTACCATGTCAAAAGCTTTCTTGAAATCCACAAAGCAACAATACAACTTTTTTCCTTTCAATCGAGACGCTTCCATAAGAACTCGAAGAGTGACAAGGTGATCAATAGTGCTATGATGCTTTCGAAAACCTGCTTGGCCAAGCGCACGTTTGCCATTCTTTTCAGCCCATTCACTTATCTTCATCTCCATGATACATCCAAATAACTTTGCCATCAAAGAACCAACCATTATAGTGCGATAGTTGTTCACATTGTTTACATCTCCTCCTTTGTGCAAAGGTTTCATCCAATTTGCACTCCAATCATGAGGCATGCCATACTGAAGTGCAAGGTTAAACATATCGCATATCCAATATCGTGTTTTCTTGCTTGTCCATTTAATCATTTCAGCCTTGACACCTTGAAGGTCACCTGCCTTGCGAGTAGCAAGTTTCTCAAGCGCGCGGCATACATCTTCAATGGTAAAGAAGGGAGACATAAATGGAAGGGAGCTACAACCCTCCATCTTATCAACATTGGGTTGCTCATAGAGGTTCTTACAATGCATATACATATCCTCAAGAGTCAAGTCACCAAAGCTCTCAACGCGCTTGCCTTTTAGATTTTGGCAAAACTTGCCACATGCATGTGCTTTCTCTTGTGCTAAAAGAAGTTGTTTTTCGACTTCCCACCTTCTCCTCTTCTTTTGAACAAGTGCTTTGTATGTGTGTGAACATTCCAAGTAAACTTCCTTGTCTTTGATTGCATCCAATCTTAGCAAGTGTTTTCGGGCTTGACTACATTCCATGTCAAACCATTTCTTCTTGGTGCTACCCTTCTTAGACCTTTTGCAAGACATGTGTTTCACCGAAAAGCATTCCTTCGCACAAGAGAAAATTACTTCTTTGAAAACTTTCCACTTGCATTCTAATGTTGGGCTCCCTTGATGCTCTATCATGCTTAACATTTGGTCCACCATATCAGCATATATAAGTGCTCGTTTGAAGTCTAGACGTAGGTACAAATGATTCACATCATGATTGGAGGCTACATGCTCGGGCCGTTTACCACACTTGAGGTCAATACATAACATCCTATGATCCGATTCCAGATTCCATTCACCAAGTGTAAAGCTTTGTATGCATTCTAGAGTGGCTTCTGAGAACAACATATAGTCAATCACGCTAGCACCATTGTGCTTTCTACATGTAAAGTCATTGGTGCCTTGCCATAGAGATACACCATTTGCAATGAGCATTCCGATACTATTGCACATATGTAGAAGTGACTTTCCATAGTGATCCAGTTCTTTTGCATCATTAGAACTTCGATTATACATGTATGAGTCATCCACTCTTCTTGATACATGCGGCATGTCGACTTGTTGTGTGTCGTGTTGTAACATATTTGTGCGAGCATTCATGTCTCCAAAAACAATGACTTCACCTTGATCCTTGTAATGAGCAATGTCTTCCTCTAGTTCAACAAAGGGCTGATCTCTATCCATATTCAAGCGAGCATAAAAGTTGGAGTCATAGTGAGGAATGTAGCAGCCGGCCACAAACATGACTTGACCATTTGGTGGGTTGATTTTCAGCCATAAGTAGCGTTTATACTTATCTTCTTTGACAATGGAAACATCTTTCAAACCCTTTTTGGTCATACATGCTACGCCTCCTTGGCCTCTTCGTTGCTTTGCATTTTTGGCCCACATCAAAGAATGTACATCGTATTTGTCAAATCCAAGAATTCGTTGCGCATCATGCTCCCATGTTTCGACAAGAAGTATCACATCGGAGTCATTGGTAAGCTCATCAATGCCAATTCCCGCATTCCATGGATACCCGTTACAATTCCAAAAGCTTATTCGCAAGCGTGAGTTGGTCTCATAGATCATGTGTCCCTATTTGTTGGGTGGACTTGCATCCTCCTCAAGTGACTTTTCTTCTTGAGATGATACCTTAACCTTCTTGCTTCTTTCCTCGTATGCTTTGCGACGTACATTTTGTTGCATAAGAGTGCGATCCTCATATACATTACAACCCGTTCCTTTGAGGTAGATCCAACCATTGTCAAGGATGATCTTTCTCTTTACCTCATCAGCCATGGTACATACAATAGGTCTTTCTCCGAGCGAGGGACTCCTTGTTTTCCAACTCGATGTGCACCATAAGCCATGATTCCTGACATGCCAAAGTGTGTAGCAAAAAACTCTTCAATAGCAACCGCAAGAGATTGGGGTGTTTCCATGCTTTCCTCCTTGATTCCACGAATGACGATGTTCTTTGAGCGTTTTTGTCGTTCTTGCAATTCTTGAGTGTCCACATTCTCTACATTCTTTGCTTGGACAACGGCTTGCGTGATAGGTGATGTAGAAACCACATTATCCTTACATATATCAGCCCATGATTTGGATGCATTTCTCATCTCACATACATCATGTCGTATTGTATCTATCGTTTCCTCTTTCAATACATGATCACTCTCAACTTTGCTCAAGCGCTCTTTCACTACATTCATGTCCACAAGAGAGCGTTTACATTCTTGAACTTCATTCTCAAGATGCATCAAGCGTGTTGTTTGCATTTCAAGAACCTTCTTGAGGTGCTCATTCTCCACAACGAGAACTCTTAAAGTACCATTCTCCATTGCAAGTGCGCGCAACTCTTCACCTTGCTTGTTGACGGTTTCTTGTAACGAGATCAAGTAAGCCATGATCATTGCTTCCGTTGTTGTAGACGATGTGGTTGGATTAGCATCCAAATTCCTTGGAGATTTTGCATCATTCTCCATGGCGAGTGTGGCTTTTCCACCCTTGCGAGTTTTGTCTGACATTGCCTTCAAGTCGGCAACAAAAACGCAAAGTTTTGACAGTTTTTTCAGTTCTGAGATGCTGTTACAGCAAAGCCTTTCATTACACAGAAAAATTCTGTCTTTACATCAATGCGTAGAGGGCTTCGTGCTCTTCGATTGAGGCTATAGATCACCTAAATCGGAGTTCGGATGAGCAAGTTATGGTCAAAAGAGTGAACTGCTGCCTACTAGGTCAAAAAACGGCTGTGTGTGAGAGAGAGAGAGGAGGAGGAGGGGGAGCGAGAAACAGAGCTAGAGAGAGAGAGAGAGAGAGAGAGAGAGAGAGAGAGAGAGAATTCCACGGGCCCCTGACACATCGCAGTACGATGTTCATCCGGCAGACACAAAGGTGTGCTGAGCGCGAAGAGAGAGAGAGAGAGAGAGAGAGAGAGAGAGAGAGAGAGAGAGCAAAATCAGTAGAGGCTGATAGTTGAGATTCCGACAGTTCTCTTAGAGCGCGAACACACACACACACACACACACACACACACACACACACACAGAGGCAGCAGACACAGAGGCGGGCTCAATGTAGCCTTCACCACCTGCACTCGAAAAGAGAGAGACGTCTCTCTCTACGTCCTTTCTCATTAACTCGGACCCTACCTCCGTCACATTTATGCCAAAACCATAATACACACACACGAGGTCGTGAGTAGCACGCGGCGAATAGACAATGTCTCTTTGTGCGCCAGCTACATGCCTATTTGCATGTGTTTGCGTGCATTGCCGACAGTGCTCGAGCAAAATCATTTTTTTCCAAACTTACGAAATTCCTTTCCTTGAATTTGCCAAGAGGAAATTTCAGAAACTTAAGTTTATTTTTTGGGTTTTTACACTATTTTACTCTATTTTCGGTTGGAATTTCTCCTTTTCCCCTTGCCTTGAACCGGCAGTTTTGAGATTAAAAACGGCACGGCATTAAGCTGAGACACATTTTTCTCAAACACTAGTTGTAGGCCAGTGGGCATCGAGAGGAGAACCATAGGTGTTGGAGGAGGGGATCCCAGTGTCGCCCGGTTACAGAATTCACCACCCGAAGGAAGGAAGTTTTCAGACTAAGGGATGGACCCATCGTACCACTTCTCCCATTACATTTTTTTCTTTTTTTTTTCTTTTGGGGGGGGGGGGTGCGCTAGAGAGCGTATCTATATGTAAAAAGATATCTATACTAAGTATAATGGGGGAAGGGATTCCAGCTCCCTCCCCCGGACACGTGGCGAAAGGAGGTTACCCTGACAGTGCACTCTGCAGTCAGCGGTCGCACAGGTGCACACAGGTGGACAGCTCGAAAGAGAGAGAGAGAGAGAGAGAGAGAGAGAGAGAGAGAGAGCTTTACACGTGGGTCCGCAGCCTGCTTTCATAATTTGACTGCGCAGGTTTCCTCGGCGGCTCAGTCCGGGGTGGTATGTGCGACACTGGCAACACAGGTGTCCTCGCCCTCTAGAGACTCTAGACTCGAGACTCCAGATGAGAGAGAGAGAGAGAGAGAGAGAGAGAGAGAGAGAGAGAGAGAGAGAGATGAATGAAATGGTATATTAACATATTCACGAGAGAGAGAGAGAGAGAGGAGGAGGAGGAGAAGGAGGGGAAGAGAGAGAGAGAGAGGAAGAGGGAGAGCAAGACAGAGAGCTTTAAAGAGAGAGAGAGACGGAGAGAGAGAGAGAGAGAGAGAGAGAGAGAGAGAGAGAGAGGGAGACGGAGACAAAGATCTTTAGAGAGAGAGAGATAGATAGATAGATAGATAGTTTTATTATCGTCCTCGGAGGTCAAATATGACCTATGGGACCAAATGAACATGTCACATGGAATGAGTGGAGGTCATAAGTGTCTCTCGATGCTCAAAAATGGCTGAAATGAGCGTTGCAATAGAGGGTCCACATCGTGGTTGGGAGAGGATGGTATGTAGGGAGAGCTCATGGATGAATATATGGGGAAAAGAGGACCTAATGTGGTGAAAACTTGAGCACTCAAGTAGTGTGTGGTACTCACTCTCTCGCACTTGACGAGGCCATAAGGTGCAAAGTCGATGAGACTCCTCGCGAGTGCCCCAACGTCCTGTCTCGCAGCGTAGAGAATGTGAGCCAAGACGAATGGAGGCAATGGTGCGGATCGCACTCAATGGGATGGGTTCAAGGATGTAGGGATGGGTTCGGTTACCGCGCTCAGAGAAGAAGAGAGATTTGTAGTTTGGAGCAATGTGTGTGGTGCAATGGCTGAAGCGAGAACCTCCGGATTTCTCCCAAGCCGTGATAGGCCTCATTAACTTGGGAGTCGTTCGATGCATCCTTGACCAAGTGACATGCATCCCATCTTCCAAACCATTTCTTGATGTCAAGCATCCACCCCGAACTTAGTATTTTGCTCTTACATGTCTTTTGGACCTTTTGACTTGCTTCATATGCGATTCTAAGAAGTCAATACAAAGGGTTACATTGTGTCTTAAGCATGTATTCCACAACCCTTTGCATGCCCAATACCTCAATGGGAAGCGATCCGGACTCAAAAAGTAAGAGCATGTAGGGTGTTTGTGTCTTGACTTGGAAAAAATTGGTGAGAAAACTCTTTTGGACATTCTCAAACTCTTTCCAAGTAGACTTCCCGATGCTACCATCCCACACCTCCACTCCATAAAGAAGCACCGGTGTCATCAATGTGTCAAAGAGGTACTTTTTGAGAGCCCAACACTTGATCTCTCCAGCATTGCGCATGTTCTCAAATGCATAATAAGCCGTCTTTCCGGCTTCCAAGCGACGCATTGCGCAATCCTTCCATCTATGATTGGATGGAACCTCAAGGCCAAGGTACTTGAAGCTATCTAACACGTCAAGTTGCTTATTGTTGTATACAATGCATGGATTTTCATCATTGAGGGTCTTTACAAGCATAACCTTGGTTTTGGATCCATTCACGATCAGCCCGCTATGTAGGCAAATGCGTTTCAAGACACTCATAAGCTTTTGTGCATCTTCTAAGGTATGTACCAAGAGCACTACATCATCGGCATAAAGCAAAAGCATGATCACCGCATTTCCGATCTTAACCTCTTCTATGCCTTCTTGTTGCATAAAATCAAGAACCATGCATTCCAATTCATCAATGAGTAGCCCAAAGAGTGTTGGGGAAAGTGGGCATCGTTGTTTGACACGAATGGTGCTTGCAAAAAATTCTGAAATTCCATCTCCCATACGTAGTCGACATATCACTTTTTTGTAGATGCGAAAAACTACATGCATAAATTCTCTCGGCACTTGAAGGCTTTGCATACGTCTCCAAAGATTTCCTCGCGGTACCATGTCAAAACCTTTCTTGAAATCCACAAAGCAACAATACAACTTTTTTCCTTTCAATCAAAACGCTTCCATAAGAACTCGAAGAGTGACAAGGTGATCAATAGTGCTATGATGCTTTCAAAAACCTGCTTGGCCTAGCGCACGTTTGCCGTTCTTTTCAGCCCATTCACTTATCTTCATCTCCATGATACATCCAAATAACTTTGCCATCAAAGAACCAACCATTATAGTGCGGTAGTTGTTCACATTATTTACATCTCCTCCTTTGTGCAAAGGTTTGATCCAATTTTCACTCCAATCATGAGGCATACCATGCTGAAGTGCAAGGTTAAACATATCGCATATCGAATACCGTGTTTTCTTGCTTGTCCATTTAATCATTTCAGCTTTGACACCTTGAAGGTCCCCTGTCTTGCAGGTAGTAAGTTTCTCAAGTACGCAACATACATCTTCAATGGTAAAGAAGGGAGGCATAAACAGAAGGGAGCTACAACACTCCATCTTATTAATATTGGGTTGCTCATAGAGGTTCTTGCAATGCGTATACATATCCTCAAGAGTCAAGTCACCAAAGCTCTCAACACGCTTACCTTTTAGATTTTGCCAAAACTTGCCACATGCATGTGCTTTCTCTTGCGCTAACAAAAGTTGTTTTTTGACTTCCCACCTTCTCCTCTTTTTTTGAACAAGTGCTTTGTATGTGTGTGAATCTTCTAAATAATCTTCTTTGTCTTTGCTTGCATCCACCCTTTAGCAAGTGTTTTCGGGCTTGACTACATTCCATGTCAAACCATTTCTTCTTGGTGCTACCTTTCTTAGATCTTTTGCAAGACATGCGTTTCACCGAAAAGCATTCCCTCGCACAAGAGAAAATTACTTCTTTGAAAACTTTCCACTTGCATTCTAATGTTGGGCTCTCTTGATGCTCTGTCATGCTTAACATTTGGTCCACCATATCAACATATATAAGTGCTCGTTTGAAGTCTAGACGTAGGTACGAATGATTCACATCATGTGGAGGCTACATGCTCGGGTCTTTTACCACACTTGAGGTCAATACATAGCATCCTATGATCCGATTCCGGATTCCATTCACCAAGTGTAAAGCTTTGTATGCATTCTATAGTGGCTTCCAAAAACAACATATAGTCACACTATCACCATTGTGCTTTCTACATGTAAAGTCATTGGTTCCTTGCCATAAAGATACACCATTTTCAATGAGCATTCCGGTACTATTGCAAATATGTAGAAGTGACTTTCCATAGTGATCCAATTCTTTTGCATCATTAGAACTTCGATTATACATGTATGAGTCATCCATTCTTCTTGAGACATGCGGCATGTCAACTTGTTGTGTCGTGTTGTAACCTATTTGTGTGAGCATTCGTGTCTCCAAAGACAATGACTTCACCTTGGTCCTTGTAATGAGCAATGTCTTCCTCTAGCTCAACAAAGGGCTGATCTCTATCCATATCCAAGCAAGCATAAAAGTTGGAGTCATAGTGAGGAATGTAGCAACCAACCACAAACATGACTTGACCATTGGGTGGGCTGATTTTCAGCCATAAGTTGCGTTTATACTTATCTTTTTTGACGTAGTGTTCATACATGCTACGTCTCCTTTGCCTCTACGTTGCTTTGCATTTTTGGTCCACATCAAAGAATGCACATCATATTTGTCAAATCCAAGAATTCGTTGCGCATCATGCTCCCATGTTTCGACAAGAAGTATCGCATCGGAGTCATTGGTAAGCTCATCAATGCCAATTTCCGCATTCCATGGATAGCCGTTACAATTCCAAAAGCTTATTCGCAAGCGTGAGTTGGTCTCATAGATCATGTGTCCCTATTTGTTGGGTGGACTTACATCCTCATCAAGTAACTTTTCTTCTTGAGATGACACCTTGACCTTCTTGGTTATTTCCTCATATGCTTTGCGACGTACATTTTGTTGCATAAGAGTGCGATCCTCATATACATTACAACCCGTTCCTTTGAGGTAGATCCAACTATTGTCAAGGATGATCTCTCTTTACCTCATTAGCCATGGTACATACAATAGGTCTTTCTCCCGAGCGAGGGACTCCTTGTTCTCCATGGCGAGTGTGGATTTTCCACCCTTGCGAGTTTTGGCCGACATTGCCTTCAAGTCGGCAACAAAAACGCAAAGTTTTGAACGTTTTTTTAGTTATGAGATGTTGTTACAGCAAAGCCTTCCATTGCTCAGAAAACTTCAGTCTTTACATCAATGCATAGAGGGCTTCGTGCTCTTCGATTGAGGCTATAGATCACCTAAATCAGAGTTCAAATGAAGAAGTTATGATCAAAAGAGTGAACTGTTGTCTACTAGCTCAAAAAACGGCTGAGAGAGAGAGAGAATAAGAGAGAGAGAGAGAGCTGCAAATAGAAAACGGCACAATATTAAGTTGAGACACATTTTTCGCGAAGTAGATTGAGATTGGGGAGATAGAGATAGAGAGAGGAGAAGGGAGATCAAGAAAGACAGTTAGAGAGAGAGAGAGAGAGAGAGAGAGAGAGAGAGAGAGAGAGAGAGACAGAGTGGGACACTAGGGAGATAGAGGAAGAGAGAGGAGGAGGGAGAGCGAGAAAGGAAACTATAGAGAGAGAGACAGAGAGAGAGAGAGGGACACTAGGGAGATAGAGAAAGAGAGAGGAAGAGAGAGAGAGAGAGAGAGAGAGAGAGAGAGAGAGAGAGAGAGAGAGAGAGAGAGAGAGCCGCAGATAGAAAACGGCATGATATTAAGTTGAGACACATTTTTCGTGAAACTGCTCACAGCACAGATTTTGAGGTTGATTGACATTGGGGAGATAGAGATAGAGATAGAGAGGGGCGGAAGGAGAGCAAGCAAGACAGAAAGAGAGAGAGAGAGAGAGAGAGAGAGAGAGAGAGAGAGAGAGAGAGAGAGAGAGATAGAGAGAGAGAGAGAGAGAGATAGATAGATTTTATTATCGTCCTCGGAGGTCAAATATGACCTATGGGACCAAAGTTACATGTGATGTAGTATGTGTATGGCTGATGAGTGACTCTCGATGCTCCAAAATTGTAGTGATGAGAGTCGCAATGGAGAGCCCTCACTTTGGCTGGGAGAGGAAAGTGTGTAGGTCTAAGTTATGGCTGAAAATGTGAGAGAAGCAAGTTCGGATGTGATCAAAAGCTGAGCACTCTAGTAGTGTGTGGTACTCAGACTCTCGAACTTGCAGTGAGCATAATGTGCACAATCGATTTGACTCTTCTCCATTGCCCCAACGCCCTATCTCGCATCAAAGGAAATGGGAGCTAAGCTGAATTGCTGCGATAGTGCGTATCGCGGACAAGGGAATAGGCTCAAGCATGTAAGTGTGAGTACGGTTTCCTCTCTCAGCGAAGAACATGGTTTTGTAGTTGGGGGCAATATAGGTGGTGTAATGTATGAAGCGTGACCCACCGGATTTCTCCCAAGCCGTAATACATTGGCGTTGTAGAAAAGCTTCATTCACTTGAGAGTCAATTGAAGCATCATGTAGCAAGTGTAATGCATCCCATCTCCCAAACCACTTCTTTATGTCTTGCATCCATCCCGTGCTCAAGATCTTGCTTTTATGCGTCTTTTGAACTTTTTTGCTTGCTTCCCATGCAATTGTAGGAAGTCGATGTGAGGGGTTTTGACGCATCTTTATCATGTACTCCACAACCCTTTCCATGTCCATAACCTCAATTGGAAGAGATCCCGACTCAAGAAGTAGGAGCATATATGGTGTTTGTGTCTTAACTTGGAGAAAGTTTGTAAGAAAACGCTTTTGGACATTCTCAAACTCTTTCCAAGTAGACTTTGAGATGCTCCCGCTCCACACTTCAACTCCATAAAGAAGAACCGGTGTCACCAATGCATCAAAAAGATACTTCTTGAGAACCCAACACTTGATGTTTCCCGCATTACACATGTTCTCAAATGCATAATATGCTCTCTTTCCCGCTTCCAAACGACGCATAGCACATTCATGCCACTTGTGATTGGATGGAACCTCAAGGCCAAGGTACTTAAAGCTCTCAACAACTTCAAGTGTCTCGTTGTTGTACACAATGCATGGCTTCTCCTTATGGTTGGTTTTCACAAGCATAACCTTTGTTTTGGATTCATTTACAATCAGCCCACTATGCAAGCAAAAGTTCTCAAGGACAACCATAAGCTTTTGTGCATCTTCTAAAGTGTGTGCTAGAAGCACTACATCATCCGCATACAACAAAAGCACGATTACCGCATTGCAAATAGTGACCTCTTCAATGCCTTCTTCTTGTATAAAGTCAAGTACCATTTGTTCCAATTGATCGATGCATAGACCAAAGAGAGTTGGTGACAATGGACATCCTTGTTTAACCCCAATAGTGCTTACAAAAATTTCTGAAATTTCTCTTCCCATGCGCTATTGACAAATCACCTTCTCATAGATTCGAGAAACCGCAAGCATAAACTCACTTGGCACTTGGAGTTCTTCCATCCTTCTCCACAAATTTTTACGTGGAATCATATCAAAGGCTTTCTTAAAGTCCACAAAACAACAATACAATCGCTTGCCTTTCAACCGACTTTCCTCCATGAGAACACGAAGAGTGACAAGATGATCAATGATGCTATGGCATCGACGAAAACCCGTTTGTCCCTTTGCACACTTGTCATTCTCTTCAGCCCAATCACTCAATTTCATCTCCATTATGCACCCAAACAACTTTGCCATAAGAGACCCAATCATTATAGTCCGGTAGTTGCTTACATTCTTTACATCCCCTCCTTTATGCAAAGGCTTAACCCAATTAGTACTCCAATCATAAGGCATACCATGTTGAAGTGCAAGGTTTAACATATCACACATCCACTCATGGGTAAAATCTCCCGTCCATTTGATCATCTCCGGCTTGATACCTTGAAGATCTCCCGCTTTGCGAGTGGCCAACTTTTCAAGCCCACCGCATACATCCTCAATAGTAAAAAAAGACGACATACATGGGAGTGAACCATAAAATGGCATTTTTTCAGTATTTGCTTGCTCATATAATTGCCTACAATGTGTGTACATATCCACTAGACTCAAGTTACCAAAATTCTCAACCCGCTTGCCTCTCAAGTTTCTCCAAAATCTTCCACATGCATGTGCCTTTTCTTGGACTTGAAATTCTTGTTGCTTTACTTCCCATCTTCTTCTCTTCTTTTGAATCAATGCCTTGTATGTATGCAAATGACTTTGATAGTTGTCTTTGTCCATAGTTGCATCAAGCTTTCTCGAGGACTTTCGAGCATCTTGACATTCTTTATCAAACCACCTTTTGCGTGATCTGTCTTTGTTGATACCATGGAGATGCTTTATGGCAAAACATTCTTCCACACAAGAACAAATAGCTTTCTTGAAAGCTTCCCATTTAATTTCCAATGGTGCATCACATTGAAGCTTTGTCATCCATAATTTTTGCTCAACCATTTCAATGTACATTGGTGCCCGTTTGAAATCCATACATAGTGATAACTTCTCTTTCCTTTGGCTGAGATTATCATGCTTAGTTGCTTCTCCACATGAAAGGTCAATACATAAGGTGCGATGGTCGAATTCCGGGGTCCATTGACCAAACATAAAACTCTTTATGCGATACACGATGGCTTTAGAGAGTAGCATATAGTCAATCACACTATCCCCATTATGTCTCCTACATGTAAATCCATTGGTTCCACTCCACAAAGATACACCATTGGCAATGAGCATACCCGTGCTATTACACATGTGTAAAAGTAACTTTCCATAGTGATCCGGCTCTTTCTCATCCATTGAAGTAGGATCATACAAGTGAACTTCCTCCAACTCCCTTGAAATGCATGGCATATCAAATTGTTGAGTATCATGTTGCAATGTTTTTGTGCGAGCATTCATATCCCCAAATACAATAACATCACGTTCACCTTTGAAATAAGCAATGTCATCTTCCAAATCAGAAAATGGTTGATCTCTATCCATGCAAGCATAAAAGGGAGAATCATGATGAGGAATGTAGCAACGGGCTACAAAAATGGGTGCTCTTTTTGGTGTCATAATTTTCAGTCATACATAACGTTTGTACTTGTTATCTTTCACAATTGATACAAAATCTTCCAATCCTTTCTTAACCATACATGCTAACCCTCCTTGTCCTCTTCGTTGCTTCAGATTCTTTGACCACATCAATGAATGTACATTGTAATCCTCCAAGCCATTAATCCTTTGTGTATCATGCTCCCAAGTTTCAACAAGAAGTACAACATCGGCTTTGCTTGTTAGTTCATCAATGCCAACCCCCGCATTCCATGGATATCCATTACAATTCCAAAAGCATATTTTCAATTGTAACTCGGTCTCATAGGTCACGCATCCCTATTTGCTTGAGAGACTTGCCTCCTCCTTGGGCACATTTTCTTCATGAGAGATCTCCTTGTTTTTATTATTCTTTTCCTCATATGCCTTGCGACGCATATTTTGTTGCTTAATAGTGCGGTCTTCACATAAAAAACATTTTGTATTCCTCAAATAGATCCAACTATTATCAAGGATAATATTTCGCTTGGTCTCATCCGGCATTGTGCATACAATTGGCCGTTCTCCCAAGCGAGGAGCTCCTTGCTTCCCTGCTCTATGTGCTCCATAGACCATAACTCCGGACATGCCAAAGTGGGTTTTGAAGAAATCTTCAATAACAATGGCAAGAGAAGGAGGTGTCTCTAACTTCTCTTCAGGAATTCCACAAATAACAATGTTCTTGGAACGTCGCTCCCATTCCTTCAACTCTTCCACATCCACATTCTCAACATTCTTTGTTTGAACCATAGCTTGCATGAGTGAGGAATTAGAAACCACATTGCTACCACATACATCAGCCCAAGACTTGTTTGTGCATACATTTTTCATGTCGCATACATCCCGTCTCATAGTGTCAAATTTCTCCTCTTTCAATACATGGTCATGCTCTACTTTGCTCATCCGCTCCTTCAAAGCATTCAAGTCCACAAGAGAGCGTTTATATTCCTTGACTTCCTCTTCAAGTTGCATCAAACGTGTTGTTTGCATCTCAAGTGTCCTCTTGAGATTCTCATTCTCAACCACAAGTACCCTTAGTGTGCCATGCTCCATTGCAAGTGCTCGTAAGTCTTCGCCTTGTTTGTTTACGGTCTCTTGCAATGATACCAAGTACGCCATGATCATGGTTTTCGATGTCGTTGGTTGGGTGGTTGTGTTGCTATCTCCACACTTAGGAGATTTTGGATCATTTTCCACAATGGTTGTGGAACTTGTTGAAGAAGAAGAACCCTTGCGAGTGCCGGAAGACATTGTATGTAAAATAGGAGATGAGAATCAATTTTGTTGAACCTGTTCACTTCGGAAATGCTGCTACAGAAATGCCTTTCATAACTCTGAAAATTTCTGTCTTTACATCAATGCGTAGAGGACTTCATGCTCTTCGATTGAGGCTATAGATCACCCAAATCGGAGTTCGGATGAAGAAGTTATGATCAAAAGAGTGGACTGTTGTCTACTAGGTCAAAAAACGGCTGCGTTTTTAGAGAGAGAGAGAGAGAGAGAGAGAGAGAGAGAGAGAGAGAGAGAAGGAGGAGGGGGAGCGAGAAAGAGAGCTAGAGAGAGAGAGAGAGAGAGAGAGCCGCGGATAGAAAATGGCACGATATTAAGTTGAGACATATTTTTCCCAAAGTAGATTGAGATTGGGGACATAGAGATAGAGAGAGGAGGGAGAGCAAGAAAGACAGTTAGAGAGAGAGAGAGAGAGAGAGAGAGAGAGAGAGTGGGACACTAGGGAGATAGAGGAAGAGAGAGTGGGACACTAGGGAGATAGAGGAAGAGAGAGGAGGAGGGAGAGCGAGAAAGACAACTATAGAGAGAGAGAGAGAGAGAAAGAGAGAGAGAGAGAGAGAGTGGGACACTAGGGAGATAGAGAAAGAGAAAGGAAGAGAGAGAGCGAGACAGAGAGCTTTAGAAACAGAGAGAGGATGAGGTGGAGCGAGAAAGAGAGCTAGAGAGAGAGAGAGAGAGAGAGAGACGCAGATAGAAAACGGCACGATATTAAGTTGAGACACATTTTTTCTCAAACTGCTCACAGCGCAGATTTTGAGGTTGATTGACATTGGGGAGATAGAGATAGAGAGAGGAGAAAGGAGAGCAAGAAAGACAGCGAGAGAGAGAGAGAGAGAGAGAGAGAGAGAGAGGAAGCCTGGGAGAGCGAGACAGAGAGCTTTAGAGAGAGAGACAGAGAGAGAGAGAGAGAGAAGGAATTCCGGGGCCCCTTGACACATTAGAGCATGATGTTCATCCGGTGTGCGCGTATGTCGCACGTGTCAATGCAAGGAACTTGCCGATACACCGTGTGCGAGCCACAAATGGCTCCAAGCACAAACAAGCCTAAACTAGTAAGCTCAAAGATGACGATGGTGTGTCACTCACCGCTCTACGCTTGCTTCGTGGAGGATTCCTCGCCGCGAAGAAGAGGGAGACGCCGCTACGCCGCGCTCAACCACCTCGCCGCCGTCGTGCCGTCGCAATGCTCTCTCTCTCTCTCTCTCTCTCTCTCTCTCTCTCTCTCTCTCTCTCTCTCTCTCTCTCTCTCTCTCACGCATACACACACACACAAGGAGATGAAGAAGAAGAAGATGGAGATGGAGCAAGAGCACTCTTCAATTGCACAAATGAGAGAATGAGTGAATTTTAGGTTTAGTTGACTTATGAGCTCGTCCCATTCACACTTGGGCGCCCATGCTTAGCCAACTAATCCCTTGAATGTTCCAGTTAGAGTGCGCCTCTCATCGGCGATCACTCTTACCCTTTTCCTATTGGACCGACAAGCCCGGTACCTGACTCTACCAAGTAAATAATACAACGTCCATCGTAGGTGATATGGTGTCCGTGAGCCGTGAGGGTTAGTGCCCGTATGTCGCACATGTCAATGCAAGGAACTTGCCGATACACCGCATACGAGCCACAAATGGCTCCAAGCACACAACAAGCCTAAACTAGTAGGCTCAAAGATGACGATGGTGTGTCACTCACCGCTCTACGCTTGCTTCGTGGAGGATTCCTCGCCGCGAAGAAGAGGGAGACGCCGCTACGCCGCGCTCAACCGCCTCGCCGCCATCGTGCTGTCGCAATGCTCGATCGCACTCCCTCTCTCTCTCTCTCTCTCTCTCTCTCTCTCTCTCTCTCTCTCTCTCTCTCTCTCTCTCTCTCTCTCTCTCTCTCTCACGCATACACACACACACAAGGAGATGAAGAAGAAGAAGATGGAGATGGAGCAAGAGCACTCTTCAATTGCACAGATGAGAGAATGAGTGAATTTTAGGTTTAGTTGATTTTTATATGAGCTCGCCCCATTCACACTTGGGCGCCCATGCTTAGCCAACTAATCCCTTGAATGTTCCAGTTAGAGTGCGCCTCTCATCGGCGATCACTCTTACCCTTTTTCTATTGGACCGACAAGCCCGGTACTTGACTCTACCAAGTAAATAATACAACGTCCATCATAGGTGATATGGTGTCCGTGAGCTGTGAGGGTTAACATGCCCCCCTTCCTGATGTAGATTCCGTCCTCGGAAGCTATTGAGTTGAAGCTCGTTCTTCGAGGTGGAAGAGCATTTGAGATGAATGTCCTTAGCCTCCTTCAGTCACTGCAAAATCAAACAACATTGGCATAGTAATTGCATTCTCATATAGAATTAAAAAGCATATGCAGTTGTAGGCAAACAATGTGATTGGTAACAGAATTTTAAACATTTGTCAGCAATAAAGATTAAATTGCAATATAATCAAACGCATAAACAGCTGTAAAGGTAAAAAATTAAACAAGTCTGGGGTTGCTAATTTAACGGTCGAAAGGCACTAAAGATCGATTATTAATACCATGGGTAAGCTTCTTAATTTTCTCTGGTCAATTAAGTTATTTAATCGTGAGAGCCAAGTATTTCATGTTCGAGGGCTGACTAGAGGCTATACCTAGAAGACCTTGTTGTTAAGTTACGATAAAAGAAATTTCTCATGAAATCATCGCCTGACTGATTATTTTTTCTTTGACCCCCCAAAGTCTTTTCACAGTGATTCAATTTTTATGTGTGTGCTTATTTCGTATGCCTTGGGTTTTTTGCTTTTCAAGGAAAAGCGCCCACACTGGGAACCTCTAGGGCTCTAGTACCATAAGCGATACATGTGAGTGAAGTACCAAATCAAGCTAAGATTTCTCTTCCAGTTTAAGATTTTACATTGTGGCACTTTGATTTTTTATTTGTTCGTTTCAGCATTTTAATTTTGTAACTTTGGGGGGTCATATAACATTGTTACCCTCCCTAGGCTCATCACACTAGTAAACTCCCTTTATAATACTTAAGCTAAAGGTCAATAGGGACTAAGCCCACTAGAAAGCCCTAGTACATTTTCCACAATGCTGCCTAAATCGGATTAAGAACCTAAGTAACCATTAATTATTAGGAAGGCATTCCCCTTGGTATTAAGAGAAGATCTCTAACACCTAGCTTGGTCAAACTAGCTTAGTCAACTTGCTTGATGTTTAAACCTAGACAAGTGATTCAAAGCAGACAAACATGGATGCAAAAAGATACGGGGCAATGCTAATGGACAAGAAACACCTGTTTGTGTTGATGGTCACGCTTGATTTGAAGTGTGAATGAGAGAAAGATCCCATGAAGGTCCAAATCCTAACAACAACAACACGTTCATGTACACACGAGGAAACACAAATAATACCTCTAGGAGACACATCAGTGGGAAGAAATAACTTTGCTAATCACTCAACTCTAAAACAGAAACACTCCTATCGTACTAATTCTACCTACCCTCCATCACTCGAGTGATGAGAATCAAAGGTATTTTATGACATAAGTTTCTGTTTCAATGTACTGGATGTGAATGTGTAGGTCTAATCAATGTTTTGACTTTTATTGTACATACTCGTTTGCTAATTTCTCTTGCTTTTTATTATTTTTGTTTTTTGTGAGTATAAGGCTTTATATATACATTCCCTAAGATTGAGAGATTGAGAGGTCAGGGAGGAAGGTTGAGAGGGAAGCAAGTGAATGATGGATGCCAGCAAACACTCCCCCCTTCCTTGGGTAGATCATACCGTTTGAAATGTACTCGTCAACCTTTGAAACCAATTGTTCCAGTTGGTAATAGGTGGGGATTTTTGCCAGTAGTTTTCTCTTACCTTAGGTGCCTCATCAAGTTGCAAGGGTGGTAAGGTACTCTCCGAGGATCGAACTTGAAGTGGTTCATCAGGTAATTCTTGAACACGAGGAGGTGTGGATTCCTTTGTAGCTTTATGGAGGTCCACTATTGTAGGTGGAGGCTGTGGAGAAGCTTTTACCTCTATGGATGCATTACATGAGGATCTAGAAGCTTCATGGGACTCCCCCCTTCCTAAGCTAGGTGGAACAAATTGTTCTTTCTTTGGTACCCAAACTAGCTCTGGAGTGGGTGTGTAGCATTCTGTGATTTTTTTCTTTCCACAATCGTTGATTTGTTTTGGAGCTACGGGAGTGGGCTCACATGGGTCAGGTGATAGGTAAGAACACAATCTACGTTTTGGCACCCAGATTTGATCATTTCCTTGATAGTAGCCTTGGGCTTCCAATAATCGTTTAGGGATCCAACGCCACGTTTTCTTACATTTCTTGGAGCGAGTGGGACGTTTCTTACAAGGCTTCTGTTTTTTAGCACTAGAGATGGTCACTAAAGAAGCTTTAGGGACCCACTTGTATGTTTTGTTCGTTATATTAGGATGAGTCTTGTGAGAAGCTATATATATTGCTTCTAGCATATTTAAGGGTACAGGCATTTCATCCCCCTCAAGTGTTACTCAGGTCGTCCCCCTGTTTCCCCAAGTCTCTATGTTTGCTGCTAGGTGGACCCAATCCACATTCTCCGACTCAGTCATCCCAGGTAGTAAATCCATATAAGGAGAATCTTCCCCAACATCAGTGTCCTCTTTACACGTGTAACAATACTGCAATGGGGCCGAGTGAACTATGGTGTTAGATCTATGATCAATTATAAATGTGTTTCGGATGTGCTCGACCAGTTACAAGATCCAATCTAATGACAGAATCTTGGAACTGCAGGTAGACATGGTTTTTAGACCAGTCATGCACCATTTTTCCTTCCCTCATGAAAGGACGTCCTAATATCATTCCGATGCCATAGTGTGCTTGGAGAAATCCATAACAATGAAGGTAACTCTTATTTTATGTCCAAAGACCTTGATCTTGAGATCTTCTAGAATCCCAATAGGTTTAACGATAGACCCATTGGCCATCTTCACTACTATGGTTGTGGTCGCAAGGTGAGGTCTTCCCATAGTTTCCCAGCAATTTTTAGTCACAATGCTAACCCCAGCGCCACCATCAAGGATTCCCTTCACAGTTAATCCCTTAGTAGTGATTGGTATGGTCGCATTGGATTCATCACCCTCAAAGTATTATCCCAACTTGTTAACAGGTATTTCTATAACAAGGTTCTCATCTAGGTTGGGTTGTGGATCTAAGTGTTCCTCCTCTATTGGCATCTCCCCAACTCCATCCATCTTTGCAAATTGTGCTAGCCCAAACTTTAGTTCTCCATTGAGGAAGGCTCGAAGAGCTGAGACTAGCTCAGGGTCGTTATATAGTTTGGACATGATGGTGGTTCTAACTTCTAAAGACATGAAATCCATCAATTTGGCAATGTTTAATGACACCTTTTGGACTTCAGTCCCTTGACGTGGGGAAGATGGGATCTCCATTTCTTCGATAGGATCAAGTAGTCCCTCTGTAAACATTCTTTCCATCAAGAAGTGAGTATGCCCACTTTCCCATGACTTTAAGTCATCTTCTTCTTGGATGACACTAGGTATGGCTAAGGGTCTATGGTCTTGGTGAGGTTGTTGTTGCGTAGGGAACACGGTGTCTGTAATCTGGATCTTCCTAGGTGCTGGTTCTAGATCCCTTTGGGTATCTTCTACCAAACTCCTTAATTGTTTGACTCGCTCAATCTCCTCTGTAGGGTTTGGATAAGTTACTATCTTCTTCTTGGATCCTGGCCATTGTGGATCATGAAGATCTTCCTTGTTGGTTTCTATCTTAGTGGTCGTTTTGGTCTCCATGGTTTCACCTGAATCCGAATCCTCTTCAGCATCGTTCATATATACGGGGTCGTCACCAGTCCCTATGTTGGTCTTTGAACTGGGATCTGACTTCGGTGCTTTTTGCGATCTCTTCCTTCGTGTTTTCTTCTTTTTTTGAGATTGGGCAATTGATTCCGTGTCTCTTTCCTCAAGAATATAATTTTGTTTTTGGAGCATCGATCGTGTGAGTACGTTTACTGGTACCACAGGTGTACTTTGTGATGGCTCCTCGGTAACTTCAGAAGAGTTTAATGGCGTGATCTTCGGTGCATTTGGATTATTTGGACATTGGGCAATCAAATGATCTATGCCACATCGATTACACATGAGTATTGGCATTGTAGACATGCTCACTTGATTGGTTTGCATTAGTGTGGCGTTCTTTTGTAGCCTAATAGGACACTCGGGTACACGATGTGGACCTCCACACTCATAGCATTGAAGAGGTGGTCTCTTAGCAGTGTAATTGATATGTTGGCCTCTTGCCGCAAGAGCAGCTACTTGATATACAGGTTTGACTTGTCCCCAATAGTCCTCCATGTAGTATCGTGGACTTTCTTCAAGCACATCCATCCCATAGGCAATATTAGGATCTATATCTTCCTCACAACCTTCCAAACAAGCAATAGATGACTCACAACCCACTTGATTCACAGAAGTGATTCTCGGATGTGGTGGTTGCGGTCCTAGCACTGGAGGTGGTAAAGCTGTTGTTTGAACAACATTTTGGGCCCTAGGGACCATGTTGTGATGTTTGTTCAAGAGGTGGGGCCGGCATCAATGCAGGCACTCGAGGTGTGTCTGTCCATGCTAAGGTTGGTCTATTGGCCATAGCGCGCTTAAATACTATACAATCCTTAGCTTGATGACCATACCTTCCACATGCATTGCAATTCCCATTGAATTTTACTCTAAAAGTAGGGCATTCACTGGTACTATGCGGTCCATAGCATATTGAGCACCATTGTTGCTCCCTTATTGGATACATATGATTGTTCTGTGGAGCACGATTGTCTCTAATACTCTCTTGAATAGCCTTGGTGAGATCTGCTAAAGTCATCTCAGATATCTTTGGCTCCTTAACAATAGGCTTTAGGGTCATTGGCTGATGCTCTGATGCTTGTGAGCTAATAGATTTAGACTCAACAGACACTCTTTCTCCTTGAATCATTAAATTATCCTCCAATTGGATCGCATTGGTGGTGATTGCTTCCCAAGTGGTGATACCTCTAATGACTAGGCCATTGTAGATATCCTCATGTCATAACCCCCTAATGAATCTATCAAGCAATTGGTTATTGTTGAAGCGCTCATTTGGATTACAATGAGAATTCAAATGCTTCAAGCGACTAATAAAGTCTCTCACCAACTCTCCTTCCTCTCATTGGGCTCTCTGGAGCTGAGAGGCTACACTCCAAAATACTCCCTCTCATATGTATTCTTTCAAGAACAGTCTCCTAAGAGTAGGGTAAATTGTTTTTTCTTCCACCCTTAGGGTTCTATACCAATCCCCAGCCTTTCCACTTAAGGTTAGGCTTAAAGAATTTCTCTTATGTAGGTCATTGTGTTCTCCTAGAGAATCTCATATTTGTTCAAACACTTCGATATGCTTTCTCACATCCCCGTCTCCACTAAATTTTTGTGTGAGCTTGGCTATTTGTATTGCCTTACTTCTAGGCTCTCTATCAGGCGTGTTACGCATATTCTCAACAATCGATCGACCAATAGCTTGAGCAAATGTTGCCAAGTCACCTAAGTGAGCAAGCACCAATGGGTGGAGGTGCTCCAGAGACTACATGTGGAGTAGGTATTGGCATTGGGCTTGGCGCATAGGAAGCCCTTGGGCTCCAGGTTGGGTACGATGTTGTGCCATGTGGTGGTCCAAAGCTCATATGTGTGACCCTAGACATAGCAGACGTCGGATGTGACATGCTAATGCTAGCCGGTATAGTCCCATGGAAATAAGAACTTGGGTGTTGTGGTTGTGGAGCATAGGTAGTTGAAACAATGGGAGGAGTAGGGACTACATGAGTACGAGGACCCATGGGTGTATACGATTGGTACACACTTGTAGGTACTATTGCAGGCATTGAGCTACCAGGTAGCGGTGCTTTACTAACAAATGAGGTCCATGGCGTGTTTCTCGGCATGCTCATCATTGAGGTAGGCATGGTAGCCGTGGTGTCATCAAGGGAAAGATGAGCTAAACTTGGAAAGGTGAAGCTATCACTTGTGGGCTCAGATTGCACTAAGACCCCTGGCGAAACAACATATGGAGGATCCATCGGACTTACCGAGGGAGTCTCCATTTGCGATAAGGTCGGTTGTTTAGTCTTCCCTGTATCCAAGAATCTCATGAGACCCGTTGAAGGCATGTTGATCCCCTTGTTCTGTCTCTCTAACTCGATAACCCTATGGATGACCTCACAAACTCTTTGTTGTTGATCCTCCACACTAGTAGCACCCATTGTGGATTGTAGGACATCTAACCAACCCACGTGATAGGTGTGACCTGTGTATAGGTCGGTCAGAGTCTCTGTTTGTAATTCGTACTCCCAGTTCTCATTTAAGAACACTCCATCTAGGATTGAGGTGCTACGGGTGTCCTTTGAGCTAGATGCAATGTTACTTTCTAGGGGTTGGCCCTTAGCGATTGCTAAGTCAGGAGCACTCGATTGCTCTCCTAGCAAAGATATTGACATACACCCTTTCGATTTTAACTCTCTTTGTTGCTCCGCCTTGCGTAAGCTCTCAATTTCCTTTTCCCTTGCTGCAAGGATATATCGCTCAACCTCTTGCACTTTGGCAAGGCTTCTACCATCGGGTAATATGACCTCGGAGGGGAATAGCTCTGAAGAGTCAGGAGGTGCGGTGAATGAACTATTCACCTGCACATTCTCTAAGGGTATAGGGTCTACGTTGGTCACAAATGGAGAATTTACTTCCCCACCTCCCTCATTTACATCATTAGCTCCATGTTCGGAGCGAGTGGCTCTACTAAAGGTTTCCTTCAGGCGGCTAAGCACGCTCGGCCCGGACCGCGGGCCCATGGCATGCATGTCTTGGCTTGAGCTATCAGGATTAGGCATTGGGAAACCCTCCATGACGTCATAGTCAGAGGAAGAGTCACCGGCCGCTATGTTCGGGTCTTGGTTTGTACTACCTTGGGTCCCTGCCGAGGGCCCGGAACCTAAAGTAGGTGGATATTGAGAACTCCCGTAAGTCGAAATTCTCTCTAGTTGCTCCGTCTCTAGCACACGACCAGAGCGTAGATGCATGTGCCTTTGGCACCCTACAAGCGTCGGCGAATAACCTCGAAGGTTAACCACTTACCTTTTTTAAGTGTCCGTTTTCACTCGTGTTTTTTATGTTTTTAATGTTTTTTCAGGTTTGATTTTTTGATTAAAGTGTGTGATAGCTCGAAAGGAGCGTATCACTTAGAGGGTCGTTGTGTGCTTTACAGCACAATTTTCGGGCATCTGAAATTCCGTTGGTCCTCAAAAAATTGATTTTTAGCTACGTGTGAAGCTAAAATTCGTAATTTTCGGGCATCTGAAATTCAGTTGGTCCTCAAAAAATCGATTTTTAGCTACGTGTGAAGCTAAAAGGCGACTAATGCCTAGGCCTGAGCGTGAGCTTGGGCTTGGGTCTTCGCTTGGATCTGGGAGATATTTCCGATCCCAATCCTACCTTTAATTTTTTATTTTTATTTTTTTTATTATTTTTTTTAAAAAATATTTATTTATTTATTATTATTTTTAAAGGATAAGGTCGCCGCGGCTTGCACGAGAGCACACACACACTCCATCTACCTACTTCTAACTAATACACCTACTGTTACACACTAACACACTCTATTAACTCTCACAGATCTACTTCCTACTTACTGTACACAAAAAACTAACAACCTTAGTACACACAGAATAAACACAGTACCTTTGAAAACTCCATTAACAAAGAAAACTAACAACCTTAATACACAGAGAATAAACACAGTACCTTTGAAAACTCCATTAACAAAAAGAATACACACTACAACACCAAATCCTTCTTCTCAACCCACACACACTCCTTCCCTACCTTTCCTACAATAGAAATTGCACCACAAAACAAGCACAGAGTGCCATTCAAGCTTAGTGTATGGCATTCCCCGGCAACGGCGCCAAAAATGTGCGCGTATGTCGCACGTGTCAATGCAAGGAACTTGCCAATACACTGCGTGCGAACCACAAATGGCTCCAAGCATACAACAAGCCTAAACTAGTAAGCTCAAAGATGACGATGGTGTGTCACTCACCGCTCTACACTTGCTTCGTGGATGATTCCTCGCCGCGAAGAAGAGTGAGACGCCGCTACGCAACGCTCAACCGCCTCGCCGCCATCGTGCCATCGCAATGCTCGATCGCTCTCTCTCTCTCTCTCTCTCTCTCTCTCTCTCACGCATACACACACACAAGGAGATGAAGAAGAAGAAGATGGAGATGGAGCAAGAGCACTCTTCAATTGCACAAATGAGAGAATGAGTGAATTTTAGGTTTAGTTGACTTTTACATGAGCTCGTCCCATTCACACTTGGGCGCCTATGCTTAGCCAACTAATCCCTTGAATGTTTCAGTTAGAGTGTGGCTCTCATCGGCGATCACTCTTACCCTTTTCCTATTGGACGGACAAGCGCGGTACCTGACTCTACCAAGTAAATAATACAACGTCCATCGTAGGTAATATGGTGTCCGTGAGCCGTGAGGGTTAACATCCGGCAGACAAAAAGGTGGGCTGAGCGCGAAGAGAGAGAGAGAGAGAGAGAGAGAGCAGACTCAGCAGAGGCGGCCGACTGTTGATAGTTGAGATTCCGGCAGTGCTCTCAGAGCGCGGACATAGAGAGAGAGAGAGAGAGAGAGAGAGAGAGGCAGTAGACTCAGAGGCGGGCTCAGTGTAGCCTACACATGCGCTCGGAAAGAGAGAGACGTCTCTCTCTACGTCCTTTCTCATTAACTCGGACCCTACCTCCGTCACATTTATGCCAAAACCATAACACACACACACACGAGGTCGTGAGTAGCAAGCAGCGAATAGACAGCGTAACTTTGTGCGCCAGCTAGATGCCTATTTGCGTGTGTTTGCGTGCATTGCAGACAGTGGTCGGGCAAAATCATTTTTTTCCAAACTTACGAAATTCCTTTTCTTGAATTTGCCAAGACGAAAGTTTAGAAACTTAGGTTTATTTTTTGGGTTTTTACACTATTTTACTCTATTTTGAAGTGGAATTTCTCCTTTTCCCCTTGCCTTGAACGGGCATTTTTGAGATAAAAAACGGCACGGCATTAGGCTGAGACACATTTTTCTCGAACACTCGTTGTAGGCCAGTGGGCATCGAGAGGAGAACCATATGTGTTGGAGGAGGAGGGGATCCCAGTGTCACCCGTTTACAAAATTCACCAACCGAAGGAAGGAAGTTTTCAGACTAAGGGACGGACCCATCGTACCACTTCTCCCATTACATTTTTTATTTTTATTTTTTTTGGGGGGGGGTGGGGGGGGGGGGGGGGGGTGCGCTAGAGAGCATATCTATATGTAAAGAGATATATATACTAAGTATAATGGGGGAAGGGATTCCAGCTCCCTCCCGTGGACACGTGGAAAAAGGAGGTTACTCCGGCAGTGCACTCTGCAGTCAGCGGTCGCACAAGTGCGCACAGGCGGACAGCTCTAGAGACAGACAAAGAGAGAGAGACAGAGAGAGTTGTACACGTGCGTCCGAGGCTTGCCTTGATAATTTGACTGCGCTGGTTTCCTCAGCGGCTCAGTCCGGGGTGGTCTGTGCAACGCTGGCAGCACAGGGGTCCTCGCCCTCCAGAGACTGCCGACTCGACACGAGAGAGAGAGAGAGAGAGAGAGAGAGAGAGAGAGAGAGAGAGAGAGAGAGAGAGAGAGAGAGAGAGAGAGAGAGAGAGAGAGAGAGAGAGAGAGAGAGAGAGAGAGAGAGATGAATGAAATGGTATATTAACATCTTCACCAGAGAACGAGAGAGAGAGAGAGAGAGCGATGAACGAAATGGTATATTAATGTCTTCACTAGAGAGAGAGAGAGAGAGAGAGGAGAACGAGGGGGAGTGAGAAAGAGAGAGAGAGAGAGAGAGAGAGAGAGAACGAGGGGGAGTGAGAAAGAGAGAGAGAGAGAGAGAGAGAGAGAGAGAGAGAGAGAGAGAGAGAGAGAGAGAGAGAGAGAGAGAGAGAGAGGAGGGAGGGTAGAGAGAGAGAGAGAGAGCCGTAGATAGAAAACGGCACGATATTAAGTTGAGACACATTTTTCCCGAAGTAGATTGAGATTGGAGAGATAGCAATAGAGAGAGGAGGAGGGAGAGCAAGAAAGACCGTTAGAGAGAGAGAGAGGGACACTGGGGAGATAGAGGAAGAGAGAGGAGGGAGAGCGAGAAAGAAAACTATAGAGAGAGAGAGGGACACTAGGGAGATAGAGAAAGAGAGAGGAAGAGGGAGAGCGAGACAGAGCGCTTTAGAGAGAAATAGACAGAGAGAGAGAGAGAGAGAGAGAGAGCCGCAGATAGAAAACGGCACGATATTAAGTTGACACACGTTTTTCTTGAAACTGCTCACAGCGCAGATTTCGAGGTTGATTGACATTGGGGAGATAGAGATAGAGAGAGGAGGAGAGAGAGCAACAAAGATAGCGAGAGAGAGAGAGAGGAAGAGGGAGAGCGAGACAGAGAGCTTTAGAGAGAGAGAGAGAAGAGAGAGGAGGAGGAGGGGGAGCGAGAAAGACAGCTAGAGAGAGAGAGAGAGAGAAAAGGAATTTCGGCCCCCCTGACACATGGCAGCACGATGTTCATCCGGCAGACACAAAGGTGGGCTGAGCGCGAAGAGAGAGAGAGAGAGAGAGAGAGAGGAGAGAGAGAGAGAGAGAGAGAGAGAGAGAGAGAGAGAGAGAGAGAGAGAGAGAGAGAGAGAGAGAGAGAGAGAGAGAGAGAGAGAGAGAACAGACTTAGTAGAGGCGGCCGGCTGTTGATAGTTGAGATTCCGGGCTGTGCTCTCAGAGCGCGGAGAGAGAGAGAGAGAGAGAGAGAGGAGAGAGAGAGAGAGAGAGAGAGAGAGAGAGAGAGAGAGAGAGAGAGAGAGAGAGAGAGAGAGAGAGAGAGAGAGAGAGAGAGAGAGAGAGAGGCAGCAGACTCAGAGGCGCGCTCAGTGTAGCCTCCACCTGCGCGCTCAGAAAGAGAGAGACGTCTCTCTCTACGTCCTTTCTCATTAACTCGGACCCTGCCTCCGTCACATTTATGCCAAAACCATAACACACACACACACACACACACACACACATGAGGTCGTGAGTAGCAGACGGCGAATAGACAGTGTCTCTTTGTGCGCCAGCTACATGCCTATTTGCGTGTGTTTGCGTGCATTACAGACAATGGTCGAGCAAAATCATTTTGTTCCAAACTTATGAAATTCCTTTCCTTGAATTTTGCCAAGAGGAAATTTTAGAAACTTAGGTTTATTTTTTGGGTTTTTACACTATTTTACTCTATTCTGGGGTGGAATTTCTACTTTTCCCCTTGCCTTGAACCGGTAGTTTTGAGATTAAAAACAGCACGACATTAAGCTGAGACACATTTTTCTCGAACACTAGTTGTAGGCCAGTGGGCATCGAGAGGAGAACCGTAGGTGTTGGAGGAGGAGGGGATCCCAGTAGTGCCCGTTTACAGAATTCACCAGCCGAAGGAAGAAACTTTTCTTACTAAGGGACAGACCCATCGTACCACTTCTCCCATTACTTCTTTTTTTTTTTGGAGGGGAGGGGGGAGGGGGGGGGGGGGGGGGGGGGGGGGGGGGGGGGGGGGGGGGGGGGGGGGGGGGCGCTAGAGAGCATATCTATATGTAAAGAGATATCTATACTAAGTATAATGGGGGAAGGGATTCCAGCTCCCTCCCCCGGACACATGGTGAAAGGAGGTTACTCCGGTAGTGCACTCTGCAGTCAGTGGTCACACAGGTGGACCGCGAGAGAGAGAGAGAGAGAGAGAGAGAGAGAGAGAGAGAGAGAGAGAGAGAGAGAGAGAGAGAGAGAGAGAGAGAGAGAGAGAGAGAGAGAGAGCCTTACACGTGCGTCCGGGGCCTGTTTTGATAATTTGATTGTGCTGGTTTCCTCAACAGCTCAGTCTGGGGTGGTCTGTGCAACGCTGGCAGCACAGGTGTCATCCGCCCTCCGGAGACTCCAGACTCCAGACAAGAGAGAGAGAGAGAGAGAGAGAGAGAGAGAGAGAGAGAGAGAGAGAGAGAGAGAGAGAGAGAGAGAGAGAGAGAGAGAGAGAGAGAGAGAGAGGAGAGAGAGAGAGAGAGAGAGAGAGAGGAGAGGGAGAGAGAGAGAGAGAGAGAGAGAGAGAGAGAGAGAGATGAATGAAACGGTATATTAACGTCTTCACGAGAGAGAGAGAGAGAGAGAGAGAGAGAGAGAGAGAGAGAGAGAGAGAGAGAGAGAGAGAGAGAGAGAGGTGACTGAAATGCTATATTAACGTTTTCAAGAGAAAGAGAGAGAGAGAGAGAGAGAGAGAGAGAGAGAGAGAGAGAGAGAGAGAGAGAGAGGGGGGGAGAGGGAGAGAGAGAGAGAGAGAGAGAGAGAGAGAGAGAGAGAGAGAGAGAGAGAGAGAGAGATGAAAGAAACGGTATATTAACGTCTTCACGAGAGAGAGAGAGAGAGAGAGAGAGAGAGAGAGAGAGAGAGAGAGAGAGAGAGAGAGAGAGGTGACTGAAATGCTATATTAACGTTTTCAAGAGAAAGAGAGAGAGAGAGAGAGAGAGAGAGAGAGAGAGAGAGAGAGAGAGGAGGAGGAGGAGGAGGAGGAGGGGGAGAGAGAAAGAGAGCTAGACAGACAGATAGAGAGAGAGAGAGAGATAGATAGATAGGTAGATTTTATTATCGTCCTCGGAGGTCAAATATGACCTATGGGACCAAAGTTACATGTGATGTAGTATGTGTATGGCTGATGAGTGACTCTCGATGCTCCAAAATAGTGGTGATGAGAGTTGCAATGGAGAGCCCACACTTTGGCTGGGAGAGGAAAGTGTGTAGGTCTATGTTATGGCTGAAAATGTGAGAGAAGCAAGTTTGGATGTGATCAAAAGCTGAGCACTCTAGTAGTGTGTGGTACTCAGACTCTCGAACTTGTAGTGAGCATAATGTGCACAATCGATTTGACTCTTCACCATTGCCCCAACGCCCTATCTCGCATCGAAGGAAATGGGAGCTAAGCCGAATTGCTGCGATAGTGCGTATCGCGGACAAGGGAATAGGCTCAAGCATGTAAGTGTGAGTACGGTTTCCTCTCTCAGCGAAGAACATGGTTTTGTAGTTGGGGGCAATATAGGTGGTGTAATGTATGAAGCGTGACCCACCGGATTTCTCCCAAGCCGTAATACATTGGCGTTGTAGAAAAGCTTCATTCACTTGAGAGTCAATTGAAGCATCATGTAGCAAGTGTAATGCATCCCATCTCCCAAACCACTTCTTTATGTCTTGCATCCATCCCGTGCTCAAGATCTTGCTTTTATGCGTCTTTTGAACTTTTTTGCTTGCTTCCCATGCAATTGTAGGAAGTCGATGTGAGGCGTTTTGACGCATCTTTATCATGTACTCCACAACCCTTTCCACTTCTTTATGTCTTGCATCCATCCCGTGCTCAAGATCTTGCTTTTATGCGTCTTTTGAACTTTTTTGCTTGCTTCCCATGCAATTGTAGGAAGTCGATGTGAGGGGTTTTGACGCATCTTTATCATGTACTCCACAACCCTTTCCATGCCCATAACCTCAATTGGAAGAGATCCCGACTCAAGAAGTAGGAGCATATATGGTGTTTGTGTCTTAACTTGGAGAAAGTTTGTAAGAAAACGCTTTTGAACATTCTCAAACTCTTTCCAAGTAGACTTTGAGATGCTCCCGCCCCACACTTCAACTCCATAAAGAAGAACCGGTGTCACCAATGCATCAAAAAGATACTTCTTGAGAACCCAACACTTGATCTTTCCCGCATTACACATGTTCTCAAATGCATAATATGCTCTCTTTCCCGCTTCCAAACGACGCATAGCACATTCATGCCACTTGTGATTGGATGGAACCTCAAGGCCAAGGTACTTAAAGCTCTCAACAACTTCAAGTGTCTCGTTGTTGTACACAATGCATGGCTTCTCCTTATGGTTGGTTTTCACAAGCATAACCTTTGTTTTGGATTCATTTACAATCATCCCACTATGCAAGCAAAAGTTCTCAAGGACAACCATAAGCTTTTGTGCATCTTCTAAAGTGTGTGCTAGAAGCACTACATCATCCGCATACAACAAAAGCATGATTACCGCATTGCAAATAGTGACCTCTTCAATGCCTTCTTCTTGCATAAAGTCAAGTACCATTTGTTCCAATTGATCGATGCATAGACCAAAGAGAGTTGGTGACAATGGACATCCTTGTTTAACCCCAATAGTGCTTACAAAAATTTCTGAAATTTCTCTTCCCATGCGCAATTGACAAATCACCTTCTCATAGATTCGAGAAACCGCAAGCATAAACTCACTTGGCACTTGGAGTTCTTCCATCCTTCTCCACAAATTGTTACGTGGAATCATATCAAAGGCTTTCTTAAAGTCCACAAAACAACAATACAATCGCTTGCCTTTCAACCGACTTTCCTCCATGAGAACACGAAGAGTGACAAGATGATCAGTGGTGCTATGGCATCGACGAAAACCCGCTTGTCCCTTTGCACGCTTGTCATTCTCTTCAGCCCAATCACTCAATTTCATCTCCATTATGCACCCAAACAACTTTTCCATAAGAGACCCAATCATTATAGTCCGGTAGTTGCTTACATTCTTTACATCCCCTCCTTTATGCAAAGGCTTAACCCAATTAGTACTCCAATCATAAGGCATACCATGTTGAAGTGCAAGGTTGAACATATCACACATCCACTCATGGGTAAAATCTCCCATCCAGTTGATCATCTCCGGCTTGATACCTTGAAGATCTCCCGCTTTGCGAGTGGCCAACTTTTCAAGCCCACCGCATACATCCTCAATAGTAAAAAAAGACGGCATACATGGGAGTGAACCATAAAATGGTATTTTTTCAGTATTTTCTTGCTCATATAATTGCCTACAATGTATGTACATATCCACTAGACTCAAGTTACCAAAATTCTCAACCCGCTTGCCTCTCAAGTTTCTCCAAAATCTTCCACATGCATGTGCCTTTTCTTGGACTTGAAATTCTTGTTGCTTTACTTCCCATCTTCTTCTCTTCTTTTGAATCAATGCCTTGTATGTATGCAAATGACTTTGATAGTTGTCTTTGTCCATAGTTGCATCAAGCTTTATCAAGGACTTTCGAGCATCTTGACATTCTTTATCAAACCACCTTTTGCGTGATCTATCTTTGTTGATACCGTGGAGATGCTTTATGGCAAAGCATTCTTCCGCACAAGAACAAATAGCTTTCTTGAAAGCTTCCCATTTAGTTTCCAATGGTGCATCACATTGAAGCTTTGTCATCCGTAATTTTTGCTCAACCATTTCAATGTACATTGGTGCCCGTTTGAAATCCATACATAGTGATAACTTCTCTTTCCTCTGGCTGAGATTATCATGCTTAGTTGCTTCTCCACATGAAAGGTCAATACATAAGGTGCGATGGTCGGATTCCGGAGTCCATTGACCAAACATAAAACTCTTTATGCGATACATGATGGCTTCAGAGAGTAGCATATAGTCAATCACACTATCCCCATTATGTCTCCTACATGTATTATGTCTCCTACATGTAAATCCATTGGTTCCACTCCACAAAGATACACCATTGGCAATGAGCATACCCGTGCTATTACACATTTGTAAAAGTAACTTTCCATAGTGATCCGGCTCTTTCTCATCCATTGAAGTACGATCATACAAGTGAACTTCCTCCAACTCCCTTGAAATGTATGGCATATCAAATTGTTGAGTATCATGTTGCAATGTTTTTGTGCGAGCATTCATATCCCCAAATACAATAACATCACCTTCACCTTTGAAATAAGCAATGTCGAAGAGGGAGAGTGAGACAGAGAGATTTAGAGAGAGAGAGAGAGAGAAGAGAGAGGAGGAGGAGGGGGAGCGAGAAAGAGAGCTAGAGAGAGAGAGAGAGAGAGAGAGAGAGAGAGAATTATGGCTAGAACCTTGGTTGAGTCTAGTGGTCCCCGTATCAAGGCTAAGGACGACAATGCAAATGCCATCTCAAAGGTGGAGATCACCCGCTTCACCAACATGGTGATAGATGATGAGGATTTTTTCTACCTCCATGACATCGAAGGCTTATTTGCTTCAAATGTAACACTTCGGACTTCTAGCAACATAGGCAGTTTCCCCTTGACACATAAGCCGATGCCATTGAGGATCAATTTTTGCCCCTTGGGGAGATAATGGTTGGGACACAGGAAATGACCAATGTGCAAGTGTCTTGTGCCCATCAATCCGAAGTTCTTGACAACTAATTTGAAGAGGTGCAACGGAAGGGAGAATTTTTTTTTTAAAGGAGTGTAGGTTTCAAGCGAGCTTTTCAAGTGAGCTATGGAGTGAGGCTTTTGTTGAAAATTGGTTTCTTTGCAAAAAACACACTCCCAAAGCTCACTCGAAAAGCTCTCTCCAAGCAAGCATTGATGGATGAGAAAATTTGGGTTTACACCCATTTTAAAGACACACATTAGATGGAAATATATTAACCCTCACGGCTCACGGACACCCCATCACCTACGACGGACGTGTATTATGTATTTGGTAGAGTCAGGTACCGCGCTTTCCGGACCAATAGGAAAAGGGTAAGAGTGATCGCCGATGAGAGGCGCACTCTAACTGGGACATTCAAGGGATTAGTTGGCTAAGCATGGGCGCCCAAGTGTGAATGGGGTGAGCTCATATAAAAGCCAACTAAACCTAAAATTCACTCATTCTCTCATTTGTGCAATAGAAGAGTGCTCTTGCTCCATCTCCATCTTCTTCTTCTTCACCTCCTTGTGTGTGTGTGTGTGTATGTGAGAGAGAGAGAGAGAGAGAGAGAGAGAGAGAGAGAGAGTGTGTGTGTGATCGAGCATTGCGGTGGCACGACGGCGGTGAAGCGGTTGAGCGCGACGTAGTGGCGTCTCCTTCTTCTTCGCGGCGAGGAATCCTCCACGGCATGAGCATAGAGCAGTGAGTGACACACCATTGCCCTCTTTTGAGCTTACTAGTTAAGCTAGTTGTGTGCTTGGAGCCGTCTATGGCTCTCACACGGTGTAACGGAAACTCCCTTGCTTCGACAGTGCGGCAAGGAGCGCACATTTTTGGCGCCGCTGCCGGGGAATCGCCCTGCACCAAGCCCAAGAGGCACTTTGTGCTTCTCCTATGAGTTGTTTGTAGTAGGAAAGAAGAGGAAGAGGAAGAGGAATGAGTTGTTTTTCTGCAAGTTGTTAATTTCTGTATTGTCTGCAAGTTCTGTGAATTCTGCATAATGTTGTGTTTTCAGTTTGCACACAGTCTTTGCACAATTAGTAGTCGTTAGCTTGTTTGCAATGAATGAATAAGTAGGAAGGGAGTTAGCAATTTCTGTTTACACACAGTTCTGCACACAGTTTTCTGTCAAGGTTTGGCTGCACACAGTGTTTGCACAGCAGGTAGTGAGAGAGGAAGTAGGTGGACAGTTAGCTCACTGTCAGCAAGCAGTTAACAGATTAGTTAGTAGATTAGTTAGTGGTTAGCAGCACTGTTAGTAAGTAGATAAGGTAGTGAGCTGTCTGTGAGTTGTGAGCCTGTGGACTGGGAGGTTAGGTAGGTGACAGTGTGTGTGGCCAAGAAAGGGTCACCAAAACTGCGCGGGGTCGTCGCCCAAAATAAATAAATAAATAAATAAATTGAAAAAAAAACCGAAAATATATTTAAGCGTGAGTGACTGGGGGGCTACACTAAAATTTTGATCAGGATCGGGATCATTTCCCCAAGCTCAAGCCCAAGCCCAAGCCCAGTCTTATGATATATACTAGACTCACTCTTATATATATACCCTACCCCCTCAAGAGGGAATGAGAGCATGTGGGGTAAGTCCTCCACTCTCCTCCCTTCTCTTCCCACTTACACCCTTAGACTTTCTAATTCGGGCCTAGTTCCCTACTAGAAATTGACGGTTTTAGGGATTCCGAGGGCATAAAGTGACCAAACGGAGGGCTGTAAAACACGGCACGTCCCTCTGACCGAGACGCTCGTTTTGAGCTATCATACGTTCTATTCTATAGCTGGGTCAGAAAAAAAAGGACCAAAAAATCAAAAAAATAAGAAAAGACTTGGGTTGCAAAACACCCAAAATTACTAGGTGAGCAGCCTTCACGGGCCCTCACTGACACTTCTAGGGGATCCAAGTCATATGAACCTACGCTCTGGATGAGTGTTAGAGCATGAGCATATTGGTAGTGCCTCCATTTACGCGGACACCCATTATTCCCCCACCCTAGGTTCTGGACCTTCGGCCGGGACTCAAGGTAGCGCGACCCAAGATCCTCATATCGCGTCTAGTGATTCTTCCTCTGACTACGAAGTCATGGAGGGGTATCCTACACCAAACCCTGATAGTTCAAGTCAAGACATGCATGCCATGGGCCCACGGCCCGGGTCCAGCGTGTTTAGCTGCTTAAAAGAGACCCTTAGTAGAGCTACTCGCTCCGAACATGCGGTTAATGAAATAAATGAAGGGAGTGGGGAAGTAAATTCGTCATTCATGCCTAAAATGGACCCTATGCTTCTTGAGAGTGTGCATGTGAATGTTCCATCCACTGCATCTCCTGATCCTTTGGGACTATCTCCCTCTGAGGTTTTACTACCCAATGGTAGGAGTCTTGCTGAAGTGCAAGAGATCGAACGCTATATGCAAGCAACAAGGGAGAGGGAAATTGAGAACCTACGAGGGCTAGAACAAAGTCGAGCCCTGAAAGCAAAGGCTCCTATGACAACAATCATGCCAGCCGAGCAACCGAGTGCTCCCAAGGTAGCAGTCACGGAGGGGCAAGCTATGGGGAGCAATAATGCTTCCACTTCAAGGGAAACCTCCAGCACGCCAGGCCTAGATGGGATATTCCTAAACGAAAATTGGGAGTATGGCCTACAAGCAGAAGCTTTAACTGATCGGTACGCAGGACACACCTATCATGTGGGTTGGTTAGATGTTCTACAATCCACATCGGGTGCTACTAGCATAGATGAGCAACAACAGAAAGTCTGTGATGTCCTCCATAGGATTGTCGAGTTAGAAAGACAGAACACAGGGATCAACATGCCTTCAACAGGCCTAATGAGATTCTTGGATACGGGAAAGGCCAACCAACCAACCCTATCACAAATGGAGACTCCCTTAGTGAGCTCCATTGATCCTCCATATGTTGTTTCGCCAGGAGCCTCAGTACAATCTGAGCCCACAAGTGGCAGCTTTACCTTCCCAGATCTAGCTCATCTTTCTCTTAATGACACTACGGCTACCATGCATATCCCAGTGGTGAGCATGACAAGAAGTACACCATGGAGTTCATTTGTTAATACTGCGCCGATGCCTAGTAGCACAGTGCCCCCAACTATACCTACATGTATGTATCAATCATGTGCACCTGTCGTACCTCAGCCTCATGTAGCTCCTACACCTCCGATTATTCCAAGAGCTAACAATACACAATGGAATTATCCAAGCTCTTATACAAGTGGATCCATGCCATTTAATAATAACATGCCATATCAGGCACCCCCTATGCCTAGGGCCACGCCTGTAAACTTTGGACCACCGTCTGGTACACCACCATACGAAATTTGGGACCCAAGAGCCGCGCGTATGCCAAGGCCAAGGCCAACTCCCATCTCACATGTGGTTCCAGGAGCACATACACCCATTATACCTGCTCAAATAGGAGATTTGGCAGCATTTGCTCAAACTATCGGTCGCTCTATTGCGGAAAACATGCGTAGTGCACCTGATAGAGAGCCTAGGAGCAAGGCAATTCAAGTAGCTAAGCTCACACAGAAATTCAATGGAGACGGAGATGCTAGAAAGCATATGGAATTCTTTGAACATGTGTGCGATTCCTTGGAAGAGCACAATGAGCTACATAAGTGTAAGGCTTTGAGTTTGACCCTAAGCGGAAAGGCTGGAGATTGGTATAGAACCTTAAGAGTAGAAGAGAAAACGATCTACTCTACTCTTAGGAGACTGTTCTTCAAAGAATACATACGAGAGGGAGTACTTTGGGGTGTAGCCTCTCAGCTCCAGAAAGCCCAACGAGAAGAAGGTGAATCCGTGAGAGACTTCATTAGTCGCCTAAAGAATTTGAATTCTCGATGCAATCCAAACGAGCGATTCAACAACAACCAATTGCTCGATAGATTCATTAGGGGACTACAACATGAAATTATTTATAACGGCCTAGTCATTAGAGGTATCACTACTTGGGAAGCAGTCACCATGAATGCAATCCAATTGGAGGATAATTTAATGATTGCAGGAGAAAGAGTGTCTGCCAAGCCGAAGTCAAGTAGCTCGCAAGCATCAGGGCATGAGCCGATGAAGATAAAGCCAATCGTGAAAGAGAAAACGATATCTGAGATGACTTTGGCAGATCTCACAAAGGCCATCCAAGAAAGCCTTAGGGGTAATCGTGCTCCACAGAACACTCATATGTATCCAAGAAGGGATCAACAATGGTGCTCCATTTGCTTGGGCCCACATACTACGAGTGAATGCCCTACTTTCAGAGTAAAGTTTAACGGGACCTGTAACGCGTGTGGTAGGTATGGCCATCAAGCGAAGGATTGCCTAATGCTTAAACGCATCATGGAAAATAGACCGCCTATAGCTTGGGCAGACTCACCTCGAGTTCCTGCATTGATTCCTACCCCACCCATGGAGCAACAGTTGCCATTACAACACATGGTCCCTAGAACCCAAAATGTGGTCCAAACCACACCGTTGCCACCTCCAGTGCTAGGACCGCAACCCCCTCATCCAAGAGTTACACCTATGAACCAAATAGGTTGCGAGTCATCTAATACTTATGTAGATTGCGAAGAGGACATAGACTCTAGTATCACCTATGGAGTCTACATGCTTGAGGAGTGACCCATGTCCCATGTACTATATGGAAGACCATTGGGGACAAATCAAACCGGTATATCAAGCTACTGCGCTAGCAGCAAGAGGCCAAAACATTAATAGTTTTGCCAGGAGACCACCTCTTCAGTGCTACGAATGTGGTGGACCACATCGAGTAGTTGAGTGCCCCATTAGAATGCAAAAGAATGCTGCACTAATGCAAACAAGTCAAGGGAGTGCATTGGCAATGCCAATACTCACTTGTAATCGTTGTGGCATAGATCATTTGATCGCACAGTGTCCTAACAATCCAAACGCATCGAAAATCACACCATTGAACATAATAGAGATTGTTGATGGGACACCACCAACTATAAACATAGCACCAGTGAATGCACTCACACGGTCGATGCTCCAAAAGAAAAATTACATCCTCGAAAAGAGAGATGCTGCATCCATTGGCCGAGCGAGAAAGAAGAAAACACGAAGAAAGAAATCCCTTAATGCTTCTAGCTCAAAACCTAGTTCAAAGACTAACATAGGGACAGGAGAGGATCCCGTGTATATGAATGACCCTGAGGATGACTCAGATTCAATAGAGACCACGGAGACCAAAACTATTACTACAAAGGAAAAAGCGAGTGAGGAGGATCACGAGAGGGAATTACGACGAGCACCAAAAGAGTATTCAAAGTTAAACCACCCATTTGCGAACCCCCAAGATAAGCCACAAGAGACAAAAAATGAGGATTGCAAGAGAAAGATTGGAACCTATCCAAACCCAACGGTGGAAATTGAACGAGTCCAACAACTGAGGGGTTTGGTGGAAGAAACTCAACGAACATTAGAACCTGAACCCAAACATATCCAGATGTCGGACACAGTGTTTCCCACACAAGTTCAACCTCACAAGAACTACAGGCCGTTAGCTATACCCAGTATCATTCGGGAAGAGAGTGAGGGTAGGACATCTGAAAGTGGACACACACCTTTCCTACTAGAGAGAATGTTTGGTGAGGGAATGCCCGACCCCCTTGAGGAAGTGGAGATTCCATCTTCACCATTCTCTTGTCAGGGTCCTACGTCCCACAAGATGCCATTAAATGTTGCCAAATTGCTGGATTTCATGTCTTCAGAAGTTAGAACCACCATCATGTCCAAACTATATAAAGACCCCGAGCTAGTCTCAGCTCTTCGAGCCTTCCTCAATGGAGAATTACAGGCCGGATTACCACAGTTTGCACATATGAACAAACCTGACTCGGTAATGAATGATGAGGAACATTTAGCACCACCATTTGACCTAGCGGGACATGAATCTGTAATTGAAGTACCCGTTAACAAGTTGGGGCAATACTTTGAAGGTGATGAATCTAATGCTACTCTGCCAATCACTACTAAAGGATTAACTGTAAAGGGGGTCCTTGACGGTGGTGCGGGAGTCAGCATGGTGACAAAGAGTTGTTGGGAGTCTATGGGGAGACCTCACCTTGAAGCCACAAGTGTAGTGGTAAAAATGGCTAATGGATCTATTGTTACGCCTATTGGAATGCTAAAGGATCTCAGAATCAAGGTCTTGGGACATAAGGTAAGGCAAGCTTTCATTGTTATGGATTTTTCCAAGCATCCTATGTCATTTGAGATGATCTTAGGGCGTCCATTCATGAGGGAAGCAAAAATGGTGCATGACTGGTCCAAAAACCACGTCTACTTACAGTTCCAAGACTCTGTCATTCGAGTTGATCTTTTAAGTGGTTGAACGCATCCTCTAGGAAATAAATTCATCATTGATAATCGATCAGACACAACAATTCACTCAGCTCCATTACAGTATTGTTACACGTGTAACGAAGACACGGATATTGGGGAGAACTCTCCTTATATGGATATCCTACCCGGAATGGCTGAGTCAGACAATGTCGATTGGGTACACCTAGCGGTAACTATAGATACATGGGGAGCTAGAGGAACAACCTGGGTAACACCAGATGGGGAAGAGATACCACACATTGCACCAGTAAACATGTTAGGTGTAGTGCATGTAACATCCGATGATAAGAAAGAGGCACACCTACCTAAGAGTGAAACCGATGATTCCTCAAAGGCTTCAGGCCAATACACATCAGAAACGGAATCTCAGGGAGAAATGGATTCAGAACCTGAGGAACATCGAGTGACCCAAGTATAGAAACTGAACACTCAAGGTCTAGTACGACCATCTATGGTAATTTATATGAGAGTGAAGAAGATACAAGCGAAGACCTATCAAGAGAGTCGAGTTCAAACATTTACCAAAATCAAAACCTTAACAAGAAACAAAGGTCATATAAGAGACGACGATATCGAGCAAATGTGAGAGCTAGGATAAACAAGGAAAGATCTACTGCAGAATGGCTTAGCTATCTAGGGGCATGTGATGCTCATCGAAAGCTAGTAGACAATTGGGGTGAACATCTCCAGAGTGTCATGTGGTGCAGCCCGCGACCCATTGACCTCGCTCAATTGGAGGTTACAGAGCCGAAATTGAGTCGAACTATAAGAAGACGTCAAAACCGAGAGTTAGCACAACAACAAAAGGAGGCAGAACTAAAAGAAAGGTCTCCGTCAGGACAAGAGCCTGCTGACTTACATACGGCTCCTGAACGAGCGAAAGGTTGTGTATGCCAAAGCCCAACGAATACCTACCAATGGAAGCAGTGGAGTCTATGATGGTCCAGCGGTAGTTAAAGAGATAGAATTAGCAGAACCAGGTGAGGAGTTTAAACCAGTCTTTATTGCTCAAGACCTTACCGAAACTGAAGAGGTTGTACTTAAGGAGCTCCTCAAGGAATACAAGGATATCTTTGCTTGGACATATCATGACATGAAGGGCGTTCCACCTTCTGTGGTGCAACATACAATTCCCATGATCAACACTGCTAAACCCGGCGACCCTATCCAATGAATCCTAAGTACGCCAAAATTGTACAAGAGGAGATTGAAAAACTTATCCAATGTGGATTCATATACCCTATTGAGCACTCAGAATGGGTTTCTCCAATAGTCATTGTGCCAAAAAAGAATGGGAAACTAAGAGTGTGCGTGGACCTCAAGAAAGTTAATGCAGCCACTAGGAGAGATCATTATCCCTTGCCATATTCAGAACATGTGCTTGAAAGAGTTGCGGGCAAGGAAGCTTATAGCTTTTTAGATGGGTACTCTGGTTACAATCAAATCACAATTGCATTAGAGGACCAAGCTAAAACTGCTTTTATCACAGAGTTTGGAGTATTTGCATTTCGTGTTATGGCTTTTGGCTTAACGAATGCCCCTGCTACATTCCAAAGATTAATAAACACTGCGTTTAAAGAATTTCTAAGGGAGTTTTGTGAATCTTTCCTAGACGACCTTTGTGTTTATTCTTCTTGGGGGAAGCATTTGTTATATCTATGAAAAATATTTGAAAGGTGCAGATTTTATCGCATCTCATTGAACCCTTTCAAATGCCAATTTTGGGTTAAGCATGGAGTCATTCTAGGGCATATAGTGTCCAAGAACGGGATATCCACAGATGAGAGTAAGATTAAAGCCATTGCCGATTTGCCACCACCTACGAACTATAAAGGAGTTCAAAGATTTATGGGCCATGTTGGTTATTATCGAAGATTTATTTTAAACTTTGCCGAGATAGCGCGTCCATTGTACAAGCTTCTTATCGAGTTTCACTGGACGGAAGAATGTCATCAATCTTATGAGTTATTAAAGAAGGCCCTAACAAGTGCTCCAATCCTGCGAACACCTGATTGGAATGTACCTTTTCATGTGCATATTGATGCATCAAATTTTGCTATTGGGTGTGTTCTAACTCAACCAGGAGAACATAAATTGGACTACCCTATTAGCTTTGCAAGTCGCCAATTAAATGATGCCGAGATGAACTACACTACTACAGAGCACGAAGGTCTAGCTATGATTTACGCAGTAAAGAAATTTTGCTATTACCTTCTTGCTACCAAGTTTTTGTTTTATGTTGATCATCAAGCATTGCTATATTTGGTAAGCAAGCCGTGTTCCACAGGTCGAATTACACGATGGTTGTTAATTCTTCTTGAGTTTGACTTCACCGTTGTTGTGAGGCCTGGGAGGAAACATGTCATGGCGGATCATTTATCTCGTATCCCTAATGGCGAAGCTCCTACGGGAGTTGATGATGAATTGCCTGATACTCCTTTGTTCATTGTTGAGACAATACCTGAATGGAGTGAAAAGATTGTTAACTTCTTAGTTAATGGTTTTCCACCCAAAGAACTGCGAAAAGATATAGCTCGAAAATTAATCAAGGAATGCGAACCCTATTGCTTACTGGCTGGAACTCTCTATAAGAGAGGAAAAGATGATGTTCTTAGACGCTGTGCCCGCGAGGATGAGTATTTATATATTCTACAAGAGGGACACATGGGCGTAGCTGGTGGTCACTTTTCAGGAAACTTGACTGCCCGAAAGATCTTACAGTCAGGCTATTGGTGGCCCACCCTATTTAAGGATGCATCACTTTTTGCAAAGGGATGTGATGAATGCCAACGCTTCAAGAAGCCACAAAGAAGTGATAGGATGCCTCTACATCCCATCAAGGTAACCCAACCATTTGAAAAGTGGGGCTTAGACTTTGTAGGACCGATTAGTCCGGCTGCACGTAACACGCAATCAAGATATATCATTGTGGCTACAGACTATGTAACCAAATGGGCTGAAGCAAAAGCAACACGGAAGGCGGATGCAAAAACAACAGCTAAGTTCTTCTTTGAGAACATTATCACACGTTTTGGATGCCCCTTTGAACTTGTGAGTGACAATGGAACTCATTTTATAAATGAAGTAATAAAAGATCTCACATCAAACTTCATGATATCTCACCACAAGTCTACACCCTATTATCCCCAAGCAAATGGCCGAGCTGAGAGTACCAACAAAACTCTCATCTCCATTTTGACAAAGACAGTTGAGGCTCGTCGCATTGATTGGGACCTAAAGCTTACATCAGCTTTATGGGCTTATCGTACTGCGTATAAAGTTGTTATTAATTGCACACCGTTTAAGATGGTGTATGGCCAAGAAGCAGTTATGCCATGGGAGTTTGTCATTCCTAGTCTTCGAGTAGCTTCTCAAGAAGGTTGGGATGGTAACCCCTTAGTGGAGCGATTATATATCCTCGAAAGGCTAGATGAGGAAAGGCAATTAGCTGTGCGAAATGCTCTAGTGGAGAAGGATAGGAGAAAGAAGTGGTTTGATAGCCATTTAAAGGATAAAGACATCAAGGTTGGTGATAAAGTTCTTATGTACGGGGTACGTAATGAAAAGAAGAAATTGAAATACGCTGGTAACGGACCATATCGAGTGTGTGAAATTACCCTACAAGGTACCATTCGTGTGGAGACTCTAGATGGAGTTGAAACCATTGGATTCCTTAATGGGAGTAAATTCAAAAGATATTATGATCCTCTAAGCCAGGAAGAGTTGCAAGCCATCCATCAAAAGAAGGCAAGCAAGGAACAAGCAGAGCTTTAAAAAATCCAAGCAAGAGTTGAGGCTCGAGAACGACAACAACGTCTTAGACGCCAACGAGAGGCTAATCTGGGAATCACGCAAGCATTTTTTGAGGACACAGATAACGACTCATTAGAATCTGAGCCACCCCTACGATACCCAATTGAGCTAAATAGCCCCTATGGGAAAGTACTATACAATGCCTTATTAGATACGGGAGCTAAACACAATTTGTTATCCTATGGAGTTTGGTGTCAATTAGGCAAACCGACCCTATCCCCGAGTACGATGCAAGTCAAGGGCATTAATAAAAAGAAAACTGCTATTCTTGGAGTCCTTCAGACCCCTGTTGTCTATGACAATGGAAGCATAGTGCAGAGGTTTCTAGTCATGCCCGCGGGAGCTATGGAAGGCAACGTAAACCTGGGACGCACGTGGATGTTGGCAACCAAATGCACTATTGATTGGGATACTGGTAGTGTCACGACGCGACCACCGACTCTTACCCCTATCCTTCAAGCAAAGTCACCTACGTTGCAAACTCTAGCAAAGTTGAAGGATAGCCAACATTCACAAGCCAAGGTGGTTAACTCGTCTTTGCTAGCTACCCATGAACCTAGCACTTCAACACTTGTAGTTGTAGCAAGCAGTAATATTGCAAGTACTCAACCTGCACAACCTAAGAGTACATATCAATGGGTCCCCAAGGCCTTACTTCCAACTACCTCAACCCTCCCATCCATTCCAAGAAAAAATTTCCTGGGAAAACCAAGAGCGCGCCCTAGGAGAGTCAAGACCAAATCGCGATGGATTCCAAAACAACTATTAGAAGCCCAAGGCTACTATGATGGAAATGAGCAAATTTGGGTACCTAAACGTAAAATGTGTCCTTCCCTATCGACAACAAACCCATATGAGTCAAACAGTGTAACGCTAAAGCCAATGGTAGACCGTGGGAAGGGAAAGATCACAGAATGCTACACACCTAGTCCAGAGCTAGTTTGGGCTCCAAAGCAAAACCAATTTATTCCACCTAGCTCAGGAAGGGGGGAGTTCCATGAAGCTTCTAGCTCCTCATGTAATACATCCATAGAGGTAAAAGCTTCTACACAGCCTCCATCTATAGTAGTGGACCTCCATGAAGCTACAAAAGAATCCACACCTCCCAGTGTTCAAGAATCACCTAATGAACCACTTCAAGTTCGATCCTGGGAGAGTACCTTACCACCCTTGCAACTTGACGAGGCACCTAGGGTAATAGAAAACTACTGGCAAAAATCCTCACCTATTACCAACCAGAACAATTGGTTTCAAAGGGTGACGACATCATTTCAAACGGTATGATCTACCCAAGGAAGGGGGGAGTGTTTGTGGACATTCATCATTCAATTGCTTCCCTCTCAACCTTTCTCCCTGACCTCTTAATCTCCGATCTTAGGGAATGTATATATAAAGCCTTATACTCACAAAAACAAGATAAAAAAGTAAAAGAGCAAGAGCCATAACAGAAATCATAAAAACAAATTATGCACAAGAACACGACCCTTGTAATATTTGCACTCTAACCATCATCTATTTGCGTGTACAGATATGGCTAGTACGCTAGAGTCATCCACTCCTGCCTTGGGTGAGAGGTACCCTCGTTACTTTTCACAAATATTTCACATGGTCTTTCCAGTGCTTGCATGTGAATGGGATTTGATAGGTACGCTAGCATGTGAGAGAAATTATGAGGAGTTAGAATGGCTGATACGTCTCTTGACCACGTCTGATCCATACTTAGTAGAGAGTGTTTCTCCCATTGCACAAGCCTACCCTTTTGACCAAGATGACTATAGGCGTCTAGTGACCTTCTTTATAAACATGGGCACCTATGATGAGGAAGAAAATTTACACGACTACACGGATGGCACATATGGTCTCATGGATGATGACTTTGTTTATCTCGACGACGAGGATAGGGGTTTAGCCTTAGGGTTTCCCCCCAACCTCTACAATATCCTATTCCCTTGACTCTCTAGGGGGAGTGCAAATAATTAGGTTAGGGTTCCTTATGTTTTTTGTTGTGTTCAATAAGTGTTAGTACCTTTTTCCTCTAATGTGCCTCCTGGAGGTATTTCTTTTGTTTCCTAGTGTGTACAGGAGCGTGTTTCTATTAGTAGGATTTGGACCTTCATGGAATCTTTATCTCGACTCACTCTTCAAATCAAGCGCGACCATCGACACAAACAGGTGTTTCTTGTCCATTAGCATTGCCCCTTATCTTTTTTGCATCTATGATTGTCTGCTTTAATGGTGATTGGTAGCCTAATATTCACCGCATTTGCTTAGTATCAAACATTTAATTCAATGTAATTTTTTGTCATAATCACTTGTCTAGGTTTAAAAATCAAGCAGTCCGACTAAGCTAGTTTAACCAAGTTAGGTATTAGAAATCTTCTCTTAATACCATGGGGAATGCCTTCCTAATAATTAATGGTTACTTAGGTTCTTAATCCGATTTAGGCAGCATTGTGTGAAATGTACTAGGGCTTTCTAGTGGGCTTGACCCTATTGACCTTTAGCTTAAGTATTATAAAGGGAGTTTACTAGTGTGATGAGCCTGGGGAGGTGTATCAGTATTATATGACCCCCCAAAGTTACAAAATTAAAATGCTGAAAATGAACAAACAAAAAATCAAAGTGCCACACTGTAAAATCTTAAGCTGGAAGAGAAATCTCAGCTTGATTTGGTACTTCACTCACATGTATTGCCTATGGTACTAGAGCCCTAGAGGTTCCCAGTATGGGCGCTTTTACTTGAAAAGCAAAAAACCCAAGGCATACAAAATAAGCACACACATCAAAATTGAATCACTGTGAAAAGACTTTGGGGGGTCAAAGAAAAAGTAATCAGTAGGGCGATGATTTCATGAGAAATTCCTTTTATGGTAGCTTAACTACAAGGTCTTCTAGATATAGCCTCTAGTCAGCCCTCGAACATGAATACTTGGCTCTCGCGATTAAACAACTTAATTGACCACAGAAAATTAAGAAGCTTACCCATGGTATTAATATTCGATCTCTAGTGCCTTTCGACCGTCAAATTAGCGACCCCAGACTTCTTTAATTTTTTACCTTTACATCTGTTTATGCATTTGATTACATTGCAATTTAATGTTCATCGCTGACAAATTGTTTGAAATTCTTTTACCAATCAATTTGTCTACCTAAAACTGCATATTCTTTTTAATCACTTATGAGAATGCAATTACTGTGCCAATGTTGTTTGATTTTGCAGTGACTGAAGAAGGCTAAGGACATTCATCTCATGCTCTTCCACCTCAACGAACGAGCTTCAACTCAATAGCTTCTGAGGACGGAATCTACATCAGGAAGGGGGGCATGTTAACCCTCACGGCTCATGGACACCCCATCACCTACGACGGAGGTGTATTATGTATTTGGTAGAGTCAGGTACCGGGCTTGTCGGACCAATAGGAAAAGGGTAAGAGTGATCGCCGATGAGAGGCGCACTCTAACTGGGACATTCAAGGGATTAGTTGGCTAAGCATGGGCGCCCAAGTGTGAATGGGGTGAGCTCATATAAAAGCCAACTAAACCTAAAATTCACTCATTCTCTCATTTGTGCAATAGAAGAGTGCTCTTGCTCCATCTCCATCTCCATCTCCATCTCCATCTTCTTCTTCTTCACCTCCTTGTGTGTGTGTGTATGTGTGTGTGTGTGTGTGTGAGAGAGAGAGAGTGTGTGATCGAGCATTGCGGCGGCACGACGGCGGTGAAGCGGTTGAGCACGACGTAGCGGCGTCTCCTTCTTCTTCGCGGCGAGGAATCCTCCATGACAGGAGCATAGAGCGGTGAGTGACACACCATTGCCCTCTTTTGAGCTTACTAGTTAAGCTAGTTGTGTGCTTGGAGCCGTCTATGGCTCGTACACGGTGTAACGGCAACTCCCTTGCTTCGACAGTGCGGCAAGGAGCGCACAAAATACCACAAGGTAGTTGTGAGTCTCAAGATCCACATGAAAACCTACTCAAGGCCTAAGTGAATGGATTGAGATCAATGCCTATCAACACACAAGCCACAAACGCGCAAACACAGACCGCACGCACACAATACGGACATAGCTCCAATACCTCTATTCTGCATCAAACGTTCCAAAAATGTTACATTGTGCAACAAAGATTTTATGGACATAGCTCCAATACCTCTATTTTGCATCAAACATTCCAAAAACGTTATACTGTGCAACAAGGATTTTATAGTTATTCAAGGTCCTCATGTTGCACTCTCATATGTGAGTTTACATTGATATACAAGCATATTATGGTTTACCTCTCTTTCAAAGACACACACAATGATACTATAAATGTGTATCATCACGCACTTGCAAACTTGAAGTGGCCACCAAAAATCTGTCACGTTGTTTTTCCTTATATAACGACATGCCCTCAATGTTCGCCTCCATAGATATTACATATAGCCTATTCATTTAGCAATAGCAGCTGAAATTCTTGGACAATACCACACATTTGTCGGATTTGTCACCGCCCGCTTTTGAATCTTCAATCCTCCTTCATCCAACATTCTTAATTTATTTGATGTCAAATTTGTTCCTTTCTCTAAAGTCCATGTGTTTGGCGCTCTTCGCAAACAATAGGTAATTGTAGTGCAAATTTCCACGTGTGATCTACATTGTCATTGCAAAACCACTATGATGTGCTTTTGCCCTTCAACCTTGTCCACCTTCATTTCCACCATCCCAAGAAGACTAGACTACAACTAGTATATACAAGAGGTGAGAGAAGACGGCTCTCAACTTATGCCCACTAGCTCACTCCAGACACATGAGTGCATCTATAACCGCTCTAGTGCAAATGCAACATGCATATCACTAGGGCTAGAGCCAAGATGACACTCATGCATGGCTCCACAATGCACAATGCCATTGTCAGTCATCGCACAACTGACAACTCCCGCTGCAAATGCATCGACCACATAAGCAAGATCGGGTCTCAAGACCAAAAGGTCATGCATGAGAGACCCAAAAGCCAACGAACATGCACTATGTGTGCCAACCTATCCTTGTCAACAACCTCAGTGAACTACTATGCATCCTCATCAGGAACCACCTGACTATGCATCACCATGTCAGCATCGTCTGGCAAAGGCATATTTGCTGAGAATGACTGCAAAATCAAAACATCAGTACCAGTGCAATCAAACACAGTTGTGTGAAGGACACTGTCGCCCTCAAACATTTCAGACGCATCAAAGAACAATGCATCAGTCTCTTGCTCAACTGATGACTGACCAAGCTGTGCATCTCTAGAGATATCATTGTCTGTGTGAATGTCACCACAAGACAAATGCACAACCTGCTCTCCATGCAACACATTTGCAAAAGAGACACGCCTCATCTCTCGCTCCAAACATGGTTGCAAATACACAGAGACTACACCGCCTTGTGTGTCACAAATATACAAAGGGTATACTAGACCACTCCTAGCATCTCTAGCTATCACCAATGATCTCCTATGCATCTGAAATGACCGCTCTCCAGGCAATACACAATGTCCACTATTTTGCAAGTGACACACTGAAATGAGACTCTGGTTGAGTCCTGGTACATAACGTATGTCTCGTAGCGTAAGCAATGCTTTGCTAGGTAAATACATGCATACATCTCCAGCACCCTCTATGTCATATGTTGAACCATCAGCAAACTGCACATAACCAAGTCTCCCACTAGAGAAAGAGCAAAACAAATCACAACATGGCATCACATGAAAACCTACACGCTCGTCTAGTAGAAAACACGTAGACAATGTGCTATCCCAAGACACAAAGTAGGTTGAAGGCAAGCTAGACTCGAAAGTGACATGCCCGTCACATGCATACTCTCTAGCATCTGTCCTCATAGTAGCACCATGCATCTGCCTCTTCTGCTGCCTCATACACATGAAGCAACGGTGCCTAATATGCCCATCGTGGCCGCAGTGCCAACATGTCAGTCGTGATCGTGAGCGAGAACGGCCTCTAAACTGAAATGTCTCCATATCCATGTCAAAACTATGGCAAACAATGCTCGAGATCACAAGACTCTCCCACCCAAGAGCAAACCACTGTCTCAAGCAACGAAGGTGAGCAAACGATCAAACTCACTAGCCTCTGCAATAGGCATATATATCTGGCAAATTTCAGCAGAGTCTCCTCTGTTAACTAGAGCAACAAACTCAACAGTAATTCGCAATGGAGACAACAACAAATGCCCAAATGGCCAATCTAGGAATATACTCATCCGGAATCACCTCACAAAGTTATACACAGAGCCAAACCGCTCTAGCCGGAGTATCACTCAATGACGCCACAAATGACATACATATGTGAGTGAAAATCTGCTTCCAAAATGTGTCAATGTGAATGAACAATGTGCAAGAAAACCGTAGCATACACAACTTGTGTAAAAGTGGGAGTCAAAACTCAACCACTATCGAGAGTAACAAGAATTGTACTTGTAGAGTAACACAAGTTCCTGTATGGCTGAAAAATATGGTTGCAAATCAATCCCAAAACAACCCCAAATTCAGCTCTCAAATAGCTAAAGTAACAGGTCACAATTGTGACGTAAATAAGCTTACAATTGAGCCATATATAGGCATCTGCAAAGAGGGAATGATGGCTGAAAAATTCAGCTCACAAATGACCCTCAAACCTGCCTGTAAACTTGTCAATGTGAGAGCTAAGCTCAATCACAAACTATGGCAAGTAAACTCCAACCACTATCCCACAAAAGCATACACAAAGAAAACTCTCAAGACACCTGCTGTGTTGAAACCGTTTTGCAAGCCAAAACACTACAGAAGATGTCTTCAATTGCAAATGGCAACACCTGTGGGAGTACTAGACTCAACCTGCTTGGAGTCAAAACTGGAAGCTCCAAATGGTCGAGCACTCACAGCTCAAGACAAAAAATGCAGAGCAAAACACGTCCATGATGCACCACCAAAGAAAAAACAATGCACGCAAATCCTGAGTACTAAAAGCAATCGCAATCTTGATCTCACCAACGATGCTCATAAGACTGCTGGGAAAATGTCGCCAGAGTTTTGTCAATAAATACAAAACCAGTAACCAAAGTGATTGCATGCTCAAAACCATGAGCAATCAAATTGCATCAAACCGCACTCCAATTGCATGCACCAATCTCCAGACTTTGCATACATCATTGCAAACACCTGCAAATCTAGTACACAAATACTTGCTCTACCTGTGACTGCCAAAAGACATGCTCGAGGCATACCTTGCCAAGCTCAAACTGCAATCATATGAGTCTCCCTAAGCATCAAACCACATAAGGCATACATCGTATCCTCCCACCTATGAGCAAGCGTGTAGCCAATACCACTCTCACATTCGAGAGCAAACCATGTGTGGAATCCTCGACACACAATAAACAACTACTGTTGCAGAAATTTTAGAGTTCAAAATCAATCCAAATGGACATCACCATTGCGTTTGGAGCATGTTAAAACCCCAGGTTACACTCTAACCTTGCATAAATCGCATTTCATATGTAAAAGTTACGCAAAAAACACTATTTTGGAGCTCAAAAAATGACATATGAAAATAAAAATATGCATTCTTCTTGCAAGTATGGCTATTAAAAAGCATACACACTTGTAATACACCCTCCTCTCAAGCTTGGGAATGTCCCTCAAGCTTCCATGAGCACAGATCTAATGGTTGCTCATTGATCTCAAGCTTCCACCGAAAACGAGCTCACCATAGCCGAAAGCTCACTTCTCTGCAGCACTCCATTTGTCGCAAAGCCAAAGCTCTCATACCAATTGTGAAGAAAGGGATCTTAACCGTGCATGTGTGCAGCAAAGTTGGAGAGAGAGAGAGAGAGAGAGAGAGAGAGAGAGAGAGAGAGAGAGCACGACACAGGGATGTGGGGTGGAGCTCCCAAATCTCACTATATGAGCACAGTATGAGAGTTAATGAGAGCTCCTTATTCTTTATACATCTTATTCTTTATATGTATAAAGAATAAGGAAATAAATGTGGACGGCCAGACACTAGTCGACGGACACGGGCAAAGCATGGTGAGGCACACCGCCTTTACCTAACACTCCCATATACTTGTTTCCTCCTCCAGTGTTAAGGGTTACTATATGCTTCTCCTCTAGTGTTCAAGGGTCACATTTTCTTCTCCTCCAATATAGGAGGGTCATGAAAATGTCTATACATGAGCACAATTAGATTTCATACATGCATACAACACACCCATTGTGGTATGCATACACATACACACAATAAGATTGCATAGATACATACAAAAGCACGATATGCATGCATTAAACCATATGTACATAGATAAAGACAAATATATGATAGTATAATGGAAAGACATATGCATATATTGAAATTGCAACTAAGACATGTGATGGTATAGATAGAGGTTTTTTTGGAAAATATGGAAAATGCAAGTAAGGCATGTGCCGGGATAGATAGAGGGTTTTTTTTTTTTGGAAAATATAGAAAATGAATCTATTGCAAGAAATTTTGTGACAAGATGCAGTATGGGCCTTGAAAAGCTAGCATGCCCTTATCATTGAAAAAAGTAAAAAAGATTTTGTGTGCATTAAAGAGTAGCATGATGAACTAGTAAGCATATAACGAGAGCTAATGCTTGAATTATAACCAACATATGTGCAATCAATGAGGATGCATGATATGTGGTACTTAAGAACAAGGGAAAAATAAAAATGGAAATAAAGGATGGCCAAATGTAATGTTGTCTATAATCGCATTCAAAAATGCAATGGAAAAAGGAGGATACGATGGAGCAAAGTAGACAAGTTGGCTTAGCATGGTGGGTGCATGTGCAAGTCCTTTATCTGACATGATTGTAGCAAGGATTATTAAATTTTGTGATGAAGCCTTAACTTGGGCAATAGTGTGACTTCCACTATGCATATATAATAAGAAAGTTGGTGTTTCAAAGTATGGTTGATGCTTTTTCATAAGCTCATTACTAGTACTACTAAAACGGCACCGCCTTATGCGGCTGCATGGCTCCTCTTACCCTCAAGCTCTTCACTCTTGACAAATTTCACAAAAGAAGATCAAAAAAATTACTCTCTTTTCTTCTTTCTTTCTTATCTTCCCAATGTTTTCCCTGCCCCTCCCTCCCTCTCTCTCTCTCTCTCTCTCTCTCTCTCTCTCACACACACACACACACACACTCACACACACACCCGACCATGTCAATCAACTTCGCTGAGAGCAGTTTCGGGAAAAATGTGTCTCAACTTAATATCATGCCGTTTTCTATCTGTAGCTCTCTCTCTCTCTCTCTCTCTCTCTCTCTCTCTCTCTCTCTCTCTCTATAGCTCTCTTTCTCGCTCTCCCTTCTTCTTCTTCTTCTTCTTCTTCTTCTTCTCTCTCTCTCTCTCTCTCTCTCTCTCTCTCTCTCTCTCTAGCTGTATTTCTTGCTCTCCCTCCTCCTCTCTCTATCTCTATCTCCCCAATGTCAATCAACTTCAAAAACTACGCTATGAGCAGTTTCGGGAAAAATGTGTCTCAACTTAATATCGTGTCGTTTTCTATCTGTGGCTCTCTCTCTCTCTCTCTCTCTCTCTCTCTCTCTCTAGCTGTCTTTCATGCTCTCCCTCCTCCTCTCTCTATCTCTATCTCCCCAATGTCATTCAACTTCAGAAAAAATGTGTCTCAACTTAATATCGTGTCGTTTTCTATCTGCGGCTCTCTCTCTCTCTCTCTCTCTCTCTCTCTCTCTCTCTCTCTCTCTCTCTCTAAAGCTCTCTGTCTCGCTCTCCCTCTCTCTCTCTCTCTCTCTCTCTCTCTCTCTCTCTAAAGCTCTCTGTCTCGCTCTCCCTCTCTCTCTCTCTCTCTCTCTCTCTCTCTCTAAAGCTCTCTGTCTCGCTCTCTCTTCCTCTCTCTTTCTTTATATCCCTAGTGTCCCTCTCTCTCTCTCTCTCTCTCTCTCTCTCTCTCTCTCTCTCTCTCTCTCTCTCTCTCGTCCAGATGCAAGAAAAAATTCTTGGGCAAAGACAAATCTGCAGACTTTTTATCGCTTTCTTCTACTCATGTCTCTATAGAAATCGATTGGTTACTTTATATACGAGCGCAAAAGCTTTTCATGGCACTGCTTTTTGGTGTTGTAGCGTCAATGAGATGGTTTTTTTTTATTATTTAAATCATGTCACGTGGTGGCTTGTGCCTGCAAACAGTGCAAAAAGAGCCTTTGGCTCACCAAGTAATCATTGAACCTAGTGGTGGTTTTCTTGCATGTTAAACGAGACCTAACACATGGAGGAGGTTTGGTCTAAGAGGGTTCCGTAAAATCAACCCTATAGTTAGAAGGGTGCAAGGTTTTACCCTAGGAAGATGAATCCCTTCAAAAGGATTGTAGGGAAAAATGATTGTATGCCCTTCCAATTTAGTGTAGAGAGAAAATAGTGACCTTTCAAATTTAAGGGCTGGTCCGTCAAATAATTTTTTGTCTGAGCCGCTAGATAATCGACACATCAGCACGCGTAACATATTTTTTGAAAGCCAATGATTGGCATGCACATCGGTCCCCTGCTGACCATTCCCTGTTTTCAGCGCTCCTGCCAATGGCTCCGGTGGATGGTCAACAAGGGACCATTCCCGGCCGTCAAAGGTCCAAGGCGAGGGAGGCTAGATAGTGACGTGTGAATGCATTCCGCGCACTGAAAGCGACATGCTGAGAAATTACGTGCATTCCCTACACCATAATTTCCAAATTGCTAATTATGAATGTAATGATTGGGTAAGGCATCTCTAGACTGAGGCAAGAAGAAACGTTCCCCATATGAAAAAAGAGGCAAGTGGTGTTTAGCTTTGGTGTGGGCGTGCATGGACCCGGACCCGGTGTGAAACATTACAGGGAATATTGGAATAATTGGGCGGCTTCTCTATGTCACTCTCGTCCACAGAGACACAAACCTGCGTCGGTAGAGAGAGAGAGAGAGAGAGAGAGAGAGAGAGAGTTGTACCAAAGCACTATTTTTTTATGCGCCCATAATTTACATTGAACCTTTGTAGGTACTCCGCTTTTGCTTTGGAGGTATAGTTAAATTTTAATGAACCCATGCACTACAGCCACAGGAAGTTTTGAACAGATTCTCACAATATTTCCCACATTGTGACTTACCTCAACATCATGAGCTTCTGTGAGGGAGGCACCGCATACCTAGCTAGGTACAATTGGAGGCAGGAGACCACCGGTCCTGCCTCCATGGGGGGGCTGGTGGTCTCCTGCCTCCAATTGTACCTAGCTAGGTATGCGGTGCCCTCCCTCACAGAAGCTCATGATGTTATGCATTGTATGAAAAATGTTGAGATAGAAAGACTCCGTTTTCCTACATGAGAAAATTTCTAGATCTTCTTGTGAGCCTCTCTCTCTCTCTCTCTCTCTCTCTCTCACACACACACACACACACCATTTGTTCCTATCTATGTGGATAACACCAAATCTCAACAATGGGAGGTCCAAAATGATCCCAAAGAAGCAACAATAGTGCAGGCAAGTACAATTAGAGGGGACTACTTTGTAAACTACTAGTACTATAAAAAGAAGGATGCCCCTTGATGAAGGGTCAAAGCTTAGCCAATTTTGTAGGTAGCTCATCCTCTTGACCTTGTAGTCTTCAGCAATTTATATATATTATGGCATCTCCCTACAGCCAACAAACCCACACTCTCAACATTCTTCCCCAGCCCCATAGGCTCACTCATGTCCCTCATGTGAGCAAGGAGGACACCCCTAATGCGTGTGTCTTCACTACCAACATCTCCGGTAGGTAGTCTTCCCTCACGCTTGTCATCGAAATCGCAATTCGCTTTGCCGCTTGAAATCAATGAGCAATCAACCTGTTAGCATGCAATCATGGCTAGTAAACAACTTGATTCATTCATGCATTCATGCCACCTTCATTTTTGGGTCTTCATTAGAACACACTTTTGAATGAATGTGGACATGTTTTCTTAACCTGCATTGATGCTGTTTGCAACAGGATACAAGGTAGAGGATGTTCAAGTGCAAGTTGAGGACGATGAATACTTAGTTTTGCGCTTTGGGCATGCAGCTCGGAAATTTGATCTGCCTCCTAATGCTTGCCTACAGAAAATCGAGGCCACTTGCAACACAGACATCTTAACTATCACCATCCCCAAAAGAGCCATGGCTGCCTAGCGTTGACGGGAAACTTTGAAGCTATATTATACAATAACAATGTCCAAGATATGGCTTCTTTTTGCACTAGAGAGACCACCCACATAACCCAACACAATAATTCACACTTTTGTGCACACATTGAGCTCATTTCTGTACTTTGTGAGACATCCCTGATCATCACAATGCGTTACGGAGTGCAACAAATACCACCTTTTTACCGGCTTTCTACTATCCAAATCTGAAAATGATCACAGTTTTTGACATTTTAGCTGATGGACTAATTATATTGAATCTGAGTTTTATAGAGCTCTTTGTGTTTTTCCTGCTTGCTTTACATACACATGCATGCACCAACAAACATGCAAGCTAATTGACTCAAAAAACGGGGCCCATAAGGATGGTTCATCTTCCTAGAGGACGTGCTATGGGGCACTTTGGCTCTATGATCTGATTTGTAGGAGTGGTAGCTGTTATGAAAAGGATGCAACATAACTATTGATGATGTGCTAGCTCTAGAGCTGGGAATGTGAGCCAGCAATCGGAACGTAGTGCTTGTGGGGCGAGTCCGCCGAATCTCCAAGACAAGCTTGAATGTCATCAGTGTGCTGAATTGAAACCAACATTGTGGCGGTTGGGGTAGTGCAGGGAACTTGTGATGCGCTACTAGCCGGGCATGTCTCTTTGCATGGTATGTGTCTGCATAAATGTCTCTTTATATCTCTCGAGAAGTGTCCAAATCAGTAACTCTACGAGCTGAGATGGCCTCTTCCTCTAGAAATATATACATGCTGTCTCCATCTCAAGCTAGTGCGAAGCACGCTAATCACTATTCGGGTATGTTTACATCCTCCGGGACATCGATGATGGGCTGCTAGAGGAAATACTGTCACTTCGATTGTGAAAGGACCTCGTCAACTGCAAGAGGTTCTCTGTCCTTAGCCACTCCACTAATTACGACATAAGGACATAATTCTTCTATAATAAAACTGCTGCAACCATCGAGACCGCCGCAGTATAGTTAGTACCTACAGCACGGCTCATGTATCGAGGACCCGCTATAAAGGTACTCCTGAACTGATATTTGAGACCACCGGTGGGGGGCTGGTGGTCTCCTGCTCCCAATCGTACCTAGCTAGGTATGCAGTGCCTCTATAGCAGAAGCTCATGATGTTATACATTGTATGAAAAACACACTGCCTCCTTATATGGAGAATTATAGCATGATTTCCTGTGCCGCATAAAACGACAAAAAATGATGAGGAAAACTCATGCTTACCTTAGAAAACGGACTCTCATGTCCAGTTGGCAGCCACGCAAGCACCTACGTTGGTGTGGGTGGAACAAGCAAAAAGCGGGCGTGTGCGCTGACGAGGGGTCCAGCCAACACCAATTCCTGCCAAGGCATTCAATCCTCTTCAGTCCGCCCGCTTTCCCTCCCGAGTCCCTCCCTTCTCCCCTCTCTCTCTCTCTCTCTCTCTCTCTCTCTCTCTCTCTCTCGCGTTCTCAGACTGAGGCAGGGCTAAAAAATTCATTTTTACTAACCGAACAAAATAAGGGGAAACTTGAAATTCTACCGGTTTTTTAGAGAAGCTTTTGCCGGTAATTACACTAAAACTTCTGTAAATTTACCGATTTTCTTAAAGGCAAGTTCAAAATCTAACCGGGATTTTATAATTTCAGCCGGTTAAAATACACTATACCCCATTTTTTTTCTAACACTAGACTGAGCCCCTCCCTCTCTCTCTCTCTCTCTCTCTCTCTCTCTCAGCATGAGCACATAAGAGTGCTCCATCCGGCCAACCACCATCTCCCAGAAGCATTTGCCGATGTGGCACTGCTTTTCAATGGCCTGTGCATGGCTGGCTAGCTGGTAAAATCCAAGCCCTGCCTCTTCCAGCCATCTTCTCGCTCCACGATCTGCAAGCCCTCTTCTTCCACGTGTCTTGTGGCTTCTCTCCACCGTCGCTCCCCCGGCAGTCGCCTTGTTATGCTCAAGATCATCAAGCTCCAGCCAACCAGTAGGCCATAGCCTTGCTCTTGCCGGCCAGCTGCTGGGAGCTCTATGTGCTCTCTCTCTCTCTCTCTCTCTCTCTCTCTCTCTCAAACTCAAAGCTCCCTCTAATCATCGGTAAGTAAATTACACTAAAACTTGTGTAAATTTACCGATTTTCTTAAAGGCAAGTTCAAAATCTAACCGGGATTTTATAATTTCAGCCAGTTAAAATACACTAGACCCCGGTTTTTTTCTAACACTAGACAGAGCCTCTCTCTCTCTCTCTCTCTCTCTCTCTCTCTCTCTCTCTCTCTCTCAGCATGAGCACATAAGAGTGCTCCATCCGGCCAGCCACCATCTCCCAGAAGCGTTTGCCGATGTGGCACGGCTTTTCAATGGCCGGTGCATGGCTGGCTGGCTGGTAAAATCCAAGCCCCGCCTCTTCCAGCCATCTTCTCTCTCTCTCTCTCTCTCTCTCTCTCTCTCTCTCTCTCTCTCTCTCTCTCTCTCAGCATGAGCACATAAGAGTGCTCCATCCGGCCAGCCACCATCTCCCAGAAGCGTTTGCCGATGTGGCACGGCTTTTCAATGGCCGGTGCATGGCTGGCTAGCTGGTAAAATCCAAGCCCCGCCTCTTCCAGCCATCTTCTCTCTCTCTCTCTCTCTCTCTCTCTCTCTCTCTCAAACTCAAAGCTCCCTCTGATCATCGGTATTGTCACGCGAGCCTACGTAAAGCCGGAGAGCTCATGCCGTGCCTCGACGAGTTCCTCGAGCTTGCAATTATGTGTGACCCATCGACAATCCGTGCACTTCGATCGAAGCGTAGAGGAACGGCTGTCTCTCCCGGCTCTTGCAACATGAGGAGAGCGGCTGTCACACATCGACGCAAATGATGCTATTGCGAGAGCTCGTAGGTTGGGCAAGTTTTACTTTGAAGGGAGATCAATGAGGTATGGAGCAAATTGAGAGAGGAAATGGTTTGTGTGCATGTGGACGTGTGTGTGTGTGTGTGTGTGTGCGCGCGCGTGCGCAACTGAAAACCCTGCACACGAACTGAAATCCCTGCGTGTTGTTGGTTCCTGCATGTCTTCACCTCTGTGAATTGGGCGTTCTGCGCGCCCTGCGCTCCTCTCCATAGCAGTCCCCTTGCGCGTAGCAATCAGCAACCTACCTGTTCGCGTTCCGTTTGCTGCTGTTGGTCTGCTTCAGAGTGTATGTGTGTGTGTGGGTGTGACAGTGTGTCTCTGTGTGCGTGTTGCGGGCACCAGTTCAGGTTTGGCGCTCTATGTAGTATAGACACTGGTGTTGCGGACAGCAGTTCAAGTTTGGCACTCTTTGTAGCACAGACAGTATCCGAGTATTACTTACCTTAGGCGCAGTTCATTTTTAGTTAATAGACTTGTGTACAGAGGACTTTTTTGGGTGCAGTATTGTTGGCAGTGTACAGAATTTTGTTTTTTTGGCTTCCAGTAGTCAACAGTAAGCTCTCAATGTATGTCCCATTCAGTTGTGCCCTTTATCAGCTCATACAAACGCAGAAAACAGATGGCACCTGAGTCTTCGAAAATGGGTGAAATTCGAGCTTGTTTGTCTGAAGATTTTGATGGTACTCGGAACGCTTGGGAGGGGCAGGAACCTGCTACTAAAGTGCTCATTCTTGTTCAAGCTTTGATGGACCCAGTGGTGCAATATGCCTTAAATGCAGTTATTATGTTCTTCCCGGGCAAGATGCCTCTACTGCACAAGATGTGGGTCAGTGGGTAGACTTTCTGCTTAAACGCCAAGCGGTTCGAGGTGTTTACTTTGGTGCCAGAGGATTCTATGAAGTTTTGTTGGCAGACACTGATGCACATAAGATGTTGCTTGAGTTGTCTCTGTTGTTCTTTGGTACTAGATGACACATGTATTGCCGTGGGTCCTTACCAAGGACTATCAAAGTCTAATCCATCATAAGTGCTCGGTATGGGTGTTCTCGATTTCCCACGCACTTGGCGCCACTTTCTTCCTATGCTTGCCTCACGTATGGGGAAAGTAATTTGTCCTCCTAAGCTTGATGCCAATACAAATCGCTTTTGTGTGCTTTGGGATACGGATGTTCCCACCCAAGGTATTACTGTCAATTCGGGAGACCCTATCATTGGGAAACGCCCTGTTAAGCTCAGATGGGAAAAATTTGCAAATTCATGTTCTCGCTGTGGAAAATTTGGTCACATGCAATCTGAATGTTCTGAGCCTATTTTGCAACCCCCTCCTTCCACTGTTCCTCAGATTGTGGTTTCTACTGAGAGAGAAGTCCCTCATCCTAGATCTGCCGCGCTGTTACGGCTTCTGCGTTGCCTGATGTTTTATTTGTGGATAAAGGCAAGATCAAACCTGTTGTTTCCCCCAATCCTCAGGGTAAAGGAAAGTCTGTGTCTACTCCTGAAACCAAAAACAAGGGGAAAAAGGTGGACTCGACGGATGGATCTCCCTGGGTGACTCCCAAGAAAACTGTTAAGATGTGTTCGCAACTCTCCTCTTGTAATTATGTAACTCCTGAAGTGAAATCTGCGAGGCAAAAACCTCTTCCTTGTAATGATAATCGCACTCTTGTGGATGCATGGAATAAGGTGGTGCACTCTTACAGAGATGTCGTGGTTCATGGTACTTCTCAATCACATGCAGGCCTTGTTGCCTCTGAGACAGGCATGCAGAACACAGTGGTTGAGTCACGGGTTGTTGATGTTGATGTGCTTATGGGCACGTCAACTTAGTCCCTTCCTTACTTTGCCTCTGTACATATCTCTTCAAGTCATAGTTGTGTTACATGAATTTCATATAATGTGCATGGGTTATGTAACCCTGACAAATGGAGATTAACCTGGCACTATGTACGTACATGTATGGCAGACATTGTGGTTTTGCGAGAGCATAATCAGCATGAATATGCTGGGCAATGCTCGTACTTTGTAGGGTACTAGATAGCATATGCTGGTTTGTCGGGTTTTTCGAGTGTTTTGAGTATGGTTAGGCATGAGTTGCAGCATGTTCTTGCATATGATGATCCAGAGGGTCATTGGATGGTGGTCCAATGCATGATCAATGGCCAGATTTATGAATTTGGTGGTGTCTATGCGTATATAGCCTCGGGGCAACGAGCTGTGTTGTGGCGTGAGATATCTTCTTATCCATGGCTTTCCTATGCCTTGCTTTGTGGTGATTTTAACAATGCACCCGCTTTATCGGATAACACCACAGGACATTCCCACATGAATTGCATGCCTAGACAGATCTTGTTGCATGCACACAGATGTTGGACTTGTGGACCTTCTTGCAACCTAATGTTTCGGGGTACACTTTTCAACATAATGCCTTTTCTATATATCGTGCCAGATTGGATCGGTGGTATGTCCTCGGCATGCAACAATTTGATGAGTTTGTATGCGAAATGCGCATAGACCATTCTTTGCTGTTATCTGATCATACTCCTGTTGTGATGTTGTTCAACTATGGGCAACAATGCTTTGATCAACCGCTTTCTAAGAAATGCCTGCTGCACATCAACATTTCACATGAAGCATTCAGCGAGATTATTTATGATCTTATTCCCCCTTTAGTTGCTCAAATGTATCTTGATCCTGATCTTGCTTGGGTTCGCTTTTTTGTACAAGTACAGAGTGTAATTCAGGACTATGGTAAGCAGTACATGTTTCAATTACGTGGCGATGTTGATGACACCAAACATCTGTATCAACAGCTCCAAATCTTAGCTGACACACGTTCATTGTCAGAAAGTGAATTGACAACCCTTTGTCAGGCCCGGGTGAGTTTGCAACATGATGAAAAACAAAAATTGGTTAAATGGCAGACTCGTGCTCACCATCGAGCTTTTGTGGACAAGGGATGTGCCTCAAAATAGTTTTTTAAGCACTTGCATCATTCAAGGGCTTCTCAAACTATTAAGCGGGTTATGTTCCGCGACCTGGAGCCTGGACAACCTTGAAGCGTGAGCTTTCGGATGCCATGGTGTCACATTTTGGGAATGTTCCCGCCGTCCCCCCTCCCCCTCGCGGCATCTGCTGAAGTTATTAATGCACGCCAAATTTTGTTATCTACAGTGCATTCGGTTGTCCTGCCTCATGATGCTTTGACCATGGAGGCGGATTTTATTGAAACTGAATTGCACTCGGCATTGCTCGCTCTTGGTAGATGGCGTTCGCTTGGTTGGGACGGGCTCACTGTGGAATTTTTTATCGCCTTTGAAAGAACCTTTGCTTTACGTGATGAACATTGCATGGGCGAAGCAGTGTTTGCCGATGTCTTGGAAAGAGGGTTTGCTGAAGTTATTGCCCAAACAAGCGCGTTGTGAGCAGTTCTCGCATTAGCAACCGATAACTCTTATGCTGATTATATATAAAATCTTGGCTAAAATCATTGTGAACCGTATCAAGGAACCTCTTATGGCTAGTATCCATTCTGTGCAGTATGGCTTTATTCCTCGTCGTTCGCCAAATTTTGGATAATCTGGCTAATGTATTGATTATAATGAAATATGCAAAGTATACCCAGCAGGATGTTCTTGTGATGCAGGTGGACATTGAAAAGGCTTTCGATACAGTACAATGGGATTTCATTGCTGTCACGATCGGGGACCTTGGATTTGGTCCTAAGATGGCTAATGTGGTATACTTCTTGTATGCTCACAGTACATCTTCAAGCCTCCTTGATGGGGAGCTGACAGAACCTTGGCCTCTTGGATGCTCGGTGAGACAGGGTTGCCCGCTTAGCGCCTTGTTATATGCTACTGCCACCCACCCCTTGTTATTGTATTTGGATCATTTGATTTCGCTCGACCGTCTTCATGGGCTGAAATTACCGACTGACAAACACTTCGCAGGGCAGGCCTATGTTGATGATTTGTTGTTCATGCCCTGCAATAACCAAGATGATGTGCGTGAAATCATGTAGGCATTGGATACATTTGGCCGGGCATTAGGAAAATTTTGAACTCATTTTTGGGCCTTTTAAGAGTGCCACATCATCAAAGTTGTACAAAAGAAAGCAACCCCGTAGACCCCTCTAAATATTGCTTAGAACCCCATGATATGACCTATCATTGGAAAGTTCTTGAAAAATGGATTCTAAAGAGCCAAGGTCCGAAAAGTTTGGATGACTTCTATGAAAGTTATGCCATTTTTTTTCAATCAGCCAGGTTTTGTTACCGTTACGGTAATCTAAAATCACGTTTTTCTATATCTACATGAAGGCAATGTCCGATACATGCATGCTATATATCAATAGATAGCATTTGAAGAGTAGATTCTAAATATCCAACCTCCGACAAGTTTGAATCTTATTTGCAAAAAAATTACCGATCCCCACTTTTTGAAAGCTATGCCACATCAACAATTCTTACAAAGCCCATTTTTGAGTCCAAACTTTTCCTAATGCAGCAGGCCTTCAGGTTAACTTTCACAAATCTAAACTCTTGCCTCTGGATGTTTGTGACTGCCATCGTCTTCTGTGGCCTGGTGAGATTCTTGATCTGCAAGTGGTGGTCAGGCACTTAGGATGTCCTATCGATAGGCAAGTAACCAATACACCGCAAATTGATTGGGTGTTGCACAGGTTCAATGTCAAATTGCACTATTGGAAATTGTCTACATGGCCGCTACATGTTCGACTTCGTATTGTGCAAAGTATCATGATGGCATAGGTTCAATTTTACTTGCCATTGTTGCATTGGCCTCGCTCCCGTCTCTCATTGCTTATGTCCAATATTGTATCTCACTTGTGGTGCACTAGTCCTCATAAGAAAGGCCTCCGTTTGTTAGCAATGGAGAAACTTTGCACTCCGAAGCGTCTTGGGGGGCTCAATATTTTGGGCCTTCGACTCTATGCATTGGCAAGAAAGGCTATGTTAGTACCTACTCTTGTGCACCAATCTCGGGCTTGGACAGTTATGGTTGCTGATCTCTATCAGCACGCTGCTTTTGGTCGTTGGCAGACTTCCCTTTGGGAGATTGTGTTTGGCAAGATGGATGGTTATGTTCCTGGTTGCTTATTCACCTCTGCCTTGCTCTCCGCTTGGAAAGTTCTTAGGGATCATCTCTACTGGCATGGCAGGTAGCAAGCAGATGGCAATTCCTTGCGTTTGGAAAGCGTTCACTGGAGTAAGGTGTTTTCTCTTACCCTGGTTGATCACTCACCTCGTCAAGCCTACTTTCTCTCTGGTCGTGGCATATGCACAGTGGATGATGCGGTGGATTCATCTGGGAATTTGCTTACCTTTTCTCAGGCAGCAACAAGCTTTGGTTTGGGCTTGCATTATCGTCAGATTTGGCACCTGCTTCAGCTTGTGACGGCTAATTTTCTCCCTATTTCGTCGATGGTAGGTGGTTGTCGTATTCAGGATTGGACTCTATGGGATACTCATATGGATACAATTTCTGCCCGTCATATCTATGCTTCTCTTGTGCAAGACTCTTGGCTGGCTGATCACTGTAATGCGCTCTGGGCTTTGCACAAATCTAAACGATGGTGGAGACAGGCTCTCACTGCGATTTGGAAGTCTTGCTTGCCTCTTGAGGAGCATCTATTTCTATGGTCGCTATGGTCGCTATGGTTTTGTGGCACCATCGCAATCTCCGTATGTCTCACCGTCGTGAGGCGGACTTCTTTTCCATCCTTCAAGATTTCGTTGAGGCAATCGTTACATTTTGCCTTTGACACTGGGGACATATCCTTGGAAATCTTGCAACTCTTCTATGTTTGCTTTTCGCGATTTTACATCGCAAAACACAAGTGTGTTCTTCCCCTCGTATCTGATCCTTTTGGTGGGTTTTTCTTGGTTTGAGGTTTCCCACTTGTAAATTAATCAAATCAGATTTACAAAAAAATGTATGTGTGTGTGTGTGTGTGTGTGTGTGTGTGTGTGTGTGTGTGTGAGAGAGAGAGAGAGAGAGAGAGAGAGATGAAATGAATGTAAACGGCTTCAATAGGCCAAAGTGATTTGTGAGACCAAAAAGTTACAAATTGATGAATGAGATAAAATGTCTGAGTGAGTGTGTGTGTGTGTGTGTGTGTGTGTGTGTGTGTGTGTGTGTGTGTGTCCATTGCCATGCACATGCAAAGCATCCCCACAATATCCCAATCATACCATTGACCTCAGTGTTAACCATCCCCACCCTCACAATAGGAAAAGCATGGTAAAATAGCATAGTTTATGTGCATATCATCATTTTGAAGCTCAAAATGGACAAAAAGGGAGCCAAATGTGTTGCCACAAGGGCGCACATTTGGGCCCTACAACATGCACTAAAGGGGCCAAATCTGCACCCTTGTGGCAACACATTTGGTGCCAATATTTTCACAAATATTTAGCTTAAAACATCAAAATCTCAATTTAACCTAATTAAGCAAGTTTTCCAGAGTACTTATGTGATCGAGCATCATATAATATGAATATATTAATAAATACTATCTAGTAGATTTGCAATAATTAAAACTACTAACATTATACTAGATGCATAACTTTGATACTGACCTCATGGAAAGATATTGATTAGAAGCACTCACATATTCTATGGTTAAAGCCCTAACGTCTAGTTAATATTTATATGTGCACAGATCCCGAAGTATCAATTATCCAAGAGGTTTTGAGTCTTACAAGATGGCAAGTGAGTTTTTTTCGAGCAACAAAAAAAACTAGCAAGTCCCTTAATAAATTTATTTTCCTTGAGAGTAGCCCTTTGTGATGATGAGGGATATTCACTAGTAGCACTAGGGAGACGTGACTTGCATGCACAAAAATTGCCTATTTGACCCCAAATATACAAGATCCTTCTTTGTTACATCTATCTTTGTTGCCTTATAAAACCTCCCCTATTCTCCCCTATTATTGTAGGCTTATGTGATACCATATGGTATGCACAAAAATTGCCTTTTTTTTTTACCCCAAATATACAAGATCTTTTTTTGTTACATCTATCCTTGTTGCCTTGTAAAAACCCCCTATTCTAGGCTTATGTGATACCATATGGTAACCCTTAGTTAATACCCCACAATGAAACGAAGCATGTTAAATTGTATACACTTAAAGGTCTATTAGGGAGGGGTGGCCTCTACACTCCTGTTTTTCGCCATACGATCACATCCTTTAATCACGACGCTCAAAGCTAGTGCAGAACGAGGGGAGGTGCAAGGCCTTGCTTTACCAGGAAATAGCCAACTCCTAGCAAAACTCTTTGCATACTATTCTCTCTTCTTCTTGAAGGTGTGCCCCCAGGTCATCAGAAAAGCTCTAGAGATTGTACAAATATTCTCAGTAGCTTCGGGGTCCCAGTGTAATATAGAGAAGTCAAGGCTGATCTCCCTATCAGAAAATGACTCATTTGACCCTTTTGATTGGTCGGGAGAGATTGCCACAAAAGGGAATATCTTCAGGCATCTAGGAGCCCCCTTGGGAGTGGACATAACTCACAAGCAAAGATTTGATTGGGTGCTGGAAAAAATCAAAACAAAAATGAGTAGGTGGGAGTATGCTCTTCTCCCATTCCCAAATCGGATAAAAGTGATAAATGCCTTTATGATTCCTTATATTGCCTTCACTAGCCCGCTTCTCAAGATGGCTAAGTGTCACTGAAAAGAGTTCTTAAAACCAGTAAAAAGGTTTTTATGGAAAAACAACACGAAATCCTCTAGGTCATGGCAATGGGCCCGTTGGGAATCGGTTGCGCGGTCGGTGAATCAAGGAGGCCTCAAAATTCTCAACCCTGTGGCCCATGCAGAAGCTTGTTGTGCCAAATTTGTTGTTTCCTGGGCTAAACAAGATCAAGTTTGGGTTGTCATGATCAGAGATATGATAGAAGCAGCTAAACTTGGCTCAAAAGGTGGAAAGTGGAGAAGGGTGGAGATTCATGACAAATGATTAGCCCCGACATGGTCTACCCTAAGACTGGGGGGCAGCTCAGGAGAATTGGTAAGAAAATGCAATAGAGCAGCAGGAGTCTTAAAGTGGAGGGAAGAAACCAGACACTTCAAGAACTCCATTTTGTATTGGTCCCCTGGCTTTCCAAAGTTGTAGATCCGCCACAAATCCCCTATTGGATTGAAACAGCCAGGAAGCTAAATAATAAGGTTTTGAATCAACTTGGGCACTTCTGCGACAGTGACAACAAGAGTTGGAAAACCATTGAACTTTTGGTTGCCCATTACCAATTTAATAGCTTGGAGATCTTGCTTGTCCACAAAGTGATGAAAGAGCTTGACAATATAGTGATGCCAATCTGTGATTCGAAGTTTGACTAGAATGCTTGGAAATGGCCCCGAAGCAGTCTCTTATGGAAACCCCATCCTAAAGGCATTTATCAGACAATGATGCATAAGAAGAATTGGTCTAGCCCCCTTAACAAGCTATGGAAAAAACAATGGCCGGAGGAAAGGTGGAAACAACTAATGGAGAACATCTGGAAGCCAAAGGTTCCGCAGCACATGAAGGTTTTTTTATGGAAGGTAATTTGGGGTGCTCTACCGATGGGGGTGAAGATTCAGGAGAGAGGGATTGGGTCAAATCGATGCTTGGGATGCAGATTGGCTAGTGAAGATATGGCCCAACTATCAAAGGCCTCACAAGGAAAATATGCAAGTGGGTCCAAAGAACATGGAAAAGTAGTTTTTTCAAGACTGACCTATTCCTTGGAGGTAAGAACTCAGGTAGTCCTGCCCTCCTCATCAGCACTCAAATTGTCAGATACTTCTTCTTGCATAATGTATAGCAGACAAGGAACCGCCGTGTGTTTGAAGGAGGTTTTGAAGTGGCAAGCTCTGCAAAAATTATACAAGAGAGCAAAGTGCTAATATGGGCGCTCAGGCGGAATAAACACTCGGAGGATTGGTCTAGGACTACTTGTGCCTTGTTGTCAACAAAAGGAATCCCTAGAACGGGGGAAAATCTTGGCCATCGGTAAATAAGAGATCTCAGAGACAAGATAATGGACCTTGTGCTCAAGGATGAGGGGGGGGGTTCATAGGGGTGGCTGTCCTGATAGCAATTATGGTCCCTGGATGATGTCATGGCTCAACAAGAGTATGACAAAACTTTGTGATTTTTTGGGCTATTCAATATAATTCCCTCACAATTGTGAGTTTTGCAAAATAAAGAAAATTTGTATACACTTATATTGTTGTTCTTTTGCTACAATAATATAAGAGTAGCATTATATGCTCAAGCTTTTGTTCTATCACCTTCAAGAATGTGATTGAATGAACCTTTGGAAAACTTTAACCTTTTTCATTAATATAGTCCCAAAAAAAAATTCACAAAAAAGCATTTTTATGGACTTGCTTAGTAGGATTTTGTGTTCAACGAGCATGGAATGAAAGTTTTCTTAAGGAAGGTGCTTTGGGAGCCATGCCAACTGGTCTTGCTAGGGGAACTAGTCCAGATAGATGCTCGCAACGTAGAACGGTTGTGAAGACCTCCCTCATCTTTTCAAGGATTGCCTGACGATTTGTGGCCTTGCAGGGAAGATTTGTAAATGTGTCCAAAAGAACTAGAAAATAGGATTCTTCAAGAACGATCTCATCTTTATGGGAGGGAAGGCGTTCAAGAGCCATGCACTACTCATCGTTACACAAATTGTGAGATATTGTCACTTCATACAGATTTGGAAATCAAGGAACTGTCGGATATTTGAGAACATTATGGAAATAGCTAGTTCACGGAGATAGTTGAAGATAGGAGGGTAACAAACATCACCATTGGAAAACAAAGGAACTTTGAGGAGTGGAATAGGGCCAAGATTCACAATTAGCAATTGGCCTTATTTACCGACATAGATGATGTTCCAATAAATGACTTTCATAACCATTCGTCTAGTAGCAAAAAGTGCATACATACGAGAATACTTTTTTAATGTTAGACCTTGAAATTGTGAATTAAGTAGATGTAGATGAGGTGAATTGTCAATCTATTTAATTTCACTACGGAAAGTGTGTATTTACAATTCAAAGAAAACTCTATTTTTTCACACCATGTGCAAAGGTGGACAAGTCTTCCGTACCTAGCCAAAATTGAGGCTAGATGTAAAGCACAATGACCAATTAAACAAGGAGAATTGGGGGATTATTGAGTGCATATCAAAATTCAATTAAAGTGTGAAACATTGTTGAGCATAGTAAGAGCTAAGCTTGTGATTTTTGCTAAGCACATGTGGATTTTTTCTTCCAGTTGAAAAATCAAAGTGGAACTCGAAAGAGTAGTGAGACACTTATTCAGAAATAAAAACTCACTAAATCTAGAAATCTACTATGGGACATGGGTTCAAATCAAAAGTGGGAAATATATATTATAAGGCCTTATTCAAGAGGCAGACATGGTTTTAGCATTTGGAAAATAGACACTATTCTCGAGGATGGTGGGTCTGAAAGTTCATTGACTTTGTGGAGACCAATGGTCGCTCACCACATCAGAAGCTCGCCCTTGTGTATGTTGTTTGAGCAAGAAAGAGTTTGAGATGACCAACGTAGAGATAACAACACCTACCAACTAGGGATTGTCAAGAAGCATTATGGCAAGATATGTAGGCCAAAGTCGATTGGAAGCCTACGATTGGATGGCAATGTGTTTGAACTCAACATCTTGCAAGCTAAGGGCTTGGGGGGGGGGGGGGTAGAGAAAGAGAGTATGTACTTGGGGCCAAGGAGTGATCGAGAGAGAGAGGGACGTGGGAGTGGTCGATGGAAATTAACAGTTGGTGCTCAAGTGCCCAGCTGTTTGTGCAGGCTTTGTCAAAAGGGTTGCATGAAAAAAGCTTCATCAATGCCTCGCCTGCTGGAGGCGCCGTAGCCTGCATTTGGCCCCCTTCACCCCCAGTATTATTCCTCTCTGTTGCACCAACATTTCTAGTATCATCAACCCCATCACATCTCTTACTCGCTCCGTGCTGGAACCAGTTTGTACCAGTGTGGATTGGTTTAGATTGCGTGTTGGAGCCCATATTATTTGAAAAAATACAAAAAAAACATCATTGTGTAGTGTGCTTTGTATAGCGTGTTGAACCAGCCTGAAGAGGCCTAGAACAGGTCCGTGTCGGCACAAACTAGTTTCAATAGGCTTCACAAGGTGGGGAGGGGGGATTTATTAAAGTTGAACGCTTTGGACTGTGGAAGCTGTACGCACGTTACTCAAGGAGATGTCCTTGAATTAGTTGTGAAGCGATTCTTCTTGCTTGCTTGAAGACATGAAGTACATCTAAAGCAGCAAGGCCTTCTTGGATATGGTCTTTGTATGTGGAAGGAAAGAGGAGCACAAGGAGAATAGAGCATGCTGGATGCTTGTTGTTACTAGGTCCCCTGTTCTATAGACCATGCTTCTTACCTCTTGCATGGCAAAATCATAATGTGTGTGCGTCTCCCTCCGTGACATTCATCTTGCAATCATATGCATCTGCCTCGAGGTCTTCCACACCAACACCATTCAACAAAGGAGTTGGAAGTACATCCTCATGGAACTACATGTCCCCAAGGCCACCATGTTCTTCCTCATCAAATGCCTACAATGTCTTGCCTAGGAGTACATGATCCGCCCTCCAATATGAGTGTAGTAAAGATGCGACATGGTGTGGAAGCCTGGTTAGCTCTTACAATCTTAGTGTTAAGCTCATCTGGAGTCACTCATTGAAACCATAGCTATCTGAACCAATTCTTGACACTCTTGCCATCAGTGCAAAGGCACACCTTGCTGGTTACAGCAATGTGAAACTCGTTTGCACATCGACTACAAGTCCAACTTCTACAAGAGTCTCACAAAGCATGCTTTATTCTACTTATAAACAGATTTTGAGACCTCAAGTATGCCAATGCCTTCACTGATTACTTGTTTTTCCTCCATGTAGTGAGATGGCGTGCCTATAGAGTTCTCATCAGTGAGCCTTTTTTGGATGAAGATGAATTTGGGGATGTGCTAAGTAGGTGCTTTCCTCGATCATGGCAAGCAATAAGAACGGTATTGTCATCAGGCATCCCCTTTGATGATCCTGACATCTCTAAATGTATGAATTTTGATGGTCCCCTTCTAGATTGTCTCACACAATCTCCTCTTGACATTGCAAAGATTCCTTCACAAGTATTCTGCAAATGGGATGATCTTGATCATGGTATGCATCACACTATCCATAACTCTGAGCCCACTATGATTACCTCCTTGAGTTTAGGATTGCATGGATTTGCAAGGTGCAATGCATGTTTGAACGCTACGACAGAGTTGTTTAGCAACTATTTTTGAACCATGTGATTGACTTCAAATTGAGTTTTGCATGTGCAAATCCCCATCCACATACTCAAAATTCAAAATGTGTGTCTTGAGAGATACAAGATGGAGTTAAGATTGGGTGATGATGTCTTCTTGTATAATTTTGGTAAAAAGAGTTAAACTACTTATGTCAGTACCTTTTCCCAAAAAAGTGTTGTTGTTCAAGTGCATCTTGACATGGTAAACAACAATTGCTCATTCAAGTTGCATTGATAACAAAGATATGGGTGTTTCATGGGGTAATCTCCCGCTAGCTCAAACCATCCACATGGGATGGTATCCGGCAATCTCACAATGGTACGTGGAGTTGTTTCAAACCTTGGTAGGTACCTGAGTAGCCTCATAGACTTATGCAAGTTTGTTAGTTATAGCCTTTTTTTGTGTTTTTGATGCACCCATAATTAACCACTTTATATGTACTTTTGTGACTTGGGGAATTTGTTAGAGCCTCAACATGCAAGGAGGTTTGAGAATCTGAACCCTCAAGGTTTTACCTATGCTTATAGGCTTTTTAATGTTGGTCTAGGTCATACATAATATGCATCCCATCTAGCTTAAATGACTCCACTTACTCTTAGGTTTCTATTGGATAGTTTCACCTTTTGATTTCCATTGGATTAGCACACTAGATTATCTCCTATTTGGTACTTTGATATAGGGCATGGCCGCCCATTGGAAGCCCCTATATAAGGTTCGTTTCTCCCTTTTGTAGTTTGGTTACACATTAATAAGAAAACTCTACTTTACTTGGTTGTGTAGCCTTTTTCCAGTTTATAGAAGTGTGTTCTTTTTAATAATATGCAATGATACTTAGCTATGGCATAGCTACATAGTGATTCTTGCCATGCTATCCTAGCTAGAATAGCTACCAAATCAACAATTGGTATCAGAGTAGGAGAATCATACATCCAATTGATTTAATTGATCAATTAAAGGGGCATTTCTTAGACTTAATCGATGGTGCTACTTCAACTATTGCAAACACAAAGTCAAGAGGGAGTGATTAAGATGGTTCCATAGACATACCTTGTCCCAAGCCATAAATAGCATAATGCATTCTACACCAAGTTTGAGAGCACAGGTGTTACCATATACATGTGGTAGTGATGTGTGTGAACACACTAGGACCGCCGGGGTATTTTTTCCCTCTTTAGGAGGTTTTTTCCCCCGTGCATTATATATACGCCCATCACTCTAGGGCTATCCATCTTTCCATTGCACACTAAGTAACACACTCTCTATTGTGTGCCTTGAGCTTCCTTCGTCTTCTACAAGCTGTGTGTGTTTCTCTGCAACCCTAATTCCAACAATTGGTATCAAAGCAGGTCACATCCTCCCGGGCTTAGTCGCCAGCTGCTCTAGCACACGCCTGCTCACTTTCTCTTATTTCAATGAGCTTTGGCAAGTGTTCACAGGTCAAAAAATATTTTGGGTAAGCTCGTAGAGCTTGGTCTGCTCAGAATTTTGATTTGGGCTCATTTTGGCCTCCATTTCCACTACAGGCAGTACTGCACAGGCTATTTTGTCATTTAGTGTAGAATTTTTGTCAGTGTCGTTTTCTGTATAACAGGTGCCTTATAGTCTTCTACGGTTTGTGCTATATAGCACAGGTTGTTCCCTCTCCGTTTCTCCTATTTTGGGGCAGTTTTCACATCAGGTGCAGCATTTACCATGGCTGACAACAACAACACAGATGTGTTCAAGATGTTTGTTGCTGAGGACAGGTTGGATGGGGACAACTACCCTATGTGGGCTTATATGATGCAACATGTTCTTGTGTCAAAGGGTGTCTGGAACATTGTGCAGGGCATTGATGTATGTCCTGGTTCTGAGGATGTAGGCGATGTTGAGGATGTTGCAAGTCTTGCTGTAAGGATTGCAGTTGTTAGATTTGTTTTGCCTACGGCAGAACCAGCTCATTGGGATGTTAAGGATGCGCAGGCCCATGCATTGATTGCGTTGTCTGTGAAGCGCACCATTGTTCCTCACATCCGTTCAGCAAAATCTGCAAAACAGGCTTGGGATATTCTAGCAGGTCTTTATGCAAGCCGCAATAAGGCTAAAATTGCTTTGCTGCGTAAAGAGCTGGAGTCGAAGATTATGCATGAGGAAGATGATATGGACACTTTCCTTGCTAGTGTCAAGGATATCAATGAGCAACTTATTTCTGCAGGTGAAGTCATTTCAGACAGTTCCCTTATGCAAACTGTTCTTGATTCCTTACTAGATTCCTACCAGACTTTTGCTAGTACTTGGAGACTTATGACCCAAGGAAATCCAGAAGTTGTCAAGTTTGATGCATTATGCACATTGCTGTTGCAAGAGTCACTTTCCAGAAAAAACAAGACTAGACAACGTGCAGTTGAACAGGCTTTTATTGCTTCTCAAAGAAAGGGTGGTAACAGCAATGCAGCCACTTCTTATGGTTCTGCTGCGAGTGGCAAAAATTCTGTTCCTAATGCTTTTGCTGGCATCAATTCGTCTGGAAATTCTGGTGATAAGGGCAAAAAGAAGATGCGTTGCCATTATTGTAAAGCCAATGATCACTTGATCAAGTCGTGTCCTAAGTTGAAGGCCAAAGAGGCTAAGAAGAAAGAGGGTGGTTCCACTCCAAATGCTGGTTCCACTACAAATGCAACCATTATTGAGTCTTCTGTGAAAGGAGACTGTGTTGCTGATGTTGATGCAGAATGGGCTTTTAGTGCAGAGTGCACTTACAATCCTGTTGTCCATGATGCATGTTTGTCAGTTGAGCTGCAAATTCACATGTGTGGTATTTCGACAGTGGTGCTACAAAGCACATTACCTCACATCGTGAATTGTTTACCTCTCTTGAGTCTGTCCCTCATGGGAATTCAGTCACTTGTGCCAACAACGCCTCTTATCCAATTCAAGGAGTTGGAAAGATTGTGCTCACTGCTGCTAATGGCAGTTCCTTCACACTTGTTGATGCACTTTATGTACCTGGGATCAAGAAGAATCTCTTGTCTGTATCCGCACTTGCTAGACTTGGACTTGTAGTCAAATTTGTGGATGACAGATGTACAGTTCATGATCTCAGTTTTGGTGATGAAATTGTTGCATCTGGGCTTTTGTGCCGTGGGCTGTATAAGCTCACTTTGTATGACAAGTGTGGACAAAATTTTGCAAATGTTGTTGCAGACTCAAGGGCTATTTCAAATGCAAAACTTTGGCATGCACGTTTTGGTCATCTGAATTTTGCCAGTTTGCTGCATTTGCAGAAATGTGATATGGTTGCTTCTTTGCCGCCTCTTGAAGCACCTATCAAACATGTTTGTGAAGGCTGTATTTTGGGTAAGATGCAGCGTTCTAAATTTCCAAAGGATGGTTCAGTTCGGGCCACATGCAGGTTGCAGCTTGTGGATAGTGATGTTTGTGGGCCCATGCAAACTCCGTCCTTGGGCAATTACCTGTACTTCGTGACTTTCATTGATGATTACTCCAGGCATGCATGGGTATTTCCGCTTAAAGCGAAGTTCGAAGTTTTTATGTGCTTCAAACAATTTCTGGCTATGGCTGAAAATGTCTCGAAATGTACTATGGGCACCCTCCGTTCCGATCGAAGGGGGGAGTATATGTCTCATGAATTTAATGCATTTATGGCTAGTCGTGGGATAAAACACCAGTGTACAGTGCCTTATACACCTCAGCAAAATGGTGTTGCTGAGAGGAAAAACAGGTCACTGACGAAAATGGCACGATGTATGGTCAAAACTCAAGCTTTGCCGCATTCTTTTTGGCTTGAGGCCATCATGTGTGCCACTTATGTACTTAACAGGTGTCCTACGAAAGCTTTGAAGTCTATCACTCCATATGAAGCATGGCATGATAGAAAGCCTTCTATTGAGCACATGCGTGTTTTTGGTTGTTTGGCATATGCTTTGGTGCCACAAGTGCAGTGCAGAAAATTGGATGATAACGCTGTCAAATGTATTTTTGTTGGTTATAGTGTTGAAAGCAAAGGTTACAGGTGGTATCATCCGCAAACAAAACGTATTCTGGTTTCTTGGGATGTAGTGTTTGTGGAAGATTCTGTTCAGCCCTTGCTGTCATGTACTAGAGACAGTAATGTAAGCTCACAGGACATTTATGACACTTTGTTGCCTCTTTTCAGTGGTGGAAATACGAATGTAAGTTCCAATGAGGCAAATGTAGACAAAGTGTGCAGATGTAAGAAGGCTTTGTATGGGTTGAAGCAATCTCCTCATGCTTGGTATGAGAAAGCTGACACTCATTTGGTTAAACGAGGCTTTCGTAATAGTCCAACAGAAAGCACATTGTATGTAAAGCGTTAGGGTGATGTACTTCTCATTGTGGTTCTTTATGTTGATGATTTGTTGATCACTGGACCAAATGAGAGACATATTGCTGAATTTAAGGATGATTTGAATGCTACTTTCAAGATGAAAGATTTGGGGGCTGTTGCATCATTACTTGGGTATACAGTTTAAGCAGTGTGATGGTGGTATTGCCTTGTGTCAGAAAAGTTACATAAAGACATTGCTATGTAATTTTGAACTTGAGGAATGCAAACCTATTGCCACTCCCATGGAAATAGGTTTGAAGTTGAGTCTAAATGATGCTGGCGATCCTGTTGATGTCACTCTTTACCAAACTGCTGTTGGCTGCCTCATTTATGTATGCAACACGAGGCCGGATATTCAGTTTGCAGTCTCACAGGTCAGCAGATTTATGCATAGCCCAGGGTCTAAGCATTGGCAGGCTGTCAAGAGGATTTTCTGCTACCTTAGTGGCACTTTACATCTTGGCTTATTTTATCCCAAGGGGGGATCATTGCCGCCAGACTTACATGCTTTTTCGGACTCAGATTGGGTTGGTTGTTTTGACACGCGAGTGTCCACAAGTGGTTTTTGTTTCATGCTTGGTAGTTCATGTATATCATGGTTGAGCAAGAAGCAACCTACTGTGGCCACTTCGAGTTGTGAGGCTGAGTACAGGGAAGTCTTCACAGCTACGGTTGAGTGTGTATGGCTCAGATGCCTTATGGCTGATTTCGGTGTTGGACACGACACTGCCAACACTATCTACACTGACAGTCAGAGCGCATTGGCAGTTGCGAGGAACCCAGTTGTTCAAGCTCGCACAAAGCACATTGAGGTACATTACCACTATGTCAGGGAGAGGCTCTCAGTAGGAGAGATCAGCTTGGCTTATGTGCCAACACAGGACAACCTTGTAGATCTTTTCACAAAGGCATTGTCTCGTGAGAAGCTTGAAGCTTTTCGCAAAGCTTTGGGCTTACTCCCCTTTGTGGACTAATCCTGTCCTCAGGGCATGGCACTTCCCTTTACTCATGTGCCAGCTCTCGTTCACCGCATCACTCCAGGGGGGATTTGTTACCATATACATGTGGTAGTGATGTGTGTGAACACACTAGGACCGCCGGGGTATTTTTTCCCTCTTTAGGAGGGTTTTTCCCCGTGCATTGTATATACGCCCATCACTCTAGGGCTATCCATCTTTCCATTGCACACTAAGTAACACACTCTCTGCAACCGTAATTCCAACAAAAGGGACAAAAATATGAAGCTTCAATACTCCATCCAATACCAAGGGAATGGGTATTTTTATTACCTCTACCACTAATCTTGAGTAATTAGAATTGTGTAAATCCATTCAGGGTACAAGCTTTTTGGTGCACAATAATCATACGGATCGGTGATCTAGGCCCAAAAAAAACCCACACACAGTTCACACAAGCTAAGAGACCTATTGTTAGCTCCTTGGAAGAAGGGATGGCTACAATCAAGGCTGTGCCTGTTTTGAAAGGGGATTTTATTTCTTCATTTTAAGTTGCTTTGATTCATTTGAATGTAGAGGTCATTCACATGGCTTGAAAACACACAAGTTCACTTCTCATGGGCTTCCCCACATCTGACGTACCTTCCAAACCTTAGATGGAATAAGTGGGTCCTAGCCACATTACTTCCAAGAAGGCAACAACAAAGTAAATCATTTTTGAATTAGTCTTCATAGGAGGCACATTACTCATTAAAATGTAAAAGTGGTGGTTGCCTATTTTTTACTTTCCATACCCATTTCAATATAATGGAAGTTAAAGTGACAAATAAAAGCTCTTTTTAAAAGTCATTGTAATCCATTGTTCCCAAAAAAAAAGCCCTTTTGTAGAGATTTGACACTGCCCTTGACACAATCAAGTGGTAAGACCTTCTCATCGGGAAATTCTAATGATTGAAGACACTTGTGTTCACTCCCACTATTGAAACCCAATTGTCACTTAACCACCGGGAAATTCTAATGATTGAAGACACTTGTGTTCACTCCCACTATTGAAACCCGATTGTCACTTAACCACCCTTACGACTAAGTAACACCTATATTTAAGAGGGGGAGGCAATGGGATCAAAGGCGGAGAAGCTTATGTGCGAAAGTCGAAAAGATCACAGCTCCAAAAGTCAAATCAAAAACTAAACTTGGACAGCCTGAGAAATGCATTTTATTTTATAATATCATGTTGTAAAAAAGGGTGTGAGTATACAATGTGTGTGCGGGTGAAGTGGTTAGCGTATGTGACCCTAAACTCGGACGTCTAGGTCTTGGGTTCAAATCGCCCCATCGCGCCTCGTTTTCCCCGTTGGCCATGTTTAATGCGCCTCGCCTTTTTGACGACGCGCCTCGTTTTTCCCATTGACCGGGTTTAGTGCGTCTCGAGATCTCGATCGTCGATCCCATTACTCCACCGTGCATTTAATATAGGTGTCATTTAGTCGCGAGGGGTTAACCATGACAAAGAAGTGACTTCCCAAGCAACCACGCCTAAAATCACACCTACCCAAGGTTTGAGAATTTATATGCTAGCTTTTAATGGTTTGTCAACCCTATAAAGTCAAAGTGAATCTCGATACAGGAAGCTTTTTTAAAAACTCTAAATCTCCTTATAAAGAGTTCATAGACACTACCGAGAGTATTGACTCTTTGGTAAGACCACCCTAAAAATGGTTTCTAAAGAAGGAACAGAGAAGTTTTGTGGTAATAACTTTCACATGTGGAAAACTAGGAATAAATTTCATTTAACGAAGAAAGGGTTATGGGAGATCATCCAAGGGAATAACGATGCTAGGCCACAAACTCGAGAGAGTTCTATCGAAAGGAGAATTTAAAAACCATAAGGTATTTCTTTGGACAATTTAAAAACCATAAGGTCTTAGAAATAATTGGTGAAAATTTACATAATACTTATTCATCCAATTTTTTGGGCTAGAGAAGGACTAGTCCACCTGCATGTCAACACACCTTAACAATTTCAAAAGCCTATTGTCACAGCTAGCTATCATCAATAAACAAATAGAGGATGATATGAAAATAGCAATCCTAATCAAAATTATCTCTTCCCTTAATGAATACTCAAGTTTGATTACAACATTGACAAATTTAACAAATTTAACAGCATCAAATCCAGAAGAAGGCTTCATTGCTTGAGAAAAAATGCCTCACCAAGAAAACAGAGACTATCATTCATAGTGCTTTGTACTCACGTGGTAAAAGGTACAAGGAAAAAGACAAGAGCTACATTAAGACTCGTCCCCCTCTAAATACCAATATAAAGCCACAATCCAACATCAAACCAAGCACAAAATTTACAATTTGTGGTAATTTCAACAACACTGAGGAGAACGGCATCCAAAAGTAAAGATTAGAGAACTTCTCATAGACCAATAGCAAGAGGAAGAAGTTGTTGAAGAACGTGAGGAGACTTCAGCAATGGCCAAAGATGACCCTCCTTCAAGCGATGAAGATTGGGTGTTCTAAATGCTAACCTCCTGTGGAACCGTGTTCCGATCAACCAAACAGCTAGATCCATGAAGGGATGCCACTATGGAGAGGACGAAAACGCTTCTCCAAGGGGAGAGTAATGTCATGCCAAGGGCAATGCCCGGTGGTCAAGGACGAGGCCCAAGGGGCCAGCTGCAAGTGTGGATAGGGAATGAGGCCCAAGGGGCTATTTAATGGGAGGTTGGGAGGTTCATTCCTAGGCAGTCCCACCAGGGGCCTTTCATTTCCCAAGTCAATCACATAGACATGAGGCTAGATGTTTTGTATTCAAGATGTCAACAACAGGGCCATGCTTAAACATTGATCTTGTCAATAGAATGCGAAGAACTAGAAATGGAGATTTGGAAAGAGCGTGGGTATGCTTTGATCACGTACGACCAATAGAAGGATGGACCACTATGGAAGCACATGTTTACAACCCGAGCCAAGTAGTCTTCCACTAGAAGATTGTAAAGCACAAATCTGCTTGTACATATTGATAAGTAGTTGATCTTAAAGTGGGTTTTTCTTGGTACTTAGTGTGCAAGAGTTAATGATGATTGACATATGCAAGATGAAAGAGGAAGACACTATCGCTCAGATGATATTCTAGCAACAAATGAGCGATGTGGTAGAGCGCAATGGGGTGCCTCCGCCAGACTTTGTCAGGTTTATGGCAGAAGAAGACCAAGAAAATTGGAATGCGGCATGCACAACTTTCAATGGAAGATCGGACAAGGTGATGGAAGGTAGGGAGCGATCTTGCCTTTTCCATTGGGAACAAAGTCTAGGGATCCACACCACAAAATATGTAGTCAATGCATTTAAGGATGAGCACAAGAGGCTGTGTCGATGTGGCGGTGCGCGCAAAGTACTGAAGATGAAGAGGCTCACTATCAATTCATTCAAGCTTGGTGGGCAACAGGAAAGGTGGCAGATGGGAATCTAGGCGCAATGGAGTGCTGGTTAAGTTGGTGTCATGTGAGGTACCCTCACTGAAAGAAGGAAATCCTTGGGGTAAGTATTGATCAATGTTTTGGAATATTGCGGCGAAGTCATACCTCGTACAAATCTCCCTTCACGTCATGCATCATGGCTAGCAAGTGAAGGTCACAAGCAAAAAATTTCTTTGTATGATGCAGCAGTTTTGGACATTGACGGCACGCTCCTTTAATAATCCAAACGAATGGCATATACAGAGGGTAAGTATATTGGAAGCGGACCAAGCATAAGCAAGATGAGAGATAAAGCAACTTCAAGGCGATTTCACACACCTAGTCCATCAGAGACTAGCCATGTTGTGAACGATGCAATAGGAGGCACAAGACTTCCAAAGATGCCTAATTTCTTTGGAGATAGAGTTAAAGTGGCAAAGCAGCGCAAGACATTCACCTATATCAAAGGCGTGGAGGCAAATAGTCCACACAGGCCAGAGTATATCACTAAGAATGTTGCACGCCAAAGAAGGGCCAAGAAATTATCATTTGGTGGAGTAGCGCAGACATTTGAAGTACCCCCTGTAGATAGCAGAAGAGGATACCGGAGTGATGATTCGGGCCGTGGAGCTGAAGCAGACATTTGAAGTGCCCCCTGTAGAGCAGAAGAGGATGATGGGGCGATGATTTGGGCCGTGGAGGTTGACATAAATGACACCATGTGGGACATTAGAAGGTGCAAACCAAGGAGTAGGTTCACCTGCCAAGGAATCATCAAAGGAGGAAAGTGCAAGAAAAAGGTGAATGTATGCAACAAGGGAAGAGCTAGCCCAAGTTTTTGGGGAAAACGCAATTGGGAGGGATGCAACAATGACACATGAGTATGGTTTTGTAGCGATGATGTGAAGCACGTCTGGAATGTATGTCCACACTTTGTAATTGCGACCTCCAAGCACGTCTATACGAGAGTCAAAAATAAATGCATTGCTTCTTGCAGGGTTTCATATCGCAACAGAAACTATGGAAGTGCAAGGGCAAAGACATGAGGGTAGGTATAGAACAGGTGTTTTTGAAGAGGCCTCCAAAAGGATAGACAATGCACTAGAGATAGAGATGAACATAGCACAGGTGGAAGTGATAAAGACAGGCAAACAAGAAGTCTTCATCGTGGAATCTCAAAACTCAAAGTTGCGTGGTGATAAATTCAGGGTCACAATAGCTAAGAATCCCATGTGTACTTGTAGAGACTTCCAAAGGAGGATAGGGGAGGAAATGACCTATGTGGCTTGCAAACACTTGTATTACATCTACTTGAGAGTGTTTGGAATGTACGTAGGCCACAACATGTTCATTCATCAATCTAGTTTGGGTGACAATGAGGTCAAAACTTTATAGGAGGCCAAAAGGCTGTTGTAAGAGTTCTGCATTTTTGCATTGCCTTATTCTATTTGAGATGTGAAAATGATGAGAATGTCTTGAGTTGAACACATATTAACTTTTTGTACTATTGTCTGGTGATCTATAATTCATGTTTAAGCTAGCATGAGAGAGAGAGAGAGAGAGAGAGAGAGAGAGAGAGAGAGAGAGAGAGAGAGGGGAACACAAATGAACTTCTTGTATTATTGTCTTTGGATCCATAATTCAAATTTAAGTCAGGTAGATGGAAAGAGAGAAAAAGGGTGGGAGGGAGAGAAAGTCAATAGGATAGAGAGAGAGAGAGAGAGAGAGAGAGAGAGAGAGAGAGAGAGAGATGACCACAACTAAACTTCTTGTATTATTGTCTTTTAATTTTTAATTCAAATTTAAGTCAGCAAGATATAGAGAGAGGAAAAGGCAGGGAGGAGGGAGAGAGAGAGAGAGTTATGAAGATGGAGAGAGAGAGAGAGAGAGAGAGAGAGAGAGAGAGAGAGAGAGAGAGAGAGAGAGAAGGGGGATGGGGAGAGAAACAAAGGGGAACGAAGAGAGAGTTTGGGGAGGGGAGGGGGGGGAGGGAGAGAGAGAGAGAGAGAGAGAGAGAGAGAGAGAGAGAGAGAGAGAGAGAGATTGGGGGGGGGGGGGGGGGGGGGGGGGGGGGGGGGGGGCTACTCTACTGAAGGGAGAGGCGGCAATGGACTGTGGTGGTAGGAGTAGGGGTGGCACATGGTGGCAGCAAGCTAGAACCACCAACAACCAATTCTTGGATAGGGTGGTGGTGGTAAGGGGCGGCAATGGGCGGTAGTGGTGGTGGGATGAAAAGAAAAAAAAAACTCACTCCGTGATCGCCCCCCTTGTTGAATCCACCTACAATATCAATGCTGGCCATAGCATTCTTCAAACCTTGCAAAAAATATCTTGCTAACATCTCATATGTGGACCTCTCATTTCCCTATAATCTCTCTACCAAAATTTTGAATTTTTGAGCGTAATCTTCCACCAACATAGTCCCTTATCTGTTGTTCCTGATTCTCTTCAACATATCTATTGGAGTTTTCTCCTTTCTAAACCTTTGTAAGAATTCTAATCTTAATGCAGCATATGTTGCAAAGTGTGCCATGCCATACTGATTGAACTAGCTCATAGCCCTCCCCTTAGAGGTTGTTGCTGCAAATTGTTTCATCTTAATATCATCAGGGTACAAAGCCTGATATCCACTTGCTTGCCACTTGGTCTCAAATTGAGCCACATGACAATCAGCATCTTCACTTGACATGCCCCTAAATTTAGTTGCTTTCACCTTAGGGTTAGGAGGTTGTTGAGCCATTGGGATAGTCTTTGCCTGGTAGATACATGTAGTGGGTCAAAGAGGAGTCTTCTTCTTGCAAGTCTTGCAATCAAGACTAAAGCTCCTACCAATTGCCTCACATGCCTTCACTCTGCTGCTCCTAAACTCTCCCCTTGTTGATTCCCTTTTAGCAATCTAGGGACAATTGTTTCCCTTGCTTCACATCTACAGCTTGGTCATAATTAAAAGGATGAATGTTTCCCGCTTGAGCCTGAGCTCTAGTGTAATAAACTCTAGAAACTCGTTGTGGTATGTCTAACATACATTATTTCTCAATGGAACACCAGAACCTACTCACGAAATGCAGGCACAACAATAAATACATCAAGTACAGCAATGAAACAAGCGCAGTGGGATCGCCAAATATGTTGGGGTTCTACAACACATGAATCTCTCTCTCTCTCTCTCTCTCTCTCTCTCTCTCTCTCTCTCTCTCTCTCTCTCTCTCTCTCTCTCTCTCTCTCTCTCTCTCTCTCTCTCTCACACACACACACACACACACACACACACACACACACACATATATTCTCTCAGCCAAGAATAAACACACATCCATATTCAAACTCAGCAAAGATACAAACATACAATTTCAAAAATAGCAACACAGTTTACACTGAGAGGGCATCAAATAAGTAGAAATAGCATGCCTAACTTCTCTATCACCTCTGAGAACTCGTGCAAAGTACAAGCACTAAGTGATGGTTATAACTACCCAACCGAATGTTCTTGGCATAACATATCAGAGTCAACAATATCCGCAATATCTGACTAAACAATATTCAGACCCAACAAAACATCAACCAAGCAATATTCTTACTGAGCAAGACTAATCAATACCCCTTTCAACAATCTCTCATTAAAAAGCAGCTAGCCATGAAAATTTAACTAATGTTGGTGTTCCGCTTCAGTGGGAGAATCCCAAATACATATTAGTTGATACAATGGATTCAAGGGCCGCAAATCCTCGGGTATGGGGGAGCAACTAAAAATACTACTTACCTAGCCAAGGGTTTTTGTTCAATTAGATTTAAGGAGGTATCCGAAGTCTCAAAGATCCTTGACAAAGGTCCCCTTACATTTAATAGGACTACAATCTGTGTTGTACCATGGGAGCCCATGTTCGACTCGACAGAGTCTCTCCAAGGGATTAATCTTACCTGGGTCGAGTTTGCGGGCTTTCCTCGTTGGATTTGGGATAATATCAGGATGCTTGCGAGTCAACTGTGCACCCCCTTGTTTGTTACTAACAAGAGGGGTCTAGGCAGGTCTTCTAATCGGGCTTGTTTAGGCTGGAATATATCTAAGACACCACCAAAAAACATGGTGATCAATGTGGGAGCGGGAGCTTGACTTGTTACTATACCACTAAACTTCGAGACCTATTTTGGGGCGTGCTTTGAGTGCAACAAATTTGGGCACTTTCCCAAGGATTTCCCCATGAGGACTAAAGTGAACTCCGAGCCCACATCCCAGGCCTCCACGGGTTTAGGGGAGGTCATGTTGGGGTATAAAGCCCAATGTGGTCGCCCAGGTAAGTGGGCGGGCCGCCAGGTATGTACACATATTATTTTGTAAAAACCTAATAAGAACTCACTATGCTCTACACATTACAGTAGAGTGAGTTCACCATATCGTCGTGCTCTTCTTCTCGCACTCTCTCTCACGTCGCACTTCCGCTCGTACTCCTCCAACTGGTATCAGAGCTCAGATCGAGGCTCGAGGCAGCACTGCAGGAGGCTAGAGTCACCAACTCAGATTGGAGTGAAATTCGACAGGCAAAGACTCGGCCACCGTTCGGCTTCGACAAAGGTCTGTGCAGGCCATTTTCCACTACGTGGTCTCGACGGGTGCAAATCCGACTTTGCAAATTTGGGGTTTTCGGCCTACGACTGCAGGTGCTGAGGATATCGACAATCCCAGAGTGTTGATTTGTGGCTGTCTACACATCGAAGGACGGCTCACAGTTCTTCGAGGCATGCCACATACGACACGGGCGCATCTACACACAGACTGTAGGCGACATCCACTAGTTCATCAGGTAGCTTGTGTTTGTTGCTTGATATTCCAGATTTCATCCTGACATTGCAGGTACTTCCACATGGGATGTATGTCTGTTGAGGGTTTGCTGGCTGTGAGTCATGCAGCAAACAACCGCCGCAGCGGTTACAGCATACAGTGGGAAATTTGGGGATGTATGACTTTGTGGGAATTCTATGTATTGTCAGATTTACTGCAGCCTTTGTTGAGGGTCGAGTGAGGTTTTATTGAGCTGGGGGATTCTCGAATGTTGAGATCCTTTCGGTGATACAAGTCTTGGAGTGATCCCTCGAGCACCCTTAGATAGGCAGCTAGGATGTATTGACTGTGAGTTAGACAGTTGGGATTGCATCTTTGCTTTACTGTCGTTGAAACATTGTCGCAGTCTATGCTTACAGGACAGTGACAAGACAGTCAGAGACAGTACAGGTGCAGGACAGGTTTACCCGCAGCTTACAGTGTCAGAGAGACAGTGTTTTTTGAGTTGTTTTTTGGTCTGTTTATAGTACACCACAGCCATTTTACAAAGGAGACTCTGCCAAAATTTTTGCAGAATCTGAAGCTTTCTTGGTTCATTTGACAGGTTGATATTGGTTCAGAGGTCAGTTTACAGAGGAAACTCTGCCAAATTTTTCCCAGAAAAGTAAACTACTGTGAAGCGTAGCTATGGCTGGATCACAAGACACCGCTCTTTATAATATCAAGAAGCTGGATGGAACCAATTTTCCATTGTGGAAGAAGCAGATTTGGCACGTGTTGGTACAAAAGAAGCAGATAAAACCTATAAAGCTCAAGGGGATAAAACCAAAAGATATGGACGAAGTTGAATGGAGTGAAATGGATGAATTGGCACTTTCTACCATTATGCTGACTTTGGCAGAAAGCGTTTACTTCAATGTAGCAGACGAGATGTCGGCTTATCAAGCATGGTTAAAGCTGAGTGATCTTTATGAGAAGCAGGGTGCAGTGAAAGAAGGGACACCTATGTCCAATCATCTGAATGAATTCAACACGATCAATAGTCAGTTGTCAGCTCAAGGTGTCAAGTTTGATGAACCTGTTAGAGCTATGTTCCTGTTGATCACACTGCCAAAAAGTTGGGACACTTTTCGCACAGCTTTGAGTAATTCTGCACCTCCAGATGGTTTGAACATAGTAGGTGTAGAAGGAAGTCTGCTTACTAAAGAAACCAATAGAAAGACAATGGACAAAGGCAAAGGAACAGCCTTAGTTGTCAGGGGAAGGACCAAAGAAAAGTACAAAGGTGGAAAGAGGAATCAGTCTCGTAGCAAGTCCCACAGTGCTAAAGGCAAGAGTGACATAGAATGCTACCATTGTGGCAAGAAGGGTCACATGAAAAGAGACTGCAGAGAATGGAAAGCAGAAAAAGGCAAAGAGAAAGCTGAAGACCATGGTGAGAAGAACAAGTCCTCAGTGAAGATTCAAGAAATAAATGTGACAAACACTGTTGCAGAGGATGACAGTCTAGTGTCAGGAGATATCTACTTCTTGAAGAATACAATGGACTCAGCTCTTCTTGTAGCATCTGATGGATATGCACTGAGTGACTGGATTATAGACTCAGGGGCATCACTTCATGTGTCTCCAAACAAGGAGTGGTTTACTTCTTATGTGACCACTAAAGATCATGTTCGGCTAGGCAATGGGCAGACATGTGAGATCTTAGGTGTTGGAGATGCTCAATTGAAGTTTCAGAATGGCTCTTCTTTCACGCTGAAGAATGTGAGACATGTTCCCGCAATTACAAAGAGCTTGATCAGCACAGGTTTACTTGATGATGCTGGCTACGTCACCACTTTTGGAGAGAACATGTGGAAGATATCCAAGGGTTCTATGACAGTAGCACATGGATTAAAGTCTGGAGGACTTTACATGATTTATGTATCAAATGTCTCTAAAAATGTAATCAATGTAACCGAGCAGCCGAACGTTTCTTTGTGGCATAGCCGGTTAGGACATATGTCCAAGAAGGGAATGGAAATCTTGTCTCGTTCTGGTTATTTGCCTGGCTTTTCATTTAATGATTTTGAATTCTGTGAACATTGTCTGTATGGTAAGCAAACACAGCAGCCACATAAGCATAGAAGCAGTAGAAGAGATACACAGTTGGCACTTGTTCATAGTGATTTGTGTGGACCTATGCCTAACCTATCTCTAGGGGGAGCTTCTTACTTTATGACATTTATAGATGATTACTCGAGGAAAGTATGGGTTTACTTTCTCAAGCACAATGATGAAGCGTTTAGTGTTTTCAAAACGTTTGTGACACTTGTGGAGAATAAGAGTGGCAAGAAGCTTAAATGCTTACGCACTGACAATGGTGGAGAGTATGTTTCAAAGGCCTTTCAGGACTTTTGTGAGTCAAAAGGTATAAAACGTGAACTTACTGCTCCTTACAATCCTCCTCAAAATGGTGTTGCTGAGAGGATGAATAGGACCATACAAGAGAAGGTCAGAAGTATGTTGTCTAATGCACAGCTGCCAAATGGGTTTTGGGCTGAAGCTGTATCAACAGTTGTTCATCTTGTAAATAGATCTCCTAGCAAGGTTTTGCAGAAGGATTCAGTGCCAGAGATGGTATGGTCAGGCAAAATGCCCTCATACAAGCATCTCAGAGTCTTTGGCTGTGAGGCATATACTCACGTTCCAAAGGAATTTAGGAACAAACTTGAGCCAAAGAGTAGAAAGTGCATCTTTCTAGGCTATGGTAATTCTGGTGAGATGGGGTACAGACTTTGGGATCCCGAATCGAGAAAGGTTGTCCGCAGCAATGATGTTCACTTTAATGAATCCAAATATCATTCTAAACCAGAGAGGGTTGAGGAGATTAGAAGAGTTGTCTTCCAAGAAGATGGACCTGCACGTGCAAGACAAAATGTCAGGGCTCAAGAGGAGCAGGGACAGGATAGATTGGAACCAGAGGTTGTGGCTGTTGAGCCTGAGCCACCTATTGTGCGTAGATCTGGACGTGTCACGCGACCTCCTGATAGGTTTGTTCCATCTATGAACTATGTCATGTTGACTGATTGCAATGAGCCTTCATGTTATATGGAGGCAGTGCAAATGAAGGACTCCGGGAATTGGCAATTGGCCATGCAGTCAGAGATGACAGCTCTGCATAAAAACAAGACATGGAAGCTAGTTAAATTACCACAGGGCAAAAAGGCTCTACCTTGTAAATGGGTTTACAGGTATAAGATCACCGCTCATGATAGTCAGCCAAAGTACAAAGCAAGGCTTGTTGCCAAGGGCTTTAAGCAAGAACAAGGCATTGACTTTGATGAAATCTTCTCTCCGGTGGTCAAGATGACTACATTGAGATGCTTTCTTGCATTGGTTGCCATATTAGATTTGGCGTTGCACCAAATGGATGTCAAGACAGCGTTCTTGCATGGTGATTTAGATGTGGAAATTTACATGCAGCAGCCAGAAGGGTTTGTTGAGAAAGGCAAGGAAGATTGGGTATGCCAGTTGTTAAAGAGTCTTTATGGCTTAAAACAATCACCGAGGGCATGGTACCATAAATTCCACAAGTTTATGCTTTCTCAAGGCTACAAACGTAGTGAGTTCGATCACTGTCTATATACAAAGAAGGCTAAGGATGGCAGTTGGCTGATCCTTATTTTGTATGTGGATGACATGTTGATTTCTGGCAAGCACTTGGAAGAAATTTCAGCTTTGAAGTCAAAGATGGCAAAAATTGTTTGACATGAAACACATGGGTGAGGCAAGTCATATACTTGGTATGCGCATTGAGAGAGACAGATCAAAGAAGTTGATTTGGTTATCTCAAACAGAGTATATTGACAAGGTTTTGCAACGTTTCAATATGGAGAAGGGAAAGGCATTGAGTGTTCCATTGCCACCATATGTGAAACTTAGCAAACAAGATTGTCCTGTGTCTGAAAAAGAACAGGCTGAAATGGATAAGATTCCATATGCGTCTGCAGTGGGTAGTTTGATGTATGCAATGATCGCTACTCGCTCGGACATTGCATTTGCAGTGGGAGTAGTAAGTCGATACATGTCAAACCCAGGCAAGAAACATTGGGAGGCAGTGAAAGGAATATTGAGATACCTGAAAGCTACAAAGAGTATGCGTATATGCTATGGGAGTCAGGAGCTAAGTGTAAAGGGTTTTACAGACTCAAATTATGCAGGTGACTTAGACAACCGAAGGTCTATGTCAGGGTATGTCTTTACATTGGCTGGTGGAGCAGTATCATGGCGTTCTAGATTACAAGATTGTGTTACTCAGTCTACTACAGAGGCTGAATATGTTGCAGCATCAGAGGCATGCAAAGAATCAATTTGGCTTAATCGACTAGTAACAGATTTGGGAATCAAAGAAGAGATGCCTGTGTTATATTGTGATAGTCAAAGTGCTATACAATTGGCTCGCAATCCAGTTTATCACTCAAAGACAAAGCATGTGGATGTGAAGTATCATTTCATCAGGGAAATGCTCGAGGATAAGCAACTTCAGCTTGTCAAAGTTCACACCACAGAAAATCCTGTTGATCTACTTACAAAAGGACTTCCCTCAGAGAGCTTTGCGCATTTTCGCAAGCAGTTAGGTGTAGGGTAGTACATCACTTCTCTACATCTCTTGTATATTAGCTTGTATAGTAGCTTCTCTCACACTTAAAGTACCACATTGGACTTTAAGTGGGAGGTTGTTGGGGTATAAAGCCCAATGTGGTCGCCCAGGTAAGTGGGCGGGCCGCCATGTATGTACACATATTCTTTTGTAAAAACCTAATAAGAACTCACTATGCTCTACACATTACAGTAGAGCGGGTTCACCATATCGTCGTGCTCTTCTTCTCGCACTCTCTCTCGCGTCGCACTTCCGCTCGTACTCCTCCAGGTCAATCATGGTCCTGCCAGGGAAATAGCAATAGAAGAGACTGAGATATAGGTAAAGAGCTGCAAAAAGACAAGATATGGGAGGAAAAAGATGTTATGGTTTGTGACAATGAAGTCACCAAATTGCATCTTGAAGAGAAAACTAGTGAGGGGTAGAGCTCCACACTGCAAACCCTCGAATGTCCCGCAAAGAAACTCCGTCTGTTCTTCCTGCATTGGTACCTACGTAACTGCATTGACTGTGAAAATTCCAGGACTGAAGAGGGCCAAAAAGGTGAAGGCGGTGGCTAGAGAATCCATATCACTAGAGGGTAAGGGAACTTTGAAAGTGATGGCATCTACACCCCCCGCCCAATCAAACGGGACGAATGATGTCATCCCACTTCACAATCCCTTTGAAACACAACAAGGAAATCAATCTCCTGACCCGGAGGATCCTTTGGACTCTCTCGGGTCCACGGATGTGGAGATTGGGTAGGGGTCAGATGTTCAAGAGTTTGTTCCCCTCTCTCAATGATGGAAGTCCTTGCTATACAATCATGGAACGGAAAAGGATTGAAACCCCAAAAGAAGCGTGCCCTTTTTTGGGAGGTAGTTAGAAACGAGAAGGACCTTAATTGTTGGGCCATCCAAGAACATCATATGGATGCTCGCAGCAAAAGAAAGCAGGCATTGGGAAAAAATTTGGCGTTTTATGGAGAGGGATTGGACGGGTTAAGTGGCATCCTCTCTATTGTGGACAAGGACCTTGATCCCAAAGTGGTCCTTAATCACGCTTTGGGAGACCCCTAGGAGTGAGAGTCATGTGGGCAGATCAACCTATTACTATAGTCAAAGGATAGAGCCAAATTATGGATGCACCTTAGGGATTACCCTACTGAAGGAGAGTGGCTAATGATTTGTGATTTTAATATGGTGGAGAAGAGCAAGGACAAAACAAGATCATCCAATCCATTGGTATGTTTTGAAAAAACTAAATGGATGGGTCTCTGTGAGAAATGGGCTATGATAGACGTGTGGGAGGTGGATCCCTAGAACAGCATGCCATGATTCACGTACGCAAGCCTACAATATGCCCACACGGCTTCCCAGATTGACAGGTGCTACTGCTCTCACCAGGCTGATTAGATCACGTTACTACTTGAGATGAAGGTGTTGCCAACAAAGAGCTTCTCAGACCAAATAGTGTTACACGTGGAACTCAGGAAACCCAATGGGGAGGGACAGGCCCCCAAGGGAAGTAAGAAGCTACTTGTTACTCGGGCACACCTGTTCAAAGGCCCTCTATTTAGAAGGCTCACAAAAAAATCTTAAGAGTAAAGTCAATAAAGATGTTAATTTTAAAATCCTAAAGTTTGGGGAGCTCTTTTCTTGGAAGTACACAGAAAGTGATCAAAAGCTCAGAGCCTCAGATGAAAAAGGCTCGAGATGAGCATTGGTTGGAAGCAGCTCAACGAGGAGGTTGCTAGTGTGACTTCCAAAAAAGATACTAGGATAGCATCTGAAGAAGAACATAAAAGGTGGTTGGAAGCTAAATCCAGCATGGCCGAGCAGTAGCTTGAGGAGTTCAAGAGGGCGAGGTTGTTGTCCAAGGAAACCTTCCTCTAACTAGAGGCCCCTGATCAAGCACATTTCTTTAGGGCCCTAAAAATCAAGAAGAGTCGCAACTTAGTCCACTCGCTCACATAAGAGAATGGGAATGATGCACATGACCAAGACGTAATGTCTAGGATGATGCCTGATCATCTTAGTCAAATCATTGGCCAGCCAGAGACCCACTTTCAAGAAGTGGATGAAGCCAGAGCGACCTTGCTCGAGAGTGTCAAAAGGAAAATTTCCCGACTTGAAGCCAATCGTCTTGAGATGGCCTTTTCTAAAGATGAATGCTCCCTTGCCTTGCATGCTCTAGGCAAGGAGAAGTCCCCACGTTGGGATGGTCTGGCCACTGAATTCTTCATTGAGTTCTGGGAGGACCTCAAGATCCTAGTCACATGTATGACTAACGAGGCTTTTGTCAAGGGGTCATTGGATCTCAATTTGAAAAGAGGGCTTATCAAGCCTATCCTGAAACAGGTTTGTTGCTCGCAGCTCAAGCATTGGCATCCCATAACTATGATGTCTGTGGCATACAAAATCATTGCAAAGGTAGTCACTCTTAGAATGGCCCCCCTACTGGAGAGAGTCTTATCCCCTCATTAGCACAGGTTCATCAAAGGAAGTTCAATACACAACAACATCTTGATAGCAATGGGTGGCTTCGAGTACGCAACTTTCACAAAGCAAGAGTGCATTTTGCTATAGCTAGATCTCAACAAGGTGTCATGAAATCATTGGGCTTTGGGCCTCGCCTTTGTCGGCTTACTCACACTCTGTGTGTAAGCAGCCAATCTGAACTCTTATACAATGATAGAACTGTGGGCTCCTTCGAAGCCAAGAGGTCCATCAAGCAAGGATGCCCCCTGGTCCCACTTCTCTTCTGTATTGGGTGGCATCCTCTTATAAGGATGTTTGAAGTTGTTGCTGCAAGGGGGAAAATACAAGGTTTAACTCTGCCCGGTAACGATCAGCTCCTAGCCAAGATATTTGCGGGACGAGTCCCTCCTCTTTTTGAAAGCCTGCCCTAAGGTGCTCAAGGAGGCCCTTGAGATTGTGTTGAGATTTGTTGGGGCTTCGGGGTCAAAATGTAGCATTGAGAAGTCTAGAATGATATCCCTTAAGAAAAAAGACTCATTTGACCCATCGGTTTGGTCAAGGGAGATTGTGTCTATAAAGGGAAGCTTTTTTGGTATCTAGGGGGACCTTTAGGGGTGTACGTTACTCACAACCAAAGGTTCCAGTGAGTCGTAGAGAAGATCCATAGGAAAATGACTCAGGTGGGAGTATGTGTTGCTTCCCTTCCAGAGTCGGATCAGAGTGATCAACTCATATATGCTCCCTTACTTTGCCTTCACCAGCCTGCTCCTCAAAATAGCCAAAAGGAGTTCTTGAAACTTGTTAGAAGATTCTTATGGAGGAACAACACTAAAAGCCTTGGCTGTTGGGGCAATGGGAAAGGTGCGAAGGTATTGCTTGCCCATTGGTCCAAGGTGGCCTCAGAATTCTCAACCCTATTGTTCATGTTGAGGCCATGTGTGCCAAGTTTTTGGTCTCGATCGCAAATCAAGACCGTTCTTGGCCTATCATGACTAGGAATATAATAGACAAGGCAAAACTTTGTTCTAAAGGTGGTCAGTGGAAAGGGATCAAGGTACTCGCGACAAACTATTAGCTCCGAGATGGGCTAGCCTAAGACTGAGTGGCATCATTGGAGAGCTGGTTTAAAAGTCAAATAGAGCAACATGGACACTGGAATTGGGTGAATTAACCAGATACTTCCAGAACTCGGTCTCACAATGGTCCCCCTGGCTATCTAAAGTAGTTGGGGTTATCATGAACCCTTATTGGAGAGAAACTGCAAGAAGGATGAACAATAAAGGACTTCAACGGTTGAGCCACTTCGTGGATAGAAATAACAAGTGTTGGAAATCCTTTGACTAGATGGCTATCTAGTTTCAGATGAATGGCACTGAGAAGCTACTTGTCAACAGGCTGTAGAAGGCCTACAAAATGTTTTGATGTCAATCTGTGAATCTACTTTTGAGTGGAAAGCTTGGAAATGGCCCATGAGTAGCCAATTCTTTATACCCCATACCAAGGGCATATACCAGGTGTTAATACACGAGGCTGACTGGTTTGCCACGTTAAACAAACAGTGGAAGGAGCAATGGTTAGAGGCTCGATGGGTGGAGGTTACGAGAACATTTGGAATCCACAGTGGCCTCAATGTATGAATATATTTCTATAGAAGGTTATATGGGAGGCCTTGACGATAGGAGTCAAGGTTCACATGGCATCAACACGATAGATTTTCAGGGTGCAGATCTGCTAGTGAGGACCTCGCCCACCTTTTCATGGAATGCCCGATTATTAGAGGCCTTGCAGGAAAGATGTGCAAATGGATACAAAGAACATGGAATAAAGGTTTTTTCAGTAAGGATATGTGCTTTGGTGGCAAACAGTTTTGAATTTTTTCAATGCTAATATGTGCTCAATGAAAGGGCGGTGGTAATGCATGTGCTAGTCTCCACCAAACCGTGCTATCTTATAGCCTCTCCCTAGCGTACATCGGTGGCCTTGCCCGTAGGACCCATGTCCTTACATTTACCCCCCCCCCCCCCCCCCCCCCCTTGGAGAATCGTTTTCGTCCTCGAAAACGAACGTAGGAATCTTCTTCAGGTCTATCTAGCCATTTTACCAATACCTGTTGTCTAACATGATGTCAGGTGCGAAGCTCATGAGAATCCAAAATCTTTTCGAGCTCATGAGGAATTATTGGCGGTTCGATAAGGTCAACTAACACACCTGTGTCAATGACATTATCATTCTGTCCTAGCTGTTTTCATAAACGGCTAACATGACAACAAGATGAGCTCATGAGTGCTCTGAAAGAGCTAACTTATAGGCCACTTGACCTATACGTTTGAGAATGGTAAATGGTCCACAATAGCGTGGTGAAAGTTTAGCAACTTTTCCCGTCTTCAGACTTTTTGAATGCTCCGAAACTTGGTGGAAAACCTTCTCCTTCTTCGAAAGGAGCAAGACGACGCTGCTCATCTGCATACTTTTTAAATCGATCTTGAGCTTGCTTAACATTCTGTTGAGAAACTCGAAGCATGTCAAAATGGTCTTGGAGAAAGTCCTTCGCTTGTTGTATCTTCTCCTTAGCCAACCCCACCGTAACGGGTGATCTAGGTTGAAATCCATATAAAAGCATAAATGGACTAAACCCTGTAGTCACATGCTTTGAACTATTATAAGCAAATTCCAATGTGGGTAAGTAGTCTTCCCAATTGGTTTGCTTCTTGCTAACGTACACTCGTAGCAAATCCTCTAGCATTTGATTAACTCTTTCGGTTTGACCATCTGTTTCTGGATGATCAGTCGTACTTAGATTAAGTTTAGTTTCCAACTTTTGAAACACAGCTCTCTAGAAGTGATTATCGAACTTTCGATCTCTGTCGCTAATGATACTAGCTGGAAGACCGTAGAGTTTATATATATTCTCTACAAATAGCCGTGCTAATTTCGGTGTCGTAATCGTAGTCTTAGTGGGAATGAATCGACCCATATTTGTGAGACAGTCTACAATTACCCATATGGCATCATGGCCACGATTTGTAGTAGGTAGTCCTACTCCAAAATCCATAGAGATGATCTCCCACTTACCTTGTGGAATCTCTAAAGGATGTAAAAGGCCACCTACCTTGAGGCGCTCTGCCTTATTAACTTGGCACTGTTGGCAGTTTAGTACATACTCTTGATGTAAGCCCGGTCAATAAAATTGTCGTCGAACTAAGGAATAGTCCTACGAATACCTAGATGACTAGCACTTAGACTATCGTGACACTCAAAAAAGATTTGGCGCTTAGTTTTTGAGAAGGGGGAAAGTGGGTAACCATCATCAATAAAAAAATTCTTCCATTGCTTAAGCTCTTCCTAAGTAGGGGTGGAGCTCTCTGTGTTGGAGTTTTTATTTGCACGTGTAGAGACATGTTGATCTGGCTATACGGAGAAATGTGAGTGTGAGGGATCCCTTTTTAAAACTACACTCCATACTTTAGCATATGATTGATCTTGTTCACACTTTCCACGTAATGACTCTAAAAATCCACTCTTTATTTCCGTGAAAGCAAGTGAATTAATCTGAGGCATCCGACTTAGTGCATCTGCTACTACATTATATCGCCCCTTGCGATATCGTAGCTTACAATCAGAATCTTGAAGGATTTCTGCCCATCTAGCTTTACGGTCCTTCAAGTCCATTTGAGTAGTAAACCATTTGATACTCTCATGGTCAAAAACTACTTACAACTTGGCACCATATAAATAGTGTCGCCACTTTCATAAAGCGTGAATTATGGCATAGATCTCTCTCTCTCTCATAGATAGAATAATTATGTTAAGCTCTATCTAACTTTTTAGAGAAGTACTGCGCCAATTGCTTTATCACTAGCATCAGTCTCTACCACAAATGGCTTAAGTGGATCAACGATTGCTAGGATGGGAGCAGTGGCTATAGCTACCTTGAGTTGTTCAAAACTGTGTTTTTGGGCTTCTTCCCAAAAAAATGTCTTACCTTTTGCTTTAAGTTGATCCGTCTTAGGAACAACGATTCTGGCATAATCATGGATATATTGTCGATAAAATCCAGCCGTGCCTAAAAATATTTGAAGCTCCTCAACCGTGTTGGGATCAAAGAATGGCAGCGACCTTGTTAGTGTCCATTTTGATGCTAGAGTAAAAGATCACATGATCGAGGTAATGTATCTTTGTTAAAGAAATCGCAGTTGCTTTGCTTAGCATACAGCGCGTGAGCTTGTAGATGTTTGAACACTAATCGTAAGTGTTCTATGTGTTCATCTTCAGCCTTGCTGTAAATGATAATGTCAAGGAAAACCACAACAAATAGGGACGTAAGACACTATCTATGAGTGTCATAAATGTAGCTGGAGCATTGGTTAGACCAAAAGACATAACCAAAAATTCAAAATGCCCGAACCGTGTTCTAAAGGCAGTTTTGGAGATATCTTGCAAAAGGTTACACACCTGGTGGTATCCTGAACGAAGATATATCTTTGTACAGTATCTTGCCCCATGGAGTTGATCAAACAACTCATTCACTCGAGCAAAGGATACTTATTCTTGATGGTTATGGCATTTACTCCCCAATAATCTACGCACATGCGTGTAGTACCATCTTTCTTTTTTACCCACAGTTGGTGATGCCCAAGGCGAAGTGCTAGGTCTAATAAAACCACGGGCAAGGTAGTCAACCAACTGACTCTCAACCTCCTTGGCTTCTTTAGCACTCATACGATAAGGTGGTTTACTCACCGGTTTAGTGTCTGGCAAGACATCTATGCCATTTTGCACATCGCGTGTAAGGGGTAAACCCGGCGGTAAGTCACTTGAGAATACATCACTATACTTCGTGAGTAAGTGAGTCAGCTTTTGTGATGGAAAAGGAGAAAGTAAACTAGAGTTATACTGGGGTGGAGAATCTTGTATTTCCTGTAATGTTTGTTTTACAACAGTTGCACGTTGCTCTATAGAATAAAAATTGAGAGCACTTTTCTCGTTAGATTAATTAACACTTTGTTTATCATTAGAATTCATTGCACTTTGCATACCATTACTAGATTTCACAGCACTTTGCTCTTGAGATTTCACAGGACTTGAAGACAAGCAGTAACACAAAAAGACTTCATCTATTAAATCTACTTTCAGCAAAATAGAAAACTCGATTGTACATATAAGAGGTACAGATGGTATATTTTTCTCACCAAGCAAAAGCACATGTTTACCATTGGCCATAAAGGATAAGGAGTTGTGTTCATAACTAGTGTGCAATGTGTTTCCTAAACCATGCAGCCACTCCCGTCCTAAAACAACATCAGCACGGTCCATGTTCATAACTTGAAAGGCAAGGGTCATCGTATGATCTTCAACCATAAGCTCAACCCCTTGAACTATCGTGTCCCATACTTCTTTATCATTGCCAGACATCTGTTTGACCACATACTTGTGAGAGCAGGGAGTCTGTGTAAGCTTCAATTTCTTGACTAGCTTATAGTTCAGGAAGTTATGAGTTGCACCATCATCCACTAAAATACAAACATGTTGTCCGTTAATAGTGCCATGTATGCGAATCAAATCATGGGGGCCAATTGTGGGCTGGTACATTGAAGTAGGCACACAACACTTGTGCTTTTCTTTCGTATGAAGAACCTCTACATCAGAATATTTAGGAGATGAATCTAATGTGAGGCTTTGCACCATGTGCATAGCTTTTTCTTTCCTTGCAAAAGAGGACAATCTTTCTTGTTATGTTGGTTTGAAAGACATCTAAAACACAAATTGTATTTCTTTGCACGCTCAAGATCGGCAATGCTAAGAGATCCATGTGGAGTATCTTGTGATTGCTTAGGCTTCTTAGCCTCTTGTGAGCGTGGAGAGGTAAACTATCTCTTATTCCTCTTGGAACATGTGGGAGATCTACTCCGCCATTGGCTCTTAGCCACATTGCTCTTAACAAAATTATTCTTAGAGTAAGGAACATTTCCTTTCCTCTCTTGGTCAGCATCATATCTTTGGGCATGATTGATGGTATTGTGTGAGAGAGGATGTGGGATGCATCCTATGCTAACCAATTCTTATCTTCTTCATTGGAGTCCAAAAACTCTTTGTTGAGTTTTTGATAGCGATCTATCTATGGCTAGCTTCTCAAAGACTGTACAAAAAATCAAGGAGCCCATATATGTGGTAGGTAAAAGACATAACTCAAATGATTGACTTAGGGTGACCCTCGCCATCCAATCGGGCCTTGTTTTGTAGACAATTGGACTCTTCGTAATAGCACGATACTAGGTATTGTTAACACAGCTTGGATGTAACCCCCACCCCCTATCCCTCGAGGCTCGGCATGAGCTTGAGGCTAATGTATATATTTCTTGATGACATTTTAATACAATCATTAATTAATTAGTGACTGTGATTACTAAAGAATCCTCAACTTCTAAATGAAAACCATCTCTCTCTCTCTCTCTCTCTCTCTCTCTCTCTCTCTCTCTCTCTCTCTCTCTCTCTGAGTGAGCTCAAATCTGCAATGCAACATGTACCTCCAAATCGCACGCCTCCTATCAACACCACGAAAAAGAAATGTCTTTCCATATACCTTTGCCTGCACATGGCATCTCTTTCTCTTTCTCCCCCCTCCCTCTCCTTGAACTACTACTCTCAAAACTAGCATTCCATTTTGTTTTGCCTCAAATTTCAAAAATTCCAAGAGCTTCCCCAATACTTTGTTATAAGTTCCCAAAATGCCGCCTTTTAATTTTTTTTCAATTCCCAAAATACCCGGGTTGTGAGATAAATCTTCAAAGATGGGAAAAAATGTAGCTTTTCATAACAATATTGATTGTCTATCAATACAAGATCATACAACTAGAGTTGGTCATGTAAGCTTTGGAGATGGATTGTTTCATTAATTTTTGACATAATTGCCTTCTTAGCGAGGCAATTAAGCACTCAATAATTGCCTCAAAAACGGAGCTCAATTGTCAAAAAGAAAAAAAGATGAAAATCTTAGGAGTTTTTAAAATTTTAGGGGTGTTGGGTCTTAATCCATAAAAATCTCCCTCTATCTCGTTCTCTCTCTCTCTCTCTCTCTCTCTCTCTCTCTCTCTCTCTCTCTCCAAGAGCCCTCTTCCCCTTTGGCCAATTTCGCTAAGATAGTACAAAATGAGATGTATTAGTTTCTTCTAATGACAACTTAAGAGATAAGCAAAAGTAAAAGGCATTCGCCTTTTTTGCTCTCGACACACAGTATCTGTATCTTTTTTGATTTACTTTAAAACAAATGGAAAAAAGATTGTATCTCTTTCGATTCCCTTTAAAACAATTGGAAAAAATATTTCGATAAAATAGTACAAAATGAGATTGTGATGGAGAGGTAAGAGGGGTTCTGGACTACGTCATCTTCGGCTCTGTGTGAGCCTCATGGGCGGGGGGGGTGTTGGAGGCTGTTGTAGGGGAGGGTGGCCTTGTCCTGATCTCTGTCGTCGATGGTGCCTACAATAGGTGTGTAGCGGTGCTCCCGTATCAGGGCGGTACTCCAAAAGAGGGTACTTCGCCTAGCAGCCCTCTTTCAAGCGCTCTTCCCCTTGCATCTCCCTTCTTTTTGGAACCAAGACTAGACGGCGACCTTTCCCTACTCCTCAAGGGTTAATGCACGCCCTGTCGGGTGTGGCTCAGGGAGGTCTGCTTTCGATCGTGGCTGTGTTGGCACTGCTGAGATGGCAGATCTAGTTGGTTCTGGACCGTGTAGTACAGGACACCACCCTTGCGAAGGGACTTGGCTCCCCTTGAATCCTGGATGGAGTTGGGGTTCTGGCAATGCTTCACCTAGTTCGTAGTCTATTTTTAGCGGTGGTTTCTCGATGCAGCGTGGTGCGTTATATTCCTCGTCACATTCGGTTCTCTACGGCTTTAAATTCGGGCTTGGCATGTCAAGCAATGATTTCCCTTGACATGCTGGCAGTTCGGCTACTTGGCTTCATTTGGACACATTGATGGGCGGTGGCAGAGCCCTATGGTGTGGTGTGGTAGTAGAGCCCTGTGGTGTGGTGCCATCCAAGGATCTCCTCGTCTATATGTTTTGGTTATGTATTCATGTGTATGGGTTGACGGGTTCCTTGTAAAACCCTCGCCTCGGCTATAGTATTGGTTGTATTCGGGGGGGGGGGGTTCGCTGTAAAACCCCTGGAACAATTTCCATACTGCTTGGAACGTTTACTTTTTATGTTATGTTAGGTATGGTGGCGGCTATAGCTCGCATTTGAGCATGGTTAGGGATGGATGTAACTTATTTCGGATGACTTTAATACAACTAATAAAATTGTGTCGCCTTCGGGCCTTCGACGGCGACATGGCTTCTGTTATTCTCAAACCCCTTATTCGCATAGTATAACGGTGTCACCTCCGGTGGTGCTATGTGGATTCTCTTAGCTTAATTAGACAACATGTATTGCCTTTGGGCAGGCCAGAGAAACAACAATAAAAGACATGGTTGGCGCACGCGCGCGCGCACACACACATAGTGTGCAATATGAACTCCAGGTGCTCCCTTATTACCTGCAAAAGTGGCATCTTCATTAGAGAACAAAGATGTGTTCTTGCCAGAGTCAACACACCTCTTCTTGCCTGCCTTCCAAAATGGATTTCTCTTTCCTCCCCTCTTCCATCCTTCTTGCCACATTTGATATTCTCCGCAACCTCAAATTCCCATCACTCAAATTCCATAGCTTAGCTTAATGATGTTGATAGGTGTGACAGGCATTCATTTTTCCTTTCATGATGTCGACAGCTTCTTCCTTAAGGCTGCACTTAGCAACAGAACAACCTCAAAATGCCTATCGCTTCCATTCCAATTGTTAGGAAATAAGACGTAGCTAAATAGATAATTGAGTAGATTATTTAATGGAGAGAGACAGATTTATATACACGAGATTATAGAGTAGAGAGAGAGAGAGAGAGTACATACGATATACGTGGTTCACCCAATGTGGGCTACGTCCACGGGAAAACAACCACTCAATGGCTTTAGTACTTCAAAACAAGAAGTAGTTTACAAAGGGATTATACCCTTAATGGAGCTCCCGCCTTGCTTCACTCTCACCACCTCACACTCACCTTGTTGCATCAACTTCACACACTATCAAATGTGTGTAGAAATGGCCTCCTTTTATAGGCCAAAAGGGCTGCCCTCTCTTATGAGAGACAGCCATGTGTAGCCGCCCTTGTGCGAATAAGTCCAAATCGGACCCTCCAATCCGCCCATGTGTGTCCGCCCTTAAGAAGACAAGTCCGCTTTTGAATTCGGCCACCGGCCATTGAATTCGGCCACCGGCCATTGACTTCCGACCACCGGCCACCGGCCATTGACTTTCGACCACCGGCCATCGGCCATTGACTACCGGCCACCGACCATTGACTTCCGACCACCGGCCATCGGCCATTGACTACCGGCCACCGACCAACCGACCGGTTGTTTTCCGACCACTTTCCGGCCGCCGTCCGGCCATAATATTCCGGCGAAAAGGAATATTCCGGCGAAAAAAAAGTCTCGGGGGCCTCCACCCCCGAGGCCTTTAAAGTTGCCCCTGATTCTTGTCCGTGAAAATTTTGGTTTCCGGTGAGTGATTTTCCTTCACGCACGATGGCTTCTCCTCATAATGGGGGCCTTACAAATGTGCGCTTTTACCACAGAAAATTACAAGGGTAAATCAGGCTCCATACTTAACAATCTCCCACTTGGAGACTAATCTCCAAAACAAACCTGTGACTGCTTTCCGTTCTGGCTTCTTATCCTTGAATGCCGATTGAAGATGAGCAAAAGCTCAACTTCTCCTTGTTGACCACCTTTGTAAACATGTCTGCAGGATTTTCACTTGTATGCACATTTCCTATCTTTAGCTGTCCCTCTTCCAAAAGAGTGCGTATGAAGTGATATCTCACCTCAATGTGCTTTGTCCTTGAATGAAAGGCTGAGTTCTTCGCAAGATGGATAGCGCTTTGGCTATCACTGTACAAGACACAATTGTCTTGTTTGAATCCAAGCTCTTCTAAGAATCTGTGAAGCCACAGAATTTCTTTGCTTGCCTCCGTCATTGCTACATACTCTGCTTCCGTGGTAGAAAGTGAAACCACTTTCTGCAGCTTTGAAGCCCAGCTTACTGCTGTGCCTCCAACCGTGAACACATAGCCAGTAGTGCTCCTTCGAGTATCTTTGTCACCAGCCATATCTGCATCAGCATACCCTTCTAGAAAAATATCAGTTCCTCCAAAATACAAAGCATTTGTTGTTGTCCCTTTTAGATACCTAAGTATCCACTTCACAGCTTGCCAATGCTCTTTACCTGGGTTGTCCATGAACCTACTCACAACTCCCAGTGCATGTGCAATGTCTGGCCTTGTCCAGACCATAGCATACATTAGAGAACCTACCGCTGCAGCATATGGAACTTTAGACATATAGGCTATCTCCTCTTGTGTCTTTGGACACATATCCTTCGTTAGTTTAAAATGACCAGCCAAAGGTGTAGAAACTGGTTTTGCATTTTGCATTGCAAACCTTTCTAGTACCTTCTTCATGTAATCTTCTTGAGATAGCTTTATTGTCTTCTTCGTCCTGTCCCTTGATATTTTCATACCAAGTATCCTCTTTGCAGCACCTAAATCTTTCATTGAAAAAGATTTGGACAGCTCCTCTTTTAGGTCTTTGATGTCCTGCATGTTAGCACTTGCAATCAACATGTCATCAACATACAACATTAGGATGATGAATTTCCCATCTCCCAAATTCTTCGTGTAGACGCAGTGATCCGAGTTGCATCTTGTGAATCCATGATCCAACATCCATCGATCAAACTTCAAGTACCATTGTCTTGATGCTTGCTTTAAACCATACAAGCTCTTCTTTAATCTGCCAACCATTTTCTCCTTACCTTTTACTTCATACCCCTTTGGTTGAAGCATGTAGATTTCCTCCTCTAAGTCACCGTGAGGGAATGCCGTATTTACATCCATTTGCTCGAGATTTAGATCATGAGCAGCCACAAGGCTTAAGACAAGCCTAATTGAGTCCATTTTTACAACATGAGAAAATATTTCATTGAAGTCAATACCTTTCTTTTGAAAAAAACCTTTTACCACAAGCCTAGACTTGTACCTTTTCTTCCCACCTTCTTCTTCCTTTAGCTTGTACACCCATTTGTTTTGAAGTGCCCGCTTACCTTTAGGCAACTCAACCAACTCCCATGTTTGGTTGCGATGTAGTGAGTCCATCTCCACTTGCATGCTCCTCGTCCATTCTTCTTTGGATTCATGTTGCATAGCTTCTTCATATGATTCCGGCTCTCCAGAATCTGAGATCAAGAGATGGTTGAAGGAAGGAACAAACCTTTCTGGAGGTCTACTTGCTCTTGTAGATCTTCGGGGAATAGGTTGAGGCTCCTCATTTGGTTGACGTTGTTGCACATTGTCACCGTTTGCAGTCCTTGAGTCTTCACCGTCCTCAAGCTCCATGTACTCATCACCTGTTTCTTTTGTTTGTTTTCTTTCCAAGTAATCTTTGTACATATTTTGTTCGTTAAAAATTACATCTCTACTCCTTAAGATTTTACCATCTTCAGGATTCCATAGGCGATACCCAAAGTCTCCTTCTCCATAGCCAATGAAGAAACACTTTTTGGACTTTGCATCTAACTTTGATCTTAGGCTTCTATCTATGTGCATGAAAGCCTCACACCCAAACACTTTGAGAAATGCATAATTCACCGGTTTACCTGTCCATGCCTCTTCTGGAACTCCCCCATCCAATGCCGTTGAGGGTGACCGATTGATTAAGTACACAGACGTACTTACAGCTTCCGCCCAAAGTTCAAGCGGTAGGCCTGCATGTAGCCGCATGCTTCGTGCTCGTTCCATGATTGTCCTGTTCATCCTTTCCGAAATCCCATTTTGTTGAGGTGTCCTTGGGGTTGTCCTTTGCCTCCGAATTCCATTGCTAGCACAAAAGCTTTCAAAAGCTTGGCTGCAATATTCACCTCCATTGTCGGATCTGAGGCATTTAACCTTGGTACCTATTTCATTCTCCACAAAGGCTTTCCACCTTTGAAATATGGAAAATACATCGGATTTATTCTTCATGACATAAACCCATGTTTTTCTAGTCGCATCGTCTATGAATGTTACATAGTACAATGAGCCACCAAGTGATGGTGTACTTGCAGGACCCCAAACATCAGAATGAACCAACTCAAGTTTTTTATTTTTTCTTTCATTTTCTGATTTTTGAAATTTTACCCTCTTTTGTTTACCATAAACACAATCTTCACAGAACTCTAAGTCCACTTCTTTCAAACCTGGTAGAAGCTTCTTTGTTTGAAGGATTTGCATTCCTTTGGCACTCATATGCCCAAGTCGGTAGTGCCACACCGCACTGTCAACTTCTGTAGTTGCTGCACAAGCTGAAGGTTGCGTGCTAACAGTACACAAGTAAAGTGTACCGACTTTTTCACCCTTGGCAACCACCAAAGATCCCTTTGAGATCTTCCACCGTTTGTTTCCGAATGCAATGTTGTGACCTTCATCGTCCAATTGTCCTGTAGAGATCAAATTTTTGCGAAGAGAAGGAACATGCCTAACATCTTTAAGCTTCCATTCATTTCCGTTAGCAGTTTTGACAGAAACTTTACCTTTGCCGACAATCTCACAAGCTTCATCATCTCCCAAGTATACATACCCAAAATTACCTTTGGTGTAGTCTTGGAAATGTTGCTTGTGTGGTGTCGCATGGAATGAAGCCCCGGAATCTACTATCCAGGAATTAGACACATTGTCCTATGAGAGAATTAGAGCATCTTGCTCTACTTTACCTGCCACATTGGCCTCCGATGTTGGCTTGTTGTCTTGAGACTCTGTCTCCTTCTTCTTCTTGGACCAGCAATCCTTCTTGACGTGGCCCTTCTTGCCGCAGTTCCAACATTCAAGAACTGACTTTGTGCGTGACTTGCTCCGCCTTGAGCGATCACGACCCTTTTGGTTTTTGAACCTCTCCTTAGGCCTTCCTCTTGTTTCCACTGATAGTGCAGCACTTGATGATTCTCCTGTGATTCTCCTTCGCATTTCCTCGCTTAGAAGAACACCCACAACATCATCAAACTTAAGAGTATTTGTGCCAGAGATAGAATTACTTACAGCCATCACAAGGCTGTCCCAACTATCCGGTAGAGATGATAGTATAAGGAGAGCTTGCACTTCGTCATCGAAATTGATTTTCACTGATCGAAGTTGACTTATGTTTGTGTTAAAGTCATTTAGGTGTTCTGCAACTGAACCATTCTCTGCCATCTTTAGATTGAACAAGCGCTTCATAAGAAATACCTTATTGGATGCCAATGGTTTCTCGTAGAAGTCGTCAAGTGACTTCATCAAGTCCTCCGTGGTCTTCATCTCCGAAACATTGAAGGCCACCGTTGACGCCAAGCTTAACCGGATTGTTCCCAGTGCCTTTCGATCAAGGACAATCCATGCTTCATCTGCCATTGTTGCGGGCTTCTTTGCAAGACCGCCTAGTGGCAAATAGAGGTCCTTCTGGTAGAGATAGTCTTCAATCTGCATCTTCCAATGTTGGTAGTTTTTGCCGTTGAACTTCTCAATCTTGAGCTTCCCCTCCTCCGCCATAACTCCCACTCAATTCAAGGAATCCTTTCCTTGAGATAGTTTAGCTACGAGCAAACCTTGCTCTGATACCAATTGTTAGGAAATAAGACGTAGCTAAATAGATAATTGAGTAGATTATTTAATGGAGAGAGACAGATTTATATACACGAGATTATAGAGTAGAGAGAGAGAGAGAGTACATACGATATACGTGGTTCACCCAATGTGGGCTACGTCCACGGGAAAGCAACCACTCAATGGCTTTAGTACTTCAAAACAAGAAGTAGTTTACAAAGGGATTATACCCTTAATGGAGCTCCCGCCTTGCTTCACTCTCACCACCTCACACTCACCTTGTTGCATCAACTTCACACACTATCAAATGTGTGTAGAAATGGCCTCCTTTTATAGGCCAAAAGGGCTGCCCTCTCTTATGAGAGACAGCCATGTGTAGCCGCCCTTGTGTGAATAAGTCCAAATCGGACCCTCCAATCCGCCCATGTGTGTCCGCCCTTAAGAAGACAAGTCCGCTTTTGAATTCGGCCACCGGCCATTGAATTCGACCACCGGCCACCGGCCATTGACTTTCGACCACCGGCCACCGGCCATTGACTTCCGACCACCGGCCATCGGCCATTGACTACCGGCCACCGGCCATTGACTTCCGACCACCGGTCATCGGCCATTGACTACCGGCCACCGACCAACCGACCGGTTGTTTTCCGACCACTTTTTGGCCGCCGTCCGGCCATAATATTCCGGCGAAAAGGAATATTTCGGCGAAAAAAAAGTCTCGGGGGCCTCCACCCCCGAGGCCTTTAAAGTTGTCCCTGATTCTTGTCCGTGAAAATTTTGGTTTCCGGTGAGTGATTTTCCTTCACGCACGATGGCTTCTCCTCATAATGGGGGCCTTACAAATGTGCGCTTTTACCACAGAAAATTACAAGGGTAAATCAGGCTCCATACTTAACACCAATAGCACAACTTCTATCTTCTATGACGTTGATAGGAGTGGTAGGAATTTGTCTTGAATTTTCGAGCTTGATAGCCTTGTCGATACATCCATGTTGCTTGAGCTTGATGACGCTAGCATCTTATTCTTCGAAACCGATATCCAAGATAGAAAATTTTCCTAGGCTCAGAAAGGGTGCATCTAACAATCAAAAAGAGCATCTTCGAGTATGATGCAGTGCCCAAGTGTTTTGTGAACTCCTATTTTGATTGAAAGCTATTTTCCTCCAATGCTCTATGAATTCCATTAAGGCTTCAAGATTTGAATTACATGCAACTAACGATGGCCTCCTTGCATTGGAATTTTAAATAGGGGTCATCGATGTTGAGTTTAAATATAGATGAAAAATCCTTCACAATGAAGACATCGTCAACGTCAAAAAAAAATTGGCATAAAGGTAGGTGGTGTGGCTATTAAGACACATATCAACGCACTTGAGGAGAAAGTCATTCTTGCATTTTGAAAGAATTCGGAGGTTATCATGGGCATCAAAGGGAGAGAAGCAAACATTACACTCATTCCTTAAACCCATAGAGGAATGCAAAAGAGAATTCGAAGTAAATTGTGGATGTCAAAGCGAGAGACGTGGAAATCACACTCAAGTCGTTCCTTTTGAGCCCATGGAGGGATGAAAATGAGAAAGTGGGGAGGACATTAATGCTGGCACGATCAATGGCAGAATCACATTCGTGGAGGAGGGGAGGAAGAGGGATAGAGCAGCATAGAGGGAAAGATTGGTTTGATCGTAGACATCGAGGCCATACCGCAAACAATGTTTCTAGACGAGGAGGAGCAAGGTGAGCACTGGCAATGCCTTTCAGCAGCCTGAACAAATGGTAGCTAGGAGAGAGAGAGAGAGAGAGAGAGAGAGAGAGACAGAGAGAGAGAGAGATGTTTTCGCAACACTCAGCATACCTATGCTATTGGACACCTTCCATATTGACTCATGAGCTCGGAAAGTGCTTGCCATCGGTGGCTTTTTCCTGCACTCTTAACTTCAACACATGATTGACAACTGCATGCCATGGATATCGAGCTTGAACATGCATGCCAAGGATATCTAGCTATGGTTATATGCATGTAATAACAATGTAGTATGCCAGATCAAGAACATGCCATGGAGCATGTGAGTGGTATAATGCAGCGTAAAAGACAAACCATTGCAAATCATTATCAGCATACCTATGACTTCCGGCCTCACATAGCCCTAGAGAAGGAAGGACTACAAAGCTAAATATGTGAGGAAAAGAAGAGCCCATCTAGCTATGACCATGGCTTATGATGGCAGGCATGTAGTGGTCCTCAGAGGAAATAGGGGAGACATTGGAGCAGGGGATGTAGGTGATGGAAATAGCAAAAAATCATTGTAGTTGAAAAAATGAAGGTCGGGACCCATGAGCGAAGGTGAAGGCATGGGTACTTGTTGGCCGCCATCCTTCCCCATACACACAAACACACACATAGATATACATTCGTAATCTGCATGGGCCTCTCTCTTGGTTTTTGTTAAATATCGACCTGCTTCCCTCATGGCAAAGCAAGCCTTCCTGGTTTCAGCCAAAAGCAACCCGCTTGAAAGTCTTTGACCAAAAGGTCAATACACGGTTTGCATGCATTGAGGTCAAACCTAAGACCTCTGAAGCTGGAGGCGTTGCACATACCGTTGTGCTACATGCGTGTGCTTGTGAAGGAGTGCATTCCTGCACGTACTATGCTGAGCGTAATGGTGTCCCCCCCCAAAAAGCGTCCAATCGACTGTGACAATCACCTCCGCCACCACGCACAGAACCAGACCCATATTTAACCATTGGTCTCTCTCTCTCTCTCTCTCTCTCTCTCTCTCTCTCTCTCTCTCTCTCTCTCTCTCTCTCTCTCTCTCTCTCTCTCTCACACACACACACACACACACACACACACACACACACACACACACACACACACAACACATCAACAAAAAAATATATCCATACAAAATTGAGTTTTCTAGAAAAAAATAACTAAATTTTTAGACGCTAGAGAGATGTTTTTCCTGGAAAGTGAAAAGTAAGCAATATCCTTGAAGGTTTATTAACCTACGTTTTTTTCGAGCCAACATACCGCAAAACGTTTCAGACCTGAAACGTTCTGAAACCCAAAACGTTTCACCTCGAAACGAGGCTTGTGGACGTTCGTGGGTTGTGGACGTTCGTGGAAGTGAGGTGATGCATCTGCCATAGCAGCATGTGGATAGCCCTACAACAAATTGCCCAGAGTTGTTGGGTCACCGCTAAGAGTACCAAAGTCCCTCGAGAAGAACAGCGGGCATGATCAGCTTGCGCGTGGGCAAAAAGGGATCCTTTGGGGCTTCTCTGCGTGCGAATGGAGATCACCAAAGCTATACTTCCAAGTTCTAAGTGCTATGAGTTCTAAGGTGGGCGTGCATGTACTGTGTGGGGTGGAGGCCGCAATGATAGCGACACAGCTGCAGGCGCATCTCTCTCTCTCTCTCTCTCTCTCTCTCTCTCTCTCTCTCTCTCTCTCTCTCTCTCTCTCTCTCTCTCACACACACACACACACACACACACATGCAACATTACTTGTCCAAGTGTCAAAGGAGCGAGCAGTTTTCGCTCATGACTTACATGACACAGCATATTGTGGTGGATGCAACATGCTATGGTTTCCTACTGGCATACATGAGGGATAGCTCCATGGCTCTATGGTAGCCGACGACAGAGGAGTTCTCCAACAACTCCTAGCAGTGATGGCAGTTGCAACATGCTCGAACTACAGCAAAAATTGGCACTTCAACAATGCTCTAGTAGTGATGGCGAGCATATCATAGCCTATAGTGGTGGTTGCAAGAGCACAACTTTGCAGCATGCCTTTGGAAGCATTTAGCTCCACATGGCATACAAAAGTGATTGCAAGCGAGCGCACACAGAACTGCAAGGGAGAGGGAGTGTAATGGCGAAGAGTAACAATTAGAAGCAACACGTGCAAGGAGACATAACAACTCCTAACAGTGATGTCAGTTGCAACATGCTCGAACTACAGCACAAATTGGCACTTCAACAATGCTCTAGTAGTGATGGCGAGCATATCATTGCCTATAGTGGTGTGTAGAGTGCGCAAGTGATGGAGAAGGTAGGAAAGAAGACTACGCACACACACCAACACACATTGAGACACACACACACAATCGTTACCCTTCATCAGCCATTCAACGTGCTGCTCTTCTCTTTTAACAATATCCAAAGTATATTTACAACATAGTATGGTCAGTGTCCAGCCACCCATAGCACAATGGACATATTCTTTAACATCATATTCTTTAACACTCCCCCTCAAGCTCAGAGTGAGCTTGCATATGATGGATTCCCAATGCTTTACGAAAGTAGCAAAAATTCTCCTTTCCAAAAGCTTTTGTGAATATATCCGCAACTTGATCATTTGTCTTCACATACACCAAATCAATCTCATCTGCCAAAACTTTTTCTCTAATGAAGTGATAATGTACCTCAATGTGTTTAGTGCGAGCATGGTAGACTGGATTCTTTGCCAACATGATGCTGCTAATATTGTCACAATATATAATGACACTGTTAAGATAGTCAAAACCAAAGTCTACCATAAGTACTCTCAACCATGACTCCTCACATGCTGCCAAAGCTGCTCCACGATATTCAGCTTCTGTACTTGATAATGCTACAGTTGATTGCTTCTTGCTACTCCAACTTATCATACCATTACCAATGGAAAATGCATAACCACTTGTAGATCTTCTATCCATAAAATCTCCTGCCCAATCTGCATCTGTGTAACCATAAAGACAAAGCTTCCCATTCTTTTCATAAAACATTCCATAACTGATAGTGGCTTTCACATATCTCATAATCCGTCTCACTGCATCAAGATGACTTTTACATGGCTTTTGCATGAATTGACTCACAACACCCACTGCATAACTCAAATCTGGCCTTGTTATTGTCAAGTAAATAAGGCTTCCAACCATCTTGCGGTACATAGTGACATCCTCAATTTAATGTCCATCATCAAACAACTTCACATTTTGATCAAGAGGTGTATCAACCGGTTTGCACGTTGTCATTCCATACTTCTCAAGCATATCCAATGCGTATTGTCTTTGTATCATCCAAATTCCTGATAAAGTGTTGACAATTTCAATTCCCAAGAAATATCTCAACTCACCAAGGTCCTTCATGTTGAATTCTCTCAACAAACTCTTCTTGACATGCAAAATTTGCTCATCATGACTTCCAGTGAGAATTAAGTCATCAACATAGATAACAATAACGACGATCTCTCCATCAACATGCTTCAAAAACAATGAGTGATCAGCAGTAGACTGTTTAAATCCAATCTTCTTCAAGAATCTGGTTATCTTTTCACACCAAGCTCTAGATGCTTGCTTCAAACCATACAATGCTTTCTTCAACTTACATACATAATATGGAAACTCTGGATGTTGATAACCCTCTGGCTGTATCATATAAACTTCTTCTTCCAAGTCACCATTCAAGAATGCATTATCCATATCCATTTGCCGTAACTTCCAACCAAACATACTTGCCCTTGCTATCACCAATCTGACTGTTGTCATCTTTGCAATTGGACTAAATGTCTCATCATAATCAAGACCTTTTGTTTGTGCATAACCTTTAGCAACAAGCCTCGCTTTGTATCTTTCCACACTACCATCTGACTTGCACTTGACTTTGTATACCCATTTTGAACTAATTGCTTTCTTTCCACTTGGCAAGCGAACCAAATCCCAAGTGTCATTCTTCACAAGAGCATCCATCTCATCATCCATAGCTAACTCCCATTCTGATTTCCAATTGCCTCTTGAAAACATGAAGCTCTTTATGTTGCACACGTGAAACCATGTATGCATAATGTGTACGCATGTAACTGTTGTATGTCAATCTATCAACTGGATAACGCACCCTCTCTGATCTTCTCAACTGTGGTGCACTCTTCTCTTCAACTCTTGCATATGGGGGTACATATTTCTCAATATGCTTACTGCCAGGTGTCCTCAAATGTGGTAAACCATGCTCTTCATCGAGGCTTTCATCTCCAGAACTCTCTTCAACCACTTTCTTCTTGCCTTTCTCGTCTTGCTTCTTATCTCGCAAACGACCGCTCCATGGGTTGACACTTCTTGTACTCTCCTCTGCCATATGTGGTCCTGAAATAGTTCTTGTTGATGGTTCTGGCTTATCAACAACATGACGCACATTCTCTTGCTCTTCATACTCATCTTCTATCATCACTGGCTTTGGTTTATACCATGGTTCATGCTCACAAAATCTGACATCTCTACTAACATAAACTTGTCTTGTCGTAGGATCATAACACTTGTAACCTTTCTTTTCAACTGGATAGCCCAAGAATATACACTTCACTGCCTTTGGCTCCATCTTCTTTCTTGCTTCATTTAGCACATGAACATAGCAAACACATCAAAAAACTTTCATGTAGGAAACTGTTGGCTTGATCCCATAAAGTCTCTCATAAGGTGAAATTTCATGAATGGCAGTTGTTGGTGTTCGATTCATAATGTGTGCTGCTGTATGAACTACTTCAGCCCAATATGTTAATGGCATATTCATCTCATTCATCATGGCTCTTGCAATCTCTGCTATGACTCTATTCTTTCTCTCAGCAACTCCATTTTGTTGTGGTGTGAATCTGCAAGTAATCTGTCTTCTTATGCCTTGTTCACGTAAGTAATCATCAAAACTGTGTGACATGTACTCTCCCCCTCCATCTGTACGTAGGCATTTAATTTGACAACCATTCTCTTTCTCAACCATAACTTTGAACTCCAAGAATACCTCAAATGCCTCTGACTTTGCCTTTAGAAAGTAAACCCATGTCATTCTGCTATAATCATCCGTAAATGTGATAAAATATCGACAACCATTTGGTGTAGCATGATCACAAGGTCCCCAAATATCTGAATGAACAATTTCCAAAGGACTTTGGCTAATTCTCCCTCTCTTTGGAAATGGTAAACGAGATTGCTTTCCAAATTGACAAGCTTCACAAACATGATCAAAATTCAATCTGCCAAACTTTGGTAATCCATGTACAATTTGATTTGATTGCATATGCTTTAGTCTTCTAAAATTGACATGACCAATCCTCTTCTGGCATAACTCTGCCCAATTATCTTGAGTGGCTGATTTGTTTGCATACATACCACTGTGTAAACATGGATCTCCAGCTTCTAATGAGAACAAGCGACCTTTCTTTCTTCCGCGTGCCAATATCTTGCCTGGTCTTCCTTTGTGAAACTCCTCTATGAAGCAGCCATAACGATTAAAACGGACTTGCAACCCTTGATCTGTCATTTGTCCAACTGATGTTAAATTCTTTGTGATTGAAGGCACATATAGAACATCTCCCAATGTGTTGTATGTCCCATCTTTTTCTAGCAATGGAACTAAACCAACATGTGTAATCCGATGCATAGTATCATCACCTGTAGCGACAAACTCATCCTCTTCTAATTTCTCTTTTCTGTCAAACCATTCACCATGATATGTCATATGATTTGTGGCACCACTATCTAAATACCAATCATCTGTATGATGTGGCTCCACCATGCTTCCAACAACATGCTCCATAGGGAATAAATGTCCACTCGATCTATTGTCATATATATTTTGATCATGAGGATTGTATCCAACAAAGTTTCCTCCATGTCTGCCATAACCTCGGCCTCTTCCCACTACAAGAGGTTGTGTGCTCTTGTGACGCTGTTAGCGATGGAAATACACTGGGTTTTTATAACCCCCGGTGTCGCTAATAGCGTCGCTACGAGAGCGTCGCTATAGGCGTCGCTATATAGCGACGCTCATAGCGACGGTTATAGCGACGTTCACACAGAAGTCTATAGCGACGCTCCAGAGCCATAAATAGCGACGGTTATAGCGACGCCCGAGAGAAATTTTTTTTGGTGACAGGGCATTGAATGCCCTGCCACCCATCAAGCATATTGTACTTGATTCACTTTTTAAAAAAAGTGCAAAGGTAGATAATAGACCCAAAATAGTCACCCACAAGACGCATTGTTTGCAAAATTGACAAGCGTAAAATTGACAATTGTACACATCATAGGCAAAATGAATTGATTGGCAAATGTAATAATGACAATTGTACAACATCATAGGCATAAAGAATTGATTGGCAAAATGAACTGCGGTGACAAATGTAATAATATACATGGTCCAAAAAGACGTATAAAATTCGTCTCATGATACATAAGCTATGGGAAACCCTAAACTAATGCTATCTAGCTACGGCTAAACTGACGTCGTCTAGTCAGACGTCTCATCGCGTCCAAGCGGCGTATCTGTCGAATTCTGCAAAAAAATACAATAAGACAGCTTTCATTAAGTATAAACATATAACGACATTTATAAAACAATACAAAAAACAGAAAAGAGTAAACCCTAATACTAACCATGCCGCCGCGAGAACTGAGAATGTCCATCAGGGCGTTTAAGCCCTTCCTGCCTGCGTACTCGTGCTCGTACGGTGTGGGATCACGTCCTGTCATCGACCACTGTCAAAACATACAAAGATTTCATTATGTTAGAATTAAAAAACTCATAAACCCTAAACTATCGAACATAAAGAGCAATGCGAAAACACTTACAAAATCGGCCTCAAATGATGCCCATCCACCGCTCCCCAAGTGGTGCGAGGTCCCTGCCCTGGCTGCATCCTTTTGTTGCTTCCACTTGTCGGGATTCTCGCGCGCTGCTTTCTTCGCATTCTTCCAATCTTCTTTGGCCAGCCAATCTGGCCTGTTCCACCCATGCTTGATTGCTTTTTGCACTTCGGAACGCTTGTGTTTGCAGTATTCGCGCATTCAAATCTTCATCAGGTCTTCATTGAAGCGCTGATCCCGTGTTGGAACGGGAAACTCATCATGAAGTATGTTGATGACTCTATTTTTTAAATCACTTGGTACTTCACTCCATTTGTTTAGTATGTAGTGTCTAAACAGCTGAGAGCAAAGACCACGCATGCGCGAGATCACCTTCTTGCCGTCATCATCCATGATGATGCCCCCGCTGAAATCGATGGAGTAAGGCAAGCCCTCTGGCCGGTGACGCGTGAACCTGGGTGTCCCGGCAGGGGGGTCTCTAGCGGCGTGTCGATGGGGGTACGGACATCAAGTGTCTCCACCGGCGTTTGGGCCCCGAAGCGAGGAGTGTCGAGTGGGGTGGCTCCTGGCTGAGTAGGTAGAGGTGTGTAGCTGCTAGGAACAGTCAGCCGCACAAAACCTGGCGTAGATGGCGATGTTGTGGCTGGTGTGGGGGTGGGCAAAGAAGGGGAGGGTAAAGAGCCTCGTCGAACACGAGGCGGTGTGGAGGCATCGGCGGTGGAATCCCCACAACAACCGCCACCGCCACCACTAGAGCGCCGGTGTCTAGACGAGTGTGAAGATCGTCTCGTCAACGCCGAAGCTTCGGAGCGCGCCGAATGCTCCGAAAGAGAGGGAGATGCGGATGGAGTAGGAACGCGCGATGATGCGCCAGAGCGATGACGCTCCACGTACCACTGTCTCTGCTGCGGTGACAAAGAAGAAAGAAACTCCTCATCATCCATACCTGCATTAAACACGCGAATATTTAAACTTAATATTGAATGAATAGAGTAGACACTGACGCAAAGACCATTAAATACAATGACGTAATGACGCATATAAATACAATGACGCAATGAATTGAGTGATAGAAGAGGCAAGTCGAAAACTCAGAATTTTCAATCAAAAGATGTGAGCGCGAGTAGAAAAGAGCGTCATACACCATGGAAGGTACTTAAAGAGCCAGAGCTTTTACAACACGGAGCAAAATTGTTCAAATACAATATTTGTGGCTTTAAGAGATCTCTCTCTCTCATCCATGTAGGGATATGCAAAGACTTTTTTTACACACACAAAGCATCCAATTTCCCCTAGGTTTGAACTTTGGACACAACCTTTGAATTTTGGAACCTTAGCATTTTGGAAGTCTTAATGGGTTGAACCTTAGGGTCTTTTTAGCCCATTGTTGCACATGGCTCTTTTGCAGATGGCCCCCCCCTTTGGATCCCTATTTTCCCTCCTTTGGATCCCTACTGTGGCCGGTTTGCTAGCTTCACCAATATTCTAACCTTTTCTCCCCTGGCACTTCCCCACATTAAATGATCAGTTTAATATGAGAAAGTCATTTAGGAGAATTAGATATTGATTATTATGACAAAGCATTGGTAGGCTGTCAAGAGGATTTTTCGCTACTTGAGTGTAACTTTACATCTTGTCTTGTTTTATCCCAAGAAGGGATCATTGCCGCTAGATTTACATGCTTTTCGGACTCAGATTGGGTTGGTTGTTTTGACACACAAGTGTCTACAAGCGGTTTTTGCTTCATGCTTGACAGCTCATGTATATCATGGTTGAGCAAGAAGCAACCTACTATGGACACTTCCAATTGTGGGGTTGACTACAAGGTAGTCTTACAGCTATAGTTGAGTGTGTATGGCTCAGACGCCTTATGGCTGATTTGGGTGTTGGGTAGGACTCTGCCAACACTATCTACACTGACACTCAAAGTGCATTGGTTGTTGCGAGGAACCCAATTTTTCATGCTCGCACAAAGAACATTGAAGTGCATTACCGCTATGTCAAGGAGAGGCTCTCAGGAGGAGAGATCAACTTGGCTTATGTGCCAACATAGGACAACCTTGCATATCTTTTCACAAAGGCATTGTCTCGTGAGAAGCTCAAAGCTTCCCACAAAGCTTTGGGCTTACTCCCCTTTGTGAATTGATCATTTCCTTAGGACATGGCACTTCCATATACTCTATGCGCCAACTCTCGTTTACTGCATCACTCCCAGGGGGGATTCCCAGGGGGGATTTATTACCATATACATGTGGTAGTGATGTGTGTGAATACACTTAGGACCGCCAGGGCATTTTTTCCCTTGCTAGGAGGTGTTGTTTCCCCGTGCATTGTATATACGCCCATCACTCTAGGGCTATCTTATCTTTCCATTGCACACTAAGTGATACACTCTTTGTTGTGTGCCTTGAGCTTCCTTAGTCTTCTCTAAGTTGTGTGTGTTTTCTTGCAACCCTAATTCCAACAAAGGTCATTGTTTTGAATTAAAAATCAAAACATAATATCTAAAACGAAATCCCATCGTGTTTCCTTTTGTACAAACTTAGAAAAAGCAACCAACCCAAACAGAGCCACCTCATCAAACTCACATCCATATATCATCATTATTTTTGGACTTACTTTAAACGACGTGAAGGTCCACGTTGGAATTCCAAAACAATAAAATAAGGCTATGAAATGAACAGACCTTTTGACAAACAAAAAACAGAAGAAGATTTCAATGCTTCACATGAAAGGTAGGGAAAATGAGAAAATGATCATATCAAATCTACCTTGGACAAGCAAACTATGTTTTCGCGGACTAATTCAACGGTTAGGTTATGTAAAGAGCCTACTCTAACAAGGAAACTTGTGTATCTTAAGACTGGGAGTTAGGAAGCACTAATCACTAACTCCCCAAAGTGGAGACATTGACAATGTGAACATGAGTATGGAGCTTAAAGTAATGACAGAGGTCCTCATGGAGAGAGATATGTGAGGCAAGACATCTTTTAAATAAAAAAGTAATGACAAAGGTCCTCGTGGAAAGAGATATGTGAGGCAATCTCCTAAATAAAATGTAAAATGTAAAGGGTGGCTCTCAAGTTGGAGTTGAAGTCATGAAAGTGGAAAAGAAGTGATGGAGAAGTATAAGATGCTTTGTGTAGGAATTAGGGAGTGAGAGTTGAACAATAATGGAAAATGAAGCTAGCTACACATTGGCTCTGGTTGAGTGCTTCCACTTTTATTCTCCTTTTCCTTTTGCTTTACATTACTTGAGCATCAATATAGTTTAACCTTGTATGGCTACTACTTGCAAACAATGGATGGGCTTGAAGTGACATAGAGAGAAATTTTGCTCAAAATTTTGACATAAATTTCATCAAAAAAGAGGAACTATCAAAGGAGAAAAAGGGAAATACCATGTTCAATTTGGTATTGGAAAAAAATCATTTTCAAGCTTCTTTTGGTAGCCAGCCCTTCAATACAAAATATATTAAGTGAGCAAAAGATTGTCACACATTTTTTAACTTTTTTTCGCCCAATCAAAATATATCTTTGTTTTTTGTATAATTGCATTGAAATGACCCCGTGGTATTTAGTGTTGAGGAATGTTCTCTCTCTCTCTCTCTCTCTCTCACACACACACATACACTTCAAAGCACCACGCTAAGGCATGGGCAATAAGACGTAGCCTATCCCTCAGCACTATCTCACACGGACATGGGCAGGAGGGGATCAATGGTCTATTTTTATTTCGAAGAGCACAGGCGTTGTGGGCCGTCAATTTTGCGATGCCGCCTGAACTTACCAATCTGTCCGAGTTTACTAAACTAACCCGAATTTACATGTTTTGCACACCCGAGTTTTTCTATTTTCTCGAATTTACAATAAACAGATCCAACGGCCCTGATGGCACCCGCTCCATGAAATAGATGTGGGCCATTGATCCCCTCCTGCCCATGTCCGATACAAGTCACATTATTTAAATCGTGCGACTTCTTCTACGTAAGGGTCCTTTCAACACCAACAGCAGAGCCCCGGGTTCTTCCGAACCCAAAATGCGCGTTCCATTGCCTTCCCTGCTCCTGCTCGCACTCAGCAGCCTGCTCCACTCTAATGGCGCCCGCGCCCTTGGACAAGAAGTCTGAAGGTAGCAAAGCTCCTGCTAAAGTTGAGGTAAGTCCATGTACGTCTGTGTGTGTGTGTGTGTGTGTGTGTGTGTGTGAGAGAGAGAGAGAGAGAGAGAGAGAGAGAGAGATGGGAAGAAGAAGAGGAGAATTTTTGAAGGTCGTGTGTGTGTGCGTACGTAAGAGAGAGAGAGAGAGAGAGAGAGAGTATTTGCTCCCATCTGTTTCTCAGGAGATCAGCCTGAAAGTGTTTATACATTGCGAGGGTTGCAAGAAGAAGGTGAAGAAGATCTTGCAGCGAATTGATGGTATGCAGTCTTCTGTTTCATAAACCATGGGCACTCACATGTGGCACGCCAGTCAGTGTGAGTGTGTGTGTGTGTGTGTGTGTGTGTGTGTGTGTTGGCCGAGAAGGGTGCGCACGCATGCAAAAAAGGCTTTTTTTTCACAGATTGTACGTTACATTGTTTCTTTGTGCTTGCTCTTGCATGCTATGCACATTTGTGCATGTTATATGCATATTTGACAGGGTAATGGCAAGCTGTCATCTCTCACCTTCTTTGTTTGGCATGCCTTCAGGTGTGGAAACTGTTCACGTCGATGCAGGGCTTGGGAAAGTGATTGTGACTGGGACTGTGGACTCCGAGGTCTTGTTAAAGAAGTTGGAGAAGGCAGGAAAGGCTGCGGAGGTGCTTGTTGCAGCTTCAAGTGGAAAAAAAGGGAAAGAGCAAGTCAACAATCAACCCCAAGGAGCGAAGCAAGTGGTTAAGAAAGTGCGATTTGAAGAGGGGATCAGAGAAGATAAGATTGGGAAAGGGGGGGAGAACAACATTGCCATTGTCGACCTGGGTCGGAAAAGCAATAGTAGTACTAGGGCTAACAAAGATAGTGATTATATTGTCAGCAATGCAAATAATGAAGAAAGTCGGGAAAAGAAGAGGGGTGATGGAGATGATGGTTTTGGTTTTGATGGTGTAGGTTCGAGCAAGAACGTAGTTTATAAAAATGTCACTTCTAGAATGATAGAGACGGGGTATTCGGTTGAGTCTGCAGACTATGCAACCCACATGTTTAGTGACGAGAATACGGAAAGCTGCCACATTATGTAGGTTTTGTGTGGCTAAAGCTTCATGTACAAGGCAAGTTTTACTGATTATTTCATTCCTACGATGGACAGCACTCATTACTGTGATTCTGGATGGTGGCCCGAGTTTCGTTCTATTGAGTGCACAGATCATGGACACATTGTAGTATGTGAAATTGTGAAGTCTTCTATAGAGACCTACACCTGTCAAGATATTGCATCCGTGACGCGGAGTTCTCATCTTGTCATAGCTACCATCGGTAACATCAAACTTGCTATAGCGCTTCAAGTTTCCATGCTTTCCTGTAGCCATGACTCATTTTGTAGCTCTATTTACGATTAAAAATAGCTGTTTGTAAACCATTTACCGTCTTTGAATAGCTATGGCAACTAAGTCGTCGTAGTTTGATGTTCTAATCAGTTGCAAGGCTGACCCATGCATGCACTCTCACTGATTTAGCTTAATCAGAGGACCTTGGGTCGGGATTCATGGCCCAAGCTTATGTTCTAAGCAAGGTTCTCAAGTGTCTCGTGAATCATGTCTGCGCTTAGGACAAAATACCATTTATATATATATATATAAAGATGGAGGAATGGAAATGGCATTATCCAGCTTGTGCGACAAGAATGAGCTTTTCCTCTTAGCAAGATCCTTGGTTACCTCATGAAGCATGCCCATATAATTTAAAAAAATTATTCTCTAAAGGAATGGATGAAATGGTATTGTGGTTTTGCTTGTATGCCCCTCCTCTCTATGTGACATGAGCAAGGGGATCCAAGGTAGGCATGCGTTTGGGGCTGGTGGGTGAGATTGCAGCCATAGATTTTCCACCCCGAATTTACATTTACTTGCCTTCAACCCCGGATTTACTAAAATCCCCAATTTCACATCAATCTGCATTCACGACATTAGATGGACTTTTACATATTTTTGAAGCACACATGGGTGTGAGGTGGTTATGGAACTGAGCTACCATGGTTCCTACGGGTGATGTCTTGGGTTCAGGTCCCGGGGGTGGGAAGGGGGGCTGCTGGCATGAATTTTTGTTTTGCCTCAAATTTACAACCTTAACCCAAATTTACAAAAGTGCATCAGATGACTTACATGCTCTCAACTGTTGGTCCCCTCTCCCCGTGCTTCTATGACTCAGTGCCATGTTTGTATGCTTGGTGAGGAGAATCAATGTTTTGAACTTATACCATTCATTCTCCCATTACTCCTATCACGACAGTAACACGACACATGCAATCAACTAAAAGATTCCTACAACCTGGTCTAGCCCTCCAAATCCCAGAACCTTAAGGAGCCAATGTATGCAAGCCATATAGTTAAGACACCACTCAAGTACGATACAATGTATGCAAGCCATATAGTTAGACACCACATCAGTATGAGACAAAGCTCATCCTCAACAACTCACACCTTGCACTTTGGACTGACATGTTTGTTACACACTATTCTACTTCACTCATGCATCTGCGACGATTTTCTTAGACGGTTTTCTTTGGATTCATCAACCACTGTTCTCTTGGATTTATCATTCGTAAGTTCAAATTCCTAGGTGTACCCAAAGGTGTAGATATGTAATATGTCAATGGTTCTCCTTGAATGTCTCTCCAGTGTAGACCTCAACATGTGAGTGACTATGACTACACCATGATTTTAATATCAATTGAAGTTACATTGGGAGCAATTTACCAAGAAGTCTCCATCCAATATTGTTTCCACGTGCTTAATTGCAAGGTTCTTGGTCTAGAAGTAAAGATTCCCATTGCAAGAAAAAGGAATCTTGTCATTGTGAACCCGAAATTTTATGATGTTACGGGCTTCCAATCTAGCCATTTTATGCAAGCCTCACATTCTAGGAATATAAGACAAAGCTCATTCAAAAAACTTCCAACGTACACATTTTAACATAAACTTACCAAGCAGCTTCCCATGTTACCATGTTTTTTTACAATCTTCCACTAGTGATCCCTTGTGTATAATTTGATTATGATCTTGGGAATCATGTTGATGCAAGGTCTTTTCCATATTTCTCATCCCATACGATACAAGCTGAGCTGCTATTAGGCATAGGCGAAGAAATAAGCAGTGCCAACCTTCGTGTGGAGCAATTTTGGCCAAACAAAAAGTATGTCCATCTCAGGTAAGAGAGATTAACTAAATTTGCTCTCTTACGGTATTACCTCTCTCACGGCTTTAAAACAATAAACTCAATTTCTGCATAGTGCAATGGAACTCTAGATACTTGAGGTAAAGAAAAAATGACACAAACATTGCCTCCACGCTTGACCACCTCTTTCAGTAGACATGCACTTTTCTTGCATAAAGCTTGCTTTTCATTTCCTAGACTCATGTTTCACAATAATTTGAGATGTTTTGAAAGGACTTTTATATCTCTTAAGTTGTGGAGACCTACAAGGCACTGTAGTTTGTCAAGTATTTCGAAGAAGGTTTCGCTTGCCGCTCTTTGACAATGCCCCTGTAAACATCACCACAAAACATGGTAAAATTGCAGCATTACCCAAGAAAAATTCTGCTTGCACCGATGCAATCATGGGCCATCATTGCTGACATGCATAAAGATATATAGAACATCAGAGTTTTGGATAGTCCAAGAAGCTGTTGAATATTCATAATCAGTTAAAGATAAACCATGTTGAGGTCTTACCCTCTTATTTCAAAAGAAAAGATTCAACTAAGAGTTTTCAAGGAGAGCAGAAACAAAAAGTTACATGTCTGGATGTCGATTCGGTTAAAAGATTTCAAGGCAGGAAAAAACAAAGATTTCAGTCATGACCAGATGTTCAATAGTACCAGAGAAAACTCTAGAGAGATGCGAGGACACATGCATATGAATGTCAGCGTGTGTAGGTCGGGGGGGGGGGGGGGGGGGGGGGGGGGGGGGGGGGGGGAGAACCCCTGGCTAAAATTAGTGAAGCCTCATTCAAAGGCTTCCACCCTGACAAGCGAAAGATAAAATCCAAGATAGATCCCATAAAAGAGAAGAAAACATCACAGCACTGAGATAGCCAAAATCTTTGACAGTCGAAATACAAGGTCTGTTAATCAAATCTCCAATTTAGTGATAGTTCATGTGTCTGCTTCGTGTTCTCCTGCTAAGAGACATGCATTATCATAACCATTGGAATAAGGCATCTGCATCTTCAGACTATGGCGCTGCCTTTCAATTGGGGGGGGGTGTGGGTTGGTGGGTTGGAGAGAATGAAATGTTATATTAACCCCTTTGAAAGGCCAAAATGACCTATAAGACCAAAAAAGTTGCAATTGGTGAATCTGATATCATGTCTGAGTACGGAAATTAAAAAGTTACAAAGAACTAACATTAAAAACTAAAACACTAAGGAGAAAGGAAATAAATCTGAAGTTGATTCGGGATTGAGACGAGATACAAGGGAGGGAGGCGGGGGGGGGGGGGGAGGGGTGTGGGTTGGTGGGTTCAGATGAAATCTCTCATCAGTCGTTGTCCGATCTCATCAACCTCCTCCATGGTCAGTACTCTGGTTGGGTGTCTTGCATGTCGAGCTAGAGTGATCTGTATCTTCTGTTGCAGCCTTCGTCGGCGGTGGGAGACATTCCGAGGTCGTGGGCGTCTGGATATGCCTAGCTCAATGGCTCGGTCAAGCAACGTACCTCTAGTATGGGTGGGCTCTGAGATCTGCTGTAATGACTGCTCCTCTGGCTCTCCCTGGTTGGTGTAAAGAAATCTGTGATTCGTCTCTGAGAGTGTCTTTCCCCTGATGTCCTCAGCAAGCTCTCCCTAAGTATGCGCAACTCTAGCAAGAACAATCTGAGACATCTCTGATCCTTGTATCTCATGACTCTAGAAAAAGGTCTGAAACCTTCTCTGAACAAGCAGTGGAAGCGGCCGCGTATCTCTTAGTATGCCGGGCAATGACATGTGTAGTGCAACTCTGTCTCTGGCTCTAAGTTACATAGGTGACTTATCCTGGCCCTTAGTGGCACCCTTGAAATCGGCCAATCTCGATCTGGAGCTGATGTGAGGATGTGCGTATTTGCCCAATAGCGCATCTTATCACATGAGATAAGTGCATATCCATGTATGCAAGCCTAGTCACAAAGCCGTCCTCCGTGAGTTGGAGAAGATGCTCTCTGTAGAAGGCCATCTTCGTATCTTCGTGCCCAACTCCTGTGTCGGCTGTATCCATGTGCTCCTGGTATCTAGCTGAATCAGATCCTGGCGTATGAGCCTGTGATCTCTGTCCGTGTGAGAGAGAGGGAGGGTGCATCCAAGGAGCATTGAAACAGAGGCAATCTATCCATGTTGAAACCATGCGACTGAAACCATGATGTCATCTGTCCATACCAACATGTTGTATCGCCTTGTAGAGCTAGTTGTCGAGATGACTCGAGGACGAGCCGAGCGTATCTGTCCCTGGGGAGATCCCATAGACTGTGCATAAAGGATATCGATCTAGTCAATGCCTCCGCCACGAAGGGCGGGGGGGGGGGGGGTACCTGAATCATCCAAGCGATCATAGAGACCACAGGCCTCTCCATATTTCTCCATCCATCTGTGTTGCCAGATCTCCCATGGTGGTCTACTGAGGGTCCCCATACCTGAACTCCATAGAGCATAGCTGGAGTCAATAGAGTGTCAAAAAGCCAGAGCTTTGTTCGTGGTTCCTGAAACTAAACCTACGAATACATCCTCTCTAGTCCTCCCAAAGCTGCATATGGGAGAGAGAAAATGAAATGAAATGTTATATTAACGTCTTCAAAAGGCCAAAGTGACCTATGAGACCAGAAAGTTACAATGTGGTGGATCTGATACAAAGTCAAGAGTAACAAGATGACAAAATGACAACATAAAATACTATGGAATCTTGAACTGCCAGGTGTGGACTAAGCAGCTAAACAACTCGCTGGGATAGCTAGATCACATGAGATCTAGCATCGGTTGCTGGCGGATCTCATCAATCTCCTCCATGGTTAGTAGTTTGACTGGGCGTCGTGCATGTCGAGCCAAAGTGACCCAAATCCTCTGATGCAACCTCCGTCGATGCTGTGTAGTCCTCCGCAGTAGTGGGCATCTGGATCTCCCTAGCTCAATCGCTCGGTCGATCAGTATGCCTCTGGTGTAAAGCGACGAGCTCTGCTGTGGTAGTAACTCCTCCGGGTGTCCAGTGGCAGCTCTAAAGAAGTTTGTGATCTGTCTTTGAGACTGGCTAGAGAGAGAGAGAGAGAGAGAGAGAGAGAGAGAGAGGAAGAAGAAGAAGACTATGGCAATGCCTTATGATGGGGGGGGGGGGGGGGGGAGAGAGAGAGAGAGAGAGAGAGGCGTCTCTTACATTTCTGGCAATGCCTTATGATGGGGGGGGGAGAGAGAGAGAGAGAGGCGTCTCTTACATTTCTGGCAATGCCTTATGATGGGGGGGGGGGGGGGGGGGGGGGAGAGAGAGAGAGAGAGGCGTCTCTTACATTTCTGGCAATGCCTTATGATGGGGGGGGGGGGGGGGGGGGGGAGAGAGAGAGAGAGAGGCGTCTCTTACATTTCTGGCAATGCCTTATGATGGGGGGGGGGGGGGGGGGGGGGGGGGGGGGGGAGAGAGAGAGAGAGAGGCGTCTCTTACATTTCGTTCCACCCACATGGCACAGCTTGAGAAAAGCATGCCCTTTTTTCACACAGGCTCAAAAAACCTCCATATCAGCGCTCCCTTTCTCTCGAGAGGGAGTGCCAACAAAGTGTGTCCAATAGTTCACATTGGGAATAAATATTTTGACCATAAATTACAAGAACATCAAAACTGGTCAAAATCCACAGAGCATTTACACTTTGATTTGTTCCATTTAGACTTTGAAAGCTGCTAGAGGACCTCTATGTGTACATTTCTTTTAGGAATCTGCAGAAGTACAGGTATTCCCTCCGCAAAATTGAGTACTCCAAAAATATCTATACAAACATGGGAAGTACCAACACCGGTTGCGGAAAGATCCGACTGATGGAAGTGAAAAGATTGCATCCAGGATAGCAAAGTATGACAAATGTCTCTTACTCTGAAGCATCACCAGAAGACTGCTCTCCCGTGGGTACAGACGTGCCTTTCCCACTTCTGTATTCTTCCATCTCGGCTGTATATCGGGTCTTATCCCGCTTAGCTTGAGCTTCATAAGGCTCTTTCTCCTCGTCTGTGTAATTATCGAATAGTACCAAAAGAGATTACTTCTCGTTTCGAGAAAGAGAAAAAAGTAGAATGTCATGCTCTTCATTGCACTGAAATGTTACCTGTCATCTTCTTCCACCTCTCCCCCATAACTCTGCCGACATCCTTGAATGGCAGTCCAGGATTTGTTTTCTTGAGCTTCTGCATTTAGGAATATAATTGCTTAAAAACACAAATTGGGTGACCAAAGCATGAGTTTAGATAAAATTGAATCGGTAGAAATAAACGTGTTAAGACATGGATCTCTTTGCAACCAGGAATACTTCCACCGAATATTGCCCTTTTGTAACGGAGATAATGTGTCGTGCTCTCTACAATGGGTGCTCCTCAGTGCAATGTGTGTGAAACCTCACTCCAACGGAATGAAAACACTGAAAACGATGAGCAACAGAGCAAACACAGTGACTCAACAGTAGAACCTAAACAGCATGGGACTCGACTAACTCAACTGAACCAGTAAAGACTCTGGCATGGCAGCACACTCAAGTCCAAGCCCAGAACTCACGGGTACGATGGGGGTGCCAAGGCTCAAATGTGCCGGGGTGGTGCAGATGTGCTATGCATGAACTCAAGACGCTCGACCATACAAAGTAGATGATGATAATAGAGTATCCAACGACTAGAACCAACCACACATACGTATCTCCTAGAGAGCCACCAACGGCTACCAGATATCCCAATCCAGCTAAGCCTATCTCCAAACTGTCACTGCCCAGGCGAGAGTCCGTCCAGTGTGAACTCAAGCCCAGCTGCAACTAACTGCCTGCCCTGTGCTAGTGACACTGCAGCCCTGCTACACCTTTGCAGGAAGCTGCTGCCGCTTGGCTGACTAGCACAAGTTAGCCATCCAACATCTTCATGTAAACAGTATCACTCGTACTGCCCGCCTCAATAATACATAAACAGCATGTAGAGCTCTTCTAACAACACTTGTACCCTCAAGATCTTGCTCCCTCCCTCACTTGATCAGCTTGTCCACCATTCAAGCATGAGACTGTGATAGCTCCTACCACGGAGTCACATTGAACCACCTTTTCGGCTCCCCTTCCAGTTGCGGCAGCTCTGCTTTCCAACCTTACGTCAATTGCAGCCACGCAAAGCTCCGCTTCTACTCTCCCACAGGCACCTACCAGGTGCAATCCATAGATACACCACACTCCCTCCCTCGTTCCTTCGCATCCTCGCTCTTTCCCTCGCCGATACTTCCTTGCTCGTTGCTTTCTCCCTCCCATGCACTCACAATTAATGAGACACACAGACACTGCTTGTCTAAAGCTACGCACATAGACACACAAGAGGAACTTCACCCATATACACAGAAACCAGCTAAAATTGCACAAATGCTGAATCAGCAGCACAAAGCATACCTCTCTTTCAGCTTGTGAGAAGAACATAAAACTTGACATAGCCCTTTTAGGTGCATTTGGGTCCTTTTTCTTTCTTTTCTTTTTCTTTCCATCATCTTCTCCTTCTTCTCTCTTCTTTTTCTTTGCTGCCGGCTTTGAAGCGGACGGCTCTTTCTTTTTTGGTTCCTTAGCAGGCTGTTCAAACAAAGCAACATTCTCAAGCCATAAGGAATACATTGCCAGGTGATGTACATTGGACACAGCACTACTGCTTACCGCACCCTCTCCATCATCAGCAGCATCCGAGTCCTCTTCCTCAGAATCATCTGTTGGTGATCCTGAATCATCTTTCTCTGCAACAAAGTCTTCATCCTGCAAACCATTGCAAAATAGATGTGGGATCCTTGCCTTGAAAACAATCCATACTCACAAAGTGTGGTCCATAAAAGCACTCAAAACTCTGATTACCTCTTCATCACTATCTGCAATCGCTCCAGCTCCACCCTCTCGGGCATTCTTGATGCGATTTAGATGGGGATCAACTGCCTCATCATCTGAGCCTTCAAGCACAGCCGCAACTCCACCAGGCACTGAAATCTCACCTAGGTTTAAGATCTTCATGTTTTTGGAGCTACAAGAGGGCAAGAGAACAGAAACGAAAGTCAGGCCATCAATGATCGTCTCAGCAGGTTTTCAGAAAAAAATTGCCTCAAACATTTCAACAGGTCACTGAGAAAAGAAGTGGAAACACAGAAATATTTCTTTGCTACACGGTATTCACCAGCATCAACAAAACAAAAGCCTTGTCTCAAAACTCCCAACTTCTGGAGCCCTCAGCCATCACACTATACATCAATATCAGCACTGGTGAGTGCATTATATGCTTGTCACAGTATTCTTCTATAGTCACGTTCACTACCAAAAGCCAGGTGATGATTTGAATTAAAAAAAAATCTTGTTTTCATAAGTTTTTGCTGGTGAATGATTTCCCTCTACTTAGTGGAGAAAGGAAAATTGAAAAATTAGTAATCTCTAACGAAAGGTTATAGGTACATTTATAAATACTCAGAAATATTGAATGTTTAATAATATAAATGAAGTCTGATGATATGAGTTGGCTGCGAAAACTTCACAGAAAAAGCCTACAGTCGAAGAAACGTACACTGATAAATCAGGAAATTGAGCTTCAGTTTTCAATTCTCTACATCTTAAATATTTGTACCAGCCTTGATAGCAAAAGGGCTTACTTGATGAAGTTGAAAAGATTGTGATATTCATTTCGCTGAATGTTTCGAAACTGATGCTCCTGTTCACTTTTAAGGCGAATTATAAGGTCAAAATAATGTGAGGATATGCTGCTTGTCCCTGCTGCACCATGCCTTTCGAATTCGACATAGTCAATCTAACCATGAAACTAAATATAAGTAAATCTGATTCGAGAGCTCACAAGGATCATAAACTCCGGGGTTTTCTTTTTCAAAAGGAAAATTCTTTGACAATGCAGAATACCTCCTCGTGAAGAATAAGCGTTGGAGGTTTGGGAAGGAAAAAGAAGCCCTTCTCTAATGGATAAAGCATGCCATCCTCAGCTTTAAGAGAAGCCCTTACGGCATAGCCATCTTGACTGCTACGAAACTTTCCAGGTCGGGTCACCTTGGCCGCAGATAGACCACGCAAGATTTGTGCAAAGACCTCAAACGCAAGTCCCTATACAGAGTATCAAAAATATTATAAAGAAAAAAATCGAATGACCTTAAGTAGTTCCATATAAATTGTGTGCACACCTTATAGGATGCTTCGAGGCGATCTTTATACTTGGAGTTTAGCACCTCCTCGCTGATTGTCAAGTCACACTCATAAATTTCCTCCGTGTGGAACTGCAAAAAAGTTTACTAAAAATGTCATGTAAAGCCTTAAACATGATGCTTACAGGGCAGACATTATAACTTCAAACCCTTCCTCCTCTATTGAATACATACACAATCAACTAAAACAAACAATCACCAAGAAATATATACAATCAGAACATCCAAGGACTCACTCTTTTGTGTGCGTGCACCCAAGCGCGCATTTAATTATTTATTTCTTTGCACAAAAGAAGGGGCTACATTTTTTATACTGAGGATCTTTGAGGATGTCAAAAAAGAGGCATGTCCCTAGGGGTAGTACAAAACTGGATACAATGAACGAGCCCGAAGGCTAAGCTATAAAAGCTAAGCCACAAGGGTATAATAACCATAGCCACAAGGGAACGCCATTCTAAGCTCTTGGAATGAGGGAACACATTCCATAGAGAGAGTCGTTCCCATTCTCATTCCAAAGTGACTTGAGAGATTGTGCAAGCAATATTTGTGAATTATACTCATGTAAGACAAAACACCTGACACAATTGACAACGGTACTACTTTAACTAAAAAACATTTAGACGTACATTGTCGAGACGTTCGACCAAAAAAATGGAGACATGCATCTTTTCAACGTAGAGTCTAGAGTTAGCATCTACAATTAATTAATAATATCACATATGAAAGACCCAACTTTCAAGAAATAAACAATGGAGACAATACTGTTCAAAAAAGAGAGAATCACATAAGCAGAGATGATACAAAAAGTAGAGAAGCACCAAAATTTGAGACTTGATTAGGTTCTACCTATAACCACAGAGAGACTAATTCCCTTATGACTCTCAAAACCAGCGTCGTCATCCGAGCTTGAGCTATGAATATCATCCTCATTACCATGTGACTCTTACTAAGGATGTTGCCCTTACCATCAAACTCTCGCTCGCTACGCTCTGTAGGCCTAGAAAGAGGCACATCCTCCAAAATGGTGCCGCCATAGAAGAATGGCCACTTGTGCCTCTACGCACGTAAGTCCTCGGTGTCTGTGTCGATGCTCTCTCTGCAACTACCACCAATCATGGATATTGAAGATCTTCTACCTCTAATGTCAAAGCTCGCACAACGACCTTCGTGTGTCAGGTGCAAAAGGCGCAGCGATCAATCTCCTCGAACTCCAGTTAAAGGTCAGCGAAAGATTTGCTCCTCCTTGGGAACACGATGTTTGTTGAGACTTTTAAGAGTCTCAACTGAGAGCAGACCTTCATGCACATTGACCTATTGGCATTTACAACCATGTAAACGGAGTTAGCAAATCGGAATAGCCAAAAAGTCACGTCCATGACAACCACATAAAAGGCTGTCGTAATCCATTGTAGCACTCACACAACGCAATGCACCTCAGCACATCCAAGTGTGGCTTCAAGGGAAGCTTCATAAACTCGCTCTCAAGTCCTTAAGAGAAGAGTGGACCACCACGTTCATGCATTTCCTTTCAAGAATAATGCTGCCCTCCTGATTTTGGAGTGCTCTGAGTAGCACCCTCTAGAGAATGCTATGTCAAACTGTCGAATAAAGGCTAAAGCATTGGGAGCATTTCGAAACCCTAAAAAGGATTCAAACTTTACTCCTTGTCCACCCTCCTTAAATTCCTTGGTGCTTTTGCCCTTGTCTTCGAGAAAATCATATCGGTTGGCTATGTAAAAGTGCTTCTTCTTTGAATAGAACATGTGGTCATCGGAGTCCAAACTATCAAAAGAGGATGAATCCTCATCAGAACTGTCAGAAACATATCGAGATCTGCGGTATGGTCTGCTCTTCTTTGCCTTCTTCCTGTTCTTTCCAAATCTATGGTTCTTTCTTCGTTTCTTGCCCTTTCTGTCCTCTTCACTCGAATCAGAAAAGAAAGAGCTATCCCAACTGTCAGAAGAGGACAAACTAGACAGTCCTTCGAAGCGTACAAACTTCTTCTGTTTTCTTGCATTTGCAAAAGAAGGTTGACGGCCCAAATAACCAAGTAGTCAGTCCCCTTGTTGCGTTTCTTCGATCGATTCTTCGCCCCCAAAAGTTGGTTGACTCGTCTTTCGACAACATCATCAAGTTCTTCTTCAATAAACATCCTTGGGGTAGGAGGTTTCTTGAGGGCCGTATTGGGGTGTCAATTGCTTTCTACCAATGCGTATGCACTTCGTCAATCGGGTGTCAGGTCAAAAATTTGGCTACTGTAGATCCTTTGCAAACTGGAGCATCTGCTTCGCACAATCATCAGCCAGTTGAAAGTCCGTAGGCCGATGTGGCCCGTATTCTTTATCTGCTGATACATTAGAATTTCCCATGCTACCTCCCATTCCCGAAGAGGCAGGAGTCATCTGATTCTTGCCAGAATCCATGTGTGTCGCGGAAAAAGGGATCGGATTTCTTGGTAGAAGAGAAATTGATTAAGCTCTAATACCACTATAACAGACTTGGACAACCCAAGTCTAGAATTTGGCACGACACACAAGAGAGAATCACTTTAGAATACTTCACACTTAATTCACAGTTCATTGAGTCGACACGGCCCGGCATAGTTCCGTGCCCAGAGAGATTTGGCCCCAAAGACTGGCACCCCTTTCGGTATTTCTTTTTGTATTAATGCTTGAGCAAAGTACAATTGCCGGTGGGTCTCCTCTGCTCACTGGCTCGTTAGCACTCGTGAGCCAGAAGGAGCCCAAGGGACTTATTTAAAGGCCCTTGGCCATGCAAAAAGCAATACATGAAAAGCTGCCAAACTCAACCAAAGACTAGCGCCAAATCAGCCAGCGTTTTCTGCGGAATTCCATACGGCCTGCCACGTCAGCACAGTCAACACGTTTTGTGGAAATCCGTACACAAGCCACGTCAATACTTCAATGCAATTGCGGATTTTCATACAACAACCCGCCATCCTTTTTTTTTTTCAAGTCTAGTGTTCCTAGGGCCCTGTCGGCAAGTGCCCTATAAGTTGGGACAACTTATGGACATGCCAGGTCACCAATTTGTGACACTCTCAGATTGGTATAGGCTCAAGATGTACCTTTCAAACACCCACAACCTACAACCAAAGATTTTGGGACACTTATCTACCAATCAACTTTTAGGGACATGTCTTTTGCAAATCCGATTGAGAAGTATACGATGGGTTTGCCTTTTCCATTGCAAGCCTACTGTATTGGAAAAGTGGTTTCTGATATTCATCAACTTATGTCTCATACTAATGGCTTCAAAAAAATTAAAAGGTATTCTTAATTCAAAGATTCCTCTCAACAACAAGAAAAACGATGCGTTAGTTTATAGCACATAACAACACGCAATGACAAAGCACATAGATTTGCACAATATTACCTCGAAAGGACGGATACAACATTGCGAGAGAGAGAGAGAGAGAGAGAGAGAGAGAGAGAGAGAGAGAGCGCAAAGAAAATGCTCAAGGAAAAATGAAAGAGAAGGAAAAGACCTATTTATATGGGCACAAAAGATCTTTTGACTTTCCACCTTCATCTGTCTTTTGATTTTCCACCTTGATTTGTCTTTTGACTTTCAATCTTCATCTGTCTTTTCATTTCCTAAACTTACCCTTCAGTTATGCACTTAATATGTTTTGAAAGAATTTTTATTTTTTTGAGATTGGGGAGACCTAATAGAGTGAGATACCATATTATGAGAAAGGAATAGGTCTTTCAGAACACTCCAACACATCCACAGAGGAATATTGCTTTCCACACATACAATCCATCATCCTTCTAGACCTTTAGAGACACCCTCATCAAATGGCCGAGTGCAGTGTAGCCGACCTTGCACTCACACGACGGTAATCTCACAGAAACACACGAACAGAACAAAAACTTGAACAATTTCACTTCAAAACTCAAAGTAGTTATGCAACAGCCTGCAGGTGCCACATCAACATTGTGCCATAGTTACCAGGAACGGGAAACCGGAACGGGAACGCGGAACAAAATGCCATTCCCTGTTACGGGTGCTCACATTTGAAACACGGAACGGGGATTCAGAACGGGAACTTGGAATGGGAACGGGGAACGGAGACCTGAAAACGGCCATTCCCTGTTACTATGCATTGTGCAGCAGGGGAAAATAACCCGCAGGCTGTACAACTGCGAAACAGGCCGCCAGACAAAAGAGAGTGTGCACAATGAAAAGGAGTCCATGGCCAAAACCAAGGGGAGAGATGGAGCACGAGCTAAAAAGTTAAAAACAACTCAGCGTGGATTAAAAGCAGAACAATCACAAAAACAAGATTGCAAATCTGCTTTTCTATGCCAAGTACACTTGCCCAAAATAGACAGTCAAGCAACATAAACATGCTTGCTCAGCTTTCATTTGGGCTAGAGCCTTTACAGAAGATCAGGTTTTTATGCCAAGCACACTTGCCCAAATAAACAGTCAAGCAACATGAACGTGCATGTAAAAATTTGGATCAAGTAAAAGACTACACGATTGAAATTACCAGCTCTTAACATAATAACAAAGTAAACAGTCAAGCAACATGAACATGCATGTAAAAATTCAAATTTGGATTAAGTAAAAGACTAAAGATTGAATTTACCAGCCCTTAACATAATAACAAGTAAATCCAAATATCCTTAACCACACACTGAAGAGGTATAAACACAGTGATGAATAAGCGTACCTGAAGAACTATATGTGGATAAAATGTCTGGCCCTTCCTGATTGGTGAATCCAATGTTATGACCACATATGTAAGAGGTTGATTCCACTGAACATAAGATACTATTACTTGAATCATCCTCAAGAAAGAACGGCCAAACAGAAAGAAGCTCTTGATCACATATTGAGCCTCCATAAGAGTAAGTATGACTCAGATTGGAGACAAAACAGCACCTGATCTTTAAGTTTTCCTCACCTTTGGCAGGACAAAAAGCCGCACCACACTGCTGTACTGGATTTTGAAGTCATTGGCCTGTCCTTGGAGACGGAAAAAAGAGAAGTGCAGTTCCACACTATATCTTCCCCTGAAAACAACCAATAAAGACCATATAAGATCGGGTGCATTCTGCCATAGTCATCAACATTGTTATCTGGTCAGTCCTTGTCCCATTTGTAAGTCTGGAACCATGCAAAGATGCACATTGAAAGTTGTTGCCCTATGCTGCTAGTCCCCCTCAAAGAAGATATCCATATTTAAATGCAGTGTAGGAACCATGACAAGTAAAACTGTAACCTTGGAGTCAATATGGTAACCTCCTTGAACCAAGCAACAGCTTCAGCACCAGAAGGTCCCACATCTGCCATGGATAGAATCTTTTCACAGAACACCTGCTTATGCCGACCACAAAAACAGAACATGAGTTAGAATGATATCGTCAAATGGTGCTTTAGTGAGTTAAGAGTACATGCAGCATTCAGAAGGCTTCACGATGTGCTGAGGACCCATACCTCACAATGTAGTTTCTTTCATTTTACAAACCATTCAGACATCATACATAACCGTCTTGTCTTTGACTTAAATAACATTGATGAAGGAAATTCTAAATACTAAAATAAACATTACGCTCTCCAATACTTATTGTGAGTCACATCAATGATCTTTTGGCTAAGGGGTTCATTCAACCCAGTTCTTCACCCTTTTTCTCCACTGCTTCTTCTGCAACAAGATAACCATCATGAACAGAGTTCCTATTCCAAACCTAAATGACATTCTAGGCGGGTTGCAATGATTCACTCGTTTTAGCCTGATTGATCTCAAAAGTGGAGATCACCCCATTTGGATAGTATCTAGCCACAAGACTTCCTTCAAGAGAGAAGTTAAAACATATGAAGCACTTGACTCAAGTGTTCCAGGCTCTTTGGGAGCACATAGTTTCTAGGAAAATTCACCTCCTTGGTCATATCATTCTCCATGGGGGGTGTGCACAGATCCAGCAAAGGTTGAAGCTATCAAGGATTTTCCATCTTTGAGGAATGTTCATGATCTTAGAAGTTTCTTGGTGTCACCAGCAATCCACTGCTTTACACTTGAAATTGAAAACAAGCTGCAGTCGAGGCACGAAGTGAGGAGCTCCACTTCTACATACACTAGCCCCGAAGTCTAGCATCCATTACTACGTCAAAGTGATAATGTGGCCACTCAGACTCGACAGAAACAAAGAAAAAGGCAGCCAAAAAAAACATGTGGCACCCGGAAAGTCCACCATAAATCGTGCCACTGGCGAGGCAGTAAATCCACAGCAGACACACGAACAGAACTGTAAATAAATAACATTTGAATTCGAAAACAATCTGTAGTCGAGACTGGCAAATCGTGCCATTGGCGAGTCAGTAAATCTATAGCAGACACACGAACAGAACTGTAAATAGATAACACTTGAATTTGAAAACAAGCTGTAGTCGAGACACAAAGTGGCAGCTTCCACTTCTAGCTGCACTTGCCCCAAAGTCTCGCACCCCTTTCACAATACAACTGCCAGGTAGCCACTTTGCAACTATGTAACCATGCACTCACCTGCCAGAAAAGACCTCTAGGGCACATATTTATAGGCACAAGCAACATTTACAAAAGGCTAGGCCCCCCCAAAAGCAATAACTGCTAAAAACTTGGCGCCTTAAAGAAGTGAGCTGCTTTATCCAAGGGTGCTTCAATAAAGCCCAACTGTCTTGGCTGAGTAAGTAGAGTAGAACACATGCATCACCATTAAACCCAGGTCCCATCCTTGATGTACTATGCTCTGCAGAATACCGCATAATGCGATATGACAATCGCTAACCTGGCCACCTTTTTAGATTATGTACCCGCCCATAAGATTATCTCGAAGCTAGCATTCCAATCTGCCTGTGCCCATAATTCTAGGATCAAATGTGGAGCATGAAAAGAGTTCTTTCAATGTTCAAAGACCTATGGATATAGAAGCAGAGTTTTAAAAGTCATCTATAATATGAAGCAAAAGAGGAAAGGGGCTTTGCAGCCAAATGCACGTAACCTTGGAGAATAGCTGCACTAAAAAGAAAATAGAGAAATGAAGTCTGCCTAATATGATGCTATATCCCAGTAAATCAGGAAACATTCACAAATAGTTAGTGCAAACTGTAAGCGCCCCCCCCCCCTTTGAATATTTAAGGGCAGGAGACAGACAAATGATAAGTACCATAAAGTATGGGAATCAAACTTATGTACCACATGTCCACAAGACAAAAATCCCCAAACCTGTGCTGGTGGGTGGTTATCATCTCCAACATAGCTGGTGTTGGTGTTAGGTATATGAAAGCTCATTTCCATCAGACAATCTTTCTGATCATTCAGACATCAAAAACTTTATAAGCCAGAGAAATCAGGATTCTACAGACCATAATTTTGCAAGTGGCCAACCTCATTTGCTCCAGTTGTATCATCAACATGGAACTCCAATAATACGTCATTCTTGCCCTGCATTTGTGTTTGTGACACATCTCCCAGAGCGAGTTCAAATGCTTGCTTGCCACCAACAATGAAAGACAGCATATTTCCTGTATGGACACAACATTGAAGCCAAAGCTAAGGTTGTGATGATTAAAAAGCAGCTGGTACAAAAACAATTTAAGAGCAGAGACTTCTCACCATCGACATCAGCTTGCCCCCAGTTTCGACCAATGACAGAAAGAGGCTTATCTTCAGGTGTGACACCCATATTTGCAGACAAAAAACTGGACAAACTTGAAACATCCTGGATCCACAAAAAAGGAATATAGCTTTCTTCACTAGAGAATCACAGTGCCCCTTGCTGCATATATGTATATACAGCTTTACATAAACGTACCCACGAGCACATGCACACAAACACCCAAGAACTAATCATATTCACCTCTAAAATAAAGTGCAAGCTTGTGGTGGCCATCCAAAAGACTATCTAGCCATCAGCTCCAATCCTTCACAGATTCAACTATACACTAATAGCATCCCAATTCCCATAGTCTTTTGAGAAGTTAGATCCGTTGGGCATGATATTTTAATAAGTGATACAACATCCTCATTCAATATATATCCTCAGTAAATCTGGTACAGCAATATCCAATTCACACACAATGATACACACACATTCACCTAACAAATTCTCCATTGTGCAGTGTCAACCATGCATGTAGAGTCTAGACAAGGGAGTTGACACGGACTCGCCTTCGAAACAAAAGGCCAAAGGCAAGTTACAAGCTCATGGTAGTCATCGCAAGGCTCAACTTCCCAGCACAGAGTTGACTACATCCTATGTCACCTATCATAAACAAGCTCCATTAGGCATAATATAAGCTAAAGCCTAAAGGCTACAAGAAAGGGTGCATGTTTTTTTATACCATTGAGCTTAACATTCAAATATGCCCAGATTAATGAAAGGCACATTTCAAGCTCATGGTGGTCATCCAGACGGCTCAGCATTGTCACACATAGTACTCACTATATACATAGATGAGTTATAGGCTGATGGTAGACATCTGCTGATAATAGAACCATCAAGAGTAGGTAGAGCTTACTTTCGTAAAGCAGAGGACTATTTTAGTCACGATTATCATAGCTTTAAGATACTATGCCTGATGGAGCTAGCTATGCTGGAGCTACAGTAGAATTGTTTTAGTATATATGCCAAAAAAATGCATTGCCAAAACAGAAGAAAGAGCGTGCCTGCTCTTTAAATCCATTGAACTTAACATTAGACCCAGCCTTCAAGCGTACTCCAAGTTGATAACCCCTGGGAACATGGGTCCAACTCAAACTCGAGATGTCTGCCTTGGAAACTTCAACCACCTTGCCACCTCCAGCCTTTTTCCACAAAAAACCTCCTGGATATATCTTCAGTTGTCCTACATTCTGAAAGTAAAAGATAGTACATAAGTCAATTTTTGTCTTTAAGATTTGGCCATTGAGGGAATGAATTGTGTTTATTTTGACATGACCCATTTTGACAAATGCTCACACTCCAATAAGGTTCAGCAAAAGTTCAAATGCTTCAACCTCTAATTGCTGATTAAACAATATATCCTCTCCAGAACATAATCCAAGTTGTTCAAAAAAGATAATCTCAAACTCAAGCCATAAAGGCTATCGATCCATGTCGTGATGTGTAAACCAAACACTGAACTATAGTGTACACCAAAACTCTGGCAAAGCACCAAGGATGTGTTTGCTGATTACTGCCCACACCTAGAGTTGGTGTAAATAAACTATGTTCATATTACAAACCATAAAGTGGCTTTGAACTAGCTCACATGGAAACAGTAATCGAAATAAATAACCTTCGAAGGACAACCATGCTTGAATTTGGTGAATCGGATTCAGCCACACTGATCCTCGGCTGTAATGTATACCGACTGATTCTTGACAAACATAATCCCAATATAAACTAATGTCTTATATAGCAGTGATTGGCATAAATGGAGCCCTTTGCCCAAAAAATTAAAAAAAATTAAAAAAAACTGTGCATGGAACAAACACTTTAAAACCTAAATTTCAGAAAATAACTCAGAGAATCAGCGCATGATTAAAATCGTGAAACTGCTAATGATTGCAAACTGCCATCTAGCTGTAGGCTGCAAGTAGCATCCAGAAAAACAAAAAACCAGCAAAACGGTGCTGTGCCCCATGCATGTTCGTAAACTTGTTTACCTTACACATCCAGATAGATTCCAAAACTAAGATAGATTGCAGAAAATTACCAAATTGGAGCACATGCAGATGAGAATGCTTGCATGAAATCAGTAGAGTTGCACAAGCTGAGAGAACACATGTGTCCATGCATGCGTGTGTGGTGGTGGGTGGATGGGTGGGTTGGGGTGTGTGGTTGTGGTTGTGGGTATGTTGGGTGTGCGGGTGGGGGGGGGGGGGGGGGTGTGTGTGTGTGTCAGCCTGCCATACCCAGATTCTAAGACCAACCAAGCACATAGCTTATCTAGCTCGGATCATCGACAAAACATATTCGGCAGACAGATTCCTCAGGCTAGACAGAAGTTGCAAAAATGGAAAGAGGATCAAAGAGAAGAGCTCACGGTTCCTCCTCTGCCTCCAAGCATGATGTTACCATACTGATGTACGTTATCTGAAGATGCCATCGGGCTCTCCTTCTCGAGGATCCTGTAGCATGCACTAAGCAAAGCAGCTATGAGCTGTGGAATGACTATATAGTATATTGCTGTAGTCTCGACTCACAGGCAATGGGTTCAAACCGAAGGGACCCAACCACAAGAATGTATTTTTTGTTTTTTTCCCCTTTTATTTTCTTTTTTTCGGAGAAAAAGTTGCACGGGAGGGGGGAAGGGGGGACTCCACTTCTTACATGGGCATGTTTCAAAATAGGACCCATAGTTGGGAGTGGGAGCATACCGGGAAACTTTGTGAATTCAGCACTAAGAGTAAATTCATCTGCAAGTTGGGAGCACATGGGTCGTTTGCGGCACATTGGTAAAATTGGGAAGCTTCGTGAATTCAGAACTAAAAGTAAACCTAGATTCAAATAGGCTCATGAGCTCATGTCATCGTGCACCCCACGATCTTGAACCCACAACCTGTTAGGAAATAGGACGTAGTTAAGTAGAGATTAGAGTGTTTTACTTAATAGAGAGAGATAATAGAGTAGAGAGAGAGAAAGAGATCACACACGATATACGTGGTTCATCCAATGTGGGCTATGTCCACGAGAAAGCACCCACTCAATAGCTTTTGTATTTCAAACTAGAAGTAGGTTACAAAAGGATTATACCCTTAATGGAACTCCCACTTTGCTTCACTCTCACCACCTCACACACCTTACTTCATCGACTTCACAATGGGTTTTTTTTTTTTTGTATAAGAGGACTACTTTTATAGGCCAAAAGGGCTTCCCTCTCTCATGAGAGACAACCCTGTGTAGCCGCCCTTGTATAAAAAAGTCCAAGTTAACTCTCCCATACGACCATGTGTGGTTGTCCTTGAGAAGACAAGTCCACCTAGAAATCAGTCATTCACCCATGTGCAACCAAAGACAAGTCCACCTGACCTCATCCACTGGCCATTAAATTCGGCCACCGGCCAAAGACTTTAGACCACCGGCCGCAGTTCGTCGATCATAATATTCTGACGAAAAGGAATATTTCGACGAAGAGCATGAACTTTTTGGTTTTTCGGAGAGTGATTTTCATTACGCGCAATGGCTGCTCCCCATAACGGAGGCCTTACAAATGTGCGCTTTTTGAGACTAAAAGTTACAAGGGGTGAATTAGGCTCCATACTTAACACAACCTATCCCTAGCAAGCAATGTGCTCTAACCAGTACGCTCGCATGTGATTATTGAAATGCATGGTATATGGGTGTATTATACTATACATGCGAGCCGATTGGTAAATTTGGACGGCCAACAATCTATGCCCACCTCGATGTTCAACTCCATCGTTGTTGTTGTGCGTGAATTGCATGATTATAAGGTCTATATCAAGGCAAGAAAAGTGAATTTTTCCTACAAGAGATGTAAAAGATGGGTTGGCAATAGAATGTGCGTTACAGAAGCTATATGCAAGAAAGTAATGCAAGAATCACATGCTCCTCCTTATGCAGAACATTGTGAAATTGGAGCCACCAGTCATGCTCTGAAAACATTTTTTTTGCTAGCCATCAATCAAAAAGTTCATTCATGAATATGTAAATAATGCATGATGTGCCAAAATTTGAGATATGATAGAGAGACAAGAAACTTGGTTTATTGTTGCCATTACCAACACCTTAAGGCCCTAGGGAGAGTATAACTACGGTTATTATCTTTGGTTCCTAAGTCTCTTCATGGAAACCACAATAGTAGACAATTTTAGCAAGCAAGCACAATTTATACATGTCAAAAAGACTATCAAACCTCATATGGCTAATCCTTTTATCCCTCACATCTTTAAATATCGTGACTTGCCAAAGCCAATTGTCTCTAATAGAGACCCTTGTATGACAAGTCTCTTTTGAAGAGGACTGATTGAAAAATTAGGTACAAAGTTAAAATTTTCCTTTGTCTATTATTCACAAAGGGATGAGCATAGTGAAATTTTTAACTCCAGTATTTTGGATCTACTTAAGAATTGTGTCAATGAATTAGACCAAAGAAACTCGAGCAAAGGAATTTGTGGCAAAAGTACGTACCACTTGTAGAATATGCATATAACAATCACATACACCACTTGTAGGACTGTGTACATACTTCTATTGGAAATTATACATTCGAGATCCTTGAAGGAAGATGTAATGTTCCTCCTATCTTGAGAACACATGATAAGATCTTTGATGTTGATGAGAATGTGCATGATTTGTAGAGTGCATTTCAAAAAATTAGAGATGCCATAAGCTATTGTCTAAATAAACAAAAGTTAGCTACGAATAGGCATCGTCATGCTCTCACATTCAAAGATGATGATTGGGTTTTGCTCAAGTTTTGAAGGCTCAATTGCAACATAAAACAAGTAAGAATTGGCAAGGTGAGAAAATAAGACATAAAAAATTGTTTACAAAGCTAACTAGTCAATATTATGAACCATTTCACATTCAAGGAAAGATTAATAATATGGCATAACTCTTTTCATATTAGCTTATAAAAGCTATGTAAAGGAACTCCTCCTACAAAGCTAATTCATGAAGATCCTCCTAATTTTGATAAGGTAGATGAAATACTCCAACCAGAAGTCATTTTGAAGCATGGAAATAATCTCGTTCGTAGTGGTTTACGTTTGCAAAAGTATTTAATTAAGTTTAAGAATAATTTTTTGATGATGCAAAATGAATGATGGAACCTCGACTTAAAGACTCTCTTTTCTTGGTTAAAACCAAGGAAAAATTACCAAACTACCCCTCTAATTTGTGGAATTCCCAAAATACCCCTCAAATCTCAAAATTACCAATATACCCTTGTATCTATTTTGGTTGGATTGTTCAAGATTTTCTAATCTTTATTCATTTTTTGACAATTAAGATCCGTTTTTGCGTGCTTAGCATGTAATTTGTCACAAATTACCTCGCAAAAAAGGGCAATTATGTCTAAAATTAATGAAGCAATTCATGTCCAAAGCCTACCTAACCGACTCAAATTCTAGTTTTAGCATCTTGTATTGATAGACAATCAGTCTTCTTATAAAAGCTACAAATAATTTTATCTTTCAAGAAATTTAATCTCATGACCAAGGGTATTTTGGGAATTTTGAAAAAATTGAAGGGCACTTTTAGAATTTATGACAAAATATTGGGGGTGTTTAGGGAAATTTTGAAATTTGAGGGAAAGTTTGGGAATTTCCACAAATTAGAGGGGTATTTTGGTAATTTTTCCTGAAAACTATAACCATACACATAGATTTGGTAATGCATAAGACATCATTGTCAGCAAGTCTTTACTTCTCAACACCAAATAATGTTGCATACTATTTGTGGAATGGTGTACCGCTATTAGTTTAAATAGCACACTTGTGATAGCTATGTTGTTTCAACCACCAAAGTAGTTTATGAAACTATTTTTGGTTGGTGTTTAATGCACTAAGTGGATCCAATGCAATATGTTGCTTCCCTCCCTTGTACGCATAGTCAAAGAGGGATATGGTGTTAGGGCGGGGTAATGTCACCAAATTAAATTTTTGGCAAGTTTAAATTACTCTAAAAATAATAAAGATTCATTTTGAACACTTAAAGTTATTTTAGAGTGATCAAAATAAATATATAATGCCAAACAAGCAATCTCTTATTTTTTAAAGATATTTAAGGTGATCAAAATGAAAATTTAATTTGTTAATTTTCTCTTTCTAGCCTAGAGAGGAAAACCATCCATGAATTTCTACCTTTAAAAATAAGGTACGAAGTAAGCACGAATGGTAAGACCAAGGCTTAAGTATTAAAGAAACTTTAGAACATTCATAATCCACCAATATTTGGTTGAAGGGCTATGACATATTTTTTGGAGAACAAAACAACCTAAAAATGACCTCCCAAAAGCCCTTGTTAATTAGGGGAATGGGCTTAAAGATGTCAAAAGCTCTAGAAATGTCCAGAACAATGTTGGGACTTCAGTAAGAAGCCCAACAAAATTTTTTGGGATCAAAATGGACTCAAATGATCTTTGAGCTTTGATTTAATGATTTGAAAGCGGTATAGGAACTACGTGGGAAAGCCAACATGTGAAAGGGGCCTTGTGATAAAATGCAAGGGTTGCCTATGATAAGAAGATCAATTTACACTTAGCTCTACAAAGAGGATTTGACCCAAAAAGTGGGAGAAATGGGCCAAAAGGAAGGGCTTTGGCTTGGTAGGCAAGGCATTTGCTAAAAATAGTATATGCCACACCTTTCCAGAGCATCATCTTCTACTTTGCGTGCGTGCGTGCGTGTGTGTGTGCGCACGTGTGCGTGTGAATGGAGAGTCTATCTGGACACGTAGAGTGTGCTAAGGCTCATGAAAAAGCACTCTTCAAGCTTCATCTTCCTCTTCCTCTCAACATTGTGCTTACTCTTACTTACAAGGTAATCTATTAAGACACGACGAAGAAGAGGGATTTTTAAAATCCTGAAATCTTTTTGTTTAAGTCATATAAACATGATTAATTACTTATCTTTCGATTCTAATCTCTCTCCCCCTCCACAATGCTACCGGATTTGCATAGTTGGGTGCCTTTGAGAGGGAGGCCCATATTACAAGTGCATAATTGCAAAATAGAGCTACTAATAACCTTTTACAAGTGAGACGGAGGCCCATATCACAAGTCTAGGATGCCTTTGAGAGGGAGGCGCATATTACAGGTGCAAAATTGGCAGAATAGAGCTATTAATTGCCCGTTTTGTGAAGTTCTAATTATTTATAGAGCATGATAATTAAAAGAGCTCAACAATTTAGTATTTCCTACGCATACAATTTCTATTCATAATGGAAAGTCCTTTTGAGGGTGTCGGTCTCAAAAAATCAAACCCTCTATGCTATATCAAAGTCAATTTCCACTTGTCTTGAATGTTTTTATCATTAGTTGAATTGATTAATTGATGTGACCATTACTATATTAATAAATTGCAAGTTACAATTTAGTTATATACTTTTTAGATTGGCATGGAATGGAATTTAGCTAAAATGGATCTTTTGTTCATGGTTTATGAACAAGTTCATTTATGTGCCTTTCTTTGTCTTAAAACATAAAAACAACAATTAGATAAGAGAATCGTGTATTCTAAAATAAGCATATTTCAAATGGAGTATAGTATGAAGTAAGTTTGTGTATTTTCTTGCTTTTTGGTGCCTTGGTCACAAGAAAGGATTTTATAATGTGCTTTTTACTATTTTTGAGTGTTTTAATGAGAACTATGATTAGGATGTATGCTTAAAATCATTTTCTTCACGAAAGCAAAAGCGTTTTTCAAAAAGCAAAAAGCAAAAAGCATTTGTAAACACTAATTGTCAAAACAAGGTCCCGAGGGCAAGGCCAAGGAGTGGCTACAAGGTTTAGGGTTCCTAAAAGGCAGATGGCATGGCCAAGAACCTACATAAGGAGATGGTTGGGAGGAGACCAGTAGCCAGAGTTCCCCTTCTATCCTTTTGGTGGCATCAGAGCGGTTAGCTTCTAGGAAAGGAGAAGTTGTGGAGCACCTACTTTTGCATGTGCATGGTATGCATAAGCTCTTTGTGGCAGGGTTTGACACAGCAAGAGGCAACGTGTGAAGGGGCTCTAACACACAAAGGATTCGGCAAGCCAACCTACACAAAAACCAACACCAATGGTGCCAGATCACTGCACGTCATGGTGAGTTGGAAAATTTGTTTTAGGGTCGTTCCCGCTTGCAAATCACAAGTGCAAGTATTATCTTCCTTCCTCCTTTCTCTATGGAGATTCCATGCCATAGCCAAGTATTCATTTCCCATTTAGGGCACCTTATGGGGTGGCCCAAAAGGCCAACCCCTTGCAAAGGCCATATTCCCGCAAGCAAAAGGCTCAAAGAGTGGGGAGAAGATGGCAGAAAAGGGTCGAACAAGCAAGGTTACATGCATTTATAAATTTTTGTGTTGTCCCTTAAGTTTTTGAGTTCAAGAAACTACAACTTGAAGCGAGAGGCCAGCAAATGGCCAAGCAAAGAGGGGGTAGCTCTTTAATTTCTAGATTTCGTTCTAAGTTTGTTTTCTTTTTTGCAAAAAAAGCCCTATGTGGGGGCTTTTGGGAAAAAGTTTCATGAACAAGGGGGTTTCCACATTGGTGCTCCATGCTTGCCAAAGTTGGCACAACCTACTATAGCTGGATGAGTCCATGGCAAGCACGGTGGATGAAAATTGCATAATTTCTGCATATTTTTTCATAATTTTTATGAGTGTCGTAGAGAAATTGGCATTCAAAATATAAAGCCAAGGGGTTATTTCTCAAATCTCCTTGACAATTAAGTGAGCAAGGCTTCCAAAGAGCGGCCCAAGAGTGCACTTATGTCCAACTGCCTTCATCACCAAATTTTTATGGCATTTTTTAAAGATGCACAAGATGCATGTGGTGCAACAAGGATTCGGAGGGTTGACAATTAAAGGGAAGCAAGGCTTCTATCCCATCACGTACATGCATGCCAAGATGCTTCTAATGTGACTAGATTAAGCTTCAACACTGCTCTAATTTATTGGATCATCCTACGTTTGCTACATGCGAGTACAAATTACGTATACATATAAAGATTTTGGGCAATAACCAACACACACATGGTGTGTGAGAAAATGGTATCTGCATGTGTTGGAGTGGCAGGATTATTTCAAAATAGGTAAGATCTTGTTTGGTTTCCATTGATGATTCTCATGTTGAAGATGGTGCAGAGTTACCCATAGCTTTAAACTTGTAGTCATTGGCAACTAAGGCCACAACAACCCCAAGGCAAGGCTTTGCAAAGAATCAAAGCCTCAAGTCAAAGTTTTGATGCAAAGTAAAGCAAGTGTGTGGCATGCAACGCAAGGTTTGATGAGCAAAACAACAAGATTTCAAAGCCAATCTACATAAGGTGAATCTTTTGTAAATCAACAAAATTCACCTTTTCTATTAATTGGTTACAAGTTGATTTAGTTGTTTGTCTTCATTATACATGAATGCATATGCGAGGATATACATACGATAGGCTCTATGCACAAGGTGCAAGCTCTAAGCAGCACGAGGGAAAGTTTGTCTCACTTTAGGTTGACTCTATAGTTATGGCATGTTTTTCACCTCATGCAAGGCATTACAACATGTCCATCACTGCTTGTTACATTACATTTAGTCTATGAAATTGATTATGCCTACAAGAGCAATATAACTTCCCAGGGTAGTCACTTTGCAAAATGTGTATCATAGCATGTGAGTTAACTGGAGAGGATTATAAACAGTCGTAGATATTATGTATACATTAGAGGAAAACGGGGGTTTTCTAAATAGGTCCATAGTGTAAATTTAACATGTACATTGGGGTATTGTTAATAATCTCTTAAAATTATGTGACATAGGGAGATTTTGATGAGTGACTACCCCGAGTATAGCTTGTGTATGACCAATCTCGTGAAATGACACATCACTCATTAAGCGTCGATGGTCACTTTATGGGACCCTTACCTTGTGCGTTCAAGCAACGAAGCTATAAGCTGTCAATTGGGTAGTTGATAAGAATTCAACAAGCTCGCAATTCTCGGCTCCCAATAAACTTTGCTGATCTACCAACAACCACACCAATCACTAATAATAATACGGGCGCCTATGATGGTCCACATCTACCTATTGGTTTCGATAGTATTAGTTTGTATATGTGGGATCTTAGAGTCTCTTATAGCATAAGCAAAGCCAACAAAGGGTTTTTGGGACTAGACAAGACTAAGGGTTCTTTCAAGAGAATCATACTAGTATGCTTCTCTCAAGCTTTTATGTGTACTAATGTTTCTACTTAGTACATGTTTTGTAGGTCAAGGTGCAACCATAATTGCAAGTCACATATGGTGTTATGGCACAAGTTGCATCCTTAGTTCTATGTATTTCATGGAAAGTTCTTTGATGTAGGTACATGGTATTTTTTCTTTTTTATGATACGCATATTTTACAACTTTGTTGTTTTGTAATTTATGATTAACTTGAGCTTCACAAGTTAGATGTAAGTTGTTAATGACTTCTTTCACTCATCTATTGTATGCAAGTAGGGTCATGCATAGCTACAGGGTAGTAGTTACGGGAAGGATTAGAGGTTAGTGTACATAGTATATCCTATGTTAATCTGCCTTATTCATGTTAAATTTCTTGATGATGGAATTGAGGGTCCACACTGGGTATTATATCCTCTTTAGTGGTCAACTCTCTTAGTGATCATGTGCCTACAAGGAGGGGATCATTCTTTGGTATATGCTGTCAATCCTATGGTGTAACATTGTATGGGAACTCAAGGAGATTGGTTTAGCCAGTGTGGAGCAAGGTTTACGAGGGTCCTTCTCACTCGTGTTTTTGAGTATTTCAAGTTACCTCCACACACAAGTACTTCTTTTACTTGACAAATGTCACATTTATTGATATCATTATATGAGACATATTCCACACGTGGAGAATATGAGTCTCTAGGATTGACACCGATGCCTTTTTTACAAATTATGTGTTGCAACAAAGCCCTACATGCTAGTGTTATGCCACATTGCGGGAACTGTGGAAAATCAAGGATAAGAGAGTACTTCTGACAAATTTGGTGTAAATCATTGCTTATCGATTCATTTGCCAAAAGTGGCTAGGAATGCAATAGTTGTAGGATATCGCCAACATGGTAGTGGAAAAGGGAGCTTTGGGTTGGTTTCTTCCTCCCGCACCATGGCTGGACATTGGTTATTGGAGATAGATGATGTTCTTGGGAATGTTTTGGTTGAGAAGTATGCCAAATATAGTGCACTTTAGAAAGCACAAAAAGTTATTGAGTGCAATTTGGAATGTTGTCTCTTGGAGTACATTGATTGTGATATATTTTAAATTTATGTTGTTGTGATTGTCAATGCCTTGGTCGACATGTATTCCAACAAGCACTGTGCTTAGTAATGCTCTATTCAAAATATATGCCAAATGTTGGTGGCCAATCCTTGCAATAATGGCCACCCATAAGTGCTAGGGCCATCAAAGGCTACCTACCCCTAACATTTACTAAGTGTAGTGTGAAAATTCAAGGAATAGAGAAAGAGGAAATGGCGGCAGACAGCACATAGAGAAGGGCGAGAAGCTTCTTGGGTTTGTGCTGGCTGCAATAGGCCTCAAACAAGCATGGCCAATAAGTGAAACTTGCTCAGGAGTCCATTGTGCATATATTTGACACCACTAGTGACAAAAATTGTGCATCCCTCACCACCTACTTGCCACATCATCAGACTTCTTCCCACGCCATGTAACGCTGCCATGATGATGAAAGCGATGTTCAATTTGGCATCTCTTTGTTTATGTGTTCCTCTCTCTTGCATCTCTCACATCCAACATTCTAGTGTTGTCCCAGCTCATCTTTCGAAGACATTGTCCCTCAATATTTTTGGTGGACTCGATGTAAAGCAAGTTGGGGTGAGAGGTGCAAATGGAGGGAAAGAGATGATGAACTTTATTGAAGAGTTAACTTCCAAAGGGTTTGATGGAAATTTAGCAATTCTAGATTTTTCAAAGATGCTCCAATTGGCTCATGGTTATCTGCTTGAAGTAGAAGCTATGAAGTCAAAGAAGCAGATTGATGATAAGTTGGAAATGGAACTTGATTCCGTATGTGATTAGTGTGGTGTTTTCCAAAGACACGATCTAGAATGTTTCCTTGAATGCTATGATGCAAAGATAAAGAGTCGTGGGGTCCCAAAAGATTGTATGGTTGCAGCTTCTGAATAATTTGTAAGTTTTGGGCTCAAAGAACAAGTTCGAGAGCTAGCAAAGACATCCCAAACAGTGGGATCATTTTGCGGATAATTTTATTCATGAAATCTTAGCAATTATGGACTTTAATATGAAGCAGATAACTAAAAAGAAGTGGGTTACTTTCAGTAAAGGTGATGGGCATCAATTGGATGTACTTAGCTATGTTGATTTTTGGGAACAAATTTGTGGAAGACATAAAGATAATGAAGATAAAAAAGCAATGGAAGATACAACATTAGAAGCAACGGAATTAATCCCAAAGGATCATGTTTTGAGGAATCCAACACATATGGACAATGAATTTGAAGTTCAAATTGCAGCATTTTTTTGAAGACGCTGACAGTCAGAGCGCATTGGCAGTTGCGAGGAACCCAGTTTTTGATGCTCACACAAAGCACATTGAGGTGCATTACCATTATGTCAGGGAGAGGCTCTCTGCAGGAGAGATCAGCTTGGCTTATGTGCCAACACAGGACAACCTTGCAGATCTTTTCACAAAGGCATTGTCTCGTGAGAAGCTTCAAGCTTTCCGCAAAGCTTTGGGCTTACTCCCCTTTGTGGACTGATCATGTCCTCAGGGCATGGCACTTCCCTTTACTCATGTGCCAGCTCTCGTTCACCGCATCACTCCAGGGGGGATTTGTTACCATATACATGTGGTAGTGATGTGTGTGAACACACTAGGACCGCCGGGGCATTTTTTCCCTCTTTAGGAGGTTTTTTCCCCCGAGCATTATATATACGCCCATCACTCTAGGGCTATCTATCTTTCCATTGCACACTAAGTTATACACTCTCTATTGTGTGCCTTGAGCTTCCTTCGTCTTCTCCAAGCTGTCTGTGTTTCTCTGCAACCCTAATTCCAACAAAGGTAGCATACATACCCAAGAGTAAGTACACCAAAAGATGATACCGCCAATTAAAAAGAGCCCTTTTCTTTCCTTTCCTTTGCAAGCCAAGTTGAGCAACTTCATTCCTACCAAGTCCCTTTTTTGGATTGAATCCAATCTGTTTCCAAAAGAGATAATAACAAATGCAATAGGGTGTAGAATTCTTTTAACAAAAGGAGACACGAACATATGCACCACCAAGCCTACCCCAACATCTTATAGTAGTAACAAACAATCATGAGAGGCTTCTTAGCAACTTCTAATCATCACAGAGCAATAGTTGCTCAACCTCTAGCCATGTATATCAGTTTTATTTTAATTCCACTTTGGTTTTATGGAAAAGTAAAGAGGACGGGAGTATTCAATATGTTTTCTATTAGAATACCCAACATAAATTTTAGATCAACACATATGACTAGAGTTTACAAGAAAGTTTTCTTAGATATATATATATATATATATATATATATATATATATATATATATATATATATATATATATATATATATATATATATATATATATATATATATATATATATATAGTATATATTTTGAGGTGCAAGAATGGTAATGATCAAAAGCTTTCAAGTGTATTTGACGGACGCATTAGATTTGTCATGGTGGTAAATTTGGTACAATCAATGATATTATAGGTCTTTTCACTTGTGGATAGTAGATATTTTGGTTTTTATAAAGAAAAGAAGTGGCTTAATTCATGACGATGTATAAGCGGGGTAATATATGTTGAGCACCTTTCGCAATAGAACATCTCTTGAAGCAGACCCCCTTGGAGGTTACATCTTATAATTATCAAAGAATGTGCTAATAAGATGTTATGCTAGCTATCTATGGAACTAGCTTTTTCTCCTAGTCCAAGCTTATCTGTGGTACTAATCGATGGTTTTCCAACTAGTTGATTGGATTATTTTAAGGACATCTAATAGATTTAGTATGTCTAAGTAGTTCTTCAGGAACATTGGTAGATTTATTTATTCATTCTTTTAATCACTATTTGGTGGACTTTTTAGAGTAGGTACTTGTTGTTTGGTGGACTTTGCTTCACCTTAGCTTGTTTAGACTAGTTTCAAATGCTTTGTCGTGATTCTAAAAGTTTATTCCTTGCATGAACTATCCTTCCTTTCCACATTTCCTCTTCCTAGTTGAGGACCCTCTCTGTAGGGTAGTTTTGACAATGGGAAATCCTTCACTCTATATTAAGATCATAAGTGATGAATATTGGAGCACCAAGAAGCCCTTGGTTGTTTTGCTTCCTTGGTTTTTTCCATCAAATGCAAGACATGGGACTCAATTTTTATTAAACAAGCCTTCTATCTGGGCTTGCACTATATTAATTTGAAAGTATGCTTTTCTTAAACATTGTAGGTTGAATGTTGTGTGTGGATTGCATTGATTGCATGACATGGTTCATGGCTGGGGTTTGTTGTTTTAGCAAATCCAACGCAATGGCTTCTGTCGAAATGCACCACATATACTCATATTGGAACGTGCAATGAATTATGCTACTAGTTAATGCTATAATGGCGGAGTTAATCAAGCCTAGGGGTGAACCATTGGTTGTACTACCACATGTGATTAGAAGCGAGAGCGTGTTCCCTAATCAACAATGGTGTAGCATCAAGCTATGGTGGATGGAGCCTTAGCTTAACCATGGTGTTAAGGTATGGGTTAGGGTTAGAAAAATGAAGATTAGGGTTAGGCTATAGCAAGTGTAAGTGCATTGGGGTAGAGTATAGATACAAATCATAGAACTCAAAAGTGCAATGGATTCATTAGAGAACAGCCTCTTAAATAGCCTTAGTGCTTTGGAATCATTGGCTAGAGAGGTTGCACCTTCTTTCTATTGAACCATGTCATCTTCTATCCTTTCCTAGGTGTCTAGGACTCTTTCCCATGTGGTGCCACAAGTGTGGGCTTACCCTAACAGGGGTTGGGGTGATAGTTTTGAAGTTCTAAGGTTGAATAAATAGGGATCACTCATGCTAATGACATTGTGTGTATACGTGTGTACATGTCAGATTGTGAGAGTGTATGTTTGTGTGCATGAGCACACGCACACAGATGCATACCTATGAGCACACTTCTGTGTGTTCTACATCTCTCTCTCTCTCTCTCTCTCTCTCTCTCTCTCTCTCTCTCTCTCTCTCTCTCTCTCACACACACACACACACACACACAAATTAAAAGTAGAAAGAACCCCAAGTCTATAGCTATCAACAAAAAATATTTTTCTTGATAAGACATGATACCGCCAATTAAAAGGAGCCCTTTTCTTTTCTTTCCTTTCCTTTGCAAGCGAAGTTGAGCAACTTCATTCCTACCAAGTCCCTTTTTTGGTTTGAATCCAATCTGTTGCCAAAAGAGATAATAACAAATGCAATAGGGTGTAGAATTCTTTTAATAAAAGGAGACACGAAGATATGCACCAACGCACCACCAAGCCAACCCCAACATCTTATAGTAGTAACAAACAATCATGAGAGGCTTCTTAGCAACTTCTAATCATCACAAAGCAATAGTCGCTCAACCTCTAGCCCTGTATATCAATTTTATTTTAATTCCACTTTGGTTTTATGGAAAAGTAAAGAGGACGGGAGTATTCAATATGTTTACTGTCAGAATATCCAACATAAATTTTAGATCAATACATATGACTAGAGTTTACAAGCAAGTTTGCTTATATATATATATATATATATATATATATATATATATATATATATATATAATATATATATATATTATATTTTGAGGTGCAAGAGACTCATGCATGCATATAACATCAACAAGAAAAAGCATGAGTGACCATTACCAACTTGAAGTATCATTGCCAATGATGATGAAGCCAAGAATGTTAATGATCAAAAGCTTTCGAGTGTATTTGACGGAAGCATTAGATTTGTCATGGTGGTAAATTTGGTACAATCAATGATATTATAGGTCTTTTCACTTGTGGATAGTAGAAATTTTGGTATTTATAAAGAAAATAAGTGGCTTAATTCAGGACGAGGTATAAGCAAGGGAAGGAGTTTATCTAATATATGTTGAGCACCTTTCCCAATAGAACATCTCTCGAAGCAGACCCCCTTGGAAGTTACATCTTATTATTATCAAAGAATGTGCTAATAAGATGGTATGCTAGCTATCTTTGGAACTAGCTTTTTCTCCCAATCCAAGCTTATCTGTGGTACTAATCGATGCTTTCCCAACTAGTTGATTGGATTATTTTAAGGACATCTAATAGATTAAGTATGTCTAAGTAGTTCTTCAGGAACATTGGTAGATTTATTTCTTCATTCTTTTAGTCACTATCTGGTGGACTTTTTAGAGTAAGTGCTTGTTGTTTGGTGGACTTTTCTTCACCTTAGCTTGTTTAGACTAGTTTCAAATGCTTTGTTGTGATTCCAAAAGTTTATTCCTTGCATGAACTATCCTTCCTCCCCACATCTCCTCTTCCTAGTTGAGGACCCTCTCTGTAGGGTAGTTTTGACAATGGGAAATCCTTCACTCTATATTAAGATCATAAGTGATGAATATTGGAGCACCAAGAAGCTCTTGGTTGTTTTGCTTCATTGGTTTTTTCCATCAAATGCAAAACAAGGGACTCAATTTTTTTAAAACAAGCCTTCTATCTGGGCTTGCACTATATTAATTTGAAAGTATGCTTTTCTTAAACACTGTATGTTGAATGTTGTGTGTGGATTGCATTGATTTCATGATATGCTTCATGGCTGGGGTTTGTTGTTTTCAACAAATCCAAAGCAATGGCTTCTCTCCAAATGCACCACATATACTCATATTTTGAAGGCATGTGGAATCATAGCTAAATTTAACGTATCACCACCAACCTGTTGAATCTTAGGTTGTTGCTATGTGTGGAATGTGCCAACCTTATGATAGTCTTGACTTTTTGGATTAAAAATTGGTATGAAATCCTATATGTTAGAGAAGGATTCTATATACTTTAAATTAGTAATATATTTTCAAAAGATTGTGGTGCATTATCATAGGTGTGCTAACTTTGGGTTTTAGTATGTTTTTTCTAGCTCTGAGGCCTGAAGTATCTTTCATTCAAAAAGCTACTCACAGACAGTATTGAAGTTGAGGAGCCAACTCCTCAAGCTAGATGGAGTTTACCCACAGTTACTGCTAAACAGGTATACAAACACAACAAACTCTTTTCTTTATTAGCAAACACTTTGTACCATGAGACTCATGGAAAGCTTAGCATCAAGGATAGTGATAATGATGATCACATTATCCATCTGTTCGAAGAGCTAGCAGAATTCAGAGAAAAGGCTTTAAAAAGAAACCATCAGTTTGTGCATATAGGGTATATAGCGGTAGGCATCATACCTCTCTTCCGTAAAGGACTTAATGTGTCATGCATAGGAGATTTACTAGACGCTAGGCACAAGAACTTGAATGATCAAACTATTAGCATCCTGCAAGGAAGCCTGTCCAATGGACCTATATATATCGAATGCTTCCCTAATTTCCCTTGTAGTCTATTTGATAGATACTTCAATGAAGTAGTATCTTTGTTAATCAAGACCAATGGTCTTGATATGAAGAATATTGCTAACCACTTGCAGATAGCCTATAGGATGATTGTTCGCACTGTGAATACTTGCATCCCCTCTGTCTACAACTCTGGATATTTACAAAGTTCTGAATCATCCAAAGGACTGAATATAGTTATGAAAGTAGATGAAACTACCATGGGCACTCTACCTAAAATGGTAGAATGGCAGGAAGTCCAATTTCCTGCTGAATGGAAATTAAATATTTCCAAAACTCTGATGAATGAGGTGCAGCACCCTGAGCCTATGAAAATTGAGCGATTGGGCTCTACAGATCAGTATAAGGTTCTGGGTAAAACAAAGTCAAGGCGAGAACTTGCTTTTGTTCTTGCTCCACCACAGACTAATACTACATCGACAAGTTCTGCAGTATCTTCAAGCAAGGGTCGTCAAAGCTAATGTGTATACATCCAGAGACCTACAAAGATTTTGAAGGTCTGTTCAGGTGTAAACTTTGCAATCGTATAATTGCTACCGACTTTGCTATCAATGGGATTGAATGTCTCACCAAGGAGGCAATCAATGACAAAGATATGTCTACAAGCCAACCATACATCTTGCCCTCTTCGAATTCAAGGTTGCAACCATTGGAAGCTGCTTCTAATTGGCACACCAATGCCATCAAGGAACTGGCTGCTTTGCAATACCAGGTATTATCTAAGCTAGCAGTCTTAGAACCTCCAATGTCTCTTGCTCGACAAGTCTTTATCCCTGAATCTAAGATTCAGCAACAACCTGCTATCACTTTGGGTGGCACTAGTGAAGACAAAACATTCCCACGGATGTTTTCTGCAATTCAGCAAGCGCTCGTAATTGAATCTATTGATCAATTCCCAGCCCACATATCTCCATTTATCGACGAGGATCTTGCGGATGGCTTTGATCCTAACTTTCGTTGGGAGAAAATGCACAGGTTCAGACATGAGCACAAAGGCAATAGCTAGGAGAAGAGATTCACAACATCCTACCAGAAGATATCGACTGGATTATCCTTCAAGCCGACTCCTGCGTCGGATATGAAGAAACAGAATTAGATGAGATGGATGTGTAGATACCTCAGATATTTCTAGATCTGACAGCATCTTCTGATGAAGACTCATATATCAGTATTGATGAAGAAACCAGAATTATAAACCTTGTCAATAGAGAAATAGGAAAGATGAAGGTAGAATCTCCTACTTTTTCCTCTACTAATTTGAAAGGTGTAAGCAAAATTGGGGATATGACCATCCTAGACATAGATGGCCTTTCTCAAGAAGAAATCTGGAAAGTGTTTGAGTTTATATATAACTCTGCTCATTATGGCATCTTGTATAAGGATTTAACACAGAGACAATCTGTCTCTATGATTGTGGCTGTATTTCAAGGTATGCTGAGAACATGGTGGGATGACTTAAGTGTGGAAAGCAAAACCTATATTATGCAGGGAGGACCCGAAGGCAGAGAAAACTTTGATAATGTTATTTCTTTATTCTTTGCTGCTCTTGTCATGCAATTCTTGGGTTCTACCAGCAAGATCCAAGATTGTAACCGTGAAGCCTTTTTTCGAAGTAAGCTCTGTGATCTTACCCTAGTAAAGAAATATCAGCATAATGCACCAGTTTCCAGGTGGTTACTTTAAAACTGAGTATAAGCAGTATTATGTGAATTCTTTTCCTGAATCTTTTGCCAATTTAATTAAGGAAAGAATTAAAGCTGTTGGATTACATATTGATGAAAACATCTCTATCGCCCAAATCAATTCTTTCATCAATGAAGTTACAGATCTTGAGTGTGCTCGACTGAGAGTCAAACGTGACATCAAACAAGTCAAGGGATTTAACTCCAACTTCTGCACCAAGGAAACTAAAGCCCAACAATTCGGATGCAAGCAATCTGAAGAATGCAAATGCAAAGTCACACTACATCGAAATAAGTTTGGTAAAAAGATCAAGGTAGTCAGAAAGAAGAGAAAGCTCAACAAGGAAGAAAGACAGCAGGTAAAATGCTACATTTGTGGTAAACCCGGTCACATCGCTCCTAACTGCCCAAAGAGAAAGAAAAAGTTTGGGAATGCTATGTTAAAAGACAGGTATGAGTATGAAGTCGTCTACTGCAATGTCCTACAGAAGAAGGACTTTCCTATCAAGCAGTACTCATTATACGACTCTGATGACTCCGACTCCTCTACTGAAGAATCAAGTGCTGAGCCTACCCCCACTGAAGAACCTATTTTTTATGATGACAGCCTAGCCAATGATAGCTTCACCAAAATGTCCAACATGGTAAGGAAGCCTTATCCTTTCCCTAAGTCTGTCAGATATGATTCTTCTTCAACAGATGAAGTTACAACCAGTACCAACGAAGAATTAGATACATCGCAAAGGGGTTCAAGGCCCATGAAAATGAATTTGTCAAAGAAAGAACAACAACGTTACTGCCACTGCCTCTATTAAGGCCCATGAAAATGAATTTGTCAAAGAAAGAACAACAACGCTATTGCCACTGCCTCTATTAAGGAGTATGGTCGAACAAACTGCTAACATTGTCAATCAACCTGAATGGAAGCAACAAATGAATCAACGATCTACTTTTGTTGGCCAACCCTCTCCACCTGTACAACCATCTGGAGCTACTGAATACACATCTACTTCAACCTCTCTCCCTCGACAACCACCTATGGAGCCTGCTTCTACTGCTGTCCCTCGTCATTCGCCAATGGAGCATGCAACAAAATTTATTCAGGTATACAGTAAGAATGATAAAGCCATTCTAGATGCTATCCAAGCTATACATCTAGATTGTAAAGAACTGAGTCAACGCCTAACCTCCATGGAATCGTAGTTGGCTGCTATTGAGGCAAAAATGGATCAGACCTATGCTATTGCTACTAATCTCTCTGATATGGTACCCATGCATCAGATAGCTATTGAGCCCGTAAGTGATTGGGTACCTAATCACATCATGAATGTTTGTGACGTCATTCACTTTGATGCTAAATTCAATAGAGCATTCTATTCTAAATTTTGGATTAAATTCCCTCACACACAATCATTCCATGTGGATGCATTATGGTGAAGGAGTACGAGCGGAAGTGTGACGCGAGAGAGAGTGCAAGAAGAAGAGCACGACGATATGGTGAACTCGCTCTACTATAATGTGTAGAGCATAGTGAGTTCTTATTAGGTTTTTACAAAAGAATATGTGTGCATACCTGGCGGCCCGCCCACTTACCTGGGCGACCACATTGGGCTTTATACCCCAACAACCTCCCACTTAAAGTCTAATGTGGTACTTTAAGTGTGAGAGAAGCTACTATACAAGCTAATATACAAGAGATGTAGAGAAGTGATGTACTACCCTACACCTAACTGCTTGCGAAAATGCGCAAAGCTCTCTGAGGGAAGTCCTTTTGTAAGTAGATCAGCAGGATTTTCTGTGGTGTGAACTTTGACAAGCTGAAGTTGCTTATCCTCGAGCATTTCCCTGATGAAATGATACTTCACATCCACATGCTTTGTCTTTGAATGATAAACTGGATTGCGAGCCAATTGTATAGCACTTTGACTATCACAATATAACACAGGCATCTCTTCTTTGATTCCCAAATCTGTTACTAGTCGATTAAGCCAAATTGATTCTTTGCATGCCTCTGATGCTGCAACATATTCAGCCTCTGTAGTAGACTGAGTAACACAATCTTGTAATCTAGAATGCCATGATACTACTCCACCAGCCAATGTAAAGACATACCCTGACGTAGACCTTCGGCTGTCTAAGTCACCTGCATAATCTGAGCCTGTAAAACCCTTTACACTTAGCTCCTGACTCCCATAGCATATACGCATACTCTTTGTAGCTTTCAGGTATCTCAATATTCCTTTCACTGCCTCCCAATGTTTCTTGCCTGGGTTTGACATGTATCGACTTACTACTCCCACTGCAAATGCAATGTCTGGGCGAGTAGCAATCATTGCATACATCAAACTACCCACTGCAGACGCATATGGAATCTTATCCATTTCAGCCTGTTCTTCCTCAGACACAGGACAATCTTGTTTGCTAAGTTTCACATATGGGGGCAATGGAACACTCAATGCCTTTCCCTTCTCCATATTGAAACGTTGCAAAACCTTGTCAATATACTCTGTTTGAGATAACCAAATCAACTTCTTTGATCTGTCTCTCTCAATGCGCATACCAAGTATATGACTTGCCTCACCCATGTCTTTCATGTCAAACGATTTTGCCATCTTTGACTTCAAAGCTGAAATTTCTTCCAAGTGCTTGCCAGCAATCAACATGTCATCCACATACAACATAAGGATCAGCCAACTACGACAGTGATCGAACTCACTACGTTTGTAGCCGTGAGAAAGCATAAACTTGTGGAATTTATGGTACCATGCCCTCGGTGATTGTTTTAAGCCATAAAGACTCTTTAACAACTGGCATACCCAATCTTCCTTGCCTTTCTCAACAAACCCTTCTGGCTGCTGCATGTAAATTTCCACATCTAAATCACCATGCAAGAACGCTGTCTTGACATCCATTTGGTGCAACACCGAATCTAATATGGCAACCAATGCAAGAAAGCATCTCAATGTAGTCATTTTGACCACCGGAGAGAAGACTTCATCAAAGTCAATGCCTTGTTCTTGCTCAAAGCCCTTGGCAACAGGCCTTGCTTTGTACTTTGGCAGACTATCATGAGCGGTGATCTTATACCTGTAAACCCATTTACAGGGTAGAGCCTTTTTGCCCCGTGGTAATTTAACTAGCTTCCATGTCTGGTTTTTATGCAGAGTTGTCATCTCTGACTGCATGGCCAATTGCCAATTCCCGGAGTCCTTCATTTGCACTGCTTCCTTGTAACATGAAGGCTCATTGCAATCAGTCAACATGACATAGTTCATAGATGGAACAAACCTATCAGGAGGTCGCGTGACACGTCCAGATCTATGCACAATAGGTGGCTCAGGCTTAGCCACAACCTGTGGTTCCACTCTATCCTGTCCTTGCTCCTCTTGAGCCCTGACATTTTGTCTTGCACGTGCAGGTTTATCTTCTTGGAAGACAACTCTTCTAATCTCCTCAACCCTCTTTGGTTTAGAATAATATTTGGATTCATTAAAGTGAACATCATTGCTGCGGACAACCTTTCTCGATTCGGGATCCCAAAGTCTGTACCCCATCTCACCAGAATTACCATAGCCTAGAAAGATGCACTTTCTACTCTTTGGCTCAAGTTTGTTCCTGAATTCCTTTGGAACGTGAGTATATGCCTCATAGCCAAAGACTCTGAGATGCTTGTATGAGGGCATTTTGCCTGACCATACCATCTCTGGCACTGAATCCTTCTGCAAAACCTTGCTAGGAGATCTATTTACAAGATGAACAGTTGTTGATACAGCTTCAGCCCAAAACCCATTTGGCAGCTGTGCATTAGACAACATACTTCTGACCTTCTCTTGTATGGTCCTATTCATCCTCTCAGCAACACCATTTTGAGGAGGATTGTAAGGAGCAGTAAGTTCACGTTTTATACCTTTTGACTCACAAAAGTCCTGAAAGGCTCCACCATTGTCAGTGCGTAAGCATTTAAGCTTCTTGCCACTCTGATTCTCCACAAGTGTCACAAACGTTTTGAAAACACTAAACGCTTCATCCTTTTGCTTGAGAAAGTAAACCCATACTTTCCTCGAGTAATCATCTATAAATGTCATAAAGTAAGAAGCTCCCCCTAGAGATAGGTTAGGCATAGGTCCACACAAATCACTATGAACAAGTGCCAACTGTGTATCTCTTCTACTGCTTCTATGCTTATGGGGATGCTGTGTTTTCTTACCATACAGACAATGTTCACAGAATTCAAAATCATTAAATGAAAAGCCAGGCAAATAACCAAAACGAGACAAGATTTCCATTCCCTTCTTGGACATGTGTCCTAACCGGCTATGCCACAAAGAAACGTTCGGCTGCTCGGTTACATTGATTACATTTTTAGAGACATTTGATACATAAATCATGTAAAGTCCTCCAGACTTTACTCCATGTGCTACTGTCATAGAACCCTTGGATATCTTCCACATGTTCTGTCCAAAAGTTGTGACGTAGCCAGCATCATCAAGTAAACATGTGTTGATCAAGCTCTTTGTAATTGCGGGAACATGTCTCACATTCTTCAGCGTGAAAGAAGAGCCATTCTGAAACTTCAATTGAACATCTCCAACACCTAAGATCTCACATGTCTGCCCATTGCCTAGCCGAACATGATCTTTAGTGGTCACATAAGAGGCAAACCACTCCTTGTTTGGAGACACATGAAGTGATGCCCCTGAGTCTATAATCCAGTCACTCAGTGCATTTCCATCAGATGCTGTAAGAAGAGCTGAGTCCATTTTATTCTTCAAGAAGTAGATGTCTCCTGACACTAGACTGTCATCCTCTGCAATAGTGTTTGTCACATTTATTTCTTGAATCTTCACTGAGGACTTGTTCTTCTCACCATGGTCTTCAACTTTCTCTTTGCCTTTTTCTGCTTTCCATTCTCTGCAGTCTCTTTTCATGTGACCCTTCTTGCCACAATGGTAGCATTCTATGTCACTCTTGCCTTTAGCACTGCGGGACTTGCTACGAGACTGATTCCTCTTTCCACCTTTGTACTTTTCTTTGGTCCTTCCCCTGACAACTAAGGCTGTTCCTTTGCCTTTGTCCATTGTCTTTCTATTGGTTTCTTCAGTAAGCAGACTTCCTTCTACACCTGCTATGTTCAAACCATCTGGAGGTGCAGAATTACTCAAAGCTGTGCGAAAAGTGTCCCAACTTTCCGGCAATGTGATCAACAGGAACATAGCTCTAACAGGTTCATCAAACTTGACACCTTGAGTTGACAACTGACTATAGATTGTGTTGAATTCATTCAGATGATTGGACATAGGTGCCCCTTCTTTCATCTTCAAGTCAACAAGCTTCTTAAGCCAGTATACCTGTGAAGCTGCACTCTGCTTCTCATAAAGATCACTCAGCTTTAACCATGCTTGATAAGCCGACATCTCGTTTGCTACATTGAAGTAAACGCTTTCTGCCAAAGTCAAAATAATGGTAGAAAGTGCCAATTCATCCATTTCGCTCCATTCATCTTCGTCCATATCTTCTGGTTTTATCCCCTTGAGCTTTGTAGGTTTTATCTGCTTCTTTTGTACCAACACGTGCCAAATCTGCTGCTTCCACAATGGGAAATTGGTTCCATCCAGCTTCTTGATATTGTAAAGAGCAGTGTCCTGTGATCCAGCCATAGCTACGCTTCACAGTAGTTTACTTTCCTGGGAAAAATTCGGCAGAGTTTCCCCTGTAAACTGACCTCTGAACCAATATCAACCTGTCAAATGAACCAAGAAAGCTCTGATACCAGTTGAAGGAGTACGAGCAAAAGTGCGACGCGAGAGAGAGTGCGAGAAGAAGAGCATGACGATATGGTGAACTCGCTCTATTGTAATGTGTAGAGCATAGTGAGTTCTTATTAGGTTTTTACAAAAGAATATGTGTACATACCTGGCGGTCCGCCCACTCACCTGGGCGACCACATTGGGCTTTATACCCCAACATATGGAACTCCGGGTCTGTGATGTCCTATATTAATCAAGATTTGGTCCCGCCTCACTTGGTAGAATATCTACCTTCTGGTATCACAGTTTCTTATGCAAATAATACCAGAGGCATAATTCAAAAGGTAGTTTCTTGTAAGATTGCTTTTGGAACATTTAAGTTTCTAATTACACTATATCTGCACCCCCATCCAAATACCAATCTTACCCTTGGCATAGATCTAGTCTCTGAGATAACACCTTTCTCAGTTTTACATGATCTCTCTATACAATTTCCTGTTCGAGATGTTGCTCACCAGGTAAGCACTAAATCTAGAGGTGCTCTTCTTTTAGGGGGGATGATTCCAACTCTCCCAAATCTACAAGATTTCAGCAATGGTTTCTATCGGAACGAAGTAAATACTCCACAGAATTAGAAGCAATCAGAGAATTGCTTACACTGCATACTAGTGACAACCCACTAGAATTCTAGGATAGAGAAGAGTACTGGGTGTCTCTTCCTGGAGACCCTCCTACTGCAGGACTGAAAGCAACCCAACCAAGCATGTCTTTAGAAGATACTAAACTCTACAATGAGGAGATTGGATAGCTGCTAAAAAATGGATTAATTTCTCCTAGTAACAATGCCTTTGCTTGCCAGGCTTTCTACGTCAATAATCACTCTGAGCAAAGCGAGGAAAAAAGCGACTTGTTATCAATTACAAGCCGATTAACAATTGGCTTGAGCCTCGCAAGTTTCCTCTACCACTTAAAGACGATCTTCTTTGAAGAATTAAGAGCTGTAAAGTTTTCTCTAAATTTGATCTCAAAAGTGGTTTTTGGCAATTCAAAATACATACAGCTGACAGGCACAAAACAAGTTTTATAGTACCCCAAGGAATGTTTGAATGGAATGTTCTGTCTATGGATATTGAACATGCTCCTTCTCTATGTCAAGAACGGATTGAAATAAATTTTGCAGATTGCAAGGAATTTCTACTACTGTATATTGACGATATTTTGGTATATTCCAAAGATGTCAATAGTCATATCAAAAATTTGCATCTGTTCTTAAAGAAATTGCAGAACAAAGGACTTGTTTTAAGCTTAAAGAAGATTGAGCTTTGTCAATCTCAGGTGGCTTTCCTTGGAGTAGAGATTTTCTCAGGCTGTATCAGAATGCAACCTCATGTCCTTGACAAGCTACAAAGTTTTCCTCAGGTTTTTACTGAAAAGAAGCAGCTCCAATCCTTTGTTGGTTGCTTACAATGGATAGCTCCCCAATATCCTCATTTAGCTAAAGATCTCTTCATCTTTAAGGAATTGGAACGCAGCACCCAATTCTTTTGGATTGACTAGATGACAAGGACGGTTCAACAAATAAAGAAGGTTTGCAGTCATTTACCACCTCTATAGATCCCATCCAATAAACCTTTGGTGGTATATTCAGACGCATCTGAAGAAGCCTGGGGTGGCATCCTCTGTGAAGAAATAGAAAATGGCCCTGTCATCTATCGATGGACATCTGGACGTTTCAAAGATCTAGAAGTCAAGTATCATTCTATTCATAGGGAACTGTTAGCAGGAGTCAATTCAGTATTGGCTTTCCACTTATTTTTTAAGGGGATCCCCTTTACCCCTCGTAGTGACCTTAAGCACTTTGGAAAATTTATAGAAGAAAAAAATGCTGGAAAGGTGGGTAATACCCACATTTTTCGATGGTCCTACAAACTCAGTCACCTCGTTATTTCCTACGAGTATGTGCCAGGTCATAAAAATAATATCGCCGATTTACTCTCGCGAATCAAAAAAGGGGAGGAATGATAACTTCAACTTTTGGCAATATCAATGTCCATTTCGGCAATATCAATGTCCACCTCAACAGTGTCCACCTCAACTTTCGGCACCTTTCGGCAATAACAATGTCCACCTCACCACCTAGGCATCCTTTCTTTTTACACCAGCTGGATCCCACTTACTTTCAGCTGTATTGCACCTACCCACTTTATGTAACACACTTATTGTGTCTCTAACACAGATGTATCCCACTACCAATAATATATGTACTATCTTTACATGTGTCAAGTGGTACCTATCCTCCCGAATGTATATAAGGAAGGGTTTCGTTCGTATAAGAGCGTCTTGAATAAGCCTTCTATCTGTAAAGTTTTGAGAAGCTCTGTTGTATTCACAATCTCTAGCCTTCATCTTGTAACCTTCATCTTCTATGCTATACTATATATAAATATATATATCTATCTATGCAAAATTGCTTGTAAACTCTAGTCATATGTATTGATCTAAAATTTATGTTGGATGTTCTGATAGTAAACATATTGAATACTCCCGTCCTCTTTACTTATCCATAAAACCAAAGTGCAAATAAAATAAAATTGATATACAGGGCTAGAGGTTGAGCAACTATTGCTATGTGATGATTAGAAGTTGCTAAGAAGCCTCTAATGCTTGTTTGTTACTACTATAAGATGCTGGGGTTGGCTTGGCCGTGCGTTGGTGCATATGTTCATGTCTCCTTTTGTTAAAAGAATTCTACACCCTATTGCATTTGTTATTATCTCTTTTGGCAACAGATTGGATTCAAACCAAAAAAGGGACTTGGTAGGAATGAAGTTTCTCAACTTGGCTTGCAAAGGAAAGGAAAGAAAAGGGCTCATTTTAATTGGCGGTATCATGTCTTATCAAGAAAAATATTTTTGTTGATAGCTCTAGACTCGAGGTTCTTTCTACTTTTAATTTGTGTGTGTGTGTGTGTGTGAGAGAGAGAGAGAGAGAGAGAGAGAGAGAGAGAGAGAGAGAGAGTGCTCATATGTATGCATCTCTGTGCGTGTGCTCATGCACACACACATACACTCTCACAATCTGACATGTACACATGTATACACACAATGTCATTAGCATGAGTGATCCCTATTTATTCAACCTTAGAACTTCAAAAGTATCACCCCAACCTCTGTTAGGGTAAGCCCACACTTGTGGCACCACAAGGGAAAGACTCCTAGACACCTAGGAAAGGATAGAAGATGACATGGTTCAATAAAAAGAAGGTGCAACCTCTCTAGCCAATGATTCCAAAGTACTAAGGCTATTTAAGAGGCTGTTCTCTAATGAATCCATTGCACTTTTGAGTTCTATGAGGTTTATCTATACTCTACCCCAATGCACTTACACTTGCTATAGCCTAATCCTAATCTTCATTTCTCTAACCCTAACCCTAACCTTAACACCATGGTTAAGCTAAGGCTCCATCCACCATAGCTTGATGCTACACCATTGCTGATTAGGGAAAACGCTCTCGCTTCTAATCCTCACATGTGGTAGTAGAGCCAATGGTTCACACCTAGGCTTGATTAACTCCGCCATTATAGCATTAACTAGTAGCATAATTCATTGCACATTCCACACATAGCAACAAACTAAGATTCAACAGGTTGGTGGTGATACCTTAAATTTAGCTATGATTCCACATGCCTTCAAAATATTAGTATATGTGGTGCATTTGGATAGAAGCCATTGCTTTGGATTTGCTAAGAACAACAAACCCCAGCCATGAACCATATCATGCAATCAATGCAATCCACACAGAACATTCAACATACAGTGTTTAAGAAAAGCATACTTTCAAATTAATATAGTGCAAGCCGAGATAGAAGGCTTGTTTAAAAACAATTGAGTCTTGTGTTTTGCATTTGATGGAAAAAACCAAGGAAGCAAAAGAACCCAAAGCTTCTTGGTGCTTCAATATTCATCAATTATGATCCTAATATAGAGTGAAGGATTTCCCATTGTCAAAACTACCCTACAGAGAGGGTCCTCAACTAGGAAGAGGAGATGTGGGGAGGAAGGATAGTTCATGCAAGGAATAAACTTTTGGAATCACAACAAAGCATTTGAAACTAGTCTAAACAAGCTAAGGTGAAGAAAAGTCCACCAACCAACAAGCACTCGCTCTAAAAAGTCCACCAAATAGTGACTAAAAGAATGAAGAAATAAATCTACCAATGTTCCTGAAGAACTACTTAGACATACTTAATCTATTAGATGTCCTTAAAATAATCCAACCAACTAGTTGGAAAAGCATCGATTAGTGCCACAGATCAGCTTGGATTGGGAGAAAAAGCTAGTTCCATAGATAGCTAGCATAACATCTTATTAGCACATTCTTTGATAATTATAAGATGTAACCTCCAAGGGGGTCTACTTCGAGAGATGTTCTATTGGGAAAGGTGCTCAACATATATTACCCCGCTTATACCTCGTCATGAATTAAGCCACTTCTTTTCTTTATAAAAACCAAAATTTATACTATCCACAAGTGAAAAGACCTTTAATATCATTGATTGTACCAAATTTACCACCATGACAAATTTGATGCTTCCGTCAAATACACTTGAAAGCTTTTGATCATTACCATTCTTGGCTTCATCATCATTGGCAATGATACTTCAAGTTGGTAATTGTCACTCATGCTTTTTCTTGTTCATGCTATATGCATGCAATCTTTGGCATGACTCTCTTGCACCTTAAAATATATACTATATATATATATATATATATATATATATATATATATATATATATATATATATATATATATATATATATATATATATATATATATATATATATATATATAAGCAAACTTGCTTGTAAACTCTAGTCATATGTATTGATCTAAAATTTATGTTGGATATTCTGATAGAAAACATATGGAATACTCCCGTCCTCTTTACTTTTCCATAAAACCAAAGTGGAATTAAAATAAAACTAATATACATGGCTAGAGGTTGAGCAACTATTGCTCTGTGATGATTAGAAGTTGCTAAGAAGCCTCTTATGATTGTTTGTTACTACTATAAGATGTTGGGTTTGGCTTGGTGGTGCGTTGGTGCATATGTTCATGTCTCCTTTTGTTAAAAGAATTCTACACCCTATTGCATTTGTTATTATCTCTTTTGGCAATAGATTGGATTCAATCCAAAAAAGGGACTTGGTAGGAATGAAGTTGCTCAACTTGGCTTGCAAAGGAAAGGAAAGAAAAGGGCTCTTTTTAATTGGCGGTATCATGTCCATTCAAGAAAAATATTTTTGTTGATAGCTCTAGACTTGGGGTTCTTTCTACTTTTAATTTGTGTGTGTGTGTGTGTGTGTGTGTGTGTGTGTGTGTGTGTGTGTGTGTGTGTGTGTGAGAGAGAGAGAGAGAGAGAGAGAGAGAGAGAGAGAGAGAGAGAGAGATGTAGAACACAAGAAGTGTGCTCACATGTATGCATCTATGTGCGTGTGCTCATGCACACAGACATACACTTTCAGAATCTGACATGTACACATGTATACACACAATGTCATTAGCATGAGTGATCCCTATTTATTCAACCTTAGAACTTCAAAAGTATCACCCCAACCCATGTTAGGGTAAGCCCACACTTGTGGCACCACATGGGAAAGAGTCCTAGACACCTAGGAAAGGATAGAAGATGACATGGTTCAATAGAAAGAAGGTGCAACCTCTCTAGCCAATGATTCCAAAGCACTAAGGCTAATTAAGAGGCTTTTCTCTAATGAATCCATTGCACTTTTGAGTTCTATGAGTTGTATCTATACTCTACCCCGATGCACTTACACTTGCTATAGCCTAACCCTAATCTCCATTTCTCTAACCCTAACCCTAACCCTAACACCATGGTTAAGCTAAGGCTCCATCCACCATAGCTTGATGCTACACCATTGCTGATTAGGGAACACGCTCTCGCTTCTAAACCTCACATGTGGTAGTAGAACCAATGGTTCACACCTAGACTCCATTAACTTCGCCATTAGAATATTAACTAGTAGCATAATTGATTGCACATTCCACACATAGCAACAACCTAAGATTCAACAGATCGGTGGTGATGTGAGTGCGTGGATGCGATGCGCTTGTGCAGAGAGTGCGAAGGGGAGAGAGGGGGAGAGAGAGCACCACACAAGATGTGGGTGGAGCTCCCAAATCTCACTGTGTGAGCACCATGTGAGACTGTGAGTGAGAGCTCCTTATTCTTTGGATGTATAACGAATAAGGAAATAAATGTGGGCAGTCGGACACTAGTCGACGAACACAGTGAAAGCACGCTGAGGCACACCGCCTTTACCTAACATTCTCCCACTAAAGGCTGTGTGTCGATAAGTGGCGAGAAGACTAGCCTACAGCTAGTATATACAAGAGGTGAGAGAATACGACTCTCAACCTATGCCCACTGGCTCACTCCAAACATGCTCTAGTGTAGATGCAACATGCATACCACTAGGGCTAGAGTTACAATGACACTCATGATGTAGGTATCGAGTGACGACCTGCATGGCTCCACAATGCACAATGCCAGTGTCAGTCATCGCACGACTGACAACTCCCACTGCAAATGCACCAACTGCATAAGCAAGATCAGGTCTCGAAACCAAAAGTTCAGACATGAGAGACTCGAAAGCCGACGAAACATGCACTATGTGTGCCAACCTATCCCTGTCAGCAACCTCAGTGCCATATGCATCCTCATCAGAAACCACTTGACTATGCATCACCATGTTAGCATCATCTAGCAAAGGCATTCCTGCAAATATGATTGCAAAAAAGCATACACACTTGCAATACACTCTTCCCTTAAGCTTGGGAATGTCCTTCAAGCTTCCATGAGCACAGATCTGGTGGTTGCTCACCGATCTCAAGCGTCCACCGAGAACAAGCTCACCATAGCCAAAAACTCACTTCTCTGTAGCACTCAATTTGTCACGAAGCCAAAGCTCTGATACCAATCGTGAGTGAGGGGATGCAGTGCGCGTGTGCAGAGAGAGGGAAGGGGAGAGAGGGGGAGAGAAAGCACGACACAAGATGTGGGCGGAGCTCCCAAATCTCATTGTGTGAGCACCATGTGAGGATGTGAGTGAGAGCTCCTTATTCTTTGTATGTATAAAGAATAAGGAAATAAATGTGGGGAGTCGAACACTTGCCGACGGACATGGGCGAAGCACGGTGAGGCACTCCGCCTTTACCTAGCAGGTGATACGTTAAATTTAGTTATGATTCCACATGTCTTCAAGATATGAATATCTGTGGTGCATTTGGAGAAAAGCTATTGCTTTGGATTTGTTAAAAACAACAAACCCTAGCCATGAAGCATATCATGCAATCCACAGAAAACATTGAACATACAGTGTTTAAGAAAAGCATACTTTCAAATTAATATAGTGCAAGCCCAGATAGAGGGCTTGTTTAAAAAAATTGAGTCCCTCGTTTTGCATTTGATGGAAAAAAACCAAGGAAGCAAAACAACCGAGAGCTTCTTGGTGCTCCAATATTCATCACTTATGATCTTAATATAGAGTGAAGGATTTCCCATTGTCAAAACTACCCTACAGAGAGGGTCCTCAACTAGGAAGAGGAGATGTGGGCAGGAAGGATAGTTCATGCAAGGAATAAACTTTTGGAATCACAACAAAGCATTTGAAACTAGTCTAAACAAGCTAAGGTGAAGAAAAGTCCACCAAACAACAAGCACTCACTCTAAAAAGTCCACCTAATAGTGACTAAAAGAATGAAGAAATAATTGTACCAATGTTCCTGAAAAACTACTCAGACATACTAAATCTATTAGATGTCCTGAAAATAATCCAATCAACTAGTTGGGAAAGCATCGATTAGTACCACAGATAAGCTTGGATTGGGAGAAAAAGCTAGTTCCATAGATAGCTAGCATAACATCTTATTAGCACATTCTTTAATAATTATAAGATGTAACCTCCCAGGGGGTCTGCTTTGAGAGATTTTCTATTGGGAAAGGTGCTCAACATATATTAGATAAACTCCTCCCCCCGCTTATACCTCGTCATGAATTAAGCCACTTCTTTTCTTTATAAAAACCAAAATTTCCACTATCCACAAGTGAAAAGACCTTTAATATCATTGATTGTACCAAATTTACCACCATGACAAATCTGATGCTTCCGTCAAATACACTCGAAAGCTTTTGATCATTACCATTCTTGGCTTCATCATCATTGGCAATGATACTTCAAGTTGGTAGTGGTCACTCATGCTTTTTCTTGTTGATGTTATATGCATGCAATCTTTGGCATGAGTCTCTTGCACCTCCAAATATATATATATGTGTGTGTGTGTGTGTGTATCTAACTAAGAAAACTTGCTTGTAAACTCTAGTCATATGTATTGATCTAAAATTTATGTTGGATATTCTGATAGAAAACATATTGAATACTCCCGTCCTCTTTACTTTTCCATAAAATCAAAGTGGAATTAAAATAAAATTTGATATACAGGGCTAGAGTTTGAGCAACTATTGCTCTTTGATGATTAGAAGTTGCTAAGAAGCCTCTCATGATTGTTTGTTACTACTATAAGATGCTGGGTTTGGCTTGGTGGTGCGTTGGTGCATATGTTCATGTCTCCTTTTGTTAAAAGAATTCTACACCCTATTGCATTTGTTATTATCTCTTTTGGCAACAGATTAGATTCAATCCAAAAAAGGGACTTGGTAGGAATGAAGTTGCTCAACCTGGCTTGCAAAGGAAAGGAAAGAAAAAGGCTCTTTTTAATTGGTGGTATCATGTCCATTCAAGAAAAATATTTTTGTTGATAGCTCTAGACTTGGGGTTCTTTCTACTTTTAATTTGTGTGTGTGTGTGTGTGTGTGTGTGTGTGTGTGTGTGTGAGAGAGAGAGAGAGAGAGAGAGAGAGAGAGAGAGAGAGAGAGAGAGAGAGAGAGAGAACACAAGAAGTGTGCTCACATGTATGCATCTGTGTGCGTGTTCTCATGCACACACACATACACTCTCAGAATCTGACATGTACACATGTATACACAATGTCATTAGCATGAGGGATCCCTATTTATTCAACCTTAGAACTTCAAAAGTATCACCCCAACCCCTGTTAGGGTAAGCATAGACTTGTGGCACCACATGGGAAAGACTCCTAGACACCTAGGAAAGGATAGAAGATGACATGGTTCAATAGAAAGAAGGTGCAACCTCTCTAGCCAATGATTCCAAAGCACTAAGGCTATTTAAGAGGTTGTTCTCTAATGAATCCATTGCAGTTTTGATTTCTATGAGTTGTATCTATACTCTATGCCAAAGTACTTACACTTGCTATAGCCTAACCGTAATCTCCATTTCTCTAACCCTAACCCTAACCCTAACCCTAACCCCATGGTTAAGCTAAGGCTCCATCCACCATAGTTTGATGCTACACCATTGCTGATTAGGGAACACGCTCTCGCTTCTAAACCTCACATGTGGTAGTAGAGCCAATGGTTCACACCTAGACTTGATTAACTTCGCCATTAGAATATTAACTAGTAGCGTAATTGATTGCACATTCCACACATAGCAACAACCTAAGATTCAACAGGTCGGTGGTGATGTGAGTGCGTGGATGCGGTGCGCGTGTGCAGAGAGTGCGAAGGGGAGAGAGGGGGAGAGAGAGCACGACACAAGATGTGGGTGGAGCTCCCAAATCTCACTGTGTGAGCACCATGTGAGAATGTGAGTGAGAGCTCCTTATTCTTTGGATGTATAAAGAATAAGGAAATAAATGTGGGCAGTCGGACACTGGTCGACGGACACGGAGAAAGCACGTTGAGGCACACCGCCTTTACCTAACATTCTCCCACTAAAGGCTGTGTGCCGATAAGTGGCGAGAAGACTAGCCTAGAGCTAGTATATACAAGAGGTGAGAGAATACGACTCTCAACCTATGCCCACTGGCTCACTCCAAACATGCTCTAGTGTAGATGCAACATGCATACCACTAGGGCTAGAGTTACAATGACACTCATGATGTAGGTATCGAGTGACGACCTGCATGGCTCCACAATGCACAATGCCAGTGTCAGTCATCGCACGACTGACAACTCCCACTGCAAATGCACCAACTGCATAAGCAAGATCACGTCTTGAAACCAAAAGGTCAGACATGAGAGACCCGAAAGCCGACGAAACATGCACTATGTGTGCCAACCTATCCCTGTCAGCAACCTCAGTGCCATATGCATCCTCATACGGAACCACTTGACTATGCATCACCATGTTAGCATCATCTAGCAAAGGCATTCCTGCAAATATGATTGCAAAAAAGCATACACTCTTCCCTTAAGCTTGGGAATGTCCTTCAAGCTTCCATGAGCACAGATCTGGTGGTTGCTCACCGATCTCAAGCTTCCACCGAGAACAAGCTTGAAGGACATTACCATAGCCAAAAGCTCACTTCTCTGTAGCACTCAATTTCTCCCGAAGCCAAAGCTCTGATACCAATCGTGAGTGAGGGGATGCAGTGCGCGTGTGCAGAGAGAGGGAAGGGGAGAGAGGGGAGAGAAAGGACGACACAAGATGTGGGTGGAGCTCCCAAATCTCATTGTGTGAGCACCATGTGAGAATGTGAGTGAGAGCTCCTTATTCTTTGTATGTAAATAGAATAAGGAAATAAATGTGGGCAGTCGGACACTTGCCGACGGACACGGGCGAAGCACGGTGAGGCACACCGCCTTTACCTAGCAGGTGATACGTTAAATTTAGTTATGATTCCACATGCCTTCAAGATGTGAATATCTGTGGTGCATTTGGAGAAAATCCATTGCTTTGGATTTGTTAAACACAACAAACCCTAGCCATGAAGCATATCATGAAATCAATGCAATCCACAGACAACATTCAACATACAGTGTTTAAGAAAAGCATACTTTCAAATTAATATAGTGCAAGCCCAGATAGAAGGCTTGTTCAAAAAAAATTGAGTCCCTCGTTTTGCATTTGATGGAAAAAAACCAAGGAAGCAAAACAACCGAGAGCTTCTTGGTGCTCCAATATTCATCACTTATGATCTTAATATAGAGTGAAGGATTTCCCATTGTCAAAACTACCCTACAGAGAGGGTCCTCAACTAGGAAGAGGAGATGTGGGGAGGAAGGATAGTTCATGCAAGGAATAAACTTTCGGAATCACAACAAAGCATTTGAAACTAGTCTAAACAAGCTAAGGTGAAGAAAAGTCCACCAAAGAACAAGCACTCTCTCTAAAAAGTCCACCAAATAGTGACTAAAAGAATGAAGAAATAAGTCTACCAATGTTCCTAAAGAACTACTTAGACATACTAAATCTCTTAGATGTCCTTAAAATAATCCAATCAACTAGTTGGGAAAGCATCGATTAGTACCACAGATAAGCTTGGATTGGGAGAAAAAGCTAGTTCCATAGATAGCTAGCATAACATCTTATTAGCACATTCTTTGATAATTATAAGATGTAACCTCCGAGGGGGTCTGCTTTGAGAGATGTTCTATTGGGAAAGGTGCTCAACATATATTAGATAATCTCCTCCCCTTGCTTATACCTCGTCATGAATTAAGCCACTTCTTTTCTTTATAAAAACCAAAATTTCCACTATCCACGAGTTAAAAGAACTTTAATATCATTGATTGTACCAAATTTACCACCATGACAAATCTGATGCTTCCGTCAAATACACTCGAAAGCTTTTGATCATTACCATTCTTGGCTTCATCATCATTGGCAATGATACTTCAAGTTGGTAGTGGTCACTCATGCTTTTTCTTGTTGATGTTATATGCATGCAATCTTTGGCATGAGTCTCTTGCACCTCAAAATATATACTATATATATATATATGTGTGTGTGTGTGTGTGTGTGTGTGTGTGTGTGTGTGTGTGTGTGTGTGTATCTAGCTAAGAAAACTTGCTTGTAAACTCTAGTCATATGTATTGATCTAAAATTTATGTTGGATATTCTGATAGAAAACATATTGAATACTCCCGTCCTCTTTACTTTTCATAAAAGCAAAGTGGAATTAAAATAAAATTGATATACAGGGCTAGAGGTTGATACTATTGCTCTGTGATGATTAGAAGTTGCTAAGAAGCCTCTCATGATTGTTTGTTACTACTATAAGATGTTGGGTTTGGCTTGGTGGTGCGTTGGTGCATATGTTCATGTCTCCTTTTGTTAAAAGAATTCTACACCCTATTGCATTTGTTATTATCTCTTTTGGCAACATATTAGATTCAATCCAAAAAAGGGACTTGGTAGGAATGAAGTTGCTCAACTTGGCTTGCAAAGGAAAGGAAAGAAAAAGGCTCTTTTTAATTGGCGGTCTCATGTCCATTCAAGAAAAATATTTTTGTTGATAGCTCTAGACTTGGGGTTCTTTCTACTTTTAATTTGTGTGTGTGTGTGTGTGTGTGTGTGTGTGTGTGTGTGTGTGTGTGTGTGTGTGAGAGGAGAGAGAGAGAGAGAGAGAGAGAGAGAACACAAGAATTGTGCTCACATGTATGCATCTGTGTGCGTGTTCTCATGCACACACACATACACTCTCAGAATCTGACATGTACACATGTATACACAATGTCATTAGCATGAGTGATCCCTATTTATTCAACCTTAGAACTTCAAAAGTATCACCCCAACCCCTGTTAGGGTAAGCATAGACTTGTGGCACCACATGGGAAAGACTCCTAGACACCTAGGAAAGGATAGAAGATGACATAGTTCAATAGAAAGAAGGTGCAACCTCTCTAGCCAATGATTCCAAAGCACTAAGGCTATTTATGAGGCTGTTCTCTAATGAAATTATTGCACTATTGAGTTCTATGAGTTGTATCTATACTCTATCCCAATGCACTTACACCTTCTATAGCCTAACCCTAATCTCCATTTCTCTAACCCTAACCCTAACCCGAACCCTAACACCATGGTTAAGCTAAGGCTCCATCCACCATAGTTTGATGCTACACCATTGCTGATTAGGGAACACGCTCTCGCTTCTAAATCTCACATGTGGTAGTAGAGCCAATGGTTCACACCTAGACTTGATTAACTTCGCCATTAGAATATTAACTAGTAGCGTAATTGATTGCACATTCCACACATAGCAACAACCTAAGATTCAACAGGTCGATGGTGATGTGAGTGCGTGGATGCGGTGCGCGTGTGCAGAGAGTGCAAAGGGGAGAGAGGGGGAGAGAGAGCACGACACAAGATGTGGGTGGAGCTCCCAAATCTCACTGTGTGAGCACCATGTGAGAATGTGAGTGAGAGCTCCTTATTCTTTGGATGTATAAAGAATAAGGAAATAAATGTGGACAGTCGGACACTGGTCGACGGACACGGAAAAAGAACGGTGAGGCACACCGCCTTTACCTAACATTCTCCCACTAAAGGCTGTGTGCCGATAAGTGGCAAGAAGACTAGCCTACAGCTAGTATATACAAGAGGTGAGAGAATACGACTCTCAACCTATGGCCACTGGCTCACTCCAAACATGCTCTAGTGTAGATGCAACATGCATACCACTAGGGCTAGAGTTACAATGACACTCATGATGTAGGTATCGAGTGATGACCTGCATGGCTCCACAATGCACAATGCCAGTGTCAGTCATCGCACGACTGACAACTCCCACTGCAAATGCACCAACTGCATAAGCAAGATCACGTCTCGAAACCAAAAGGTCAGACATGAGAGACCCGAAAGCCGACGAAACATGCACTATGTGTGCCAACCTATCCCTGTCAGCAACCTCAGTGCCATATGCATCCTCATCAGAAACCACTTGACTATGCATCACCATGTTAGCATCATCTAGCAAAGGCATTCCTGCAAATATGATTGCAAAAAAGCATACACACTTGCAATACACTCTTCCCTTAAGCTTGGGAATGTCCTTCAAGCTTCCATGAGCACAGATCTAGTGGTTGCTCACCGATCTCAAGCTTCCACCGAGAACAAGCTCACCATAGCCAAAAGCTCACTTCTTTGTAGCACTCAATTTGTCGCGAAGCCAAAGCTCTGATACCAATCGTGAGTGAGGGGATGCAGTGCGTGTGTGCAGAGAGAGGGAAGGGGAGAGAGGGGGAGAGAAAGCACGACACAAGATGTGGGTGGAGCTCCCAAATCTCATTGTGTGAGCACCATGTGAGAATGTGAGTGAGAGCTCCTTATTCTTTGTATGTAAATAGAATAAGGAAATAAATGTGGGCAGCCGGACACTTGCCGACGGACACGGGCGAAGCACGGTGAGGCACGCCGCCTTTACCTAGCAGGTGATACGTTAAATTTAGTTATGATTCCACATGCCTTCAATATATGAATATCTGTGGTGCATTTGGAGAAAATCCATTGCTTTGGATTTGTTAAACACAACAAACCCCAGCCATGAAGCATATCATAAAATCAATGTAATCCACAGACAACATTCAACATACAGTGTTTAAGAAAAGCATACTTTCAAATTAATATAGTGCAAGCCCAGATAGAAGGCTTGTTTAAAAAAAATTGAGTCCCTCGTTTTGCATTTGATGGAAAAAAACCAAGGAAGCAAAACAACCGAGAGCTTCTTGGTGCTCCAATATTCATCACTTATGATCTTAATATAGAGTGAAGGATTTCGCATTGTCAAAACTACCCTACAGAGAGGGTCCTCAACTAGGAAGAGGAGATGTGGGGAGGAAGGATAGTTCATGCAAGGAATACACTTTCGGAATCACAACAAAGCATTTGAAACTAGTCTAAACAAGCTAAGGTGAAGAAAAGTCCACCAAATAACAAGCACTCTCTCTAAAAAGTCCACCAAATAGTGACTAAAAGAATGAAGAAATAAGTCTACCAATGTTCCTGAAGAACTACTTAGACATACTAAACCTATTAGATGTCCTTAAAATAATCCAATCAACTAGTTGGGAAAGCATCGATTAGTACCACAGATAAGCTTGGATTGGGAGAAAAAGCTAGTTCCATAGATAGCTAGCATAACATCTTATTAGCACATTCTTTGATAATTATAAGATGTAACCTCCAAGGGGGTCTGCTTTGAGAGATGTTCTATTGGGAAAGGTGCTCAACATATATTAGATAATCTCCTCCCCTTGCTTATACCTCGTCATGAATTAAGCCACTTCTTTTCTTTATAAAAACCAAAATTTCCACTATCCACGAGTTAAAAGAACTTTAATATCATTGATTGTACCAAATTTACCACCATGACAAATCTGATGCTTCCGTCAAATACGCTCGAAAGCTTTTGATCATTACCATTCTTGGCTTCATCATCATTGGCAATGATACTTCAAGTTGGTAGTGGTCACTCATGCTTTTTCTTGTTGATGTTATATGCATGCAATCTTTGGCATGAGTCTCTTGCACCTCAAAATATATACTATATATATATATGTGTGTGTGTGTGTGTGTATCTAACTAAGAAAACTTGCTTGTAAACTCTAGTCATATGTATTGATCTAAAATTTATGTTGGATATTCTGATAGAAAACATATTGAATACTCCCGTCCTCTTTACTTTTCCATAAAACCAAAGTGGAATTAAAATAAAATTGATATACAGGGCTAGAGGCTGAGCAACTATTGCTCTGTGGTGATTAGAAGTTGTTAAGAAGCCTCTCATGATTGTTTGTTACTACTATAAGATGCTGGGTTTGGCTTGGTGGTGCGTTGGTGCATATGTTCATGTCTCCTTTTGTTAAAAGAATTCTACACCCTATTGCATTTTTTATTATCTCTTTTGGCAACATATTAGATTCAATCCAAAAAAGGGACTTGGTAGGAATGAAGTTGCTCAACTTGGCTTGCAAAGGAAAGGAAAGAAAAAGGCTCTTTTTAATTGGCGGTATCATGTCCATTCAAGAAAAATATTTTTGTTGATAGCTCTAGACTTGGGGTTCTTTCTACTTTTAATTTGTGTGTGTGTGTGTGTGTGTGTGTGTGTGTGAGAGAGAGAGAGAGAGAGAGAGAGAGAGGAGAGAGAGAGAGAGAGAACACAAGAAGTGTGCTCACATGTATGCATCTGTGTGCGTGTTCTCATGCACACACACACATACACTCTCAGAATCTGACATGTACACATGTATACACATGTCATTAGCATGAGTGATCCTTATTTATTCACCTTAGAAAACTTCAAAAGTATCACCCCAACCCCTTTAGGGTAAGCATAGACTTGTGGCACCACATGGGAAAGCTCCTAGACTCCTAGGAAAGATAGAAGATGACAATTCAATAGAAAGAAGGTGCATCCTCTCTAGCCAATGATTCCAAAGCACTAAGGCTATTTATGAGGCCGTTCTCTAATGAAATTATTGCACTATTGAGTTCTATGAGTTGTATCTATACTCTATCCTAATGCACTTACACCTTCTATAGCCTAACCCTAATCTCCATTTCTCTAACCCTGACCCTAACACCATTGTTAAGCTAAGGCTCCATCCACCATAGCTTGATGCTACACCATTGCTAATTAGGGAACACACTCTCGCTTCTAATCCTCACATGTGGTAGTAGAGCCAATGGTTCACACGTAGACTTGATTAACTCCGCCATTATAACATTAACTAGTAGCATAATTGATTGCATTTAATCTCTTGCATTCCTAATAAATCCACTCCCAAATCATCACTTGGGTTGTGAGAATGCTCCACTACCAATGATAATTTGGTGAGAGGGAGTTGATTTTCCATTGCTCAATGTTTTTTGGATTATCTCCACTAGCTTTTCACTTTCAATTAGCTCTTTTAAACTCACATTACCTTTGCATTGTGCATGTGTGGAAGAAGGCCTTGACAAGAGCTTTTCATAGAGCTCTGTTTGGTGGACACAACGGACTGACATGTAAAAGGCGGATGTACACCAAACCTTGTTGTACTCGCTCATTTTTTTTAAAGAAGCGGTGTAATTCTGCTAATATGGATTCCCAATTGTAATATATTTTGTCATGCCCTCTTAGCTTCTCTGAGTCTACACCCTTGTAAGTGGCCGAATGGCCGTGGGAAAGTCCCCTTAGCTCTTAAGTCAAAACCCTTAGCTTGGAGTAACACATTATCATTAGCTTGAAGAAGTATTGGACGTCGACTGTGAGAACTTCTTGCTGCTACAATTTGTAATCCGCTTGTCTCCTTGTTTGGTAATCAGAATTCAATTCCCTATAGCACATTGTGTTCCTTGTCTCTTGCTCTACAATCTTAGTGTAATCATTCTTGATTTTTCTGTGGTTCGTGACATCTTATCTGTGAGCTAAATCCACTGATTTGAAGTCTTAAATGGTTTCTTTTTTATGTTTTGACCTTGGATAAGCATTTCTATGCTTAAGGGGGCCCTTTCTGTGTAGTAGGTGTTGTAATACCTCTCCTTAAGTTTTGTTGCATTCCAAAGTCGTTTGCATGCCGAAAATGCGTGATGACATAGAGCGGTGAGATCAGACATAGACAATTTTTTCTGACTAGGAAGTGGTTGATTTGCTTTTGTTGTAGTATGAACAGCCCTCTGAGTTCACTTTGGTGAGATTGACACTCTCATTAGGTCTCTGTGTCCCATCGCGAGTCACTTCCTTGCATATTGACATTATGTTAGTACAAAAAACTATGTTGCAAACGTCCGTCGCGCCGATTCGCTAACATTGGCGCCGCTGCCGAGGAAGTCGATCCTCAGGTGGTGAGTGACTAAGTTGTACAAAAAATCCCTTCCAGAGCTTTTGACACCCATTCCGTTTACACATAGACAATAAAGCATCTAGACGTAGGTTTAGTGCTTAGTAGAGATTGGAGTCTCAGACTAGCCAGTGCTACTCCTTATGAGCAATAAAAGCTATGAGTGAAGTACAAGAGAGTATTTCGTTCTTTGATTTTCCCATGCTCAAAAAGGACTGTTTCACCACACACTTCGTTGTTGTTTCTGTATATTGTTAAATTCATTCATGTTTTGCATCTATTTCAATTTATAGGAGTAGGTTAAGTAACAATTTCCACCATCAATTTGGGCCAAAAGGATCAAGGAAAAAACTGTCCAAAACCTTATTTTGGTGCCGAAGACCATGACACAAAAAATTTGTAAAAGTGATGGTGAGAGCCTCAAAGCTGAACCAAAACCAACAAAACTTGCAAAAAGGGGATATACAATCTTGCTAGAGATAGACTGTGCATAATTTTTCCAGCTTGCATGTCCAACATGGATCACAATCCAAGTACCTTTCAGGCAAAGTGAGCAAAAGTTGTTTCCTTTGCTTAGAACGGACTTTCAGGCATCAGAACCTTGAGTTTGGCCAAAAATGGAGTGCTAAAAGATAATCTAAATCAAGAAATTGGGTTAAGCAAAGCAAAACCTTGAGAACTGAGAAAATTTGGGGAAACTGAACTTTTATTTGTCCAAATTCAAAAAGAGGTGGGAATTGGGATCAACTAGAAGCACGGAACCAACATGACAAAAAATCATGACCAGATGCTGCCTAGCATGGATTGTGATCCATGTTCCTACTGGACATTTGTAAGGGATATTGGACCAGTGCACTCCTGAGAACTAAGGGAACAACTTTTCCAAAAGGAGCCACAACAATAAAGTGAAAAAACCCGATCAAAATATCAAAATAGGAGTTGTTTACAAAAAATCGCAAACAGACACAAAATCTTGCTTTTGATTGAAAAAAGTGGGTCAAATCCAAAAAGATTTAGGGAAGAGCATCACCATACCTTCTGTCACAAACTCACCAAAGGTCATGCCAAAATCTTGCCAAGCATAGATCGCGATCCATGCACCTTTTTGGAATTTTGAGCTGATAATTGGCAGATAGAAAAGCGATACCATTTGAAGTACTTTCTCCCAAAGAACCTTATAAAAAAAGGTCAAAAGGTAGACCAAAATGGCATAAAACAGATCAAGGGGGAAAGCATTGAAACAGACCCTAAAATTGATTTTTGGTTGATCTAAAAAACTCCAAAACACTTAAAAATCATATAGCCAGCATTAGTAGACCAAGGACTAGCTGTGTGTCAAGTTTCGGTACATTCTGGCACTGAGGTACATGGATCGCGATCCATGTTCCTCTGAATAAGAATAAAAGCAAAATTTTACCACACAGAGAGGTAGTCCACATGAACATGGTGGCTTTTTCAAAATTGAAATTAGACCTGAATTGTTAATGTTGTGACCGAAATTGTGTACTATAGAAAAACCTTGCTAAATTTTGTCGATTGAAAGCTAGAACTAACAGGAACGGTTGTAACCTCACAGCTATTGACAGATTGCAGGTACTAGAGAATACTACCCAACAAGTAAGATCAAAACGGGGAATTCAGGCTAGCTAATGAGGTAACCCATTTTGGATTTTGCAATACCAATTCTTCATGAATTTGCGATCATGAAGATTGTGCCAGAATAGGAATCCCAACATCATAAACCAAGTGAGCAATCATTCAACTGAGGGTAGCGTGAATCAAATACCACTACATCCTTTAGAACCCTTGTAGAGGAAGGCTTTTATGACACCTCGTCAGAAAGATCATGCAGCCTAATGATTGAGGACTCCAACAATTTGAACCCTAAGGAAACAGCTTCCATGGAGGCGGGTCCTTCTTAACCTGCATCTGACGTAAAATTGTTGTACTTGAAGTTTCAATTTGAAAATGTGCTTTAAGGCCAAAATCTATAAGGATGCAATGGACCGCTACTATGTTAAGTTTGAAAATAAGCCAAGCGAGTTCAGAGACCTTGTAGATGTGGATTATGACGGGGATAGATATTTCAACAGAGAGGGAATGATGTACTTAGTGGTTCACAACACCCAAAATGGATAAGCAAAACGCGGTGCTCAAACACACCAATGAGATAGAGCGGCTTAATACAGACAACACTTATGTGAGGCTATATAAATTCAATAATGGAGAACAAACACTCTATTATAGATGTGATGAACCCTGCATCAAGGAACTGACTAACCACAAAAAACTATACGTTTTTACTTACACAGAGGGGAGAAGTATTCACGTGGTCATAATGGACAAGTATGACCGAAAAAATACTCTCCTATGGATCGTAAGGAGTTAGAACAATATACATATTTTGGGGGACCACTCCATCAATACCTTGTAAATCCAAAAGAAGTGAAAACCACGACTACTCATAGGAGACCAGAAACGGGGCACGTAAGTGCACTGACCCCATCACCCCTTCAATGCACCACACATGGCATGCGTAGCCTCCACATCCGAGCTATCGAACCACCCGCCTTCACGCCACAGCAAGAAAAGGCCTAGCTTAATGAAGCCCCTCACTTTCAAGCATACAGTCTATGTGTCCTGCATCCATTCAACTCGCATCTACGGTCCACGATTTGCACCTAAAATCCACGCACCCTACTATGGCCTTCTGCAGGCCAAAAAGTGGAGTCGCCCTTAAGCTGATACTTATTTTTCCCAAGTTCTACAAAGAAATAGTAGAGATGCCTTGTCTCTTACAATGGGCCCGATTATACACCAAGGTGAAAAGATCACATTGGCATTCTAAGATAAAACAAAACAAAAAAAGTAAAATAAAAACAGCAAAATAAAGAGATCCCATTACAAACTAAAAAGTAGATTTAATAAGCATAGATAATAATAAAATAATTTCTTAAGAAAAGGTAGGTTTAATAAGAATAAGAAAATAAAAAGACATTTTCATGTTAGAGGCCTTAAATGAAAAGATTCTTTTACAAATCAAAATATTGCAATATTTCATATCATGGGATCAAAATTCTATGAATGTACTTCTAACGCTTTTTTGTTTAAGGCTTTTTTAAGCAGTCCAAATAAACAAAGACAAAAAATTAAATGAAGGTACCAAATTACGATGATGGAAAGATCCATTTACAATTTAAAAAGGAAGATATAATGTTTAAATCAAATCTAATGACAATCCCATCATGCTTCTATTTTGAGAAAACATGAGAAATCACTCAAGTCTTAATCAATTCAATCATTACTCAGAGTAAGATGATGGCTTGCATCAAAATTCATCGTCAACATGAAAACTGGAGAAGAAATTATAGCATGCTTCTTTCTAGGGAACAAGAGAAAGCAGCTATTTCATATCAAACCAATCATTATATCAAATTGAGAAGATCACGTGCATCAAAAACTCATCATCATCTAAAAAGTTTCACCCCCATCACATAGTCATTTCCTTGGAAGGCCAAATATTTGAGTATGAAAAATATGGATTTCTCTCTCTTTGTCTCTTGCTCACAACTTGCACGAAAAATGCTCACAACTTGCACAAAAAGAACTTTTGCTCTTCCAAGGAAGGACTGTGGAGGGGTTAAATTTTAGGGAAAAAAACCAAAACACCCTTGTAATTTGTGGAAATTCCCAAAATATCCCTCAAATCTAAAAAAATTCCCAATATACTCTTACATAATTTTGGGATGTATTTACCCCAATTTTTTGCATAGTCTAATGTTTATGATAATGGAGATCTATCTTTTTGCATGTTAGACAAAATTATTCACCAATGAGCTTACAAACAAAGGCATTTGTGCTAAAAAATGATGAACAATTTCATCTGAAGAGTCCTCAATACAAATTAAAATCCTAGTTCTATCATCTTAGATTATGGAGAAACAATCTTCATATGAAGAGTTTCAAAAAGAAATTGTTTTAAGAGATGTTTGCAAGGTCAATTAGGGGTATTTTGGAAATTTGAGGGGTACATTGAGAATTTGGCCAAATATGAGGGGTACATTGAGAATTTTTCAAATTTGAGGGGTATTTTGAGAATTTCCACAAATTACATGGGTATTTTGGTAATTTTCCCTAAATTTTACCGAAGCGAAACATGATGAATAGTTTTTTATGTGAGTTGTGAAATGATGATTCACTCAAATTTTTTCTCTTATTTCTAGATGCACAATGAGATGTACTTTAAGATTTTGTTAAGCATTTAAAATGAAATTGTTATTTTGTCTATTCTGCTTATGATTAATAAATGATAAATTTGGTTTCATTCCATATCATGTACTATTTCATTTTTTGATTGAAAGTTTTGGAACATTAAGCTTATGATGTAAGATCATGTCTATGGATACACGTTCATTGTATGATGACTTAGGCTCTACCAGCTCAATTACTAGAGTTGTTTTTCATACTAAGCTCGCACATTGAGATACTAGTGATGCACACACTCATGCATTGATTGTGATCTCAATTAACCGTGTTACTAATCCATACATTGTTTAACAACAATAGTAAAATAAGTAATGGGATAGATTAGCTTCCTTATATGCAGGATGTATTGAGGCAAAAATTGCTTAATTATTCAAGCAATTAGAATCAAAGATTGCGCATGAGCCCTGTATGAGGAGGCTGATATTGATGTTTTTCTTTTGTAGTTTAAAGATCTTAAGGAGCAATTAATTTTTTATTTTGATGTTATTCTTGACAATTTCCTTGTGCAAACAAATCTTGATGCATTGCCAGATTGGTATTAGACTTTTGCCTCCACTTGGAGACTTATAACACAAAATAACCCTCAAACTCTCAAGTTTGATGGTCTTTTCTTTGCATTGCCAAAAGAGAGAGAAACCTTTTTTTGGGGTTGGGCCTTGTCTTTATATTGATACACCATATCCAATTTAAAAAAGCATGGCTAAGAAGTAAGTTAACCAAACCAAGCCTTACCAGCATACTATTCAACAAGACTTTTTGGATGTGTAGTAAAAGAACAATATTATTATTACTACTACTAAAAGCTATTGCTTCTTTAAGTTTGAGAAGTCTGGTAAGGAAGGCAAGGAGAAGCTAAAGTGCAATAATGATAAGGAAAGTAATCACCTAATCAAGCAATGCCCTAAGCTTAAGGCTAAGGAGGCTTGCAAGAAAGAGGAAAATGCCTTGATTGCATATGCTTCTTCAAATGCAAAGTTGGAAAATGTTGTGTAGGATGATGGGAGTATGAATATAAGCCCTACTAAGTCACATATAGGGCTTATGCATGTTTCAAATGACGTTATGGGACAACCAAGTACTAATGCGTATTTATAGGATGTAACTGATGAGGATAAGCTTGAAAATGATCAGGCTAGAGGTATGCCAAAATGGTTGGTGCAAACTTTAGGTGACCGTAAATCAAATGCACCTTTGTCCTAATAGTATTTGTTTAAGTTCTCATCATGTCTCTCATGCATATGATTGCTATGCTTTGATGGTCTCTAGTGTGTGATGAGAAACAACATCTTGCATTTGTGAAGTAGAAAGTTCAAAAAATTGGTTGGCTACAATGAAATCAAGTATAAATGTATCATCCTTTCATAGCATTGTGCATGGGTAACTCATAATGGTTGGAATGTACATATGTTGGGACATAAGTATGTAGCACAATCTAGTGCTTTTGTTAAAAAGGCCAAGAAAACAAGGTATGGAAGTTTAAAGTGGCTTTGCATGGTTTGAAGCAAGCTCCATATGCTTGTGTGAAAGGATATATGCTTATTTTGCTATGAATGGATTTCAAAATAGTCAAATTGAGAGCACTTTGTCTACCAAGTGTCTCAATGAAGAACTTTCAATAATTTCTTTGTATGTTCATTACATTTTCTCAATAAATCAAATGAGGAAGATATTGCTAGTCTTAAGGCTGATTTGTATGCCTCATTTAAAATAAAAATTTGGGGCTAGACCATTATTTGGGCATAGAGGTTCAGCAATGTGATCGAGGTAAAATATAGCGAGCTATTGTTGCATAGATTAACTTTGAGGACTTCGCTACTCCTCCTATGGAGACAAGGTTGAGTCTTCATGATGATCAAGATTACTTTGCTATCACCCTTTTTAGCATACTATTGGTTTCCTCATTTACATTGTTGGGAAAACTAGAGCAGGGGGCACCCACAACAATGTCTCTCAATAGCATTCAAGACACAAATTCAACACCACAAGCTGTATCAAAAGAACTCCCACAACATGACAACCCAGAGGTAAGTGATCCCTTGGGAATTTACAAGCACACGCCCACCCAAAAGACCACCATGGAAACTAAGAAGCATATACCCTGGCATGGAATTACAACAGACTCCAACCAATGCACTTGAGGAAAATAGATTCCCCCTTCACCAAATGGTTCTTCAAAATCACAATTCTGAAGTGTATACACACCACAAAACAATCGAGCTTCCACAACTTACCCTACACCAAACTGCCTGCGGGCTACCATATCATGTACCCACGAGAAAAAAACTGTATCTCCCAAAACACAACTCCAAAAGGGATGCTTTCAAGCCTCAAAAATTCTTTGCATTTTTTGAAACAAAACTTTTCAAGACCTTAAATTTCAATTCTATGCACCGATACGTGCAAAATCGGCACAAATAGCCAGATGCCCTAGCACAACCACACGTATGCAAGGCTAGTCGAGGGCAAAAAACCTACAGGAGAAAGCATGAGGGGGGCATGAGGCATGCACAACGAACAAAAACCTACAAAATCTTGATATTTTGCTGAACTTTTTTTTGTTTTTACATGAGCATTTGTTATATACAAGTGACACTTCAAAAAACTCGCAGTCAAGGCAACCCGTCAAATGGTGCTACAATGGCGAGTTGCACTACATGTACATGTGCTTGCTAAAGCAAGCTAATAAAACCACAAAAAGAAATCTTGCACACCCTTTTGACACATGGTCATGTCCAGATGTACAAATTTACAAAAAATGGGGTGTTCAAAAATGCGTGCAACATAGTTTGCCACACCCTAGCGTGCTATTAATGATCAGTAGTAGAAAAGAAAACCCTATGCTTCTATGTCTCTCTCTCTCTCTCTCTCTCTCTCTCTCTCTCTCTCTGAATGCAAATGAGCTTATGTTGCCCCATTTGGCTATATATTCCTAATCTACCAGGACTGTCCCATTCATACTTACCTCCATTGATCATATCTTGCTAATCATATCATCCGCATTTCGAACCATTCTTCATTCTAATATCCAATCGACAAATGGCCTTCAATTCTGCAGTTTTGATCCTTTACTCAAAATCCGTCGTGTGCTGAATCTTTCCATATTTGCCATGTTCGAAGCCCTTGCTTTGAAGTTTCGGCATTTGCTTTTAAAAGTCAATTCCGAGTTTCATGGCTCAATTTATTAATTTTTGTTGATTATTTGTCGTTTTTAGCTTTTTAGTAAAGGAAAATTAGTTATACTTATTATTAGTTGGTATACATTTTGCCAAAATTAGTGTAGTCTCTCGTATATACATATTCTTAACCTGGCATTTAGATGGTGTCAATATGGCTAATGGTTATGTCTGCTAAGAGTTAAAAAGGTTTGAAAAACTGTTAAAGGAAAAGAAAAGAAAAAGAAATGATGCTAATATATACAAAATGATCATCTTGCTGCACTTTTCCCCCTTCCTAGAGTGAGTCGCCCTAGACGAACATGTGTTAGAGTGCATGAGAACAAAGTATGTGTCTATGCATAGCCGTATATTGGGGCTCTATGATGCGAATCGAGGATATGCATGTGGTAACAAAATGATGTGCAAGATATGGGTTTTGAACAATAAGTTCAATGGTTTTTGATGGTGAGGTTATGCTGAAGCTGCATGGTTTGAACAGAAGTAATTGTAGAAGACACACCCTTTGTTTGACAGTGGCCTCTAGAAGTTGTGACCCTGCCTTGTCTTGTGATTGAGGGCTCTGTTTTGGTCGCCACTGAAATTGCTTGCATGTGGTCTTCATTGTCAAGGCATCCGGTGAGCTAGTCTGTTTTGGTTTCCATACCCACTTGACTTCGTTTGGTTATCGATGTTGAGATTGGATTGGCCTAGGTTGCTTGATAAAAGCCTTGGGCAGTTTGGCAAGGTCGGGTTTCAGGTGATGCATCGTGGGTGGGCTTGCATTGCCATGTTGTTTGGGTATCCATAATTTCTTCGGATTGGTTTACATAATGGGCTTTTTAACCCAGATTTTCCTGACCATCATTGGAGAACATCACTGGATTGGATCAGGTGTTGATTGGAGAGGTTCCCATACATAGTTTGTTTGTACAAAGGGTGTGGCGAAAGATTGGTCATCTTGCCTGAACTGCAAAGTATTATCATGCCAGTTTGGTGTGGCATGATAAGTGCGATCCACGGTACTCCCAAAATAACTGCATCGTTAAGATCCTCATCTTCAACCACATGAAACTGATGAGGATAAATTGTTCCATCAACAGTTATTGGTAAATTTACATGTCTCAGACTGTCCATTGTGCCTTTGTTTGCCACTTTGAACCCCATAGTATTTGGCATTAAAGGTTCCTTTGTTAATTTCCTAAAAGTGGAGTTGACAACATTTGCTCTTGCCCCAGTGTCCACTAATGCATGCTCAGTGGTGCCATCGTCAAGCTACAGTATAATGCACAAATCCATGCCACCTAACCATGTAGCCTCCATTTGTATGGATACTATTGGAGGGGAGTTGATGCAATTGTTATGTTGAGCCTTTCTCTGAAGGTTTGCCTGTTCCTTCCACTTTAATATTCTGATTTTGGCTTCTTGCTGTGCCTGTTCCCGAAATGTCATGGGCTCGACTTCTGCGATAAGTTGCAATGTATTATTTGGAGTTCTTTTGGTGTCATCGGAAGAAGATATTTATTTAATCTGTAGCCACTCATCCAATTAGGCATATCCTCTCCTGCCAATGTTGCAAGCTTGATGGCACCACTTTGTGATATATCATGTATTACAAAAGGCCCCATCCCTCGCTTTTTGAGTTTTTTGGAGTGTTGTTTGAGGGTATACACCAAAACGTAATCCCCTTGTTGGAACTCCTTGCTAATCACATGTTGATCATGGAAAGCTTTCATTTATCTTTTCTGAGCATATATCCCGGCTACCGCTCTCAATCTGGTTTCATCCAATTTCTCCAGAGTGTCTAGTCTCTCCGACAGCTCGTGTCCCGTCCATCCTAATTGTGTTGCTACTCGTAGTGTTTTAATTAAGAATTCCATGGATAGAATTGCATTAATACCAAACATAAGGTTAAAAGGAGTGGTCTCGATGGAAGTTTTTAAAAGCTACTCTGTAAGCCCATAATGCAGTGTGTAGCTTTTAATCCCAATCATTTCTTGAGTCACTGACTATTTTGGTGAGCACTGTACATAAGATTTTACTGGTGCTCTCGGCTTGTCCGTTAGCTTGTGGGTGATAGGGTGTTGATTTGCAATGGATCACCATGAATTCGTCAAGTAAGCTTTGAATGACGTTGTTCAGAAAGTGTGTTCCCCTATCGCTCACTATTTCAATTGATAGACCATATCTGGTAAAGATATGTTTGAAAAGGAACTCAGCCGTAGTCCGTGCATTGTTTTTCTATGTTGCCTTTGCTTCCGCCCATTTAGTCATGTAATTTGTTGCTACTATGTTATATTATGCGTGTGACCTATATGCAAGAGGTATCATGGGGCAAATAAAGTCAATGCCCCATTTGGCAAAAGTGTGTACTCCCATCATTGGTCTTAATGGCATTTCATCTCTCCGTAGGAGTGGTTTTGTGTGTTGACATTCATCACATCATTTGACATAGGCCTCTGCATCCCTAAATAGGGTTGTTGGCCACCATACGCCTGAGTGAAGTACTAGCTTTGCCATTTTATCAGCAGAGAAATGTCCCCCTGGCTGGCCCGAGTGTGTTTGTTTTAGGATACATAAATTTTTGCTTTTTGTAGCACACAACCGTAGCTGTTCGTCCTTTCCTCGCCTATACAGTTGGTTTTTGGCAATTAGCATATTATTTTTTGCTTCTTCTGCTATAGTTCTCATTCGTGCGTTACCCCATCTCTCTGGGAAGGTCTTGTTTTTTAAGTATTCAGTTATGTGAGTACTCCATTTGGGTGCTTGTACTACTCAAAATAGGGTGGCATGTTCCAATGGAGGTTGCTTTGTACAGATATCACATGATTTTACATAAGTATGGACGTTGTTTTCCATTTGTTGCCAGTAGACTCCTAGTCTCTTTAGTCTTTGGTAGGTTTGCGTTTCTCCATTGTGAAACCCCGTATGTTGTATATGAGCCTGCTTGAGGCAGTATTCGTATTCTTCTGGTTATACACATAGTTTTAAAATCCCATCCTTACCGTGCTTGTACAATTGTCGTGCTAAAAGCTGGAGATATCTTGTTTGATATATTATTGATGGTTGTCTTTCCACCTGTTAATGATCCGATTGTGAGTAGAGGGATGATCTCTTCACTCCACCTCGGAACCATTTCAATGTTAAACAGGTATGAATCTGGAAGATCATCATCGATACCTTCGAGTGCTTCCCCATGGAACAATCTCGAAAGATGACCTGCTCGCGCGCGCGCGTGCGCGTGTGTGTGTGTGTATGTGTGTAGTCTCCTTTTTTATGACTATTGTGAAGTCAAACTCAAGCAATAGTATAAACCAGTGAACAATCGTTCCAGTGTTGCAAGGTTTGTTTACCATATATAACAGTGCTTGGTGATCTATGAAGAAAACAAACTTGTTTGCAAGCAGGTAGTGTGTAAATTTTTTGACAGCATATATCATTCCTAGACCTTCTCTTTCCATAGTGGTATAATTTTTCTCCGTGTTTTTCAACTGCCTACTAGAGTAGCAAATGGAAAAATTCGTTTTCTTCTCTCCGGGCTGAGCTAATATGCATCCTATGGCATATGCTAATGCATAATGAACGTGAAAGATCTTGCTCCAGTCAGGGGCTTGCAAAATTGGAGCATAAATTAATTATTGCTTCAATTTGTGAAAAGCCTGCTCGCATTCTTCGGTCCATTCAACATTAGCAATGAGGACATACAACGGCTTAGCTATTACACCATACATGTATATGAAGCACCTGTAATACCCACAATGTCCCATAAATGCCTGCACTTCTTTCATTTTCATTGGTCTCGGTAGTGCCGCAATTATTTGTATCTTTTCTTGATCAGTGAAAATCCTCTTTTTGGACACAATGTGGCCCAAAAATTTACCTTGTCTTACCATGAAGACACATTTTTCAGGGTTTAAGCAAATATGATAAATTCTGCACTTTTCGAAGGCTTTCCCTAGATGTGTTATGTAATCTCTTCTCAGGTGAGAATGAACACAAAGATCATCCATATATATCTCTAAAAATTGTCTGATATATTCCTTGAATGCATGACTCATTAGTCTTTGAAAAGTGGCAGGTGCATTGGTCAGGCTCAAAGGCATATTACCCTGTATGCAAATATGCCCCACTCTGTTGCAAAAGTTGTCTTATGTTAATCTTCTGCTTTGATCGTTAACTGGTTGTAACCTAAGAACCCATCTAGAAAACTATAGTCCTCCTTTCCCACAACTCTCTCAATATCATGATCTATTATTGGTAGGGGATAGTTGTCCTTGATGGTGGCAGCATTGACATGTTTGAGGTTTACATAGAAACGAAATTTGCCATTCTTTTTAGGTACTACCACAACCGGGGACACCCAATCGGTGTGTTCAATCTCGTAGATAAACTCCACATCCTTCAGTTTGTCTATCTCTTCCTTAATTTTCTTGGCAAAAGTCTCATTGAATGTATAAGGACGTTGTCTGTGTGGTCTGGCATCACTTTTAAGGGGCATCATGTGCCGACACTGGATCTATCCCCTTTAGTTCTTTGTATGACCAAGCAAACACATCTTTATACCATCTGAGTGTATCTATCAAAAGCCTCTCTTCTTCTTCGGTGAGGTCCGTGGCAATGTATGCCGGTTTAGGTTCCTCGTTTAGTTTTGCTAAATTTATGCATTTGGCTTTTTCAGGCCAAACGGATGAAGTTCCAAGCTCTTTTGGGTCTCGTTTGGGTTTCTGCACCACAATTTTTCTATCTTGAATAGTGTACTTCTTGTAGTGGGAAGGTGCATCAAATTTATCATCGTTTGATTTCTCATCAGTTTCCAATTCTGTTGTCCAAACTTCCTTCAAAGCTCGTTTCGATTCATTGTACTTGTTTTTGCGCTCGGTTCTGGACAACTTCGTTGCTTTTGCGAAAATGCTCTTCGTTAATGGTTTTTGTTTGTTCTTCTTTTTCATTTTTGTTTTGTTTGAGTCACGTTTCATGTACCTCTTCAATATCACATCTTTAAGGCAATCGATTGCTTCAACCAACCTTTAGTACTAGGTTTTGTCGGTTAATAGAGATACTGAGTATTGTTTTGTCTTGTTTCGTTTATTTGTGCGTTTATTCCGATTTCTACGCTGTCTTTTAGGATTTTGGTTCGGAAAATCATAGTAGATCACTCGATCTTTACGTTTGATGTTTTGATTTGAGCTACTAGAAAGCTCGTTGTTTGTGTTGTCCTCTAACAGCTTATCCGTGGAGTCCTAGAATGCTTCTTCATCCGTTTGGTCAAGGTCCCTTACTGAGATCTCATCCACTATGCGTCGACAATCTACAACCCCTTCCGTGTCAGGGACTTCCAATTCTGATTTTCGATTTAGGCTGACACTCATCATCTGGAATGGAATGATATAATATACTTCCTCATCATAGAATTTGGTCAGGCTCACCTCATTCACACATACATCAAGAGTGGCCAGTATCTGCTGCCATACAAAAGGTTCAAACATCTCTTTTGGAAAGGCTCTGGTACATATGCCTCGTCTTGTGTTGACCTATCATAAATGCAATCCTCTTTTTTTAAACTACCACCTTCAAAAGCTTCACATGTCCAATTGTGAGCTTTGTTTTGTAGCCAAGCCGATATTTATCCTTCTTGGTCAGTTGTGGAGTTTAGTTCCTCTCCTGGGTTCATTCCACATCTCTATAGCTATGGTCCATGACACTGATCTTCGTAGTGACATCCTTGTTTCTTAGGTAGATGTAGTCATGACCCCAATCTTGTACCATTTTGAGCTGACGCATAAACGGTATGCCCAATATGAGATCGAAATTGCTGCTCTCATCAAAATTCATAATGACAAACGTATGTTCATATGCAATTCCCCAAGAGGTTACTATGATTTGCTCCAAAATGCCAATAGGCCTCTCTAGATACCCATCTACTAATTGAAGTTTCAATTTAGTTTTTCGGAGAGCAGGTTTTCTCCTTTTTTCTACATTGCTTTGGTGGCTATGGCTATTCCGGCTCCAATATCATTGCTATCGACTTCACGTCTTTGTACTCCACGGACAGGGTAGTATTTCCTTCTTCTCCTTCACAATAATCTCCTACCTTGTTCACTGGCACTTGCTCATGTTTAACTTGTATAGAGATTTGGGTATTCGATGTTTTTGGAGAAGCATTTGGTGGAGAATTACCAATTTTTTTCCCACCTCTGTCCAAAGATGAGGTCTTATATACGGTAACTCAGATAGAGTTAACACACAATGCATAGGGGATGACATCAGGTCATGAAGAGTTTTGGTATCCATCATCGTAGGATTAGCCTTCCATTGAGATGGTACTTTCTTTACCTCTGATCTGGTTTCATGGTTGACAATAAATGAAGGTAAAGTCTTCAATGATTGAGGTTTGCTATCTTCTGATATCTCCATACCTATATCACCATACAATGATCGAATATCATTTAGGTAGAGCTCATGTTTGAGGTAGATCTCCGTGATAGGGGCTGACTGAAGCGTTGCACTTTCATCTTTTCTGTTTCTGATATGCTCCCACAAATCCTGTGCCATTGTTCTTCCACCTTAGGAATTGGCAGAGGTGCTTGCAAATACATTCCATTTATCGCATTGGCTACTATCCTCGTATCCAATGGCGTTTCCTTTACAGAATCTGTTTGGTTTCCATCTCCGATTCCACGTTCCTTTAATGTTGGAATTAGGGTTGCAGAGAAACGCACACAGCTCGGAGAAGACGAAGGAAGCTCAAGGCACACAATAGAGAGTGTGTTACTTAGTATGCAATATAAATATTGATAGCCCTAGAGTGATGGGCGTATATACAATGCTCGGGGAAAAAAACCTCCTAAAGAGGGGAAAAATGCCCCGACAGTCCTAGTGTGTTCACACACATCACTACCTTATGTATATGGTAACAAATCCCCCCCAGAGTGATACGGTGAACGAGAGCTGGCACATGAGTAAAGGGAAGTGCCATGCCCTGAGGACATGATCAGTCCACAAAGGGGAGTAAGCCCAAAGCTTTGCGGAAAGCTTCAAGCTTCTCACGAGAGCTTGCCTTTGTGAAAAGATCTGCAAGGTTGTCCTGTGTTGGCACATAAGCCAAGCTGATCTCCCCTGTCAAGAGCCTCTCCCTCACATAGTGGTAATGCACCTCAATGTGCTTTGTGCGAGCATGAAAACTGGGTTCCTCGCAACTGCCAATGCGCTCTGTCTGTCAGTGTGGATAGTGTTGGCAGTGTCGTGTCCAACACCCAAATCAACCATAAGGCGTCTGATCCATACACACTCAACCGTAGCTGTGAAGACTGCCCTGTACTGAGTCTCACAACTCGAAGTGGCCACAGTAGGTTGCTTCTTGCTCAACCATGATATACATGAACGCCAAGCATGAAACAAAAACCACTTGTGGACACTGGCGTGTCAAAACAACCAGCCCAATCTGAGTCCAAAAGAGCTTGTAAGTCTGGCAGCAATGATCCCCCCTTGGGATAAAACAATCCAAGATGTAAACTACCACTAAGGTAGCGGAAAATCCTCTTGATAGCTTGCCAATGCTTAGACCCTGGGCTATGCATAAATCTGCTGACCTGTGAGTGCAAACTGAATATCTGGCCTCGTGTTGAAGACATAAATGAGGCAACCAATAGCAGTTTGGTAAAGAGTGACATCAGCAGGATTGCCGACATCATGTAGACTCAACTTCAAGCCTCTTTCCATGGGAGTGGCAATAGGTTTGCAATCCTCAAGTCCAAACTTACATAGCAATGTCTCTATGTCACTTTTCTGACACAAGGCAATACCACCATCACACTGCTTAAACTGTATACCCAAGTAATGATGCAACAGCCCCAAATCTTTCATCTTGAAAGTAGCATTCAAATCAGCCTTAAATTCAACAATATGTCTCTCATTTGGTCCAATGATCAGCAAATCATCGACATAAAGAACCACAATGAGAAGTACATCACCCTCACGCTTTACATACAATGTGCTTTCTGTTGGACTGTTACGAAAGCCTCGTTTAACCAAATGAGTGTCAGCTTTCTCATACCAAGCAAGAGATTGCTTCAAACCATACAAAGCCTTCTTACATCTGCACACTTTGTCCTCTTGTCCTTTTATGACAAAACCGCGAGGCTGCGTTACATAAACTTCCTCAAATATGTCACCATTCAAGAAAGCAGTAACAATGTCTGATTGATGTACATCCCAACCAAAATGAGCTGCCAATGCACATAGAAAACGTACAGTAGTCATACGACAAGTGGGAGCAAAAGTCTCTTCATAATCAATGCCTTTTTGCTGTGCATAACCTTTGCAACAAGTCGAGCCTTATGGCGATCGATCTCACCATCCGGCTTGCGTTTCAGCTTGTAAACCCACTTCGTACCAATGGCCTTTTTGCCTGGAGGAAAATCACATAAAGTCCATGTGTCATTTTCTATAAGTGCATCATATTCTGATTGCATGGCAGCCATCCAATTTTCTGAATTCTGTGCTTCATCAAAAGACAGAGGCTCCTCAACATCATGTAAGCTAAACACAGCCAAAGCATAACAATCTGATGCATAAGATGCATGGCGAGAGCCTGAACGAGTACGACTAGACAAAGGTGCATCCAATTTACTGTCACGCAAAGTGTGCACCAGCCACTTTGGCATACCTCTAGCCTCCTCATTTTCATCCCTTTCCTCATCAAGTACATCATGTACATCTGCATCAGTAATAGGCTGATCTGTAACATTTTCAAAAACCCCCATAGGCATACGTTTGCCTCATTGGAAATTACATTCGTATTTCCACCACTGAAAAGAGGCAACAAAGTGTCATAAATGTCCTATGAGCTTACATTACTGTCTCTAGTACATGACAACAAGGGCTGAACAGAATCTTTCACAAACACTACATCCCTACATGACAGCAAGGTCTGAACAGAATCCTCCACAAACGCTACATCCCGCGAAACCAGAATACACTTTGTTTGCGGATGGTATAACCTGTAACCTTTGCTTTCAGCACTATAACCAACAAAAATACATTTGACAGCCTTATCATCCAATTTTTTGCACTGTGTTTGTGGCACCAAAGCATATGCGAAACAGCCAAAAACATGCATGTGCTCAATAGAAGGCTTTCGATTATGCCATGCTTCATATGGAGTAATAGACTGCAAAGCTTTCGTAGGACATTTGTTAAGTACATAAGTGGCACACATGATGGCCTCAAGCCAAAAAGAATGCGGCAAAGCTTGACTTTTGACCATACATCGTGCCATTTCCGTCAGTGACCTGTTTTTCCTCTCAACAACACCATTTTGCTGAGGTGTATAAGGCACTGTCTATTGGTGTTTTATCTCACGACTAGCCAGAAATGCATTAAATTCATGAGACATATACTCTCCCCCTCGATCGTAACGGAGGGTGTCCATAGTACATTTCTAGACATTTTCAGCCATAGCCAGAAATTGTTTGAAGCACATAAAAACTTCGGACTTCGCTTTAAGCGAAAATACCCATGCATGCCTGGAGTAATCATCAATGAAAGTCACGAAGTAAAGGTAAATGCCCAAGGACGGAGTTTGCATGGGCCCACAAACATCACTATGCACAAGCTGCAACTGGCATATGGCCCGAACTGAACCATCCTTTGGAAACTTAGAACGTTGCATCTTACCCAAAATACATCCTTCACAAACATGTTTGACAGGTGCTTCAAGAGGCGGCAAAGAAGCAACCATATCAGATTTCTGTAAACACAGCAAACTGGAAAAATTCAGATGATCAAAACGTGCATGCCAAAGTTTTGCATCTGAAATAGCCCTTGAATCTGCAACAACATTTGCAAAATTTAGTCCACACTTGTCATACAAAATGAGCTTATACAGCCCACGGCCCAAAAGGCTAGATGCAACAATTTCATCACCAAAACTGAGATCATGAACTGTACATTTGTCATCCATAAATTTGACTACAAGTCCAAGTCTAGCAAGTGTGGATACAGACAATAGATTCTTCTTGATCCCAGGTACATAAAGTGCATCAACAAGTGTGAAGGAACTACCATTTGCAGCAGTAAGAATAATCTTTCCAACTCCTTGAATCGGATAAGAGGCATTGTTGGCACAAGTGACTGAATTCTCATGAGGGACAAACTCGAGAGAAATAAACAATTCACGATGCGAGGTAATGTGCTTTGTAGCACCACTATCGAAATACCACACATGTGAATCTGTAGCAACCGACAAGCATGCGTCATGGACAACAGGATTGTAAGTGCACTTCGTGCTAAAAGCCCATTCTGCATCAACATCAGCAACACAATATCCTTTCACAGAAGACTCAACAATGGCTGCATTTGTAGTGGAACCAGCATTTGCAGTGGAACCACCCTCTTTCTTCTTAGCCTCTTTGGCCTTCAACTTAGGACATGACTTGATCAAGTGATCATTAGCTTTACAATAATGGCAACGCATCTTCTTTTTGCCCTTATCACCAGAATTTCTAGACGAATTGCTGCCAGCAAAAGCATTAGGAACATAAGTTTTTCCACTCGCAGTAGAACCATAAGAAGTGGCCGCATTGCTGTTATTACCCTTTCTTTGAGAAGCAATAAAAGCCTGTTTAATTGCACGCTGCCTAGTTCTATTTTTTCTAGAAAGTGACTCTTGCAACAACAATGTGCATAATGCATCAAACTTGACAACTTCAAGATTTCCTTGGGTCATCAGTCTCCAAGTACTAGCAAAAGTCTGGTAGGAATCTCGTAAGGCATCAAGAACAGTCTACACAAGGGAACTATCTGAAATGACTTCACCTGCAGAAATAAGTTGCTCATTGATATCCTTAACACTAGCAAGGAAAGTGTCCATGTCATCTTCCTCATGCATAATCTTCAACTCCAGCTCTTTACACAGCAAAGCAATTTTAGCCTCGTTGCAGCTTGCATAAAGACCTGCTAGAATATCCCAAGCCTGTTTTGTAAATTTTGCTGAACGAATGTGAGGAACAATAGTGCGCTTCACAGACAACGCAATCAATGCATGAGCCTGCGCATCCTTTACATCCCAACGAGCTTGTTCTGTCGTAGGCAAAACAACTCTAATAGCAGCAATCCTTGCAGCAAGACCTGCAACATCCTCAACATCGCCTACATCCTCAAGACTAGGACGTACATCAATGCCCTCCACAATGTTCCATACGCCCTTTGACACAAGAACATGTTGCATCATATAAGCCCACATAGGATAGTTGTCCCCATCCAACCTGTCCTTAGCAGCAAACATCTTGAACACATTTGTGTTGTTGTCAGCCATGGTAAATGCTGCACCTGATGTGAAAACTGCCCGAAAATAGGAGAAACGGAGCGGGAACAACACGTGCTATATAGCACAAACCGTAGAAGACCATGAGGCACCTGTTATGTAGAAAATGGCACTAACACATATTCTGCACAAAATGACAAAATAGCCTGTGCAGTATTTCCTGTAGTGGAAACGGAGGCCGAAATGAGCCCAAAATTTTTGTCGACCTGCGAACGCTAGCCAAAGATCACTAAAATCAGAGAAAGTGAGCAGGCATGTGCTGGAGCAGCTGGCGACTAAGCTCAGGAGGATGCAACCTGCTCTGATACCAATTGTTTGAATAGGGTTGCAGAGAAACACGCACAGCTTGGAGAAGACGAAGGAAGCTCAAGGCACACAATAGGGAGTGTGTTACTTAGTATGCAATGGAAAGATTGATAGCCCTAGAATGATGGGCGTATATACAATGCTCGGGGGAAAAAACCTCCTAAAGAGGGAAAAAATGCCCCGGCGGTCCTAGTGTGTTCACACACATCACTACCACATGTATATGGTAATATTTAACTCTTGAATTTTTTCGTGGATTAACACCTTAGTTTTTGGAGCGGTTCAAACTGGTGGTTCCATAAGCACTTGAGCGGCTTGGATGAGCTCCTTGCAGATCTTTAACCTCTCTTTTTCATACACTGGGTGAGGGTACGTTAGCCACCTATCCTCCTGGGTTTGGTCAGGCTTTAACCTAGCATCGTAAGCTTTTAAGATCATGTCCAAGGGTTCAAAGACCTTGTCCACCAAAACATAGCCTCTCGATGGTATTGTTGATGGCTTTGCTACATTGTCTTTTCCCTTAAGGTCTCTTTCCATCCTTAATCGTTTCTCTGTTTTTGCAGTAATTTGGTTTTCAAAGCCGTTTTTTCTTTCTCTCTTTTGGCTTTTATCTTGTCTCGTTTTGCCTTCCAGGATTTCTTAGGATTCTAATAGACAAATTTTCTATCTCTGTTTGGCTGGCTGGGGCGTTCCTTGCAGCCTCACGTGCTTGGGCTCTCTTTACCGCATTTATCGGAATAGTTGGTTTTGGTTTTTATCCACTTGAGCTTGGCACAATTCCGATTTTGTTCGTGGTTGCTTTCCCTTTGTTATCATGGTTTTTTGGACAAAGTGAAATGAGATGGTCATTTGTACACCCCTCACAGAACCCAAAAAGTTTGATTTGTTCTCCTTTGTGTGGACAAATCCTTGCCCAATGATCACCACCGCATTCATAGCATGGTCCTACAGGTGGTGGGAGAAGCTTGTGGAGCCCCCATTGGTTGTCCTGTTCTAAGAGGATATCCCCTAGGTTTGTAGTTCTGGTTTGCCATCAACATAAGCATTTTTTCATCGACCACGTAATGGTTTTTTGTTGGTTGTGCTATGTATGAGGGCTTTGGCATCTCTTCGGGAACCATCTATGGAATTTGTCCCTCCGAAGCATATGCATGCCCTTCAAACCCCCTCTCATAGGTATTTTCTAAATCTTCTCGGTATGAAGCTACCTGGACCATACTTTGATCCTGTCATAAAATCTAATATCTAACCAACCCAAATGATTTTCTCATATTAAATTGATCACTTAATGTGGGAGAATAAATGGGAACAAGTGTTAAGATAAAGATATGTGCTTATAGATCTATCTCAACACGGGGCCAATAGTAAAGGGGCCCAAATGGGAGATGGTCTATCAAGAGCAAGGCTAACCAATGGAGCATAAGACCTTAGGGTTAGCTTCATTGAAGACCTTCAATAATGTGTGTAAAAGTCCTTTGACCTTAGGTAAGCTAGGGCTGAGCTTGAGGTGGGAACCTGACCCAAGCTCAAGGTGCTTGTCGTGCTTGTCCTGCTTGAGGTGCTTGTCATGCTTGAGGTGCTTGTCATGCTTGAGGTGCTTGATTAAGATGCTTGAGGTGCTTGACTTGGTGCATGATTAAGGTGCTTGAGGTGCCTTGAGAAGCTTGCCTGAGATGCTTGTGGGAACACCCCCTACTTCAAGTGCTTAGTCATGCTTGATGACTAAGGGGCTTGCTCATCCAAAGTCAAAAATATCCCTACAAGGAGGGGGGCAAGACTACGAGGGGGGGGGGGGGGGGGATGAGAGAGAATACACACACACGCACACAAGGGAAGCCCCAGCTTGAAGAGGCAGCAAGGACACTTGTCAAGTTCCTCCCCATGTTGCCCTTATGGTGTGCCTCAAGCCTATTGGTTGGCCACCCAAGGGGTCCAATGATAATTTAGGATATTTAATTAATTGATTTTGCATTTATCAAGTCCTCTCTCTCAAAGGGGAAAGGGGGACACTTGTCCCAAAGCTACCCATGTTACTTGTAATGGCTCTTGCTTGTGATTGGCTAGGCCTGGAGGGGTCCAATGAGCTTCAAGCATGAGCTACAAGGGGGGGTCGACCCAAGCAAGCTAGGGGGGTGCTTAGGGGGTATACTCACCCACACACACTCACAAACACTCTCATTGTGTACAATGCAAAGTGCAAGAACTCCCTCTCCTTCTCCAAGCAAGTACATGTTGAGAGCCTACACCAACACTCTTGGCTATGGAGTGCAAATCCATCCAAGATCCATGCTTCAATGCTTGAGCTTGCCATCTATTTCTTCTTCATTACTATGCTATTATGTATGCTAGCACAAGAGTTATGATAAGGGAGGAACTAGCTCTTTCTCGAATGAAATGTTTCTTCTTCCTCTTTGTTAAGGCGGTTACGTCGCTAGCGGAAGCTAAATAGCGAGAACTCAACCAACAACAGAATTTGTAAGACGAGGACGGAGCTTGACCCGCAAGCGCATGGAAACAACTAGGTGGGTGTCAAATCACCTACTCGACCTTCTAATGACAATCACTACTAAGGAAATCAAATCTAAGTTCTAAAATACGCAAGTGACTGAAATCCGTACTACGAACGAATGCTATACGAAACAGGATCTAGAATCATTGAATCGATCTCAAACTCAAGGGGAAGTCTATACACTAGGTAAGAACAACACCCTAAAGACTTGAACTGCAAAATCAACCTATAACCACTCCGTGCGGTAAACGCGTATGAAGACAGGCCGAAATATATAGGTGACCGAAACTTGACCCCGATGGTACTAATGTGTAGCTCTACTCGTTGTGGTTCTATAGATATGCTGCACGCTCAATTCCGACACACGAGTTGGAAGAAAACTCACACCGAAGCTCGTAAGAACTTACCACACATAGAAGCCGATAGCGCGCACTCTTGGTATCTGTGCGTAGCTCTCGCCGTTGCTAACACAATGGCGGTGTTGCTTCTCCAATGGTAGCTCCGTAGCTTGCGTAGCAAGTAGATAAGACTCTCTCTCTCTCTCTCTCTCTCTCTCTCTCTCTCTCTCTCTCTCTCTCTCTCTCAGACACAGTCACGGCGCTCAAAAACTCACTTTGATTAATAATCTGAATTCCTAGGTTACAAAAACTTTGGCTTATATACCTCAGCCTTGGAGGTGAGAACATCTCTAACTAATTACATCAGCAAGTGAAATTACTTCGGGATTACAAGCTGGAAACTCAATTGAGTCCGGTTACTTAATGAATGGTTGAAATCAAAACTAATGTCGGAAAGACATTTATTACAATCAATGGTTACAAAATGATGAGTGTGAGCAAAAATGTGGGTGTGATCCTCTGCTGGCTCAACACTCCCCCCCCTCCGCGTGCATGTCGTCCCTGATATGACTTTTATGCTTGGTCAATAAAGTCCTGTCGTCTTGAGCATCTGCAAATGTGATTCGTATCGTAGGTTTTCGATGGTCAAGGTTGGGCCGAATATTTTGCTTTCGTGGGTGAAAAAGCCGGTGTAGAAAGCTTCTTCGAATGTTTGCATGTGGAAGCTAGGCAAAAACATAATCCTTTGGTATAGGAGGTGTAACACTTTTGGAGAAGGCTGCAATGAAAGATCGTACATCATATCAGACACCGTGTCGGCCGTCGATAGTAGACTCGAGGTCGTGGATTTATCTGGCGCGAACACTTCAATGCAAGCTAAGAGAGTCCTGCAGATTTTCTTGAGCATCTGACATGAAAGGTCAGGAGAGCCAGTAAAGAGCTTGATGGTGCCCGTTAGGGTTTTCACCATGTAGGCTTTACCTATTCTCTCTCCTGCCTTTGGTCCTGGCATCCTGGGATAATTAAGCCAATTTAGCTTCTTTTCTGCAATCCTGCCATGCTCTTTCCAGTTTCTGACTCTTGGCACCGGGCAGAAGGTTGCATCCTCCCGGATCTCCTTTGGTGCCTCCACCAAGTAGACGAGGTAGGCTGGGTATTTGTTTAGCCAACCTTTCCTCCATCTAGGTTGTGAATCGACTATCTTCTTTGATTGTTCCTCCTTTGTGATGTCGCCTTCGTAAAGAGCGACATACTGCTCCCCTTCTAGTCTCTTTTTCGTCTTTAGCACTTCAAATTTCATCAAAGGGAAAGGTAGGCTGGGTTGCATCCACTGTTCATGGAGCACTTTTGTGTCTAGTCCCTGAAGTCTAATGGAGATTAGGAGTCTCCTCTCCCATTCCATTTCCGCCTTGGCACTCTCCTCTGCTGACTTTTCTATTTGGTCATGGAGCCTTTGTTCTTCTTCTTCAGAGATTCTTGAAGTCGAGGCCACCTCTTGAGCTGGGGCTGGATCTTCAATTGTGGTTGCCTCTCCAGTTTCTGGTAGCTCTATGGCTGCTCCACCTGATTCTTCTTGTGGTGTCTCTGTCTCTCTCCTTTGTTGCTCTTGTAGATCTTGGAGCTGTTTGCGGAGGGCCTGATTCTCTGTCCGTAGTGTTTGATTTTCTAATGTGAGCCTCTCCTCTGCGGCCAATTATCCCTCCGCAATGTGCAACCTTTGCACTTGCTCTAATCTTAGCTCTCTTTGTAAGCTTCGGACCTGGTCTTCCAAAACTGGTACGATAGCTCCCTCTTGTTTGGTTCCTGCTCTGCTAGCTCTAGGGGTAGACCTGAGTCTAGTGATTGTTCTTTCTTGGAGCTCGACTCTTTCCCTTAGCTGAATGAGCTCATCCTTAGCCACCTCCAACTCATCCTCTATCCGCTCCCTTGCTTCCTGTGCACTTGTTACTTCTCTTGAAGCCTCGGCTAGTTGGAGTATCAAGCCGTCTCTCTCGTTTTCCGTGTCATAGAGTGATGCTTTATGACTTTCAGATTCAGTCATAGCATTCTCTAAATTTCTCTGCAACTCCGCTTCCCTTTGTTTGGCTGTCTCAATCTCTACTTCCTTTGCCTTGGACCTTTCTTTTATCTTGCTGAGCAGTTCATGCACCATGTGCATGTCTTTTTCATCATCATCTGTCAACTCTAAAGCTCTTTCCGCCACCACCTCCACTGGCTTTGGCTCTTCTAGTATTTTCGGTTCGTCCAGTTTCTCTTCACTTTCTTTTTTACTCTGTCTTTTTCTCCGTCCCTCTCTGTTCATCTTGTTTTTGTAGGGTGATCCCATAAACTGCCTCAAGGGCCTCTTCTTCGGTGTATCCTATCTCTACCAGATCCTCATAATCATTTCTCTTTTGCTGAACTGGATCTATCTTCTTTTCTTTGGTCTCGGCTTCTGGCTTTTCCAAAACATCTGTGTCCACCTCTACTGTGGTCTCTTCCACAATTTTTTTTCGTCTTCTTCGGGCTTGGTACATCAGTCATAGAGGGATGTTTGTCCTCAGCTTCCTTGGCTTTCCCTTTGTCGGCTTGCCCATCTTTCGCTTGAGGCTTAGTAGACCCATCTACTTTCCTTTTTCCCTTGTCATCTTTTTTCAGCTCAGCTTTTAATTGTTGTACCTCCTCTTCAGTGTATGGCTCGACAGGTTGCTGCTCCAAAATAGCCCCTGACTCCTCATAAGCTTTAATATATTGATCGTATTGATCAATATGTGGCCTGGCCGAGCTAGTTCTGACTTTAGTGGGGTCTGGCACCCACTTTTCTTCAAAGTCACCCTTTAGAGCTCTTTCCACTCTCAACTGCTCCACTAATCTTTCCATTCTTGCCGCTTTCTGACTTTTGGTTTGCTTGGGAGCAACCTTCTTCTTTACTTTCTTCTTAAGTGGCTCGTCCACATCCTCTTCAGGTTCTGAAACTACTTCTAGTTTCCGGCGTGCTCTTGTGGATGCCCTCTTGGATACTTCGGACTGTTCTTCCTCCTCGTCGGCTTCTCTAAGCCACTCATTCTGGGAGGGAGCCTTTGGCCACTAATCTCTAGCTCCAATAGCTTCATAAGCTATTCTTGTCAGAACTTCCGCTCCTCCTATGTATTTTGGCTTCTCGTTGCGCATGGCAATTACTTGCTCGTGGATGTGTTGAGCGTAATTCACCTCTTTTGGCATATTGCTCTTTAATGCCCATGTGATGGTGGTCGCAATGGCTGGGGTGGTATCGTATACTTTTGCGGTCTTTTACTGCAAACATGAAGAAATTGGTTGTACAGTCGGCAAAGGGTTGCCGCTCTTGGGTCCTTCATATCTCCATAGATCGTATTCTGTTTCTTGGGCCCATAGACCTCTATGGCCTCCCTTCTTTCCCTGACCGAGCTCCCTTTGTTGTGCAGCTTCAATGCGTCTGCAATTAGCTGTGGAGTGATCTGTACTTCTACCTTCTCTCCATCCATGGCTGTCAATGTGGCTTTTCCATCCTTCTGAATGGATGTTGCCAACTCGTACACTCTTCTTGTATCCACACCTGATGGTCTCGAGGTGAAGAAACTGTGCAAGTCTGCCCTTTCCAGGTACCTGCTGATGTCTTCTGACCTGCTATAATCTACCAATTCCTGTGGGATCATCGGTACATCCACTGCTTGCCCTTGAGGATCTCTGAAAGTCCCCTGGTAGATCTTTATTCCCTCTTTCTCCAATACTACTTCCTCCACCCAAGTTTTGGTTGGCTTGAGGGTTTCTGCTGGAATGTCAAATGGTTCCGCTTCTGCAATAGCATCTTTGATTGTCGGTCTTTTTCTCTTCGTTGCCGATGACTTGGTGGAATCCATGGATCCTGTAACTCCAATTTCAGAAGTTAGCGTCTTTTTAGTACTTAAAGCCGAAATGAAGCTTTTAACTATCCAAATGACTTGAAAATTGAAACATGAGCTATTCAGGGCCTAAGGATGCAAGGTAGGTGAAAAAATATGCAAAGTGGGCTCAAAATCATGCTGGAGACATCATACGCGTATGATGTCTTTTGTGTCAAAATGACTTCATATTGGTTGTGCTTGTAGCTGATAGTGTATACATGATTATCATATGCTTGGATTTGAGTTTGGATCCCATTTGGTCAAGTTTTGGCCAATTTAGTCCATTTCCGGCTCTTGGCAAAATTTTGAAAGGGAATTGGATTTTATGATCCAAATTGGATAAAACTTGGTGGTTCACTTTCAAATGGCATGTAGATCACTTCTGTTTGGTGGTTGAAGCCCTGAGGTGCCAAAATCACATAGTGAGACATCATACGCGTATGATGTCTTTTAGTGTATTTTTGGACCAAATTTCTCTATAAGCTTGGATTTGGCTTTAGATAGGCTTATTCAGTGGATTTATGAAGTTTGGATAGATTTTGGGCTAAAAATGGCTCTGGAGACATCATACGCGTATGATGTCTTTTTCATCAATTTTGCATGGGATTGGTTTTGTGGACTCCCCATGTACTAGTGAAGGACTGTTCCTACTCAAATCTTGGTTTGGACTTGAGTATGTTGGATTTGGGCCAAAAATAGGCTTTAAGTGAAGGATTTTCCCTCAATTGGGCTAATTGGGTGATCCTCTTGACCAAATGGTTCCAAATTTCATATGTAGCATGTATTAGATATATATAATGGATGTATGATGACAAATGAGCAGTTTTGGCTCTGTAAGTGCAAATAGACATCATACGCGTATGATGTCTTTTGTGTCAAAATGGTGCTTTTTGGTTCCAGATAGCTTGTAGATGTGTTTAACAACAATCCTACAAAGTTTCAATGAGTTTGGAGTTATTTTGACAAAATTAGGACCAAAAATCAATTTTATGGCCTACTTTGCGTTTTTTTTGTTTTCCTTGGGTTTTCTAACTCCAATTCTCATGATACTTGGTTCATAGGATGTGATTAACATGTGGAATGAGGCTATGCACTCAAATGTTGAAATGGATGTGAAATTCATGTTGTGAGACATCATACGCGTATGATGTCTTTTCTTGAAATGTTGGTCTTTTTGTGCAAAGAATGCTTTGTGCTAGTGCCCTAAGCCCTGCTAACTAGTTTTCAACTTAAAAAGTCATCAGTTTAGCTAAAAAGCCCCCTTATAGGCATTTTAGTCTCCGAAGTCGTCTTTTTGCCTTGGAGTTGAATTTCTTCAACTTTTCTTCTCGAGAGTTGCATTTCCAGCTCATTGGATATGTTGTGAAGCTATCTATTTGGTTGAACTTGACTTTGGCTCCCCGTTCTCCATCTTTCTCCCTTTGGTTTCCCGAAAGCGTCTTTTCCACCATCGGTAAGTGAATCAGCTTTCTTTTGGGTTTTGCTTGCAAACATAAGTCATCGATAGTTACTTGAAGCTGCTTGTGAAGTTTCATTTCATTCGGTCGTCAATTTCAGCCGTTATGCCAAAATGACGCATTGTGTGTCCGCAGCCAAATCGGTTGTTCCGACCTACTTTTTGTGATTCAAACTTGGAGATATTCTATGGTTGCATTGTCCTTGATGTGGTTGAACTTCCTGTGAAGTTTCGTGTTGTTTCGACAACTTTTTCCTGTTTGCCTCTTGCAGGCTCTGTTGACCTAGGGTTTTTCCAGTCGTTCTTTCTCGAGCTTTGAGTGTTAGAAACCCATCTTCTATACTAGGGTAACCCACCTATAAGTTCTTGCAAGGTTTGGTTAGGCGGTTGTGCCACTACCTAGCATTCTACCCCATTCCCCATCTGCTCTTGTTTCTTGGTTTTGGTCAGTTTTCGCGACAAAAGTTAATGATAAGCATCAAAAACTTATGGCAACGAGTCTACCTCTCATGTCTGGTGTCCTCTGAGCTCTCGTGGAAGTCGTAGAAGGTCGTAGAAGATCTGTGCTCCTGTGGCTCTCTGCTCTTCTCCAAGAAGGTAATAGTGTGAATGAGCTTGAAAGTGATGTGAAAAATACTTGACTTCGGAATTCCCGGTTCACTTGCCACCAAATTTTTCATGTGCTCCTATCTCGTTGTGAGATGCGCTTTAGGATCTGAAATTTCCCAAATCGGACTCCGTTTGAACTGTTTTCTTAGAATTCCGTCCACTTACCAAAATTCTGCCGTTTCGGACTTTCCGCAACTTTTTCAGAATTGTACCCAATTTTTACCATGGGTTTCCCTTGTCATTAGGACCATCACCGTCTATTCTTTTCTTTTTTTCGATCTCATTTCACCTGCTTTTTTTTTTTATTTTTCTTTTACTTTTATTAAGAAAATCATAAAAAATAAAGGAAAATAGCAAATTGAAGCCAAAAAATTCCAAACATACACAATAAATAGCTGGTAACCCTGTGTATATGAATATACACTTATTTGTGATTTTTGGACTTGAATTATCACTTTTTAACTCCAAAAACACTCTTATTTAGTGATATTTACACGTCTAGAGACCCAAATTCATCATTTGATCTCTTCTTGTTGCAATCAAGGTATATAAGGGCATAAATATTATCAATATCCGCAATCAAACATAAAAATTGCAAAATCATGTAAGACACTGCCCTTGTAATATAATTTTTGTTTTTCTTTGTTTTTGTCGCTTGTAGCTGCTTTGTAGCTCCTGTATACCTGTATACCTCCCCCCCTCCTAGTCTGAGTCCTCCTGGACGACTATGAAGTGTCTGTGGGCGAAGCATTGTAGTTGTTTTGGTCATAAGTTCCCAATGCAATTGTAGAGTGATGATACAACAGTCTTTCCAATAAAGCTGCTGTTTGTTTGATTGAAGGATTGGTGGTCGGGTTTTGGGTTGGTTTTGGCACTTCGGTAGTAGAATCAGTAGATGGATTCTTCTTTACCTTGTTGTTCTTTTTCACAATCCAAATCTGCTTCCGCTTCGCTTGTGCTTGCCACAAACTCTTTGCGACCCAAACCTGCTTTGTTCTTTGTGTTGATTTCCTCGCCTTGAAATACCTAGGAGTTTTCGTGGATTGTAATGAAGGGAGTTCCTGTTTACAAATCCTTGGGATCCAAATTTGCTTGCTATAGCTTTGTGCCCTCATGAGCTTTTTTGGAATCCAAATCTGTTTCACTGTCCTTGATTGTCTAGAATCACTCTGTTGTCTGGTATTGAAGACTCTGTTTTCCACCTTTGTGTTCTCTGACACAACCTTTTTTGGTCTCCATACCAACTTTGACTCAGTTTTTTCCCAAGGTTGAGCTGTTATATTATTGCTTGTCTTTCTTATCCAATGTTGAGAATTCCTCGTCGAAGAGTAATCCGGTTGTATAGAAACTTTTGGTTGCCATTGCTTCTTCTTTTTCTCTGGTTGTTGTTTACCTTTGTTCTTGGATTCTTCCTTTGGAGTTGGCTCTGCTCCTTTGGTGAACTGAACTGATAGACTTTCACCTTCGTATTTGATAAGCACTGATTTAGAACTCCAGTCAATCATTGCATTGTATTGCTTCTGCCATGGTTGTCCTAGCAATAATGGATGTTGTGTAGCTTGGTCTTCAACCACGTAAAACATATGAGGATACACATACTGGTTAATCTGTATATGTAAAACTGTGAATCCGACAGTTTTGATTGAATTCTCAAAGTAACTCTTTAACTCTTGCTTGGCAGTTTGTAATTTAGTGTCATTTGTCAATTGTCTATACAAACTGAGTGAAAGTAGGTTAGTTTGAGCTCCTGAATCCAATAGTGCTCTGGCTTTGATTTGGTTGGTTCCTACTTTGCATTCAATGATGGGTTCTTCTTTGTCATTATCCATTTCTGTTATACTGACTGCGTTTATTAGTATTGCTCCTTCATTGCGCTGTTTCTGACGCAGTAGTCTTCTTTTCTCCATTCTTTCCTTCGCCTCGGCTTGCGTTTCCTCCACAATCTTTTTCTTTTTCTAGACACGCAGCTTTTCTTGATGTATTTTGAGAAGAATGTCTTGGGTTAGCGGCAAAAGATACTTTTTCACTCTCTATCCACTAATCCAATTGGGCATTTCTTCTCCGTCTAATGTAGCAAGCTTGACGGCTCCACTTGGTGATAGACCTTTAATCACCAGAGGTCCCATCCCTCGCTTTTTAAGCTTCTTAGCATGCTGTTTCAGAGTGTAAACTAGGACATAGTCCCCAACCTTAAACTCTTTAGTCCGCACATGCTTATCAAAAAATTCCTTTTGTTGCCTTTTTTGAGCGTAGATAGAAGCTACTGCTTTTAGGCGAAGCTCGTTTAGCTTTTCCAGGTCATCTATTCTATCAGTTTCTTTTTCGAGTATAGTTCTCAGCATGAAGTACGGAACCACGTCGTACCCGTCCTTGTCGCAAAATTTCGTTGTGGGACCATCCGGAATTGCACAAACATCTAGGGTTGCTAGAATGTGTGTCCATTCTAATGGTTCAAGCGTGTCCTCTGGAAAGGGTTCTCCTATATAAGTTTCGTCTTCGATAGCCCTTTCTAAAACATATTCTTCTCGCCTCACACTTCCACATTTCGAGGCTCCACACATCCATAACTCCTTGGGCTTACCTAACCAAGCTGGAAATTCGGATCCAAAAAGTAGCTGAATCAAACTCCTCTACCGGTGTTCGGTTCACATCTTTGTAGCTATGGTCTCTCAGGTTCACACGTGTAGTGGTTTCCATATTTCTCAGGTATATGTGATCGTAGCCCCAATCCTGGACTATTTTCAACTATCTCATGAATGGTCTTCCCAGTATGATATCATAGTTATTCTCCTTGCCAAAATCGACAATAGCAAAAGTATGTTCGTATTCAATGCTGCAAGAAGTTACTACGACTTTCTCTAATAACCCCATAGGTTTCTCCATGTGTCCATCTGCTAATTGGAGTTTCAACCTAGTCTTCCTTATTGCTGGTTTCCCCCATTTTTTCCAGATTTCTTTTGTAGCAATGGCTACCCCAGCTCCGCTGTCTAGTATTGCCATCGTGTTCACTCCTTGGAATTCAACTGGTAAGGTTGTATTCCCCTCTTCACCTTCGCAATACTCTCCGACCTTGTTTAAAAGTACAGGCTTAGCGTTCTTTTGTGGTTTGCTCAGCTCTTGTATACCCTCTTGCAGTCTCGATGTTGGGTCTTTTATCCCAAATTTCTCCAAGCATTTTCCTACAGTGGTCCACATATGTGGTCTTAGCCTCAAAAGCTCAGCTAGAGTGATAGTGCATGTCACTGGTGTTGACAAGATCTCTATCAATCCTTGCGAGTCCATGACTTTTTCTGATGAGATTCTTCGTGAGGGAAGTGCTCTAATCTCGGATTTTGCTTCATACTCTCCTAAGTATGAAGGTAAGGTATTCAGTGAATGAGGTTTGCTCTCCATTGTTCTAACAGAGTCCCCATCTCCCCAGTAAGATTGCAGATCCAAGTCCACTTGAGATCCTGCCTCAAATTCCACTATGGGACGATTCCTGATGTCCTTTTCCCAATTTGTCTGATTAGCTTGGCAACTTAGCTCGTTTACAAAGTTTGCCTCTCTCACTTGTTTCCAAAATTCATTGTAATCCTTATCTCTTCCGTAAATCCTCTGTATGACTGGATGAAAACTCTCTATCTCCTGATCGGTTGTGTTCAATACTATGCGGTCATCCTTGTGTGTATTTTCAGGCTTTTGTGCACTGGGAGTCTTTTCAGCTACCCGTGAAATGATAGTCTCTTGCTGAATTGGGTTTTCCGTTCCACAATTCATTGTTTCTCTTGGTGGTTCTAATAAGGCTTGTGCAGTCTCGATCATTCTCTGACACATTTCAAGTCTCTGCTTTTCCAATTCCGCGTTTGGGTATGTCATCCACCTCTGTTCTCGTGTTTGGTTGTTCTTTAACCTAGCTTCGTAAGCTCTCATCAGTGCGTCCAATGGTTCGTGTACTTTGTCAACTAGCACTAATCCCCCTGAGCTTAAGCTCGTTGTTTCTTTGATACTCTTTTGTTTCGTTCTTTCCGGGCTCATCTCTCGTTTCCCGTTTTGACTCTCAAGTTTTTCTAATCTATCTTTAGTTCGCTTTAGTTCCTCAGCTAGAATAGCGTCTTCACGTTCTTTGCTCAACTTCATGCGTGCTTTTCTAGCTTTCCATGTGTTTCTCTGACTCCGCGGTCCTTGACTAACCACTTCAGTCGCTAACTTTCCATTCTCAGGTTCTCTAGTGGTTTTCTTAGCTTGAGCTCTAGTAACAACCTGCGTTGGTATCAGAGTTTCATTTTCGGACCCACTGCTGGTAGGAATAGTTTATAGTATATTCAATGTCGTCTTTTGCACTTTGTTTGGATTCTTTGAACAATTCTTAATGAAGTGAGTAACCCCACACTCAGTGCAATAAGCGTTAATTCTAATGATTTTCGTATGTGGACAAACATTCATCAGATGGTCACCTCCACACTTGTAACATGGTCCTAGTGCTGGTCTAGGTCCCACTTGATTCGTCCTTTGTGGATAGGATGGTCTTTGTCCTGTTAACCCTCCATGAGCTATGAACATTAATGTTCTTGCGTCCAAATTGTATCTCTCTTCATCAGAAGCACTTGTAACTGTTGGTGTTCCAACATTCCCAATCATGCCCCATGGTTCTGGTTGTTTGGGTTCTTCTGGTGGGTAATACACAGTTGGAGACATGTGTGCACCAGATTCTTCATAATAGGCTTGAACAGGCACTAAGGCTTGTTCTTCCTGATTCTCTAAGGTTGGTGCATATCTAATGCCCACTGGTCTTGCTCCTGGTAAAGGTGGTTGTTGTCCCAATACCGGTTGCGGTCTTTCTATCCCCATAGGTCCTGGTACATTTCCCATTGGGTATCGAGGTACTGGATGTACCTGAGGTGGTGCTAATTGAGCAAGAGGTGCATACTGACGCTCCCTCACATACCCTTTGTTGTAATAGCACTCCTCTGTTGGATGGTTTGTCCATTTTTGTTCAATAGCACACCATTTCAGTGGTTTTGGCAATGGTTTTTGGTATGGTGCCATCCTTTTTAGAGCATCTTCTATCATTTGCTCTACATTTGGCATGGTTGTTGTTTGAACAATTTTTTTAGTGGTAGTTTCGCTCGCTACGGAGGAAGAGCTACTGGATGCAAAATCTGTATCCGCTGACACCTCTCCATAAACCGTACAGTTATCCACTAAGTACAATGCTTCTCTCGTTACTTACTCGAAACTTGTACAAGCTTTCCAGTGCAAGTCCTTCTTGAGAGTGTCGTTTCTCAATCCTTCAATAAAGAGAACAGATAGTCTGTTATCTTGTGATCGTTCACGTACTGGACATCTCTCAATGTATTGTTTGAAGCCAAGTGAAGCTTCCTTCACTTTTTCGTGTTCTCTCTGTTTAAAAGCATATATTTGTGAGACCGTATTGTGCTTAATCCCTCGTTTTGAGAATTCCTCAGCAAACTCTCTTAGCAAATGGTCAATGTCATGGAATCCCCCTCTGTTCAGTGGTTGAAACCATGTCAATGCCGTACCTTCTATAGTAAGACCAAATCCCTCGTATTGTGTATGGAAATCTGTTATCTGCTCAGCTCTTAAGACTTGCTTAAAGAGTGATACATGTGCATACGGATCTCCTGAACCACCATACTTCTTTGGCATATACTTGGCTACTTGAGATGGTCTCATACGTCTATGGTCTACTACCAATCTCATTGCTCTTGTGTCCCGGCTAAAGCTTTCTCTAGCATCATGGACTTCATGGGTTACCCTTGTCAATTCCCTTGCCCTGAGTCTACTACTAGGAGGTAAATGTGATGGTTCCGCTTCGAACCTTGGACCTGGAGTGGTATATGTGGGGATTGGAACTGCACTACCTCGATTCGTATCCATTGACTCTCTGGAATGTAATGATCCCATTGGTCCGAGCTTCGAGTACTGAGGTTGACTGAAAGAGTCAGCAGCCTGAATTCTTTGTCCTCCTGTTGTCATTGGGTTTTGCACTCCATTTGTTGGTGCTGGTCTTTGTGAGCTAGAAGTAACATAATACTGATGTAGTGGTCCCCCAAAGTATGTATATCCTTCTAATTCTTTCTTGCCCATTGTTGAGTATTGCCTCCCATACTTGTCGTAAGCGGCAATTTTCACTTTCGATCCCTCTGTGTAGGTAAAGACATAAAGTCTTTTTTGGTCTGTCAACTCTCCAGTGTAGGGTTCTTCACATCTATAATACAGATCTTGCTCCCCATTATTATATTTGTATAGCCCCACATAGATGTTATCAGTGCCGATCCTTGTAGTTTCATTCTCTCTTCTTAACCTCGCATCAGGGAAGTTCATTATTGGTGCTTTCTCCTCAAGTTCTTCATCTACTTTGGCTTTGGTGCCCATCAATCCCCACTTGTCCACAATGTTAGGGTTTAGGACTACCAAATACATGGTACCCTCGTCATCTAGATATCTATCTCCGCTATAGCTCATAGGCACTAAGTCCTTGAACTCACTAGGTCTATCTTCTATCTTTACACAATAGCGGTCCATTCCATCTTTGTAGATCTTGGCACCTTGCTCATTGTCGTACTGGTATTTTATGAACAATAGCTTCATTGTGGCGGAAGGGTTTGATGGTCCTGCTGCCATATTTTCTCTGTTGTTCAGGTTCAAGTGTTCCAAGTGTTCGGTGAAAATCTCGTAAGATGAAGTATCAGAAACACTTCCTTCAAAGATCGGCTCTAATGGTTGCACCCAACTTTGGTTTACACTTCCCTCGGTTGATATGACACTTGCTTGTTCCCCTTGTTTTGGTTGGTTATTCTGGAGATTCCTGCCCGATCTCAAATTCATCAATTCCCCTAAAGGACTTTAACTTTTCCATCTCGGCAATTTGTTTTCCCAAGTTTTTGTGGTCAGAATTGATCCAAACTGATTGATACTTGGTCAATTGTTTAATCTTGTCAGTTGGACAACTTCTGTTTCATCAAGTGAGAATTTTGTTGCAGTTATGTTGAAAAAGACATTATACGCGTATGATGTCTTTTTTCACAGATTTGTACTATTTTGGTTATGCTCACTCTCAGTAGCCCCCTTATGCTCTGCCCACTCACAAAATTCAGTTTGAACTCTGTTTGAGCAAGTTATGGCTAATTTAGGCTTTTCTTGGCAATTTTCCGCTTTTGACTTGTTGTGGGTCAATTGTGATCCAAATGGGATGAAACTTGAAATATAACCTCTAGACAGCTATTACAATGGATCTGTGTTGGCAAAGTATCAAAATATGTCCAAAATTAGGTCAAAGACATCATACACGTATGATGTCTTTTTCATCAATTTGGGTCAAGACTTGATATTTATGCTTTCTACAGTGTTTGTAACAATCTTGTCAGGTCAGATATAAAAAATAAGCAGTGGATGTGCTAAAAGACATTATACGCGTATGATGTCTTTTGTCCCAGATTTTGACTATTCTTGGTTTTAAGCCTTCTCCAATGTTTATACTTGAGTTTCAAGTGTTTTTGTCAGGTTTGAATGTAAAAACAAGATCTGAATCCAAAATTTCCTATTCTTTGCGTTTCTTGGACTCCGACTTGTCTTTTTTGGGTTTCTTTGAGTGTTAATGCTCTTGTTTTTAGTTGAAATTAGGGTATAACCCCCCTTTTGAACACTCTGGTAAAGTTAAAATTTCTGTTTTGGTCTCTGTTTGGTCATTTAGACATCATACGCGTATGATGTCTAAAGTTGCAGATTTCCAGTTTTTTGGCACAGAATCCTTCCTAAAGCTTTCTTAAGTGCTCAGCAACACCCAGATACACAGAAAATTTCTCTGACTTTTGTTTATTGCAAGTTTCACTACTAACTCAACGGTTTAGTGATCTAACATGCAATCAACCATATCAAGCAAATACTCCAATGATTACTAGCTCTAGATCAGGATCAAATGAAGTCCTACCTAAACTATTCCTAATCATAAAATGGGTTTGGTAATTGTGATTTTAAAGAGATCCACTGCCGCTCATGGACTAGTAAATTCTTCTTCTATCAACAACTACTCAACACCAACAAAACAACAAACAAATCTAAGCTAAACTAAAAATATTGTCAACACGGAAGACCCAGGAATACCCCACTTCCTAGTATCTCTCGAGATCTTCGAAGTCCACCACTCCTAGATCTTTTCTAACTAAAGTATACAAAGTAGTTTATACGACTCACCTCGTAGGATTAGTCTAAGGTCACCTACTTAGGGCTCTCGTCCCCGGCAGCGGCGCCAAATGTTAAGGCGGTTACGCCGCTAGCGGAAGCTAAATAGCGAGAACTCAATCAACAACAGAATTTGTCAGACGAGGACGGAGCTTGACCCGCAGGTGCATGGAAACAACTAGGTGGGTTTCAAATCACCTACTCGACCTTCTAATGACAATCACTACTAAGGAAATCAAATCTAAGTTCTAAAATACGCAAGTGATTGAAATCCGTACTACGAACGAATGCTATACGAAACAGGATCTAGAATCATTGAATCGATCTCAAACTCAAGGGGAAGTCTATACACTAGGTAAGAACAACACCCTAAAGACTTGAACTGCAAAATCAACCTATAACCACTCCGTGCGGTAAACGCGTATGAAGACAGCCCGAAATATACAGGTGACCGAAACTTGACCCCGATGGTACTAATGTGTAGCTCTACTCGTTGTGGTTCTATAGACATGCTGCACGTTCAATTCCGACACACGAGTTGGAAGAAAACTCACACCGAAGCTCGTAAGAACTTACCACACATAGAAGCCGATAGCGCGCACTCTTGGTATCTGTGCGTAACTCTCGCCGTTGCTAACACAATGGCAGTGTCGCTTCTCCAATGGTGGCTCCGTAGCTCGCGTAGCAAGTAGATAAGACTCTCTCTCTCTCTCTCTCAAACACAGTCACGGCGCTCAAAAACTTACTTTGATTAAGAATCTGAATTCCTAGGTTACAAAAACTTTGGCTTATATACCTGAGCTCAGCCTTGGAGGTGAGAACATCTCTAACTAATTACATCAGCAAGTGAAATTACTTCGGGATTACAAGCTGGAAACTCGATTGAGTCCCGTTACTTAATGAATGGCTCAAATCAAAATTAATGTCGGAAAGACATTTATTACAATCAATGGTTACAAAATGATGAGTGTGAGCAAAAATGTGGGTGTGATCCTGTGCTGGCTCAACACTCTTCCCTACCCTCATTCCCTGCTAGCTCTCTCCACCTTCGAAGGTGTTTGAGGTCTTGGGACTGAGGCTTGGTATAGTTAAAGCTTTCTTCAAGTTTAGGTTATGCTATGATGGTGATGCATGAAGCTTTCCATCTTCATTGCTTCACCTAGGTCACAAGGAACGCAAAGAATGTATTGTAACAAGTCTCTCTTTATGGGAGAAATCATAATACAAATGCCTATTGGAGGGGGGACCGGCTCCACATAAATCCGGTCCTCAACTGTTGTCATGTTCTCTAAATTCTCTCTCTTGCAAAAGTATTGTCCATGCCAAGTTAACTAATTGCTATAATTATGTTGCTATCTTCAATTATGTCTACCCGCTATGCTCACAAAATCATTTCTTGAAAGTACTCTCATTAAATTCTGCTACTCTCAAATTGAATAGGCAAATTCCATTACAGATCCAATAGGTTGAGACATCCTTACCATGGCCCTGTTTTCCTAGGGTAAAGGAGGTCGATGCCCCAACACAGGTTGAGGTTTTCCATGCCCTTGGATTGCACAGTTGGGTTTTGCCTGCCCGAATTCATTGTGGGCTCACTAGTGGTTGAAGAGGTGCTACTCATCCCTTGGTCTGTGTCTTCTGCCACCTCTCCATATGCCTTGCAATTGTCTACCAAATACAACACCTCTTTCGTGACTTGCTCAAAAGTAACACATGTCTTTAGGTGCAAGTCTTTTTTGAGAGTGTCATTTCGCAATCCTTCTATGAAAAGAACTGACAATCTCTCATCCTGAGGTAGTTCTCTAGCAGAGCAACTTTCTATGTATTGCTTGAAACGAAGCGAGACTTTCTTCACCTTTTCCTTCTCCTTTTGTCTAAATGCATAGATCTGGGAGATAGTATTATGCTTAATTCCTCTCTTTGCAAATTCCTCAACGAATTCTCGAAGAAGTTGCTCAATACTCGGAAATTCCAGGTTGTTTAAAAGTTGAAACCAGGTCAAAGCAGTTCCTTCTAAAGTCAATCCAAACCCTTCATATTGAGCATGGAAATCAGTTACTTGTTTCGTCCTCAACACTTGTTGAAGATTGAAACATGGGCATACGAATCTCTTCATCCACTATACTTTTTGGGTACACATTTTGCCAGTTGAGATGGTCGCATGTGCCCGGACTCTGCAACCATCCTCACCACCCCTGGTCCTCCTGGTGTGGTCTCTCTAAGTTCATAATCTCCCCTTGGCACTATAATTGGTATCCTATCGGCTATACGCTCATCAAGTTGATCTCCTGTAATAGTCGGAGGGATTCTAGTTGTGTAAGTTACGTCAGGTGGCACACTGCCCCTATGTGTGTTCATAGAAGTCCTAGACCCCATTGATCCCATAGGCCCTATGTTTGGAAATCTATCGTTCAAGTCCAAAAGAATCTTCCACTGTAATTCAATGCAAACATGGGCAACTCTAGGCCTCTACTCCATCGGCAAAATCTGTCCCACTCAAAAACTGTCTGTATCTCTCGTCTAGGGGTAGAGATATTACACACAACTATCGAATTTACGAACACCATAACCATTGAGGTCACTTCCCTTTACAATTCCCCCGCAACAGCTTAAAAACATTGACTAAAAGGACTTAGTTATATATGAGCAGTCACATTTTGGTTTGCCAAAGGAAGGATTGGGGGGGGGGGGGGGGGGGATTCTTTTTGCTAAGTCCTAAATGATGATGAGTTTTTGATGTGAGGTATTCTTTCAAATCAATATGTGATTTGGATGATATGAATTTTTAAATGAGGTGCTCTATGTTGATTCTTTAAAACGAAGCATGATGGCATTGTTAGCAATAAAACCTCCTCCATGTGCTTGATCTCCTATAACATGCAGAGCATGCACCATATATTGAGTGGTCAGGGATTGGAGGTTGTAGATCAGTTCTAGCATGACACTCTAAGGCTCTATAAATGTCATAGTGTAGTTTTAGTTTTTTTATTATAAAAAGTTAGCATTGCACGTTCAAAGACTCTATCAACCCCCCTTCCCCTCCCCCCCCCCCCCCTCTCTCTCTCTCTCTCTCTCTCTCTCTCTCTCACACACACACACACACACACACACACATCTTGATCATGTGTCCTTCTCCACCTCTGTTCACCGACATCGAATTAGAGCTGGTGAGCATCCTCATCTTCCATAGCTAGCCATAGGTCGATAAGTTCCATCGTGGGAAAGACCTCCTATGTGTAGGAGAAGAGTAAATTTGACCTGCATAAAAGTGCTTACAGCTGGTGTCAACACAGTGGCACCCTAGCTTCCTAGAGCTTTTTTCATCTCCTAGTTTGGTTTCTACAACCTGCTCCAAACAAAAACACCATTGGTGCAATTATCTCCAAACTGCATGTAGGAATTTTGCCATCTATTGTTTTGAGAGTTCATATTTAAAAGTTATTTTAAGATTTTGGTCTCCTAATTTGGGTCTTTTGCCTTGATCAAGAGCCTCTTCACCCCAATTCAACGTCTCGATCCCCTCCTTGGAAATTTCCTTATCAGAAAATTAATTGCTTAACGTTTCAACATTTATTTATGTCCAACTAGTAGAACTTGAAGTACACACATTTTAAAGATTCTGATATTTCTTGTTGTATTATGACTTTAAAAATGGCATCCAAAGTGTATAAATTCAATGACATGGATTCCATACTTGGTAGACAAAGATTAGAGGCTATTTAATGTGAAAGAACTTATGGATGACTGCAAAGGTTATGGGCGATTTAATGTGAAAGAACGTATGGATGGTTACAAAGACTCTTAGATTGGATCCCGGTATGTTTGTTGCTATTACATGACCTTTATTTGATGAACATCAACGATAGGATGGGCTCTTGGTATCATCTTAACTGCTCTTGAGGATGATATTAAACATTCTTTTGATGATCTGGATTTTGTCTTCATTGGTTGGACTACACCAGAGAACCTTTTTAGAGCTAAAATCAATATTTAATATAAGTTTAAAGATAGATTTATATGATTTAAACATGCAGTCTGATGAGAATGTTGCATCCCTTGTCAATCGTTTGAAGAGTCTTAAAACTCAATATGTTAAAGCGCTTGTCCTTGATGAAGATCTTGATGCAATTTTAGTCAAAAGTTTGCCTAATAAATTAATCAAATTGTTATTGTACTCAAGGAAAAATATCCATTTCTTAAACTGGATGGAATAGTCAGTTCTTTACAAGTAGAAGACAATAGATAATTGCATGGAGGTCTACGTGGTGGTAGTCCACATCTTGTTTTGTCCCTTGCTTATGTTGGAAAAGTGACACCGACAAATTTCTGTTCTATCTATAGACAAATAGATCATAAAGTGAAAGACTATAACTCTAAGAATTGGTGTGCGCCCTGTGTGGAAAGACCAATCATCTATCAAACAAAAGCTTCAAGAAAGCTAAAGTGAATTTTGTAGATGGTGGTGATAATGAAGAAGTTACAGCTAACATGGTCATGAATTCAACTATTGCTAGCTATGCAGTCTAGCATATAGTTGTTTTGGTTTCAAGTTCACTCTCCAAGTCATTTTATTTGTGTCAATAATGTGATGGGTTTAAATAGTTCCCTGGCATGCTTAGTCAAGGGTAGGACCACCCAATTTGTCTTGGTTAATTGTCATGTCTTGTGGATTGAGTTTATGTTGTCTACCCTTCCATCTTAATTCTTGTTTGTGGATAAGAATACACACACCCTATGTTATGGTTTGGGGGGGTTTCTAATTTATGTGTCTAGGTGGATCATATTTACTCCAATTTGTCATATTCATTCATCAAGCCTTATTTGGTAGATAGGCTTAAAGGGGGGGAATGTTAGCAGGCACCATTGGTTGAGTGGTTAAGAATTGGATGGTGTAGGTTCAGGATTTATACAAGTCATTGTAGAGCTTCATTTTTAATATAGAGATTTAGTATTGTACATTTAAAGAAACCCCCCCCCCCCCCCCCCCCCCCCCCCCCCCCCAAAAAAAAACTCTCTCTCTTGTGCACCTTGATCGTGCTCTCCTTCTCCACCTTTGTTCAAGAAGCACTATATGATATCTTCTAAGATTTTAGAATCATTTCTCTTGGCTCAAATGAGTGATTAGGCTTGACAGGTTGAAGATGAGTTCATAACTTTTTGAAAGGAAAGTGACAACGACATCTCTTCCTGTATTTATTTTGTTTTTTTGCAATGCTCACTTAAAGTGAGCTAATCTATATTAGCACAAAACAATCACATACTCAGCTTAGTCACTACAAGTGCTTTTAGGACCACCACACAATATCATGGCCTTTACAAGGGGCCTACCCATCCTTACAACTACATAATAGCACATCCTTTACGGGGGGCCTACCCATCCACAAGTACACTACAACAAAACAACACCATCAAAAGGACATTACTTGCCGTCAAGTTGCCACTGACACCACACCTTCTACCACAAGGCATGCATTGACTGAAGCAGGATTGCCTCTTTAAGAACTAGCTTTGAAGGGACCTCGCCTTGCCTCCAAAACCTTATTCAAACCTTCAAGACTGCAAATAGTCTAGTTTAGGAATTTATGGTCTTACTATCATTTTTGTTTCATTTTTCCTTTGACATGAGTCTTTTCTTCTTCGTATGTGTGGTACTTGTGTGTGTGTGTGTGTGTGTGCGCACAACCACACGAGAGAGAGAGAGAGAGAGAGAGAGAGAGAGAGAGAGAGAGAGAGAGAGAGAGAGAGAGAGAGAGAGAGAGAGAGAGAGAGAGAGAGAGAGAGAGAGAGAGAAATGAAATGAAATGTTATATTAACGTCTTCAAAAGGCCAAAGTGACCTATGAGACCAGAAAGTTACAATGTGGTGGATCTGATACAAAGTCAGAGTAACAAAAATGACAAAATATATACTATGGAATCCTAAACTACTAGCTGTGAACTAAGCAGCTAGCTGGGATAGCTAAATCACAAGAGATCCAGCATCAGTCAGATCTCATCAATCTCCTCCATGGTCAATAGTCTGATCGAGCGTCGTGCATGTGAGGCCAAAGTGATCCGAATCCTTTGATGTAGCCTCCGTCAATGCTGTGTAGTCCTACGCACTCGTGGGCATCTGGATCTCCCCAACTCGGTCGCTCGTCCATCATTGTGCCTCTGGTGTGAGGCGATGAGCTCTCCTATGGTAGTAGCTCCTCTGGGTGTCCAATGTCTTCTCTAAAGAAGTATGTGATCCATCTCTGGAACTGGCTAGCCTCTCCCCTCATCATGCTCTCTTTGTGTCTGTGAAACTCAAGAAAAAACAGACCCAGGCATCTCTGTTCCTTGCACCTCATGACTCTAGAGAGTGGTCCAAAGCCCTCTCTGAACAAGCAGTGGAAGCGGCCTCGTATCTCGTAGTAGACGGGGCAGTGGTATGTGTAGTGCAACTTTGTCTTAGGCTCCATGTCACACAGGAGGCATGTCCTGGCCTCTGCTGGTACTCTGCTGTACCTCCCAGTCTCGATCCGTAGCTAGTGAAGATGTGAGTATTTGGCCAATAGCACATCGTATCCCATGAGACAAGTGGGTGTCCATGTATTTGGGCCTCGTCACAAAACCATCCTCCATAAGCTGGAGAAGATGCCCTCTGTAGAAAGCCATCTTCGTGCCCAGCTCCTGTGCTGGCTGTATCCATGTCCTCCTGGTGTCTAGCTGAGTCAGGTCCTGGCGGATGAGCCTGGTGATCTCGGACTGTGTAAGAGTCAGAGAGGGTGCATCAGTGAGTACTGGAAGGGGGGCAATTTGTCTATGCTCAAGTAGAGACATATCTGTCTATGATCTGTCTAGGATAGATCATAATCTCACTCTAATTAAATCTATATGAATACACAATATGTATAGTGTGAGCGGAGGTTGCTCATGTATAGTGTAAATGAAGTTGCTCATTATCTTTGCCTATCAAACATGTTTGTAGTTTGAACATTGCATCTTCAAACACAAAAAAAGTCCTTATGACTGCATTTGCCAAAAGCAAGTAGATAGTTCTTTCACGTTGGAGGGCCTTGTACTGTAAAGAGCACCCTTTTGAAGAAGATGGCAAACCTCATAAACCCTTCAACAATAGGTCAATGCACATAGGTTGTGTGAGCTGGCAATAATAGCTCTCCTTTAGGAGAATATTTATTCGCTGCTAATAATTGGTTCTAACCTGTCAACTGGTGCTTCTCTTGCATAAGGGCTGGTTGAAGCACCCTCAACAAATCACCAACATCGAAAAGTGGATGGATCCATTTTCAAGGCGGCCAGATCTCGAGCAGATATGGGGCTATTGTTTTTCTTTTCAAGGGCTCTCTAAAGGCATCGTTAGCGGGCCTCTAGGGGAGCCCTCTAAGTATCTCGCCTCTGGCTAGAGCACTATGGCCCGACTTTTCACATGGTGATTCGTGAGCATGAGTTGGACACAAGTTGTATGCTAGCCATTTTGTTCCTTAATGTACCATGGATCTCGTAAGACTCTAGTTCTATAGGGAATTTTCACTTGCACTTGTGTTCGCCACACAATCTACCATTCAATGCTACTAGTTCAATATAGTACTAAATGAAAAAGATGATGACCATTGGCTAGTAAAGCACTCTTGGGTACGAGAGAGAGAGAGAGAGAGAGAGAGAGAGAGAGAGAGAGAGAGAGAGAGAGAGAGAGAGAGAGAGAGAGAGAGAGAGCGAGCTAGTTGTGTTTCCTCCATGAAAACGATTATCTTGCTAGAGGAGGGGTGACACGCTAGGCAATCGCCATCATAAAAAATATACCCTTTATGTAAATGATACAAGTCCCATACATATGGTATAGCTTCCATATACACATTTGATAAAAATTAATGTGTTTTTTTGAAACATCAAGTGAAAATGTTTATGATTATCATTTTAATTGGGCATGCCTCATGATTTTGTTACTTCTATGGAAAAGAGAGTAAACAACCATCTTAGATATTGCAAACTCAAGCAATGATTTGTTGAGTTAAGAGAAAATGCTACACATCTAAAACTCATGATTACTTTGCACTCACTCAAAATAATTTCACCCTAGTACATAGTAAGCCGAAAACTTGCAAATAACATTTTCATAAAAAAAGTTAGGAAAAATTACAAAATACCTTGAAATTTGTGGAATTTTCCAAACACCCCTCTTTCAAAAATTTTCAATGTACTCTTGCATCATTTTGGGATGGATTTACCCCAAGTTTTGCATAGTTTAATGTTTAGGACAATGGAGATCTATCTTTTAAAGCCTTAGACAAAATCATTCACCAATGAGCTCACAAATAGGGACATCAATGTTCAAAAACGATGAACGGTTTCACATGAAGAGCCCTCAACATAATCTAAAATCGTAGTTCTCTCATCTTATATTGAGGAGAACTAATCTTCCTATGAAGAATTGCAAAAAAAATAGATTTTAGTTATATTTACGAGGTTAATTAGGAGTATTTTGGCAAAATTGAAGGACATTTTGGGAATTTTTGGCCAAATATGAGGGGTATGATGGGATTTTTTCAAATTTGTGAGTATTTGGGGAATTTCCACAAATTACAAGGGTATTTAGGTAATTTTTCCAAACAAGGTGGAAAATCACAATGGCCTAGAAACGAGGATGAGAAAGAGTGTATTGACCCACTACTTAATGACCCGCTTTCGAGAACAAACGCTGACCATCTCTCACGTTGGCCTACACGAGACAACCTTAGTTAATGTCCCTCTAGCAAGAGATAGAAAGAAAGAATTTTTTCTTACCATTAACTTGCCATGCGACACTTATCAGCAAGCTTTATCTAACAATAGACAATTTCTGTCAAGAGTCTAATTTTGTACTAAGCCCTTATATAGGTTAAACAAGTGATAAGATCATGAGGCTTGCCTATTTGAAGAAATTGAAGCTATCTCAAGTGCCATCGATTACATTTTAAAGTTCAATATTTAGAATATGGGAAAGCTATCTTAAAGTATGAAAAATACTTTGTATTCAACGATAGTCTTCATTGAAAAACTAAAATGTAAACATCACACCAACTAAGGTGTGTGTGAGAGAGAGAGAGAGAGAGAGAGAGAGGGAGGGAGAGAGGAAAAAAGCAAAAACTTTTGGAAGGATTGTATAGTCTTATCCAATGATAGTTTTGTAACTTTTGTTTCTCTAGCAATAATGAAATTTTTAAGAATAGCATTGAAATGTTAGTCTTTCAACCAAGCCAAAAATTGTGAAAATTCACTATGACTTACATAAGAGTATTGAGAAGAATTTCATAATTAGAGACTTCTTTGTGAGTAAGAACAAGTGAAAGGGTCACGATGGTTTTCAAAAACAATAAGAAAGTGATAAAATTGTTAGGTTGAATTAAACTGGTATCAATGTTTGGGAAAGGATTGCCTCAACTTAACCTTGAGCCGATTGAAAATCGAGACTAGCTAGCTGCAAACCATGGTAAACAGAAGAAAAACTGATGAAATATATGAGAAAGTCGTCCAAAAATTATGTAAATCTCAAAATTTTTGCTAGTATATCCGGTTTTGTTCTTTGTGAGGAAGAAACTTGATCAGCAATCGCTTAATAAAAGAGACTTTCTCGGACGTTAACACTGACTGGAATCAAGCTATAAAATGCAAGAAATGTAAATCCATGTGAAGTTGTGAAATGAAAGGTGAAATAAAAAGAACTAATTAATATATGTGTGTGTGTGTATAATTTATTAGAATTATGCAAGGTGAAGCTTCATTTTGGCATTCTAAAACAATAGAATGCAAAAAAAACATATATGTATGTGTGTGTAAAATTTACTCAAAATATGCAAGGTGAAGCTTTACTTTAGCATTCTAAAACAATAGAATACAAGAAAAGTAAAGACATGTCAGGATGTGAAATGAAAGGTAATTCTCCATCATGCACTGAAAACTATGAAAGTCTCCCTAACCCAACACAACACTAAGGGTTTCTTTTAAAAAGCCAAAAATAGAAAGTGACAGCAGCATTTTAAAACATGTGTTATATTATGTTTTTTTGGAAACAAAAGTGTAAAGATGGACTATTTAGATCACAATATATTTCATGATAAGCGATTTCTTTGTGAGAGAGAACAATAAATAGTGACATTAGTATTTGAAAACATGTGGTATCACAATTAAATATTATGTTAAAAAAAAAGTGCAACAATGAATTATTTACATCAAAATATAATGCAAAAGCACACAAATGTCAACACCCATGCATAAAAAAAAAGTTTATTATCATTAGCCTGCCATGTGGCAATAATCCGCAAGCTTCTTCCAATGGTCTAGATATGCACCCAATATCCAACGCTTTACTAAGGACTACTTATGTAGTCCAAAAATTACTTGCTGCATCCTCTTTTTGTAGCGAGAGAGAGAGAGAGAGAGAGAGAGAGAGATACCTGGCCTAAGTAATGGCCATGCAAACAGCAACTCTCTTTTCTTTCTGCAGTCTGGGTCACACGTCCTCCCTCCAACTCTACCCCTGCCACAAAGTTTGCAGGAGAGTTGGCAACAAATCGCTCATCAGTACGTAACATTGCTCTTTACGGAGCTCCCCTGTTTTCCATTTTACCAGATGCATGTCCAGGAATTGTGTGAACTCGCTGGGATTCTGGTCCAAACAGAAAATTTCAATCAATTACGTCTGCATAGCTGCCTTGGTAAAGGACTTTGTGAAAAATGTCCCTTTTCTTGGATTTACAGTGGCATCAACATCATCCTTGCAGGGGGATCCTGTGAGAGAGTGGATAATAGGCGAAGGGGGTGCTTCGAAAATCACTAAAGTCAGCTCAGTGGGAGGCGGGTGCATCAACAACGCATCCCAATATCAAACTGATGTGGGCTCTTTTTTTGTCAAGACCAATAGGCAAGTGGAATCCTTGCCCCGTTTGGATTATGCATGAGAAACCTATATGTTTTTGATATACACATATTTGAATCTACCGTATCTGTTTTCAAGCATTGCTCCCACATTATTCGATAGTGTCTGTTATCAGATTTCATTGCATCAAAACAAATCCTCTCATAGTTTCATACTCTTGTTGGTTCTAGACATGCTGGAATATGTTTCTTTCCTTTGGGTAGAAGAAAATACCGTAAAATGATAGAATACTTTTCGAGTGTGTGCCAGAACAGGTGCATTTTTATTTGTTGCCAAAATTGCATGCCATACATCAATGATGTTGGGGTTCGTGGGCTTTAGCCTATGTCTTGGTATGTATCACCCTTAGTCTACTCTACTGAATGCTTAGGTGGCAGGAATCATTTTGCTAGCATGTGGAAAAGGTACCTTGGGTGTTTGGGTAACCATGTGGGGCATTTCTAGAGGGTGTGGATTCACTTAGACTTAGTAAAAAGGTTCATAAAAGGGCCTAAAAGAGTACCCACCAGTCCTCTAGTAATTTAGGCTGATTTGGGGCCTCTTATGATGTGACGTATGATGCCATATGAGATGCTTCGGCTAGCTCTATACAATGAGTCTCTTTGTACTCGTCTTGAATCAATCTAGTTCTCTTTGTCTCCAATCTGTATTGTGTGATTAAGTAATGATTAGCATGTTAATACCATGAATGGTTCTGTATTTGTGGTTTGCTAAAGGCCTTATTGCACTATGGGTAAAGGTCGTTCAAATTTCTTTGCTTGACAAGGGTCCAAGGGCCTTGAAAGTCTTGTGAATAGAAACACATCATAGTCTTTAAAATGCTTTTTTTCAAATGTGCATTCACCTTTTTGGATGAGAAAGTGTATTCATAGGAGATCGATCCATGTTATACGTATTGAAAAAAGATTTTTTCATTTAAAAAGTCTATAAAAATTCATTTCACTATCTTGTTATATTCTTTTTATTTTCTTTAATGAAAAAACACTAAAATAATTTTTATGTTTTAAATTTAAATTTTATTGTTTTCATTTCTTTCTCATTTTATTTTATTTTTAAATGTTGATATGCAATGTGCACCTTTCACATTATTTAAGTCGAGTTTTTTGTAATATGTAAACTACTTCTAATTATATATGTGTAATAGATCATAAAAAAAATTACCAAAATATCTCTCTAGTTTGTGGAAATTTCCAAAATACCCCTCGAATTTCAAAAATTTCCAAAATACCCACATTTATCAAAATTCCCAAAATATCTGTGGTTGTGATAGTAAATTTCTCCAAAAATGAATTTTTTTGTAGATCTTCATAAGAAGACTGATTGTCTATCATACAAGATGCTAAAACTACAATTTGAGTTGGTTATGTAGGCTTTGGAGATGAATTGCTCCATTATTTTTAGACATAATTTCCTTTTTTGCGAGGTAATTTGTGACAAATTACATGCTAAGCACTCAAAAATGGATCTCAAGCCAAAAAAGAATAAAGATGAGAAAATCTTAACAATCCAACCAAAATAGATACAAGGATATTTTGAGAATTTTGAAATTTGAGGGATATTTTGAGAATTTCCACAAATTAGAGGGGTATTTTGGTAATTCTCCCTAGATCATACAATTTTATGTTTAAACACAATAAAAAATTCCATGTGATTATGGACACGGATTTAAACTTACTCTCCTTCATCTCCCCTTAACTTAGCAGTCCTTCGTGTCTCCTCACCTTGTTCTCCAAATGGTATTGGAGTTTGTAGCATGATTAGCATCCCATAATCATTAACTAGATCTTTAATCAATGATGGGAGTGCGATCGTGCTAGCTAGCTAGGGTGGATGGAAGAGAAACATCGTGCACACAAGTGAGTGTGTTGGATAGATTATAAGTCAAGCGAATTAGGTTCCAAGATCAATTAAGGTTCCAAGATCAATTAACTTGGACTCATAAACACGATCTTGAGTATTTGCTAAGCCATCACAAACTCACCATAAACAAGGGAGATGTAATGCAAAATAGACTTGTTTTATTCATTCATGAAATGAGCTTTAAGTAGCTATACAACCTTGCACCACTGCATGTGGGATAATTCCACATGTCTTCTCCTTGACTTATACTCTTGTACTCTAGGACAAAGCTTACACTTCACAATTCTCCCCTTGAGGTTTGGACTAGGAAGAAACTGAAGAAATTGATATCTCTGGTACACTCTAATCTAAGAGCAAAAAGAACATTTCCAATCCAGTAGACCATCCTCAATCCAGGAGATAAACTATCTCTAATCCAAGAGACACTCAGCATCTCCCCTCAAACAGATGTAAACAAATACAATTGAAGAGGAAAGAAAAAAAAAAAGCTAGAGAATGTCGTCGTAGACGAGAAGGCTATTGCTGCCTTCTTCATCTTCATCTTTGTCTTCTTCTTCCAAATACATTTTAGGCCTTGGATTTCTGTTGGTGTTGCCGTTGTCCCTTTTGTAACACTTCGAAGGAAGGTGACCCTTGTTCCCGCAAATGCTGCAAGTCTTCGATGCTAGACAATTCTTTGCTATGTGCCCTTCTTTGCCACACTTGAAACAAGTTTTGTTACTAGAGCCAACTGCAAAAGCTCCTCCCCTTGAAGAAGCATTCCTCCCTTGCTTCTTCTCCTCGGACATTAAAGAGTTGATGACATCTTGAAAATCTGGTGTTGGATCCTTCTCCTCAACGATGGTCATGATCTGGTCAAAGCTAGGTGGTGAGGCTGCTAGAAGAACTGCAATTTTTTCCTTCTCTGGTACTGCGCTGTTTACATAAGCTAGTTGTGTGGTCATACTTTTGAGGCGATTGACCAAGCTTGCAATATCTTCGTTATGTTCCATTTGTAATTTGTATAGATCTTTCTTTCAGCTCACTTTACTCCTCTTTTTCTTAGCTCCAAAGTTTTTTTCTAGTGGTTCCTATGCAGTTGATGAGGTATCATAATTGTCATGTAGTGCAGTGATAATGATTTCTAATGTCTGCTCGTTCTTGGATTGATTTTGTGCACTCATAGCTCTTGTTAGTACTTGTGCACCAGCAGTGGATGTCGGATCATCAGTGAGTGTTGGTTTGATTACTACCCACAATTGTTTTTTCTTTAAGTAGCCTTTCAACTTGGTTTGCCAAGTATGGAAGCCCTCCCCGTTAAATTTCCCAAGCCCCTTCTCTTCCATTGCGCTAATAGAGGGGTCTTAGCTTAGGAGACTCTCCTAGCCAATGTCTACCTCTTTACACGAGCACAAATACCCCTTAGGAATGATAGAAATTCTATTTGGAAGTTATTGTGCTTGGCTGCAAGATTTTAGGCTTTATTGAGAGAGAGAGAGAGAGAGAGACCGAGGAAGCTAGGGACATGCTTGGGGGGGGGGGGGGGGGGGGGGGGGGTATACCCCCACACACACACACCCTCATTGTGTATTCTGCAAAGTGCAAGAGCTCCCTCTCCTTCTCCAAGCAAGTAGAGAGGTTGAGAGCCTACACCAACACTCTTGGCTATGGAATGCAAATCCAACCAAGAGCCATGCTTCAATGTTTAAGCTTGCCATCTTCTCCATCTTTATTACTATGCTATTATGTATGCTACAAGAAGAGTTATGATAAGTGAGGAACTAATTCTTTCTCCTATGAAATGTTTCTTCTTCCTCTTCCCTACCTTCATTCCCTGCTAGCTGTCTCCACCTTCGAAGGTGTTTGCGGTCTTGGGACTAAGGCTTGTGACAGTTAATGCTTTCCACAAATTTTATGTTATGCTCGTGATGCATGAAGCTTGAGAGAGAAATTCCTGTGATTTTGTGAAGCTCCTCTTCATAAAGTGTCCTCTGCTTTGGATGCTTGAATTGAAAACTTTCTTTGAATGCTTGATATCCTTGATTTATGGTCGCCTTTTTGAAGCTTAGGGCCTCTGCCTATGGGAATGTTCCCTTGGTGGGTGTGAGCCGACTTCTCAGCCGGTGTCGCCACAGGAACGAGCTCTTTTGTAGGCTCTGATGCGATAGGGCAGGAATGCCTCCTTAGAGAAATTTGTGGCCTTGGAGGCTTGGCACAAGGGGCTTACAAGGCGACAGCACCAGGCAGCCACGGGAAGAGGGGCACCGTAGGGAAGGACAAAGTCTTTAAGTGGGTTGAGCGCGTGGGCGCCGGATGGCCGGAGCAGGCGAGAGCGAGTGCGTCGGTCGTGGACGGTTTTTGGGTGAAAAGGCAACAAAAATGCCATCGGACGGTGCTTGTCAAGGAAGGGGCGGTCGGCCATGGTCCAATCGGACCCGAAAAAGAATGCAATGCGCTTGAGCGCTTCACTTGGAGTCCGCCGGGCGGCTGCGTGTGTGAGCGGCCTTTTAGGCTTTGACCGCCTTGCGTGGGTTCCCACCAAAATAGGACTGGCCTTGGAGTTAGTTGGGGCATTTTTTTGACAAAAACTTGGTGGGCATTAAATGCCTTTTAGGCACAGCTTGAGGTCTGTTCAAAGTGTTAATCGATGAAGCCTAGCTCAAAGTTGGTGTGTATGGGCTTGATTGAAAGCTCTCGAGACAGGCTACGCGCACACACCAATTGCAAATGCCAATTTTGCTAAAATAAGGAGCAGCTATTGAATGCAAATTGCAAGTTTCTAATGGCAAATTAATGAACTCTGACGCTAATTAAGCTTCCAATTAGCTAGTGAGTAGTGGCCCAAGAGATTTTAACTCAAGAACTAGCCAATGGAATACTTATTAGGTATGCGATTTAATGTTTCTTTTAGTGCTAGGCTTCATTATGGCTGAGTCTGCCCTTGATCTCTGGAGTCATGACAGAAACTCAGTACGCTGAATTATGTGTTGATGTATGCTCATGTGTGTGTGGGTGTGGTGTGTGTTGTGTTTGGGAGCATATGTTAGTACCTAGTTCTACACCCACTATTGGGCACTGACGACGTTAGGGGGGATGTCGTGGTATTTAGTCAATGCTACGCATGATGAGCTGATGGTTATATTGTCTTGTGGGTGACTACCATGGGTCTATACCTTGCACTTTCCTTAATAGGTGAATCAAGGCTTATCTTGGATTCATCTAGGTATATTTTTTTGTCGTATAGCAGACATGCAGACTTCACATTGTGAAGTTTTCGTCCGAGTTACGACCAGTTGATATTGTGCTAATTCTTTCTATCTTTGTGGTGCGTATGCCCTATCAACTCCTCATTTTTTGTGCTAATTTTTCCGATTTAATGTTTCTTTTAGTGCTAGGCTTCATTATGGTTGAGTCTGCCCTTGATCTCCGGAGTCATGACAAAAACTCAGTACGCTGAATTATGTGTTGATGTATGCTCATGTGTGTGTGGGTGTGGTGTGTGTCGTGTTTGGGAGCATATGTTAGTACTTAGTTCTACACCCACTATTGGGCACTGACGACGTTAGTGGGGATGTTGTGGTATTTAGTCAATGCTACGCATGATGAGCTGATGGTTATATTGTCTTATGGGTGACTACCATGGGTCTATACCTTGCACTTTCCTCAATAGGTCAATCAAGGCTTATCTTGGATTCATCTAGGTATACTTATTAGGTATGCGGTATGCAATAGAAGATCAAATCTAATGAATCTAGCTAATGATGATTAAGGAATGCTAATTGTACAAACACGCAAATGCATAATAGCAAACCTAGCTAGCATACTCGTGGCTCTGATACCACTTGCTGGGAATGCGATTGTGCTAGCTAGCTAGGGTGGATGAAAGAGAAACATCGTACACACAAGTGAGTGTGTGTTGGCTAGATTATCACTCAAGCGAATTAGGTTTCAAATAATTTAACTTGGACTCATAAACACGATCTTGAGTATTTGCTAAGCAATCACAAGCTCACCATAAACAAGACTTGGACACTGCTTTTGCCAAGGTTAGGGAGGCTGTAGAGAAATCTCAAGAAGGCAGCAGATCGACACTGTCGTGATTTGAAATTAAAGGAAGACGATTGGGTGCTCTTACGTTTTGAGAAGACACGCTTGAGAAAGAAAAAAGGAAAGGAGCTGCTTTTTCCAAAGCTTAGCATGAGATACTATGGACCTTTCCAGATAAAAGAAAAGATAAATGAGGTCTCCTTTAGACTGAAGCTGCCCGATACTTTGAGAATTCACAATGCTTTTCACGTGAGTCTCTTGAAGCCTTTTAAAGGCGACGTGCCCGATGATGGGGAGCCAGATGAGCAACCCGAAGTGGAGGAAAGCGAGGAGATACTCGTTCCAGAATAGATATTGGCACATAAAGATAGAAAGATTAAAGGTAAAGTGATGAGGCGGTTCTTGGTTAAATTCAAGAACTATCCCGCATTGGATGCGAAGTGGATAGAGGAGGACCTAGCAGATACTCCTCAGATTGTGAACCTTTACCTTGAAGCATTCGGTTTAGCATAGTCTACTTCGATAGAACCCGATTTCAGCATGGGTGAATCTAGTGCAGCGGGCGGGCACAAGAGGGGAGTCACTCCGCTCCTTTGTCAACAGATTGCTCCGATTTTTGATAGAGTCATTGATGTCCCTTTGGGTTTCAGGGATACTGTTGAGCTGACAGTATTGTGTTGTATGACTTTATGAATTGGAATAATGATACTGATTGATTTGTACTTGACTTCTTTAAGTGTAGGAACTAATAGACAAAATGATTGCAGCATTTCGGTCTCATAAATCTCTATAGACATGATTGCAATATGGCATGTGTGAGGTCCTGATTGGATCTAGATGCGATTGCTAAATATGTTGTCGATTAATCATGGTCTAAGATTTGGAATGAATTTTGAATGTAATTTGTCATGTGATGTCTTGTGATGTCAAGTGATGTCCTGTGATGTGACTGTCCATTGGTACATGTGCTAGATGTGTTGTGCCTAGTGTGTCGGTACTAGCAGTCAGTGTTTGCTAAGACAGTTTATGGCCTTCGTCTATTTGGCAGGCGTAATTGAGGGCGATTACAATGCTTTCAAGAGGGGGGTATGTCACAAAATGGTGACGTGGCCCGGACACACCCCGACTGGCGGGCAGTACACGTGGCAACAATAGAGAAGTCCCGGAAATTCCGGTGCAAAACATGCTAACAAGCTGACGTGGCACCCGTACGGAATCTCTGTGAATTGCGGCGCAAAAAGCGGGCAGCATACGGAAATCGTGCTTTTGCGCCGGCTGAAAATTACTGGCAGCTTTTGGGATTATTGCTTTATTTTTAGAAGCTTTTGAATGACAGCTTTTGGGGCTCTGCTTTTGGGCATCCTTTGTAACCAATAAATAAGTGGTTAGGCACTCACTTCTCAGAGCATCTGGACGCAGAGTCTGAGAGTGAGCACCTACCCACTCTCTGTGTACTTTTAACACAGATTAATACAAAAATAAATACCGAAAGGGGCGCCAATCTTTGGGGACAATATCTCCAGGCACGGAACTACGCCGGGCCGTGTCGACTCAAGTGTGAATTGTGAACTGTTTTGAAGTGAATCTCTGTTGTGTCGCGGTAGAATCTTGACTTGGGGTGTCCAAGTTTGTTACACAGAGATCAAAACATGAAAAAACGTTACCGGGGAGTCTCGGAACTCGGAACGCAACTCGACCTCAAAAAGCAACTCCGTGGAAGAGATCTCTAGGCGGAGAACCTTCTCTTCCAATCCTACACACAAAAGAGGTGTGTTCTCGAGTTCCTTCTATTGAATCAGCCCTATCTACAACGTTGGCACGCTGAAAACAAAGAAAAAGAGCAACTTGTCGCGATGGAAACACTCTTCGTAGGCACTTCTCCACGATGGAACTCGCCTACTTGATCTTTGCAACATCTCATGCACTTGGGGCAGCCATGGGAGTCATTGGCGGCTCCATCTTTGCGGCTTAAATCTGCAGAAACAGGGGCTGGTCTGTAGCATTTTGTCACGTCACATGGCTGTGGGTGCCACGTGGACATGCTTCATCGACTTCCAGAGCCAATTTTGTAGCTATCCCTAGATAGGAGTGTCTAGAATCCTAGGATGATTAGTTCCGGTATTTTGTGAGCATGTTTGCAAGGCGTGCATGTTTGGACGAGTCCATTAGATTAGGTTTTCGAGCTTCGGAACCCTCTTGCATAAATGGATTGTACAAGCGTTTTGATAGATGTTGTTACACTACGGTGGACATCTGGCATGACGTGCATGTAGTTTTAGGTTAGAGGAATCCAACGAGCCATTCCCCTCCTCAATCGGATTTTCGGGTGGCCTGATGTGCAACTATTTCACCCAGAAAAGGACAAGTTTATTAATAAATCATTTCAAATGATTTATTTTTATAACTTTGTCTGCCAAGTTTGCCCTACCTAAGTCCTAAAAAGTTCATAAGCAGTATTTTGCCCTATAAAGGGAGCAGATCAGCGAGCGTTTTGGGTTATTCTCAGCCAGGGCTAGAGATTAACTAACACCAGGCATGCGCCAGCATTTTCCTACAGATCAGCCCTAGCGTTTTGCTTTCCTTCACAAGCCATCAGCCCCGAGTAGTAGATTAGCCCAGCGTTTTCAGTTTTCAGCCCTCTTTCTCGCCAGAGATTGCGTGGATCTACGAATGCTATCTTCCCTGTTGCAGCCCGGACCTTCAGCAGCCGATTGAGACTCTTCTCGGCCATTCCCTCGCCGCATTGAGTGCTCCCACTGCTGTCCATTATCGGCTTCATCATCATCTGCGTTTACAGTCCTGCTTTGCACGTTAATCTGCTGCGTTTTTGCAGCTAGCCTTTAGCCCTTCATTCCTCTCACACCGGGAGTGCAAATCAGCCCAGATCTACCCCTTGGTGGCCATTAACAACCCCTCATTGAGACGGATCCAAAGGTGCATCAAATCAGCCCCGGAGGTGCTTCATTTTGAAGAGTTACCGTGGTGACATTCTCCATTCTCCATTTGAGGTATTGCATGTGTGTTCATTCCATTTACGCAATCAAAAGCAAATACCACATCGGCAACGGTGTGGGGGGTCCTTGAGAGGGTTGGTCGGGACCCCATCGTGTGTCATTCTCTCTCTCCACATCTCTACCCCTCTCATCCTCTCTCTACAAGGAAATGAAAGGATCCATCATTCAAGCTAAGTAGCACACATTCAAGCAAGGAAAGAAGTAAAGATTTGTGGAAGTGTAAAGTCTAGATCTTGTCACCATTTTAATTGCGCTGCATGTGACACGCTGGCTTTTCTTCCTCCTTCAGAGTAAGAGAGAGATTCACTTTTATAGCTCCTGGCAATTGGTAGAAATAGATGTCCTCCCGGCGAGAATAGGACTGAGAGAGGGGCGCCTAGATGAAAGAGAGAGAGAGAGATTTCTTTTTCTCTGCCAAAATAGAGAGAGAGAAAGGGGGCGCTAGGGTTTTTGCTGCTTTTTTCTCCTGTGGCTGCCCACTTATGAAGTGGGCCGCCGACCACTTTTCAAAATGGTATAAACCTACTAAAAACTCAATAAAACTTTACAAGCTGAAAACAATGCTTACACAATCACAACCCAAGCGTCTCTGGATGCAGTCTAATGCACAGATGCAATGCTAACACAGACCTCTTTACGGAAAAGCATTTGCTTTTGCGAAAAGCAACTAGCTTTCTTAGAAAGCATTTGTATTTCCTCGAAGTTTCCTTTGAACCCATCTTCATTCAAGTGCTTGCTTATTCAGAATGTGACGATGGAATATTCCCTTTCGGATGCTCCCGTCACCCACCTTGTGATGCATGAGGAATACCCATCACATAGTCCTTTTTCACCGAACTTGTGGTAAAATCTTCTTCGCGATGCTCTATCACCCATCCTATGACACATCAAAGATGTTTGTTCCGGATGGTCGAATACTTCTTCCCGATGCTCCTTGTCACCCATCCGATGTGACACATTAGAAGTACCCGTTCTTGGTGGCCCTACAAATATCTCCGTTCTTAGTGCTCCCGTCATTACTCTAAATGACGCACTAGAAATATATGTGCTCGGATGTCTCCATTGAGAAAAACCCTCTCACATATATGATATAATTTCAATAATTCATGTAGGATTTATTTTCCTTCAAATAAAGCCAATTTAGCAACATGCCTCTTACTTATAAAGAGTTGTTCTCAACTATAGTCCAATTGAACCGCCCGGGAAGAATTCGGGAAAAATTCCTCAATGCTAAAGGAGCTGGTCCTTTCTCAAGAGAGAACTATTTTTTCCCCCCAATAGTTCAATACTTACCTTATCGGTTTGAAGATAGATGGTGTCACAAACGGGAGCGCATAACAATATAAAATACATTCGGATAAATAGGATTTATCACTTATTACTAAAGCCAGAGGATATAGAGAGAAATAAATAGAGAGAGAGATAGAGAATGAGAAGATCGACACAGTACTGGGGACGAGAAGATGGGCTGGTCCCCCCCCGTAGTAGTATCTTGATTATTGAGGAGAAGTCTATACAAGCACTTGAACCGAACGTATTACCACGTTCGTTCTAGAATAAGACTTGATGGTTCCTGGAAGCCTTAGCTTCCGATTCCTAGGGCAAAACCCTATTCCAAGGAACTTCTGTTCCTTATTCCAAATCCTTGAGAACCAAGGTTCTCGCCTCTGGATCTCACCTTCCAGACTCAGGGCATGACATCCCTGCAACTCTTTTCTAACTCTGTTTCCAGAGTCCTCTTCCTGCAGATTAACTCCGCTTTCCTGGACACGAAGTCCTTCCCTTGGGAATTTCAACTTCTGGATCACATCTCGAGAGTTTACCTCTCTTCGATCCGTGGATCTGCTTCCCAAACTTGGGTACGAAACCCTTGGGCTGATCTGGCACTAGTTCCTCAGAGCGCTTTTCTCTTGTAGAGGCTCATGCCTTCCTTTGCTCCTACTCCCTCACGAAGAGGAAGTACACCTGCAATCAAATACTCAAAGATCATAACATGAAAAACGTTACCTTCAAAGTCTCGACGCTTGAAACGCAACTCCGTTCTCGAAAAGCAATTCCCCGGAAGAGATCTTTACATAGAAAAATCCTCTCTTCCAATCCTACACACAAAAGAGGTGTGTTCTTGGGTTCCTTCTCGTAAATCAGCCCCGTCTATGACGTTTATGGGCTGAAAACAGAGAAAAACAGCAACTTGTCGCGATGGAAACACGCTCCGTAGGCACTTCTTCGCGAGGAAACTCGCGCACTGGGTCTTGGCGACATCTGGTACACTTGGGGCAGCCATGGGCATCACCGGCAACGTCTTCTTTATGGCTGAAATCTGCAGCAGTATCTCCTCCTTGCAAAGATTGGTCCTCCTCTCTGAGTGAGGGCATGTGATGCTTTTATAGCTCCTAGCCACGGGCACGAATAGCTGCTCGCGTAGAGATCGCGGCCGTTTTTTTTTTTAATAAATAAATTATTATTTAATTTTTAATTTTTTTTTCGCTTTTCTGCCAGAAAAAGAGAGAGAGAAAACGTTGACTGATCTGTTGCCTTATTTATCAGATGGCTGCCTACTTATTAAGTGGGCGGCCGGTCACCTTTAAAAATGGTATGAATGTGTCCAAAAACTCAAGAAAACCTTATAAGTTAAAAACAATGCTTTCACTGCACTTGCCAGGCGTCCCTGGATGCAATCACACGCACAGTTGCAATGCAGACATAGACTTCCTCGCGGGAAAGCATTTGCTTTCCCGAAAAGCAATTCCGCTTTCTCAAAAAGCATCCGTTTTTCCTCAAAGTTTCCTATGAACCCATCTTCATTCAAGTGCTTGCCTTTCCTTGTGCACAATTCTAACACAGTTCGGAATTTCCTCCCGACTATGGATATTCCCTTTCCGATGCACCCGTCACCCACCTTGTGACGCATCAGGAATACCCATCACCTAGTCCTTTCCTACCGAACTTACGGTACAATCTCCTTCGCGATGCTGTATGTCACCCATCCTATGACGCGTCAGAGATGTCCGTTCCCGGATGGTCGGATACTTCTTTCCGATGCTCCTTGTCACCCATCCGATGTGACGCATCAGAAGCACCCGTTCTTGGTGGCCTTACAGATATATTCCTTTTTCATAGTGCTCCCGTCATTACTTTAAATGACGCACTAGGAATACTCTGTACTCGGATGTGTCCAGTGAGAAAAGCCCTCTCACTTAAAATTCCAATAATTCATTTAGAATTATTTTTCTGTAAGATAAAGCCAATTTAGCAACAGATGGGGTACTCAACTCCATTAGGAGAAATTCATGTCTTTCCTCTAGTTCCTGGAGGGTATCTTTCACCAATTAGCAATCTTACGAGTCACGTAGGTAACTTGTCATTCACATCTTCCAACAGATCGGAAGTTTTATCTGAGAATCTGTTAACTCAATTCCGCCTTCTCAACCTGGAGAAGGATAATCTTCTTAGAAATCAATTTAAGTATCCGTGCTTATGCGTAATCTTGCACGTATAGTCTTGAGGATATTAAACCTTTTAATTTTCTCCCACATAGAGCATGTCCCAATCATAGAGCATTCATCTTGTGTGAGCATGTCTTCCTTTGGCAAACAGAGTCTGCTAGCTCACTAGAGAAAGTTCTTGTTTTGGGCCTTTGCTCACGTAGGCCGATCGTTCCGATTTGAAGATCCTTTGTGCACTGCGGCACCTCTTTTTGTGTTGTCCTCCTACGGGTAACTACCACTGATAGTGTTGTTGTGACGCCCGATTGATGTATGTTCCTTGTGGAGGTCATCATGAATGTTCACCTTGCAAGCATCAAGGAGGGCTTGCAAAATCTTAGATAGAGAAAATTCTAGCCTTAGCATTCTTTGAACGTACGTTCGAACTCGGTTCATATAAGAGCTTAGGGATGTTCTTTCATATGTGGTGAAGGTAGTTCTTCCCGTCTTGGAAGGGCTGACAGATCATTCACAGACGAACTAGCAGTCTTACAGTATGCTAACGGTACTGGTGATGTAGTAGAGCCACCCAGACAAATACGCGCATGTATTAACGTGGTAGACTGTACGGTAGTACTCGGATTTTGCGTTGACAAGTGCCACGTGGGAGCAGTACGGATTTTCACACAATGCGCTGACAGGATGACGTGGCAGCAATACGGATTTCCATAATTTGCGCTACTTGTTTTTTTGGGCAGTTTTTGGAGCCTGAAGCTTTTGGGACTTATTTGCTTTTAAGTTGAAGCTTTTGGAACTTTTGCTTTTGAGTTTAACTAATTTTGGGGCTCTGCTTTTGGCATCCCTTTGTAAAAATAAAAGAGCCTTAAGGGCCTCACTTCTCAGAGCATTTGGACGCAGAGTCTGAGAGCGGAGGACCCTGCGGGAGTTGTACTTTGCTCGAAGATTAATGTAAAAGAAATATGGAAAGGAGTGCCAGTCTTTGGGGCCAATCTCTTTGGGCACAGAAGTACGCCGGGCCGTGTCGACCAAATTGGATTGTGATTTTCAAGTGAATCTTCCTCGAATCGCGACAGAATCTAGACTTGGGGTGCCCAAGTTTGTTACAGTGGTATCAGAGCACGGCCGATTTCTCTTCTATTGGGAAATCCGATCCTCCTTCTCGCGACACTTATGGATTCCAACAAGAATTAGTCGACTTCTTCTGCATCTGCTGATGCAGGAGGAGACCATGCAGAAGATTTCAACGATTTAACAGAGGAAGAGTACGGGCCACCTCGGCCTACTCAGTATGAACTTCAAGAGATGCACCGTCAACAACAGGTTGACGAGTGTACAAAACAGATGATTCAATTTGCAAAAAACCCTCAGTTTGTAAAATTTTTGTCTCAGCAATCCATCATTGAAGTGCACATTCAGTGGCAGAAAACCACCGAGCCACCAATCAAACCGGCAATCAAGAAGCCTCCTATCCAAGAATGTTTACTGAAGAAGAACTCTATGATGCGGTCCAGGCCCAAATCAATCAGCTTCTGGACCCGACGAAGCGATCGGAAAAGCAACTGAAGCAACGTAACAAAGGAACTAATTTCTTGGGTTACTTGGGTCAAAAATCCACTTTTGAAAACGCCAGAAAGCAGAAGAAGCATGTACGCTTCGAAGGATTGCTCAATTTGTCCTCATCTTCTTCTGACAGCTCGGACAACTCATCTTCTTCTCACTCGAGTGATGAGGACAGAAAGGGGAAGAAATGACAGAAAGATCATACGTTTTATGCAAAAAGAAAGCACTTTTACAGAGCCAATCAATATGATTTTCTCGACGACAAAGGCAAAAAGCCCAAAGAATTCAAAGAGGGAGGACAAGCAGTGTAAAGTTTGAGCACTCTTCAGGGTTTCGAGATGCTCGCAAGGCTTTAGCCTTTGTCCAACAGTTTGACAAAGCATTTTCTGGAGGCCACTATACAAAGCACTCCAAGATCAAACGAGCGGCGTCCTTTCTGAAAGGCAATGCACGGACATGGTGGTCCACTCTGTTGTTAAGGAAACAAGCGCCGACAAAGTGGTTGAAATTTAAGAAACTCTTTATTTCTTCATGGCTCACACAAGAATACGAACGAGACGTGATTACTGATTGGAACCATGTTCGGATGGTCAAGACAGAATCTTTCGATTCTTACTGTGAAAGATTTTGGGAAATTTTTCTACCCGTTTCATCCTATACGAAGATTAATTTTAAGGAGCAGATTGAACGATTTTGTTGTGGGCTTCCCAAAGAAATTCGAGACTACTATCTCGAAAGAAAGTCAGAGTCTATACAACAGTTGATGGGACACGTGAAGCGAGGATTTGCTATACATTCTGGTAACTTGACTTACCCATGAGATTAACCTTCAACAAGTCAAAGCAAAAACAATCGAGGAAGAGATAGACAACCTTCACTCATAGAAGACCAAAGAGATGAATATTTCAAAGCAAGAAAGTGTTTTGAATGTGGAGAACAAGGACATATTGCTACACGGTGCCCCAAAAGGGCACAAGAATCAGGATGACTGGCACATTGAAACGACAGCAGGACGAGGTGATACTCGTTTCAGAATAGATTTTTTAATTAGCATTATTTTGCTTTATGAATTTATGAAACAAGACTTTTTGGAAGATGAATTTTAACTTTTGAATAAAACTAATGTTTTATGAAAGAATCTGTTAATTCTGAAAAAGGAGCAGAATTAAGAATGGAATGGAGTAGTGATAGCTCTCGAATGAACCTGATATCGAATCATGAATCACGACTAATTCAATGGAATGAATGACTGGACCACTCTGTTCAATATGAACTTAGTGATGGATGGGGATCCCGGGAAATGATTCTCGCACACGACAATGCTTGAGGCGACAAATTCTCACACACTACAATGCTTGAGGCGAACGATTTTCGCACACGACAGTGCTTGAGGCAATTGACTACTTGCACACGATAGTGCTTGAGTCGAAAACTCTCTATAGACATGATCGCAATATGGGATTAGCTAACCCGACATCAATGAGGTCCACGAAATGCATCTAGATGTGGTTACTAAATACGTTGCTGGCAGTCATGGTCTCAGATTTGCAATGAATTTTTCTATGATTGATTTGTCATGTGATGTCATGTGCAGTGGTGTGATTGTCGTTTTGTAAATGTGCTAGATGTGTCGTGTCTAATGCTAAGACAGTTTATGGCCTTTGTTTGTTTTGCAGGCGTAATCGAGGACGATTACAATTCTTTTAAGAGGGAGGTATGTCACAAACTGGTGACGTGGCAGAGCCACCTGGACAAATACACACACGTGTTGGCATGGCATGCAGATGTGCTGACGTGGACAGACAGTACTGATTGTTCGCAAATCACGCTGACACATGATAACGTGGCCGACTGTACGGCAGTACTCGGATTTTACATTGACAAGTGCCACGTGGCAGCAGTACGGATTTTCGCATAATGCACTGACAGGATGACGTGGCAGTAGTACCGTAATTTGCGCTACTTGTTTTTTTGGGCAGTTTTTGGAGCTTGAAGCTTTTGGGACTTATTTGCTTTTAAGTTGAAGCTTTTGGAACTTTTACTTTTCAGTTTAACTAATTTTGGGGCTCTGCTTTTGGCATCCCTTGTAAGAATAAAAGAGCCCTAAGGGCCTCACTTCTTAGAGCATTTGGACGCAGAGTCTGAGAGCGGAGGACCCTGCGGGAGTTGTACTTTGCTCAAAGATTAATATAAAAGAAATACCGAAAGGGGCGCCAGTCTTTGGGGCCAATCTCTTTGGGCACGGAACTATGCCGGGCCGTGTTGACCAAAATGGATTGTGATTTTAAAGTTGTGAAGTATTTTAAGTGAATCTTTCTCGTGTCACGACAGAGTCTAGACTTCGGGTGCCCAAGTTTGTTACAGGTACTGGATTGCTTATGGAGAAGTGTATGCTGCAACCATAACTTGCCACTTTAGTGGTGAACACATCTCAAATAGAGATTCTTGTGTCGGGATATCATTGCGCGCAAAAAGGCGCTCGAGAGAGGTATCTCAAATGCCAATCCACTTCCTGAAAAAGAAGTTGGTTCATCTCATTCTATTTAGCAAAAAAAAAGTTCGATTGGTAGTCGACTTACCTTGACAACAAGGTCTGCATCTTCATGCATCATCCATGTATCCAAAGGTGTACATGCTGTGTTAGAGCTTGGGTGAACTTTGGAGATTTCCCTTCTTGTGAAGATTCTTAGAGCGAACACGCTCAACCTGATGATCCCTTGACTCGATCCTAGAGCAAACCCGCCCATCAAGTAAACTGGGATTTCAATCTTGGAATTCATTGAGCATAGGCCGCAGCCTTCACTTACTCCTTTCCTCATAAAGAGAAAATTCATTCACTAATGCGAAGATATCTTCCCTTACCGGGTAGGAGGTGTCCAAGTAGAGGGTACTCAAGCTTAGTGAAAGCTTTTCTTTGCTTGAAAGCTCGGAATGATACAGCCGTAATGTCCTACCCGCAGAGAACTACCAGATACCAGAGCAATTAGTGACCTTCTGGATGGTTGAGCAAACAAATTCATCACATTTGTCCAATTTAAATTTACTCTCATAAACAGTCTAGAGTGATCGGTCTTGATTGGACATATCTATTTCTGTGCAAAAGAGCAAATAAGCAAAACGCACTATTTGATTTCCTCAGAGATGTAACTTTGATCAAAGACATGCCCTCTCGCTTAAACTTGAGGGTCTTCTATTCAAAAACTATCTCCGGATAACAACGTATCCTTCAAGGAGAGGCAACAAAAATTTGGTGTTTCATTGTTCAGTGGTTCCCATCGCACTACAAGGGGATTACATTCTTTGTAAACTGAGGTGTACACTTTTAGCTTGCATGGCTGACTCCACCATCCGCTGCAAAGTATCGTGCAGATATATCTGCATGCATCTACGAAGTTTTGGTAAAAGTCCTTCGTTGAATTTCTTTATTTTTTCTTCCTCAGAGAGTTTAAAAAATGGAGCCACCTTTGAAAGAGTGAACTAATACTTGTTTACGTATTCGATGACTTGCTCGTGCTCTTTTTGGGAAAACCTATCCCAATCTTCTCTGATGTCTCCCTCAAAGTATAGAGGACAAAAATTTCTTGGAGAACTTAGCCTTGAATTGAATCTAGGTCTTTTCTCGAGTTCCTTGTAGATCTTTGGTATTCCATCAAGTACTCGCAGTTCCCTGAGATGCTTGGTCACATGCCTCACCTTTGATGCTTCTGAGAGATTGTCATTTGCAAAGGAACCATTTGCAAAGGAAACTTCAAATTGTCCAATGAAAGTGGTAGCTTTCGGGACGTCTCTACTTTTGTCAAAAGCATCAAACTTGACTGCAGTGTTCTCAGGTCTAGAGACCTTCTTTATATCCTTCCCGAAATGACCGGATTTCTTGGCAATGGTTCTAGAGTGGATATTCAAGGGTATTTTGCAAGAGGAGTGAGGTGGAACTGTGGATGATAGGGAAAGTTCTTTCTTATTTCTCTGAATTGAAACAAGTGGATTCGGCTCACTTCTCGTTTTTGAAGGATCTCGAGCATTCCGCTCCTCGGATTCTCTAGGTTCTTGAATATCATGCTCTTGTTGCCTTCTCAGAGAATCCCATGTCTCATCGACTTCTGCAGAGAGAATTTCTTTTCCAACTCTGCGAGCTTTTCCTCCAAGTCTTGAGGTTCCACCTGCTTGCTTCTCTCTTGGCTTGTCATGGCTTCTTCCCGTATCTTCCCAGAATGGAGGAGACCATGCTCTGATACCAATGTCACAAACGAGAGCGCATAACAATATCGAATATGACGGATAAATAGAATTTATCACTTAATACTGAAGCCAATTGATATAGAGAGAAAGAGGTCGAAGATCGACACACTATTGGGGACCAGAAGATGAACTGCCCCCCCCCCCCCCCCCCCCCCCCCCCCCCCCTCGTAAAGTACCTTGTATTGGGGAGAAGTCTATTCAACCGAATGTATTATCATGTTCGTTCTAGAATGAGTTAGAGAGAAAATTAGTAGATTCTGGAGACAAAAAATCAATGTGGGTAGAGGATTTAGCTCTGACAAAGATTGGCATGAACCACCTTTCTAGAGAGAGTCTTTGATTGGCCAAACAAACGCAACGATTAGTTTCGTCTATGACGCCGATGCAAAATCCGTAACCCTAAAACCTGTCACAATGGGGGGATAAAAGAAATACCTAGGGGGTGCTGATTCTGGTTGAGGTGTAAAGGACAACACATTGTCTAGGACTTGCAATTCAAACTATAGTCCCCTATGAATTTTGTGGGTAATGTCACAAATTGTTGACATGTCAAGCCACTGAAGAACAAAGCCAACCTTTAGATGCCGGCCGAGGGGCTTAAACCCTAAAAAGAAGCAACAAAAGAAGTAAAAGTTCCACCAACTTTTGGGACCCTGTCCAATGGGGCCCAGAGGACATAAAGGCATTAAAATAAAGTTGGATCCACAAAAAAAAAAAAAGAATAGCGTAAGAATTGATGACGTGGCAACATGTGTAGATTTTCGCTTTTTGCACTGGCTTGCTGACGTGACAGCCTGTACGGATTTCCGTGATGTACATTGGCAGCTTTTGAGCACCTGTTTTTGGTTCAAACGCTTTTGAGTTTGCTGCTTTTCATGTAATTGCTTTTGAGGCCAAGGGCCTTTAAATATGTGCAAAGGGTCATTCTCTGGCATGCATCAGTACGAAGGTGCAGAGGGTGGAGTATCGACATTGTATTGAGTTCAAGTAATGTAAAGATTTACCGAAAGGGGCGCCAAGGTTTGGGGCCAATACTCTTTGGGATCAAGTTCCGCCACTCCATGTTGCATCTGCTCTCTCTATCTTTTTTAGTTCAGTTGTTATTGAAGTGCTAAAAGTCTGTTCAGTCTGTTCTTTTCCGTTGGCACGTGGTGCCCATCTTGTGATAGTGGTGTCAGAGCTTCAGGCGTGTGCTTTTCTGTAAGCATACCGGTCCCACCAAAGAGCAGCCAGAGCAAATTGGCGCTTCCAAAGTCTACTGGAATTGAATTTGAAGAATCTTCGTGTCCCGACCTGACTTATTAGCCACTCCCACCCTTACTTCATCGCGCATCGGGCGCGCTCCCGTCTTCATCGCTCATGTCTTACAGGGCATAAGCCATAAAGAATACTTGCAGAGAAGGATCAAAACTTTTTTTCAAGCTGCCGTTTTTCTCAGAGGCAGTGCCATGTAGTCTATAGCTACCAAGCCGCATGCTCCAAGGACTTGGCAAGCTTTCAAGAAAAATTTTGCCTGAAGTTATATGGTTTCTGACAACTTCCTTCGGAGTGCAACTTCTAGCAGAGTGGGGTATCCTGAAATGCTTGCCATGGAAACCCTAAAAGATTATAACTTGAAATTTCTCGACATCTATTAGTAGGTGTCTCTTCTTGAGCTGATAACCTTGGAGGTCCCATGTGATTGCTTGGGACTACCATTACCACCACAAGAACACTATCTGCCGAGGTCTGTTTCGACTATTCGAGAGCTTATGGACCATGTTGCGGTCGGCTACAACCTTTTGAAAAGAACCCAACCCTAGTTGTTGGTGCAGGTTTCAAAATGGAAAGCAAGTCGAATTTTGAGCTCGATTTGTCAAGATTGCTTTTCAAGTTTGAATTTTGTGGGAGAACTTGTTTGATGATCCTCTTTGGAATTTGTTTGAAATGGATGGTATTTGTTTTGAACCTGTCTCGGTGCCGATTTGAACCATTTGAATCTGGTTTGAATACTGGTTTCAATGCTTGGTGATTTACTCCCGGGTGGAGTAGTGAGAAATTATGTTTGAGAATGCTTGCACCTACTCATGGCTCGGACCCTTGTGGTTATTTGGGGGGCGGGAGTATTGAATGCTCAAAAAATATTGTTGTTGTTACTCCGGGCCCGGACCTGGATGGTTATGCGGGAGGAGTATTAAGAAGTGAGCAGTGGTTACTCTCAGCACCCTCAAATGACGCAAGCTGCGGTCTAGGGGGCGTTTGGTTGTAAAAGGCCTCTATATCTCCCGGCCCGGACCTTTTTAGGTTACGTGGGAGGAGTGATGAGGGAGTCATTGAATATCTCCCGGCTCCGACCCTGTTAGGTAATGCGGGAGGAGTGTTCATCGACGGCTTTATGCTTTTATGTCTTGTAACATGCATATGTGAGCATTTGTGTTGCATTGTGATGTGCCAACCATTGAATATTCCTTATTGGATGAGATACTTTTGGAAAGTCAACGACCCAGGATATCAAGAGTTCCGATCTGGAATGAAACTCCTTATTGGATGAGATTCTTCTGGGAAGCCAATGACCCAGGAAATCAAGAGCTTTGATTTGGAATGATAAAACTAATTATCCCTCGGAATGACCCTCAGAAATTTTTGAGCTAACTTGAGTTGTTTTGCAGATGTCCTGTAATCGCGGACGATTATTTTCTTTCAAGAAGGGGGGATGTCACAAATTGCTTACGTGTCAAGCTACTGAAGAACGGAGCCAACCTTTAGATCCCGGCCGAGGGGCCTAAACCCTAAAAAGAAGCAACAGAAGAAGTAAAAGTTCCACCAACTTTTGGAACCCCGCCCAATGGGGCCAGAGGACATAAAGGCATTAAAATAAAGCTGGACCCACACACACACACACACACACACACACACAAAGAAAAAAGAAAAAGCTGATGACGTAGCAACTTGTACGGATTTTCGCTTTTTGTGCTGGCTTGCTGACATCGCAGCCTGTACGGATTTCCGTGATTTACGCTGGCAGCTTTTGAGCACCTGTTTTTGGACCAGATGCTTTAGAGTTTACTGCTTTTCATGTAACTGCTTATGAGGCCAAGGGCCTTTAAATATGTGCAGAGGGCTTATTCGTTGGCATGCTTCAGTACGAAGGTGCAGAGGGTGGAGTACCGGCATTGTACTGAGTTCAAGTAATATAAAGAAATACCGAAAGGGGGACCAAGGTTTGGGGCCAATACTCTTTGGGGTGGAATTCCGCCACTCTGTGTCGCGTGTGCTCTCTCTATCTTTTTAAGTTCAGTTGTTATTGAAGTGCTAAAAGTTTGTTCAGTCTGTTCTTTTCCATTGGCACGTGGTGCCCGTCTTGTGACAGGTAATTGAAATTTAAGAGCAGTGAAGATTAAGAGTCTTGCTGAGGTTGTACATTTATTAAGAGGATATTGACCTCATGTGTTTTAGTTGAACGGCCACAAGCATGAGTACAGCACAACTGGCCATCCTACCATCTTTTTTTTTTTTTTTTTGTGTGTGTGTGTGTGTGTGTGTAGAGCTGAACATTATTGGCAAAGATTTCTTTTAGAGAGAAGGCCTCTAATTAATACTTGTGGAGCATATTACCATTGGGTATAGGCAATATTTGTGGAGTATATTACTGCATAAAGATGTTGCCCAATCCTTGAGAGAAATTTTAATCCAGAATTTTGAGTTGTAAACTGGTTTGTTGTGCATATCATTTTTCTGAGGTATAAAAGGAGAAACTAGACATTATATATTGTTTGAGAAGTTGATTATTCGAGTTGTCAACTTTGAAACGAGCTTTTGGTGCATGTTATAAAGGAACATAGGACCCGCTATGTTTGAAGCAGAGGCAGTTGGACTTGATGCAATGCATTTAACCAACACCATAAGAGTGCCAAAGCCGTTTAAGGTGAAGGATGTTTGGTTGTTTACTGCTTAGTCACGTTCCAGCATTGCATTTTTAAGTTTTTTCATATAACAGGCAGGACCCTTACCAGGAAGAGGATCCTACATTATTATGGAGTACATTGAATTTGGTGCTTCAAGAGGCCAGGTATGTTATGCTTTCATCCTTTGACGTCCTAGCAAATAACAGTTATGTACACAGAGTGCATCTTCTACACTCGATCCACCACTGTATCTGCATGTGCACTTGCCTTGTGAAATGTGGCAGATATTTAGATTTAGATGTATTAATGTACTTTTTGAAGTTGTGAATTTTATAAGGAAAATAGAAAGATTATTAGATACACATTCATTGATTCTTTTTCTCAAGTTGCTAATATAAAGCTCATCGAGCACATAGTAGATTAACTATTTATGTGCTAGTTTGATGGCTTGAGTTCTTCAGTTTGATGACATGAATATTTTTTTAGTGGGCCATTCATAGTAAACAAGGCATCTTTTTAGGTAAACAGATTTTGTAGCTCCCTTTTATTCATGCATACACGCTCGACCAGATGTTTCTTGGTGTAGGTATCAAAGCAACAAATTTGGTCTGCAACGTGACCATGCTTGTTGAAATCTTTTGAACAGTAGTTTTGAGTAATTATGTGTACATTGATAATTCTGCCCACCTTTGCTTGAGGGCATCTGCCACCAGAAGGTGTTTCTTGCCTCTTATTTATTTGATTATTTTTGCTTTCTTTCATTTCCCTCAAAAACTCGTGATATGGGCAAGTGGAAAAGACCTTGAAGTGTCACAAAATTGATGACGTGGCATGATCTAAAAATTGTTGACGTTGTGTCTGTACAGCTCCGCACTCTGTGCCGCAAATCATGGGCCATGTGGCAACAAATTTTTGGTGGCTATTTTTGGCAGATTTTGGAGTGCCAGCTTTTGTAACAGTTGCTTTTGGCTAGTGGCCTTTAAATATGTGCCTTGTGTGGGCACATAGAGCACAGAACTCTTTCCTGATTTGTACTCTGTTCTTACCAATACAAAAAGGGAGTATGGAAAGGGACGGTAGACTTTGGGGCCAGTTGTAGCAAACCAGCTTGTACAGTCAAAAATGTACATAGTTTTCTCTACATAAAGTTTCTATATGATGTAACAAACCAGCTTGTGCAGTCAGAAATGTATATAGTTTTCTCTATAGTCAGCAATTTATAAAAGTTTTCTCTGTATAAAAGTTTCCATTTGATATAACAAACCAACTTGTAGAGTCAACAATGTATATAGTTCTCTCTATATGAAAGTTTATAGAGCCACGCTCATTATTGCCATTAACTACATGTTTCTTATCAAAAGCATAAAAAAGCTGCCACCTAGGAGAATGTTGGGCACAATAACGAAGTAGTAAGACAACATACATGGAAAAAATGGCTTCCGCATCGTGGCCTTTTATAGAAAAATTTAGAGGTTATAATTATATATCAATATAAGATACAAAATCTACATAGCCTTAGAAATTAATAATCGAGAGAAGACTGCTCTGATATAAGTGTAACGGGCTTTCTAGATACCCACACTGCCCCCATTCGGCAGGCGTTCCCGGCGGCCATTGGTAACTGTTTTAGTAAAAATGTCTGAGACGCGTGTGGCATCTCAAAGGTTGTTTCTGTGACGAAAATGCCTGTATTTCTTCTGTTTAAGTATACCTTTTGAAAGTCAGAACTGTAACGACTACTAACGAGGACATCATACGGTTGTAGACTCAGCACAGCGTACGAAAATCTTATACATTGTGAAAGGTTGCTGACGTTGGAGAGTGTATGGATTTTCACGTTTTATGACAGAGTTAGAGCAGTGCCAGCTTTTGGAGATCAGAGCTTTTAGAAGTTGAAGCTTTTCACTACTGACTACTTTTGGGAGGCCAAGGGCCTAGAATGCTAGCTTTTTTCTCTGGCATTCCGATTGCAGGAAGCAGAGGAGAGCACCCAATCTTGTACCTTGTGGAAGCAATATAAAATATTTCCAAAACGTGTGCTAGGGTTTCGGCGCGAGTGAATTTGGGGGTGGAAGTCCACCACGTTGTGTCTCTAGCATGGGTTTTTCTCTCTGTGTTCAAGTCGTTTTGAAGTGCTAAAAGTCTGTTCTAGTCTGTTCTTTCAGTCGGCACGTTGTGCCGCCCCGTTACAGTTCCACAATTAGATTTTCATCTAGTCATCTCATCCATATCAGAGTTCTTGGTATTCTAGCGTAGCAATGTAAGCCATCACACCCAAACCGTGCTATCTTTAAAGGGGTGTCTCGATGCACTAAGATCCAATACCTAGGCAATCTCATCCAGCTTGGAATTATTGATGCACCTGATTCAAATGCTTCATAAAAATGCTTTACACATGACACAAAGTTTACATGTGCAAATAGGTAATGTAAAACATCTAGATACAAAGAAAAACTAAAATCATTCGGGGTTGGCTATTATTAGTCAAACTTGAAGAACGATTGGTTTGCCATCTTGCAATAAATTGATGGTTCTGTTCAGGTTGCAGCATTGTTCTTGTCGTGCGAAGGCATGCCCAAAGAGCATTGCAATGCCTAACCTCATGATGTGGAAGTGTGCCTTGCCGTGGTACCCTTGAATGATGACAAGAAGGACATCAATGTGCTTGAGGAACCAGGGTTTGGGGCCAATGCTCTCTTGGGGTGGAACTCTGCCAATCCGTGTCTCGTGTGTCGTGCATCTCTTTCATTTTGCTGTTTTGAAGTGCTTAAAGTTGTCTCATCTGTTGTTTTCTGTTGGCACGTGGTGCCCTCCCGTTACAAGTGCAGATAAGTGGAACTCTACTCGCAGAAAGAGCCGGACAGAGCTCTTGAAAAGAAGGTGAATCAGTTAAAGAAAGGCTCGAAGCACTCTTGGAAGAAGAAGAAATCAATGGATTTCCCCGGTTATTTGGCCGGAAGTCTACTTGTGATGTGGCAAGCAGATTCAAGAAGCGTGTTCGTTTCAAGGAAGACCCATATTTTTCTTTGTGTTTAGAGAGTTCCAATAGTTCGTAGTCCTCTAGCTCCAGTGAGGATGAGAAAAGGCGGAAGAGACGGAGAAAAAGCGATAAATTAGGTCTAGAAGGCATGTGAGGCCATCTAGCAGTTCAGTGGAGGAGAGCTCGTCCTCTTTTGACAATGAGAAGAGAACAAGAAGACCAAGGAGTTCAAGGATGGGGATCAAGCCATCAGATTTGACACGTTTTCAGGCTACCAAGACACTCATCGAGCCCTTGAGTTCATATAGCAGTTTGACGTCGCCTTCTCGGCAAGTCGGTTCTCGGAACGCTCCAAGGTGCAAAGTGCGGCATCTTTTTTTTTTTTTTCCCGAGAAAGAGATCTTTCTATTAGTTAATGAAATTGCCCATAGGGCTACAACCACCTCTACAAGAGAGGGCTACAACAATCATGAGGGGGAGACTCTCCCAATGAAAAAAAAAACATATGCAATGAGGCTAAATCAAGAGATGGGAGGAGGAAGAGCCACACAAGTGGACGGTAGTGCCATCTGAGCACACCCTGGACCATGGTGAAAAAAGGCCCAGGACGCCAGAGTCGAAGGAAAGCCTCTTTGCGCTCCTGCATGCGGTCGGAGCTGCCCTGGAGTCTCTCGAACTGTCCTCTGAGAGTATGGATCAGCTCTACCCAAAGATCCCGAACAGTCTGTGCTGGTGGTATAGGGAGAGCCTCGAAGATGCACAAGCAGCAGGCCGGCCAGATGAACCAGAGTTTCAGGCTGCAGATGAGCTCCCAACACTCCTCTCTCACTGCACCACTCCTGTGGAGTAAGCTCTGTATAGCAAGCTGGAGCGTAGGTCGACCCCTTTGCATCACTATCATCCTACAGGTGGAAGATAGCTCAAACTGAAGTGCCGGGCCCGTGAGAGTGGACCAAGCAGCTGCCCCCCAAGTATACTGCCGAGCTGTGGAAAGAGCTGGCATCAGCCAAAGAACATGAAGCCAAACCTGCTGTGCCAAAGGACAGTCCCAAAGACAGTGAGGTTGACTCTCCACAAGATGGTCACAAGTTGCGCATGCTGCCGAGAGACCACTATGTACAAGCCAACTCCCAACTGTTGTAGCTCGATGTGCAACTAGCCACTGGAACAGAGTGACTCGCCTCGAGTGTCTGGAGTCCCACAACCTCTCCCAAAAAGTTGACAAGAACTTAGGTGTGAGACACTCCTCTTGCCAATGAGGTGCTGCAGAGCAGGACGAGCCTCTCTCCGTGCTGCCAATATGTGACGTCCCACTCGAACAGTGTATTGAAAGAAAGGGACACCTAGATGATCTGCTGAGGAGAAAGGGTCCCTCCAAAACCACTCTCCAGGATCTCACTGCACTCGTGCTAGTGGACAGCTCTCCCAAACCCATAGTCTCCAGTGGCCAGTCTCTAGAGCACTCTGCCACCTGTGGGGCCTCTATTGAAACTCGGTGTAAACGACCCACCCTCACCTTGTAGCTCTAAAAACAGGGAGGGTACAGTCTCTGAGCAAGCCCGAACTGCGATGAGAACCTCGAGTTGCGTGAAGGCCCCCATCCATCCGGGCGCTACTGACTCGAGAGTTGCAAGCCACTCAGTTGGTACTGCCTCTGAGATGTCCTGGCACATGCTTTGCACCCCTCTCATGCTGTGTAGCTGGATGCCCCGAAGCTCCTCTGACAAGCCTGAGAATTGTAGCCAGTCACCTAAAGTGCATACTGGACCCTCTGTCATGGGACCCCAGGAAACATGAGGCCTACTACCAACCAAGTGGCCTCTCTGAGTGCTAACCATGGGGTTCCAAACCAAAGGCTCTCAGGCGCTCCTCCGTGCAAGTAGGCTATCGCTGCTCCAAGCCTCTCTGCAGTTGCTCCCAGGATCGGAGCAGACTCACAGCAACGGTCCTCCAGTCTCCTGCTCAAGCCAACTCTACACATCTCTGTGAAAATCCATGTGGTCAAAGGTTGCCAGGGGCCTCCAACCTGAGGCACTCTAGCACTAAGCCGTTGAAGCAAGAACTCCTTCTAGGGCTCCTCTCCTGGAAGGAGTCCTTTGATGATAAACTTCCCAAGAAGGGCTCTGCTCTGCTGTGTTGGGTCTATGATCCCCAACCCTCCCTGAGAACAAAGAAGAATGATGACTTGCCATGCCACTTTGGCCCGGGCTATTTGAGTGTCACGCCCTGACCACAGGAAGTTCCTGATCAGCCTTTGACTGATGCAAGAACTTGAAAAGATCCAACAAGAAGTGATGTACCACATAGTAGCCAACAACACCTTGTTGGCCACTACGACTCTGCCTGCCAGAGAAAGTCGTGCGGAGCTCCAATGCAACAACTTCCTCTTGATGGACAGGAGGAGGGGAGCAATCTGCTGCTTGGGAGACAAGTCCAAGCCAACCTGACAGCCTGCTCACACCTGTGAAGGTTGGCCTCCTGGCCATCCAAGTACAAGGCTGAGTCATCTGCAAACTCAACATCAAGCAGCTCATCTCCCCGAATAGGGAGCGCTAAGCCACATAAACCAACTTGCTGTGAAACCAGAAACCTGCTCATCGCCTCAGCATAGAACAGGAAGAGGAAGGGGCAAAGAGGGCAATCGTGTTTAACCGATCGTGTGAGCATGAAATGATCACCTCTACCTCCTGACAAAAGTACCTGACTGTGTGCCCGTCTGTACAGAGCTGTCACACCTCTGACCCAAGCATCTGAGAAGCCCATCCTGTGGAAAGTGCCCTCCAAAAAGTCCCAGTCAACTCTATCGTAGGCCTTCTCAAAATCGAGAAGAAGTATCGTGAGATCCTCACCACGGAGCTGCGCGAGGGCAGAAGCCTCCCAAAAGGTGAAGATGTTGTCAAGGATACTACGCTCCTTGACAAAACCTGTCTGTGTCCCATGTATAATGCTCTCTAGAGGTGGCTGAATCCTCAAACTCAGAGCCTTGGCAAGAATTTTGTAGGATAGTTGAGGATGGTGATGGGTCGCCACTGTTGAATCTCATCCAAGGAGCCACCCTCCTTGGGAATGAGGTAGATGAGGCCCTCATTCATGCTGCCAGGCATCTCTCTTGTGTGCAGGATGTGCTGAAAAACGTTGCAGAGATCTGAGCCAAGTAAGTCCCAGTACTCCAAGAAAAAGCTGGGAGTCAAACCATCCTCACCTAGACAGCTACCACGGGGAAGTGCTCAAAGAGCTGCGTGTAGCTCCTCTAGCTGAAGAGGCAGCTCAAGCCTCTGGTGCATCTCCTCAGTCACAAGACAAGGCATCTGTGCCCACACCTGCTCTCTGCATGCATCCTGACGCTCTGGCTGAGGCTCTGCCGCTCTGCAGACAATAGATCATGGTAAAAGTCATTAGCAACTGCACGCATGTCCTCTGGCTCTGAAGCAACTGACCTGTCGGGCCTCCTCAACTAACTGACCTTGGCATACGTATGCCGGGGTTCCACTGCCTCAAAGAAAGCGCCTGTCACTCTATCACCCACCTGGGTCCACTGAGGTGCCTGTCGATGGAAAGCAAACTCATGGCGCCTCTCCTCTGTGCTGACAAGCTCCTGGCGAGCCTACTGCAACTGCTCCTCCAACCAGGACTGTCTGAATGCTGCTCCTGCATCCTCTGCAAGGAGGCAACGCCCTGTTGGAGACGCTGCTCCTCCTCTGTCGTTGCAGCCAGGCGAGTCGTGAACTCTTGAAGAAAAAGTCGACTATGCTGAGCAAGTCCTAAGGCCACTCCGTCAGTAGGAGAATCCTGCATGTCTAAGGTCTCTGTCCAAAGAGCCACAACTCGCTCTCTGAGCGCAGAGTCCAGCAAAACCCTCTCATGGATGCGTAGCATCGTGCTCCCCCCCCTTCCGCCTATCTGTCTCACTGTGAGGATCACTGGTGCATAGTCTGAAAAGGAAGTCCCAGCCAGAATGCCAACTGTCCCACCCAAGTCACAGAAGTGGTCACTAGTGTAGAAGCGATCTATCCGAGATAGATTCACTCCTCCCACTTTGCGTCTGAACGAGAGAAGGCCATGTTGTCTGGGGGCCTCACAAAGCTAGAATGCTGCCTCACATCAGAAACCCGGAAAATCATACAAAACCTCTCCCAAGCTGCCAACTCAACTCCATGCATAGTAGTATGGCTACCTCCAATCCTGTCTAAGGGGTCCTCCAACATGTTGAAGTCACCCCCAATGCACCATTGCTCTGCCCGCGGCAGAGACTGAACAATCTAAGACCAAAACTCTGCACGTGCACTCGCCACATTGGGCGCATAGATGTTCAAGAAGCCCACGAGGCAACCCTGAACTTGAATAGTGATCCGCTGAGCCCTGCCTGGCACAATAGTCCCTCTGCCCACAATCGCCTGCTGCAAAGAATCCGCAATAGTCATATATACCCCGCCCTGGATGCCTCCAGGTCCAAATGTAGCTGACCAAAAAGTCTCATATCGTCCACGCAAAAGCTGACCACAACGACTAATTCGGCTCTCACACAGATGATGCTCCTGTAGCATAAGAAGGTCAATCTCTCCTCCAACAAGGCATCGCTGAAGCTCCTGAGGCAGTCGGCCCCTCTGATGCTGAAACTGGGGCCCACCTAATCCTTGCACGTTCCATGAGACGATCCTCATGGGGAGCAGAAAGAACTGATGTTGCAGCAGTAGCTAACGGTGCTATCTTCAAGGCAAGCTTGGATGGGGAGTAATCTGCATCCGAGTGTCCCCGAGATAGGCGTGACTGCAAAGAGTATCTGGCCCAAGCCCAAGTAGAACGAGCCCTGCACAAAGCAACCTCCTCTGTCCGGGAGTCCTCATGTATGTGTACATAACATAGCAGGCTCTGCGTGTCAGCAAAGAAGTGAACCACAATGTGTCTACATTCTATTGCTTCTGGAGGTGTCACAGAGAACTTGGCCAACGGCCACAGAGTCTAAAGCAAGTAGAACGAGCCGTGCGCAAAGCAACCTCACCTGCCCAGGAGTCCTCATGTATTTGTACATAACATGGTGGGCTCTGCATGTCCAAAGAAGTGAACCACAATGAGTCTACATCCTGCTGCATCTGGAGGTGTCACAGAGAACTTGGCCAACGGCCACAGAGTCTAAAGCAAGTCTGTAACCCCTAGTGTCACGATTGTGACTATGTTGCAGTATTACATCTACTCCTAGTTGTAGATACGCGAAGTGCCATGCCAAGGAGGACCCCTACGCTTGGATGGTCACGACCCTTTGCTCAAGAGACCCTTCGCCAAAAGCCACACTCCTTCGACGACTCGTCACACCCCTTCGCTCTATGGTTACGACTCTTCGTCCAATGGTTGCAGCTCTTCATCAAAAGGATGTGTCTTTACGTCTAAAGTCGTGTCTCTTCACCATGAGATGTGTCTTTTCATTTGTGTCTCTTCGTCTCCTATATAAGGAGCCTATTGTACTCTGTTTAAGTCTTAATCATGAGTTAAGTACTTAATTAAGGATTAGTACCTAGAATCCTTACAGTGGTATCAGAACAAATTTTTTCCCGGGACCCGAAGGTTGTGAGCCTCTCACCCTCGCCGCTACCCTCTCTCCCCCTTCCCAGAGTTGCATGGAAGTAGAAGAAAGGTGGTACACCCACACCCACGAGCATGAGGTAACATGAATTTTTCTATTCCAATTACATAAATAACAGATAAAGACGCAGATGTGTGTGTGCGGCATGCCACGTACCCGGTGGTTTTTTGGGAAAATTTCGTGCTGGTGATTCTTTGCGTACCCCATCCCTCGGGTGGTAACCCTTCGAACCTGCCCTCTCACCCCTTCCCGCGAACGGGCACATCAACGGGCACCCCTTCACTTTGCTGGCACCCTTTCGCATATAGAAGTACTTATTTGCTGGTGTGGCGCTCTCTCTGCTAGCGGCTGAATACCTTCTCTGGTTGCTGCTCATCAACAGGCACGCCTCTTCGTGAAAGGGCACCATGGAAGGACACCCCTTCACTCACGTCGCACCCCTTTCTCCCAAAGTTGCTACTCACCAAGCGATGGAGTCCCCAGCAGGCTGCCTCTTCACACGGGCTGAAAACTCCTCACGCTAATTTGCTGAATCGCTGGCTGAAGCGTTGCCTTCTTTCGCTGGAGTTTTTACGCTAAGAAATCAGCAGCGTTACTTTTAAACCTACATTAACACACCCTAAATTTATTAAGCCCCTAAGTGGCCGACCAAAATTGGCTGCCTGCCCCAAACTTACCCACGTGTGAACATTTTGAATCCTTCAGAGTCCAAACCAGCCAGTAGCGCAGCAGATGTCGCACGTTTCAGCCCTCTTTCACCCTCTAGCGTTGGCTCTCTGGCTCCCCTCTGCGGGCCGTCGGAACTGCACCCATGGCAAATGACAAGTTCTGGGTACCCATCCCTTTCCTCATACATAGATGAGGTTCCAGAGGAAAGTTTGCCAGAGAACCACCTTCTTGGCCACGATATAATTGTTATTCCGACACTCAGACGGCCGAAACAAAACCCGTCCCGGTTCTTGAACCAATTCTGGAGCCGAAGTATATACTAGTTCCCTAGCCGGCATACATTCTTATTATAGATCCTCCAGAACCCGTACTCGCTCTAGAACCGGTACCCGTTCTTGTGTCTCAAGTCGTGCCGACACTACAGGATTACGTGGTTTATGTCACCTATTGCCAGGAAACTGAGTTACAGGTGTGGGTGGTGTGGCACATCTACTAGCGTGCAAGTCTCGTCATCTTCCACACTTCGAGTACATCCTTGGGCGGTACCCTACTCCTTGACAGAGTGCAGATTAGACACAGTCAACAACATTATCTTCCTCCAATCCCTGGTGCGTGTTCACAGCGAGCTTCTAGTCTCGGATTACACAGCCCGCTCTAAAGGAGACACCTCCCATCGATGAGGTTGAAATCTCCATGTCGACGTCCAAGGAAGAAGATGGTCAACAGACGCAGACGCTTGCCCTTCTCAAAGCTCAAATGGAAGCTATGCAACAGACTTTCTCAGCATGTCTTGCTTCCATCAACACTTGCTTGGACAAGTTACAGATGCAAACCTTTGAACCGACCAAATCGGAGGTTTTGCAACCAAAATTTTCTCACCCAGAGCATGGTTTTTCAGAGACGACTAGACACAAAGTACCTTCGTGCGAGCAGCGAAAGTCTTCGCATGAATATTCTTGGAAATGCTACAGTTCTAAGCAACCAACTTCTTATTCGAATCATCAGCAACAAATGCAGCAACATGAAGCTTCTAAAGGATCTCATCTTAAAAAGAAATCAGCCATATCAAGATGGACGGACTTAGTGGCACATATATCCGACCCTAGTCGAGTACTCGGTCGTAAATGCCGCGACGCTAGACAAGATCCCCCTCGCAAGCCATGCCCTACATTTAAGTCTTTCTTATCTGATGGTGGTAAAGTCGAAGATTTATTGATCCTTTCCTTGTGCAAGAGGATCCTTCAGAGGTCTAAGAGGCAACAACTTCCTCAACCTCCCCCTTCTCAATTGGAAGCCTTAATACCCGCTGAGAAAGTTGAAGATTCAAAAGATCCAAGTTCTTATGTGACAACCAGCAAGCACATAACCCCTTCTTTGGCCGTGATCCAGGTAGGAAAATTCGCCTCGTCATTGCCCTTGCAGAATACAGTCTTTGTCTCTAAAGAGATACCAGATGCTATGGTGAATGATAATTCTTCAAACTTGAAGACTCCAATCCTTGCCTTCAGTGGTGCAAATGATATAACAGATACAGACTCTTGCAGCACGACTTCAGTCGCTGCAATTATCTTTGGACACAACTTATTTGAGTGATAAACCTTTTTAGATGGATATACCTCCAAACACTACTCAGTCTCAGTCTACAAAATCCCTTCAGGAGGATTTTAGTGTTCCAGACAAACCAATGGGATACCTTGCGGATTTCAACCAATGGTCATCACTCAACAGAAAACTCAAGTCAGTTTACCAATAATTTCACTCGAAGCAGATACAGATTCAATCTTTTATTGGACAAAGCTCGAAGTTACAAATGACTTTGACAAAGACACTTATCAAGTTGCAGATGTGATATACTTTTGACAAAGATGAGACAAGTTGCAGATATGATGAGTTTTCAGATTGGAAAAATAGTTATGGTCAATAACAGTGTCATGACATGGGACTTAACAGAAAGAGCTTTGGATGCAGAAGCACAACGACAATACATTTCCTTCTCCCGGAGTTTCTACAACTACCCTGGGTTTTATTCAAAGAGGGAGGGAATGTCACGATTGTGACTATGTTGCAATATTACATCTACTCCTACTTGCAGATACGCGAAGTGCCATGCCAAGGAGGACCCCTGCGCTTGGATGGTCATGACCCTTCACTCAAGAGACGTGCCTCTTCGCCAAAAGCGACACTCCTTCGACGACTGGTCACACCCCTTCGCTCTACGGTTTGCGACTCTTCGTCCAATGGTTGCAACTCTTCGCCGAAAGGATGTGTCTTTACGTATAAAGTTGTGTCTCTTCACCATGAGACGTGTCTTTTCATTTGTGTCTCTTCGTCTCCTATATAAGGAGCCTATTGTACTCAGTTTTAAACAATTCAATCAATAAAACATAGAGTCTTCTGAATCTTGTTTTTGAGTTCAGTTCAAGTTTCTTATGTCTTAATCATGAGTTTAAGTACTTAATTAAGGATTAGTACCTAGAATCCTTACACCTAGGTCTCCCATGTGATGAGAGAACTCTAGGGCGTGTTTGCAGCCAGACCACTCAGCCTTGTCCTTGCCGCATAGGGGAAAAGAGAAGCCAACTGCTGTGTCCAAGGCCTCTATCCCCCTAGGTGCAAGGAACAGAACATGAACTCTGAAAAAGGCTACCTCAAGGTCTGGTGAAGTGTCGCCGAGAAACCGTGTAAAGTCGTAGGTAAAGAAATCCCAACGACGACGAATGTCGAAGCTCGTCAGACCACAAGGAACTGCTGCAAAGGGGGACGTCTGCACCAGAAGAGGGGGTCGCAAGAAAGGCTGTCCCTCTCTCGCCAAACGACTCGTGGCAAAAGCGCTGCCAAGAGATCTCCTAGCAGCCGAGGAAGGCCTTGCCCCCTGGGACGGCTGCGGGGGTGGAGCGGGAGGAGGTGAGGGAGAAGGGGGGCGCGAGGGAGAAGGGGGACGAGGGGGAGCGGCAGAGGGAGGAGGCCGAGATTGAAAGGAAGAGGGAGAAGGTGGAGGGGGGGCGGGGGCGGGGGGGGGGGGGGAGCGGAAGAGGAAGGGAACTTGGGGGGAGGAGGGACTGTTGAGGGCGAGGCTGAGGTGGAGGCTGGAGCAGGGACCTCGTTCTGCTAAAGAGGGTGGAATCGGCTCAATGTCATGACATGGGACTTAACAGAAAGAGCTTTGGATGCAGAAGCACAACAACAATACATTCCTTCTCCCGGAGTTTCTACAACTACCCTGGGTTTTATTTAAAGAGGGAGGGAATGTCAGGATTGTGACTATGTTGCAGTATTACATCTACTCCTACTTGCAGATACGCGAAGTGCCATGCCAAGGAGGACCCCTGCGCTTGGATGGTCACGACCCTTCGCTCAAGAGATGTGCCTCTTCGCCAAATTCCACACTCCTTCGACGACTGATCACACCCCTTCGCTCTACGGTTGTGACTCTTCGTCCAACGGTTGCAGATCTTCGCCAAAAGGATGTGTCTTTACGTCTAAAGTCGTGTCTCTTCACCATGAGACGTGTCTTTTCATTTGTGTCTCTTCGTCTCCTATATAAGGAGCCTATTGTACTCAGTTTTAAACAGTTCAATCCATAAAACACAGAGTCTTCTGAGTCTTGTTTCTGAGTTCAGTTCAAGTTTCTTAAGTCTTAATCATGAGTTTAAGTACTTAATCAAGGATTAGTACCTAGGTCTCCCATGTGATGAGAGAACTCTAGGGCCTGTGTCCGCAGCCACTCCAACACTGAGTCTAGAGCCTGGTCCCTGCCGCATAGGGGAAAAGAGAAGCCAACTGCTGAGTCCAAGGCCTCTATTACCCTAGGTGCAAGGAACAGAACATGAACTCTGAAGAAGGCTGCCTCAAGGTCTGGTGAAGGGTCACCGAGAAACCGTGTAAAGTCGTAGGCAAAGAAACCCCAACGACGACGAATGTCGAAGCTCGTCAGACCACGAGGAACTGCTGCAAAGGGGGACGTCTGCACCAGAAGAGGGGGTCGCAAGAAAGGTTGTCCCTCTCTCGCCAAACGACTCGTGGCAAAAGCACTGCCAAGAGATCTCCTAGCAGCCGAGGAAGCCCCTGCCCCCTGGGACGGTTGCGGGGCTGGAGCGGGAGGAGGTGAGGGAGTAGGGGGGCGCAAGGGAGAAGGGGGAGAGGGGGAGCGGCAGAGGGAGGAGGGCGAGATTGCAAGGAAGAGGGAGAAAAGGGGGGGGGGGGGGGGGGGGGGGCGCGCGCGGAAGAGGGGGGGAACTCGGAGGGGGGGGGGGGCGGTCGAGGGCGAGGCTGAGGTGGAGGCTGGAGCAGGGACCTCGTTCTGTTGAAGAGGGTGGAATCGGTTCCCCGTGGGAACCCACTGCTGCTGGGCAGGAGCCTGGAGACCACTCTGAGTTTCAGGCTTGCGCGATGGCCCCTGCGGACGTCAACCACGAACCTGCTACCATCCCTCCTCCGCTTGAGCCTCATGCTTGGAGGGTGGCACTGCCTGCGTACTCTGTGACTCTGTCTGCTGCTGTTGGCCAGCCCTCAAGGGCTGGGGTTGGTGGGCTTGTGGTGTAGGTCGGGGTCTCCTCCGTGGACAGGCCTTCGCAAGATGGCCCATCTGTCAACAAATGAAACATTGATTCGGGAGGCCCGAATACTCCACGCTCTGTCGAAACCACCCCCACTCACTCGAGGAAGTAGGATGACCTTCGAGAGAGTGTGAGTGTCCCTAACCAGAACGCGTACTGAGGGGATGCCGGCCGCCTTGGCAGCTACTGAGGCTGTTGTGCGCGGTGTCTCCAGGACAGTCCCAATCTCTGAGCCTATCCTGGACAAAAGTGATAGGTACTCCCTTCTCAAACCAGGAAAGCAGACGGAGATGGGAAGGTTTGCCTCCTCTACCAGATTATCTGTAGCTGGATCAAAACCATGTCTCCACTGTTGAAAGTGGGCACGAACTGCTCGGATGGCCAAGGGGCTCATCCCGATGACCTTGGACGCCATCTCGGAAGTCTCGAACTCTATGTGGCAGTAGCCGCGTCCGAGGAACTGAACATCCAAGATCTTGCCCACCTCTGCGAGAACACACAACTCTCCTCTGCTGGGTCTGGTGCCAAGAATCTTGCAAATGACGGAAGTCGTCTGAAGGCGTTCCACCTCTGCGGCTAGGCTCGCTTGCTCTATCGGTGATGGGACTACATTGGAGTCCCTTTGTGGTGGAGCTTGAGCCTCCATCTGTCTCTGCTGCTGTAAAGAAAGGGCAAAGAGGCATTGGCGAACAGAAACCTCCTGCTGGACCGAGCACGTCGAGTGCTGTCGAACCAGTCAAGCAGGAAAGAAGAGGACGAGGAGGAGGATTAGGGTTAATTTGCAAGTGGGCGGGGGAGCGGGCAGGTAGGCGGGTAGGGCAGGCGGGCAGCGGCTGGAGAGGCAGGCGGGCAGCAGCAGTAGGGCAGGCGAGTGGGCGGCGGGTAGGGCAGGGTAGCGGTGAGCAGGTAGGGAGGGGGCGCGATGGCGAACAGGGGGCGGGAGAGCAACAACGAGCTCCTTCGTCTTCCTGTGAGTTCTTCCAAAGGGTGGCATCTTAGTTAGATAGGAAATGCACAGACATGGTGGTCTACTCTGTTGTTACGCAAAGAAGCACCTATGACGTGGATAAAAATTCAAGAATATTTTCACGACAACTTGGATATCGGAAGAATGTGAAGAAGATGTCATCACGGCTTGGCATCATCTGAGAATGACTAAGAAAGACACGTTGGATGACTACTGCCAAAGGTTTTGGGTACCTTTTTGCCAGTGTCCTCGTTTCGAAGGATCAATTTGAGGGACCAGATTGAGCGGGTTTGCTGCTGTTTGCCAAAAGAGATGCGACAGTACTGTCTGAAATAGAAGTCTGACTCTATTCAGAGACTTATGGGACATGCTAAGCAAGGTTTTGGAATGCATGCCGACTTATTGACTTATCCTACGGAGAGGTTACTGTCCACCTCAACAAGGCAAGAGTCTTTCAGTGACGAAAACGAATCACGAGAAGTGGATGAAAGTTCATCAAGTGACTCGAGAGAAGAAAGGGAATCAGATGATAGTGTATCCAAGGGTTCCGGAACCACGTAGGGAACCAAATGCGAGTTCATCAGAGGATTCCGGAGAAGAAAGGGAATCAGATGATAGCGCATTTGAGGGTTCCCACAAAGCAGGGGAATCAACTGATGGTTCCTCAGAGAATTTAAATGATTGAGAATGAGGTGCCAGGAGACAGGGGAGGCCAGCAGAGCTAGCAATAGGTCAGAGGACACAAGAACGGAACAAAAAGGTAAGCTAGGTCCACCGGATGATTTGGTCAAGGGTACTTTTTGGCCCTCGATGCAAAGTGGATGGAGGAGCAGAACATCGCAATTTCTCTTTAGAGAGAGCTTCACCTTGAAGCTTTTGGGTCATTAGCAATGTGTATGCCAAAAGTCAACAGGTTGAATAGGTTGAATCTGTTGTGATGTGGACTGCACAAGAGGGGAGCCACTCCACTCCTTTGTCACATATTGCCTAGATGGAATAAGTTACTAATTTCTTTTTGAGATTTTAGAGGTACTGACAGGTTGATTGTTGATAAATTGGCTTTATATAACAGAAAAAATCATTCTAAATGAATTATTGGATTTTTAAGTGAGAGGGTTTTCTCGCTTAGGTCACTAGAAAAATAAGTCTAAATGAATTATTGGAATTTTAAGTGAGAGGGTTTTTCTCACTAGAGACATCGGAGTACAGATATTTCTAGTGCGTCGTTCAGAGTAATGACGGGAGCACTGTGAACGGGAATATCTTTAAGGCCACCAGGAATAGGTACTTTTGATGCGTCACATCGGATGGGTGACAGGGAGCATCGGGAAGAAGTATTCGACCATCGGGGAACGTACATCTCTGATGCGTCATAGGATGAGTGACAGAGAGCATCTCGAAGGAGATTGTACCGTAAGTTCGGTTCGAAAAGACTAGGTGAGGGTATTCTTGATGCATCACAAGGTGGGTGACGAGGGCATTGGAAAGGGAATATTCCATAGTCGGGAGGAAATTCCGAACTGTGTTAGATTTGTGTACAAGGATGAGCAAGCACTTGAATGAAGATGGGTTCAGAGGAAACTTTGAAGGTGAGATTCAAAGGCGAGAACCTAGATTCTCGAAGATTCGAAATAGGGAACGGAAGTTCCTTGGAATAGGGTTTTGCCCTAGGAATAGGAAGCCGAGGCTTTTGAGTACCATCAAGTACGAACGTGGTAATACGTTCGGTTCAAGTGCTTGTATAGACTTCTCCTGAGTAATAAAGATACTATTACGGGGGGGGGGGGGGGGGGGGGGACCAGCCCATCTTCTAGTCCGAGTACTATGTCAATCTTCTCACTCTCCATCTCTCTTGCTCTATCTATTTCTCTCTATATGCTCAAGCTTCAGTATTAAGTGATAAATTCTATTTATCCGAGTATATTTTATATTGCTACGCGCTGCCGTTTGTGACAGTAATATCAGAGCATGGTCTCCTCTCTTTCTCTGTAAAGGAGGACGACTTTGGGAGAATACGGGAAGAAGCCATGACAAGCCAAGAGAGAAGCAAGCAGGCAGAACCCTAAGCCCTGCAGGAAAAGGTCGCAGAGTTGGGATTTTTTTTTTCTCTCTGCGGGAAGTTGACCAGACTTGGGGATTCTCTGAGAATGCGACAAGAGTATGATACTCAAGAAGCTAGAGAATCCGAGGAGCAAAATGCTCAAGATCCTTTAGAACTTAGAAAAATATCCATAAACATCAATCAAGAATCATTGCAAAGAAATTCCTCATTTCGGAAAGGATATGAAGGTCTCTAGATCTCAAAACACGTTTGATACTTTTGACGGAAAGGGAAGATGTCCCGAAAGCTACCGCTTTCATTCGACAATTTGAAGTTGCTGTTTCGAACGTCAATTTGTCAAAAGTGTCGAAGGTGATGCATGACTGCGAGTGCTTGGTGGTACACCAAAGCTCTGCAAGGAATTCAAAACAAGACTTGGATTCAATTCAAGGCTCAATTTTTTTCCCTCTACGCTTTCGAAGAAGGCATCAAAGAAGATTGGGATCTGTTTGCGCGATAGGAGCACGAGCAAGTCACGGATTACGTGAACACGTATTGGTCTACTCTTCCAAAGGTGGCTCCACTCTTGAACCCTCTTTGAGGAAGAAATTCAACAAAGGACTTTTGCTCAAATTTTGTAGACGCATCTGCAAGATACTTTGCAACGGATGGTGGAGTCAGCAATACAAGCTGAAACTGTATACCTCTATGTACAAAGAAATCTAATCCTCGCAGTGGGACGGGAACCATTATAACACAGAAACAACGAATTTTTGTTACCTCTCCTCGAAGGATACGTTGTTATCTGGAGAGAGTTTTGGAGTACAGGAATTCAAACTAATTCCTGAGTTTTTGAACAGAAGACCCTCAAACTTTAAGTGAGAGGGCAGGTCTTTGATCAAAGTTAAATCTGTGAGGGACTCGTAAATTGCGTATTACTTTTACGCACGAGGTATAAATATGTCTTAAGCAAGTGTCACAAGACGGGCACACGTGCCAAGAGAAAAGAACAGACTGAACAGACTTTTAGCACTTCAATAACAACTGAACTGAGAGAGAGAGAGAGAGACGACACGTGACACGGAGTGGCGGAATTCCACCCCAGAGAGTATTGGCCCGAAACCTTCGCGCCCCTTTCGGTTTTTCTTTATATTGCATCAACACAATACAAGCCGGAACTCGAGACTCTGCACCTTCTCTAGGAAGCATGCCAGAGAATGAGCCTTAACCTCATATTTAAAGGCCCTAGGCCCCAAAAGCAGTTTACAATGAAAAGCCTTCAAACTCAAAAGCATCTGGTCCAAAAGCAAAGCCAAAAAGCTGCCTGCGTAAATCACGGAAATCCGTACAGTTGCCACGTCATCAGCCAACGTAGAACGCGGAAATCCGTATAGCCTGCCACATCATCAGGCCAACGCAATTTTCAGAAATCTACCATGTCATCAGTTTTTGCGTGTGTGCGGATCCTGCTTTATTTTAATCCTTTATGTCACTTGGGGGCCCATCGGACGGGGTCCCCATAAGTTGGGAGGACTTCTTCTGTTACTTGTTCTTCTTAGGGTTTAGGCCCCTCGATCGACATCTGTAAGTTGGCTCCATTCTTTAGGCTTTGACACGTCAGCAGTTTGTTACAGCAGGACCGATCACTCTCGAGTTTATGAGAGTAGGATCAAGTTGGAAAATTGTTCTATGAGATGAATTGGTTTGCTAAACCATTCGGAAGGTCAATAATTGATATGATATCTGGTACTTCTCCCAGAGAGTACCTACAACTGCGGGTAGGACATTATGGAGAAACCATTCCGAGCTTTCACTAAGCATGAGTACTCTCTACGTACACACTCCTTACCCGGTAAGGGAAGATAAGGTAGTGCCTTTTACACAAGTGAATGAACACTCTCTTTATGAGGGAAGGAGCAAGAGCCAGCTATGGTCTATGCTCGTGGAATTCTAGATTTGAAATCTGAGTTTATCTAATGAGTGTGTTTGCTCTGGAACCAAGTCGAGGAATCACCTAGTTGAGCGTGTTCGCCTTGAGAATCTTTCGAAAGGAAGGAAATCTTCCGAGTTCACAAATGCTCCAATACAACACGAGTATTATGTACACGTTTGGGTACATGAATAACGCATGAAGATGCAGACCTTGTTGTCAAGGTGAGTCGACTTGCCAGTCGAATTTTTTTCTCCTAACCCGAATGAGATGAGTCGACTTCCCTTTTAGGAAGTGGATTGGCATTTGAGATGCCTCTCTTGAGCGCCTTTTTGCGCGCAATAATATTCCGACACGAGAATCTCTGTTTCAGATGTGTTCGGTTGCTCTGAGTTTCTCTACTGAGAAGGGGTATTTTGATGCTCGATGATCATCAAGTAGCAAGTTATGATTGTAGCATATGCTTCTCCATAAGTAGGTCAAGTACCATTAGCATACTGCTAGAATGAACATGAACTATTTTGTTCGTGCATGTAATGCTCGGCCAACTGTTCCAAGACGGAAAGAAAGACCTTAACCACAAATGGGAGAACTTCCCTGAGATCCAAAGTGTGTTCGCTGTATTGTGAACCAAGTTTGAACATACGTTCAGAAAATAGTATGGCTAGAATCTTATCTGCCTAATATTTGGCAAGGCGTCATTGATGCTTGCAAGGTGAAACGTTTTTGATGGCCTCTGCAAGGAAGAGACGCTAATGGGCGTCGGGAAAGCCTGCTGGTGTTAATATCCGCAGGAGGAAAAGATGGAAAAAAGTGCCACCGTGCACAAGGGATCATCAGATTGGAACAATCGACCTACAGTGAGCGAAAGCGAAGAACAAGAACTTTCTCTGGTGAGATGGCAGACTCTATTTGCGAAAGGAAGCCATCCTCACATGAGATTAATGCCCTATGATTTGGACATATCCTATGTGGGAGGATACAAAAGTTTTAAATACTCAGGACTAATAGCGCAAGATTACGCGCACGGACAGATACCAAGATTGATTTCTAGGAGGATTATTCTTCTCGAGATTGAGAAGGTGGAATTGAGTTAATAGATTCTTGGATAAGGAAAATTCCGATTTACTGGAAAGACGTGAATGAGGGTTGCCTACGTGACTCGTAAGATTGATGATTGGTGAAAAGATATCCTTGAGGTACTAGAGGAAGGACATGAACCGGTAAGGTAAGTATTGAGTTTTTGTTTGATTTAAAATTTTAAGTTCTCTTTTGAGAAAGGACCAGCTCAACTCACCATTGAGCAAGATTTGAAATCTTTCCGGTTTCTCCCCGGGCAACTCTAGTGGACCTCTACAGTTGAGGACAATTGTTTATAAGTTAGAGGGATGTTGCTAAATTGGCTATATGACACAAAGAATATTTTTTTTAAGTGAGGGTTTTCTCACTTACGACACTAGGAAAAATAATTCTAAATGAATTATTGGAGTGAGAGGGTTTTCTCACTGGAGACATCCAAGTACAATTATTTATAGTGCGTCGTTCAAAGTAATGACGGGAGCACTGTGAATGGGAATATCTGTAAGGCCTGGTTTGCTTGATTAAAATGTGAAATGAAAGGATATGAATTTGATAGTAACAAGATTTAGTAGATCAAGACATCCATGAGAAGATCATGATTTGTATTTGAGACCCTCGACATAAATGTGATTGATGAGTGACCGATGTCTTTGTAATAGTGCTGGATTGGTGGTGTCTGGTGCATGGGTATATAGAGTCGGTGTCTACAGAAGAAAGTTTCTTTCCTATGGCTACTTTGCAGGCGTAATCGAGGGCGATTACAATTCTCTCAAGAAGGGGGAATGTCACAAAGTGATGATGTGGCGTGCCGACACGGAAAGAATTGGCCGAGAGGACAAGAGAAACTGAACTCAAAGAAAAGAGGAAGTTTGGAACTCAAAAAGAATGGTAGAGGGGCCTAAACTTAAACAGAATAAGGGATTGTAAAAATCCTAGTCCCACTTAACTTAAAGTGTAAGGTGTAGCAGAAGTGAATGTTGAACTTTGCTCAAGATGAGTGCTCCGAATTGTGCTCAAGGGTTCCTTTTACTTACGGAAGTGAGAGAGTGCAAATGATCACAAACAAAGTGATTGACACTGTGAATGAAGGGCTGATACTGAGAGATAGAGAGAGAAGAATACGACACCAGAATGATGTCAAACCCTCCTCCAAGGGCCCCACTCTCTATGGCAAGAGAGGTCTATGCTATTGATTGCACAAATCTGGTACAATGGTCTTGATGCAATGGACTTGCCGACGACTATGATGACAGCGACGAGACGGGCTGAAAACTGAAAACGCTAGGGGCTGAAATCTGCAAATCTGCTGAATTCTGCAACTGTGTCGGCGAGGACGGTGATGGTGACAACGCGACGACGATGCGCTGAAAACGCAGATGCTGAAATCTGCGAACAGCGGCTGAAACTGAAAATGCTGGCTGATCTGACCGTGCGGCGAGGATCTGGTGCGGGAAGGTGAGATCTGCGAGGTTTGGGGCTGCTATTGCGGAGTCTAAGTGCCGAAGATAGTAAACGTTGATGGAATGGCTGATCTGATGCTGGGAAACTGCAAAACACTAGGGAAATCTGCAACTTGCAAAAACGCCAGGCTGATGTGGTACTGCTGAAAACGCCAGGTGCACATCAGCAAAAACGCCAAGGCAGATCTGCTGCAGAAAATGTTGGAAGTCTTGATGGCTGAAAACGCTAGGGAGTTCCGCCGGTCTTGCTGAGAAGGTGCATTGCCAGATGCTGGATCTCTGTTGCCTCTTCTGCCAGAAAGTGCTAGCGCTAGGTTTCTTTTATAGAGCTTAGCAAATTTGCCCTACCCAGTTTCCCAACAAAGTCACTTATTAATAATAAGTGAAAAATGGCTAAAATAGGGAAAATGGGTTCTGTGCACTGTAAAATTCTCATGGTGGCTACTGAGTGTAATACTGATGATCATGCTGTGTGCAATCAGAGGATATGCAACTACTCTAAGTGCCTGGACATGCATGGGCTGCTCACAAGCTCACAAAGGTGCCAGAACACTTCCTAAGCTGACCTGAATCCTGGACCTGAAGTAGCTTGTCCACATGCACATGATGCAATGGCTGATCTGACACTGAGAAACTGCAAAACGCTAGGGAAATCTGCAACTTGCAAAAACGCCAGGCTGATGTGGTACTGTTGAAAACGCCAGGTGCACAATAGCAAAAACGCCAAGGCAGATCTGCTGCAGAAAACGCTGGAAGTTTTGATGGCTGAAAACGCTAGGGAGTTCCGCCGGTCTTGTTGAGAGGGTGCATTGCCAGATGCTGGATCTCTGTTGCCTCTTCTGCCAGAAAGTGCTAGCGCTAGGTTTCTTTTATAGAGCTTAGCAAATTTGCCCTACCCAGTTTCCCAACAAAGTCACTTATTAATAATAAGTGAAAAATGGCTAAAATAGGGAAAATGGGTTTTGTGCACCGTAAAATGCTCATGATGGCCATTGACTGTAATACTGATGATCATGCTGTGTGCAACCAGAGGATATGCAACTACTCTAAGTGCCTGGACATGCACGGCCCGCTCACAGGCTCACAAATGTGCAAGAACACTCCCTAGGCTGACCTGAATCCTGGACCTTGTCCACATGCACATAGGGTTAGATGTGCACGTGGCATAAAGAGCATCGGCTGAGGAGCCTAACCCTAAAAACTCAAAAGCTTGAACTCTGGCTGGCAAGTTCGCAAATTGCGCTGACTGCTGATGTGGCAGGGCTGTACGGGTTGATGACGTGGCATGATTGTGCAGAACTTTTGGATTTTGCCTTGCAATGCTCACGTGGCAAGATTACGAATTTTCGTAATTTGTGCTGGCAGAGTTTGCAACTTTTACACGTGGCTTTTGGGGAGCAGAGCTTTTAGGGATAAGTGCTTTTGGGGTCTGATGCTTTTGAGCTTTGCTTTTGGGACATCCCTTGTATTGTTTATAAGTGCCCCTAGGGTCACGTCTCCGCAAAGCATCTTGACACAGAGTCTTGGAGAGAGTTGAACCTAATAATGAAGAAATACCGGAAGGGGCTTTGGGGCCAGTGCATTTTGGCTCGGAACTCCGTTGTGCTCTCTCTCTCTCTCTCTCTCTCTCTCTCTCTCTCGTCAAGTACAGTAATTTTGCAGCTTCTATTCGTGTGTTGCTATTGATTTTCTTGCTTGGAGTGTCCAAGCGTGTAACAAAGAGAAAACTGGCCGCTAAGATTTTTGGTTTGAAGCACTCCATGTTTTTTAAAAATCACCCCCTTTCTCCTAAATAGAACTTATACTTTACTTTTTCTTTATTTAATCATGACTCTCATCCCCCAATCCTTTAATTTTTGGCCATTTTGGTTTAATTAAATGGAATCTTGGCAACTAATACAATCGTCCCCTCATCGTATTGCCTGGGCATAATCATGGTGTTGGTCTTTGTTAAACTCATTTCTATAACAAATTTACTTTTCATCGTTTTTATGTAATATGACGATCCCGCATACATCCGAGGGCCGCGTTAGTCAAAAAAAATTTATAGGGTTAGATGTCATTAAAAAGCATGTTGTTTTTGAGAACACTGAAAAGTATGAAAAGCAAAAAACCGTGCAACAAGTGGAAAAAAGCAATTTTTGCTAAAATTGAAGCATGGTGTCATTACGTCTCGTATAACTAGAAAATGACCTTGCTTGTCGTCGAAAAGCACAAAAAAAGAAAAAAAAAAGTTTTTCTCGAATTGAATTGCAGCTTCGCGAGATCCAGTAATAATACAATCTGGCTTTGCTTCTCGCTAAAAAACATCGAAAAGCACAAAAAGAAAATTTTTCCAAAACTGAACCATGAGTCTACCAGACCTAGTAGAAATTGGAAATAGAGTTACTTTCCACTTTGAAACACTATACGACTGTTCAGAAAGCATTTTATATATAAAAAAATGTTGGAGTTAAAATTTTGTGCACTAGAAAAATCATAGATCTTACACTTTGTGTTGCGACTATTGTTTGAGTTCAAGTTTGTAAGATCCCCAGCCCAGAGACTGGGGCGACTTGATAGTTAGGCCTTCCTTTGTTCTTAGGCTGCATTGACGACACCTTACTCCGGTTCAGAGAAGCAAGGATACGAGCAACAGAAGTGAGAGAGGTCTCTATTCTTCAAGGTTATGGATGTAAGGTTCCTACAAGTGAGGTTGATAACCCAAAGGTTATGATGGGAGCTAAATTCCTATTACAACTAAACTAAGGCCTCAACATACTTAGGATCTATAGGACAATGCCTTTTTTCCCATGTTTAAGAGGCACAGGTGCCATCCATAAAGTCTTAGATATGGTATGAAACTTATCCTTTACTAATAGCTAGTCTTGTGAAAAATATCCAACTAATCGGGTCCATCCGTCCGTAGTCATAGTCCCAATTGGATACTAGTCCTTACTTTTCACACCGCACACACTTATTCCTCTTGTTTTTAATTACTACCACATTGTTTTACATATACAATTAGGATGCCTTTATTAATTTTTGTCAGAGTTGCATTCATACAACCCTTCAAACATCACACAAACAATTCTTTTTCAAACAAGATCTAATAAAGACAACCCTATCTTTTAACAAAATAAAATATCTGCGGATTTTCTTTTTCTAACCGACACAGCCTTTGCAAAGGTTTTTTATTAGCTAACCATGAAAAATCCTCTCCTTTTGCTAACCACTAGGGGTTCTTGTTCACTACAAGATACAAGAGCTGCTAACCACATCTTATTCTGTAGTATTTCCTTGCTAATTGCGGGATTTTCTTGCTAGTGGCGAGCTCCAAATGGCAAGAAGATGCTCTATCAGCAACTTCTTTCTATAGGAGTCTCTTTCAATAGTGATAAAAAGTTTGACTTAAAGCCAAATATTACTTTCCTCAAATAGCTCTTTTAACTTGATTTAGAAAACACATGCTCGTCTCTCGTGATCAAAAGCACATTCTTGGCTGTTTTTGGGACATTCTAAGCATATCGTACTAAGGTTACATATGTATACATAATGCAAAAATTGACAAATTGACCTAGTAACTGCATGTAGGTGAGGATGTCCATCAGCAACTTCGTTCACTTGTGCCGCATGTTGAGTGTTCGTTGGAGCTTGAGGCATAGGGTTGGAACTTCACGACTCCTCGGGGTCGCATCTCTCACGTAGTGCATAGAAGGCAAAAGGGGGGTAATGCTAGAATCAATCGAACACCAACTCAATGGTTAGTTACCTTGTTAAGCACGGTCGGGCCGGAACACTACTCGGGTGGGTGACCTCCTAGGAAGTTTTGACTTCGAGCAAATGGTGTCTCTCGTGCACAGCCTATGGTGCCAACAAAGTCTTGGTGACCTCATGCCAAGAAATGGCCATGCCTTGGTCACCGCCTTAGTTGGTCGCCTAGGAGCGAGTTGTGGGGGGATTGCGAGCTTGGCGTGCTCTCAGTGCTATGAATGTCTTGTGTTTGGAGCTTGGGAGATAGCCTGTGATTGCCCGGGCATACGGAATGATCAGTTGCATCTCCGATCTAGATGAAAAAACCATAACCCTAAAACCCGTCACACCATATTTGGATTCTGACAAGTAGTTGGTTAGCTCCTAACTTCCAATGGTGTCCTGTCATTTAGCATCATGCGTGAGTAGTCTTTAGCAAGGGCTTAGGGTGTCATTACATTTAGGAAGCACTTCTTAAACATTCACCATGCCAAAAAGGCCAGCTATGGGTTCTGTACTGTGTATTGTGTAAGTTTATGGAGAAGATGGACCTACTCAAGCTTCAAATTACAGCTCACCTACTTCATCTATCTTTGGCCTGCTCAATTCTCTCCATGCTGTATGATGTAATTCCTCGTTTTCAAAATTATCTTCATTTTTTGTTTGTCAGGCAGAGCTTGGAAGAAAACTTGCAGAGATGCATAAGGCTGGAAGTTCTGAAAAGGGTTTTGGTTTTCCTATGGATAATACTATTGGCAGGTGAGGCAGGCCTGCAGTAATTATTTGAGTCTTTTATTGGCTTTCCCTAATACTGAGTACTACAACTTCACTGCAAAATGTATGGCCAATTTAACCAGAGAACAACTATTGCTGGCAGTACGCCTCAACACAATCCCTGGACAGATGACTGGCTGAGTTTCTACAGTGAACACAGGCTAGGTTACCAATTGAAACTTGCTCAGCAACAATATAGGGACAATGATGTGTATTCAAAAGGTAAGCAGTTGATGACACTGTTTAGGTGCTACTAAATAAAGAGCAACTTGCAGCACTCAATGATGTATCAAAAAATCCAACTCCACTCCTGCCAACTTTTCTGCAATGGTTCAAATGTGTGCAGGTCAAAAATTGCTGCAAAACATGCAGCTACTTTTCAAGAATGTGGATATATCTCCATGCCTTCTGCATGGAGATCTTTGGAGTGGCAATGTAGCAGCTGACAAGGAGGGGAACCCAGTTATACTTGATCCTGCATGCTACTGTATGGTTGCAACATTCTGAAGTAAATTTGAATCTGCATATCTTTATGTGATTAAGTTTTTAGTATCAGTTCCTTTGGTCTTACACTGCTATTATAAACTTGCTTGAAATGTCATGACTTGAGTAATGCATCATTATGGTTCAAGTATGTTGCAACCATTTTTTTTTGTAGGAGAGTTCCTGATGAGCATTTAGGTGAGCTTCAAAATCTCCAGTAAAATGAGTTGGTATCAGGAAATAAAAATTTGTAGACACTGGTATGTCATAGACTGCTATATGATTGAGTATGTTACAGTCTACAGAAGGTCTATTTAGTTGGGCAATGGCATTGGCTATCTTGAATGAATGTTCTTATGACCTGTTGAATTTCTTGCTTAAGGTTGAGCAATAAAGCCTAACACATGGCTTAGATTTGTTGTGCTTGTAGATCGTTAGAAAGCAAAGAGTCTTCTTTGCCTTGAGCTCTTAGAACATTAAATGTTCTGTGCATGTGGATGCATGCAGGTGGAGATTGTCACCATATTTTTTACCATCGGATTTTACCTTCCATGCAGCTTAATGAATTGAAAAATTGGAACCCTCTGCATTCACATGCATTTCAGCGCAATGAAATTTGATCCTTACCCATTTGCCCCGTTAGGGCAATGTAACTAAAAAATGCATCCTCCATAGCAAGCTTTCAGCATAATTTTAGTCCAAACTTTGAATTATTAAAGCAGCAAATCTCCCGGGATACTGTTTCAAGAGAAGGTATTTTGAGGTTTTATGTAGAGCCATCTTTAACTGACTGCATTCCATTGTAAGAATTGAAAGATCCTATGGTTGTTTATTCAAAGCTCAGTGAAAGTCGAGCACCTTTTTTGAGCGAGTCAAAGACCCCTTGTAAGGCTAGGAAGAGCATTCATATTGTTTGGAGTACCCTTGCAAATAGAATTTTATCTATGCCCGTCTTGCTGAGCCACCTTTACTCTAGTCATTACAACAACATGAGCAAGTAGCTGCCCAGCAATTGTGTGCAAGGAATCGAATAAATCCAGACGTTCCAACCCTAAAAATTTCAGAACAAAGCAGATTTTTGGCAGTAACAAAGAGCTATAACATTATTCGATACTAGGCTTTAATGCTTTTTTGTATGGACAGATGGACACAATGAAGCCGAGTTTGGGATGTCGTGGTGTGCAGGTTTTGGATCTTCTTTCTACAATGCATACTTTGAAGTAAGTTACTTCACTTTCAGGGATTTTTGTAGAATTTGGAGCCTTTGACTTTCAAATCATGTGGATTGTATGATCTCTTGCTTATTCTTGCCTGTAATAGTAGTTAGAATAAGTCGTGCTCATCACAATTGCCATCACTTCATGCTTTTGGGACATTGCGATCAGACACTTTTATGAGCCCAGACAAAGGGGTGGCTATTCAATACTTTGGTAGCTTTCGAGGCGTCTAGATAGCTGGCTGAAGCAGGAGACAGAGGATCATGGTATGCACAGGTGACTTAGTGGCTCACATATCATGGACTAGAAATGGATGTCCCCACCACCATTTCAGTATAACCGGGTTGCCTTGCATATTCACCTCCAGCACGATGAGAGGAACAGAGTACTAAGACGGGACCTTGGCAGCTCTATACACTCTCAGCCATTCAATCTCTACCACGAAAGAGCTAAACTTTACAGAGATTACTTCATGAGCATATGGATTTATGCAGACCCACATAAATGGATTTCTATAACATGCCGCTAGGGTGGCAGGTGGTCAGATCAGAGTATATTCACACCTCTTGAGATAGAGGTGGGTAAGGCAGCTCGGACTCCTAGAGCAGAGAGGATCCATAGATTATGTTCGGAGAAGGGGGAGAGTGAGAGGTACTATGCCCATAGATGTAGAGCATATTCTATTATCAGACAGAGATATCCCACCTGTTCGGAGAGCCACTCTCTCTATGCCAGCTCCTAGAGTCGGCAGACCAGCACAAATTGGGGTGGTTCTACAAAATATTCTGTGCCACAGGGCGATCTCCTTACAGCTCCATACCACATGCAGGAGAGGACAACAGTTACAGATTACCAGCTTCTTTCAGAGTTCCCCATACCGCACCCGCACTCGCCGATGGGAAGAGAGCCTTCGAGCTAGCAGGAGACTGAGAGCACTAGGTTACTGCACACCTAGACACTATCATGTAGAGATGACAGAGATTTGAGCCCAACACCACACAGAGAGCCGCTCAGATTCAACCAGTTTTAGGGAGCTCTCTATTCCCCCTTGTTGATATACACCGTTTTACACCCCCCTCCATAAAATAGGATGGAGCTAGCTAGATTATGCATATCATGCTCGTCTTGCATTCTAAATCCCTAGTTGTAAAGCTCAATTCTCATCTATATTACCCTCTCTCAGCTATTGTATACTCCAATCAGTCATCCTTTCTAGTTAAGTTCATGCTACTTTGTGTTAAGTGTCACAGGGACGGGCACCACGTGCCAATGGAAAAGAATAGACTGAACAACTTTAAGCACACACCTGAAGCTCTGATACCATTATCACAGGGACGGGCACCACGTGCCAACATAGAAGAACAAACTGAACACTATTAGCACTTCAAATAACACTGAACTGAGTGAGAGAGAGAGAAATGAAATGAAATGAAATGTTATATTAACGTCTTCAAAAGGCCAGAATGACCTATGAGACCAAACTGATACAAAAGTGGTGAATCTGTTACAATGTCTGGGTACCTTAGTACTAAAGTACTAAGTGTGAAAAGTGTGAAAGTGTGAAAATAAATGTAAATAAATGTGAAAAACTAAATACAAAGTATTAAATAAACTTCTTAGGAGCATTCTGGGTGTCTGGTCAGAATGCTTCTAATCCTTTGTTGTAGTCTCCTCCGGTGAAGTGTGCCTCTGCATCTCGGTCGTGGTCGTCTCGATTTCCTAAGCTCAATCGCCCTGTCAATGAGGGTGCCTTTGGTATGAATGTGGGTACTCCTTTGTGTTGGCTGCTGGCCTCTTACTTCTCCTTCCACTCCTGCTTCTCTCGATCCAAAGAAATCTGTGATCTGCCTCTGAGGCTGTAGTGCTCTTTGTCTTCTCATTAGATTATCCCTGTGTCGATGTAGTTCCAGTAGGTACAAGCCTAAGCATCTTTGATCTTGGATTGCATGACTCTATCTAGAGGTCCAAAGCCTTCTTTAAATAGGCAGTGGAAACGCCCGTATCTCATAGTATACGGTGCAATGGCATATGTAGTGTAATTCTGTCTCCGGCTCCATTCCGCATAACTTGCAAATTCTGCTCTCAGGTGGGATCCCCCTGAATCTGCCAAATTCAATTTCCAGCTGATGTGAGGATGTACGAATCTCTAACCAATAGCACATCTCAAACCATGAGACAGGCGGGTATCCATGTAGCTCGGGCGAATCACAAATCCATCTTCAGATAGCTATAGGAAGTTTTCTTTGTAGTCGGCCATCTTCGTGCCCAATTCTTGTGTAGGGTCTACCCATGTCCTCTTAGTATCCAACTGTATAAGATCCTGACGGATGATTTTATTAATCTCCGTTTGTGTAATTGCCAGTGATGGAGCCGCAAGAGAGTATTGGAAGGGAGGTAATCTTTCCATACTGAACCCGTGTCTCTGAAACCACGAGGACAGTTGCGCATACCAGCATGATGTATCCCCTTTCATTGCTAATTGTCGAGAAGATTCAAGGGCCAGTCTAGTATATCGGCAATTATTTGTATCCCACAAACCATGTATAAAGGACACTGATCTGGTAAGAGCTTCAATTTCTATCGGAGGGGTAGCTAGTTCCGCTCGGGTAATCGCGTGTGGTACGGAGGCCTTGGCTCTAATCATTCGGGAAATCATAGATACCAAAGGTCTCTCCATTGACTTCCAATTATCCTGATCCACAGATGGTCTCCAAATCTGGACCCCATAAAGCATAGCGGAAGCCACCACCGTATCAAATAGCCAAAGTTTTGTTCGTGGTTCCTGAAACTGCACTTGTGAACACATCCTCTCCAACCCTCCCAAGGCCGCAGAGGCTCTGGACAATCTAGCATCCGCCGCTTTCTTAAGAGTAAACTTTGGTCCTGCAAATACCACACCAAGGTATGTGTATGCATCTGTGTACTCTACTGTATCCTGGCCATATGCAAATGTAGGTGCCGATCTCCTAACCCACTGCGGTGTGGTGTTAAACACCATAACTTTGGTTTTTCCCAAGTTTACCGACAGTCCACTGTCCTCTGCGAATTTATGTAATGCATCTAGCTGCCTCTGCATTCCCTCTGGTGATTCTGCTATCAATACAATATCATCTGCATACAACAACAAAGGGATCCATGACCCTGCAAGTTGAGCACCTCTGTCACCCTCTCTATGAATGTAATCTGATACCTCATCTATGTACATACCAAATAAAGTAGGGGACAGTGGGCATCCCTGCTTTACTCCAACAATGGAATGAACAATGTCGGAATCCCCTTCTGGAGTACGTACATAACCAGTTACTGACCCGTATAAGGCCATGATCCCCCAAATAATCTCTTTGGGGACCCCTAACTCTTGCATCTTGTGCATCAATCTGGCCCTTGGTACTGTATCAAAAGCTTTCCGAAAATCCACAAAGCAACAATACATCCTTCTCCCGCTTGCTCTTCCTTCCTCAATAATGGCTCTGAGCGTAAGAATATGATCTAAAGTGGAATAACCCCTCCTGAATCCAGCTTGTTCTGATGCCCGTATGCCCTCATTCTCTGCCCATCTACTGAGTTTTTGTTCAAGAATGGATGCGTACAGTCGGGTTAATGTGTGACCTACCATAATGGTACGGTAGTTCCCGGGTATCATAGGATCTCCTGACTTGAAAATAGGTACGATAGTAGATAATTTCCAAGATTCAGGTAATCCTTCACACATGACCCGATTAAACAGACGAGCAAGGACTTCTGAAAGTAGATCCCTGGCATGGATCAGATGTTCTGCTACTAAACCATCATGATCATATGCTCTTCTTGTCTTCATCTTATCAATGGCTTTTTTCACCATTTCCGTAGTAAAGAAAGTACTAGTAGCAGGGCATGGCTCTAGCGGATCTGGTAATGGAGGCTGTCCAGATACCATATATAATGATGTTACATATTGACCCCAAATCTCAGGAGAAGTAATTGTCGGAGGCGGTGAGTGCTCGTGAAATAAACGTCAGGCCTCATGTGAGTCCTGACTCAAGAAGAGCTGATATAAATCCTTCTCCAGTTTGGCTAAAAATGCCCTTTTCTTGCGACGTACTATACGCCGAAGAGCAATCCGAGACTGCTTATATGTGATGATCCCAAGTGCCAGCTCTTTCTGGACCTGGGTTCTCGTCTCTCTGGCATCTGCATTCCTCGTCATACCAACTGTTTTGAGGCATGTTCCCAGATCCTCTCTTCTGATCAGGTTGAGTATGTGGGTATGCCTCTTGTGCTGCTCCATGTAGTATCTCTGTTAACTGAGAAGTAATCTCCTCTACAGTATATACTGGCTCGGCTGCCCACATCCTATCATAGATCTTTTCCACATAGACTGAATCAGTCTCTGGCGTGAAAGTATATCCTGTGTGTGTCTTCTTCCTTTGCACTTGAGAGGCATTGTATTGGAAGGAGATTGATAAGGTCAAGAGAGCATGATCCACTGCAATCCCAACCGGTCTGGGTCCCACCTTAAAGTCCTCGATACTAGAAATAAAGCTTGGTGACGTCATGACATAATCCACTGTACTGGCCCCATGCCTGTGCGGGAAGCATGTGAATCCCCCCGATAAAGGGAAATTCTTTAGACCATTAAGTATGGCCAAACCATGTATAGTTGCCATCTCCATGAGATGTCTCCCATATTCAGTGTGTTCTTTATCCTGTGAGGTTCTAGTAAGCCCCCTCTGTGATAAATCCACTTCTCTGAGCATTTCCTCAGAAGTATCATAGAATATTGCTTGAGAGTTGGCCGTTCTGGCATTAAAGTCTCCTAAGAGAACGATGTCTCCATCTCTAGAGAACTCCCATATGTCATTATTCAATATGGAGAAAGGGGACTGTCCTTTAGGTGAGGAGTAGACTGATGTACTTGGAGGGAAGTAGCATATAGCGATATATAGAAATCTACCTGTCTCGGCTCTCATTCTCACCCACATATACCTTGCTTGCTCATCTTTCCTGATAATCTGTAGTAGTGGTTTCAGCTCCTCTTTAAATAAGACTGCTACTTCTCCTGAACCCCGGCTACCCCGTAGAGATCTCTTGTCTGGTCGACCAGCTGTTTCCCATAAATAACCCTTCACATGTGGCATAAGCTGTCCCGGTATCTGGTGCGTCTCTGAGTAGAAAACTATGTCTCTGTCCCTAAAGCTGTCTTCAAAGGCACCTACATCTAGCCTAAATGATCCATTACAATTCCACGCCGCTATTCGGAGCGTCGCCCCATAGGTCTCGCATTGTCATGATGAGCGTTTTTCCAGAACCACTACTTTCCCTCCTCTATAAAAGGCAATTTTCCCCTTTTCCCTTGCTGCCCTAATCTCTGGCATCAACTCTTGCATGTGTGCCACTTGTGCCAATGTAAGGTTATCTCCCAGGAAAATACCGGTTTTCTTAAGAGTTGTCCTCTTCTTTAGAAATTCTTTCCTTATTTCTATATTCGGGAAGCAGAGAATAAGTGCCCTATCCTTTACGTTTCCCTTCTCATCGATTTCTTTCTTGCCGACTCTCCATGCACTTGTGTGAGTGGGCTCTGTGATGCCCATGCGTTGTAGCAGTTCCTTCACTTCTTCATCTACATTCTCTTTGTCTTTGACTCCTGTGACCCGCACATGCAGAGCCCGATTCTTCCTTTTCTGCTCTTCCTCAATGGTCATATTAATAATGGTGGAGGTAGGTGTGGTCTCGGGCATCTGGGCCTTCCCTTTCTTCGCATCCTCAATCCATTTCTCTGCTTCATCAACCTTTTCTCATGTCTTAAAAAGACGTTCCACCCATGAGATGCCGTTTTCAATTTTTGTTCATCTCCTTCCCGTAGAGCTTTCATATGATCCTTCATGTCCTCGAGCTCCTTCATCACCGAAGGTTGGTCGTCTCCCTTCTCCTTAGTTGCAGATTTGCAAGACGCAAGTTCTCCTTTTAGCTCCTCGATTATTGCATCTTTTTCCCCCATGTGCTTTTCCATATTTGTTCTCCATGCTTCAAAACTTGCTACTGCCTCATCGAGTTTCTTTTGCATAACGCATTTTGTTACATTTACTTCGGTCTTGATCAGGTTTCTTAATTCCGTTTTCAAGATCTGAATTTCCTCATTCTGTATCCCCCGGATCTCTCTCCTTAATTCTCTCATCATGTCTCCATACATGGAGTTCCTGTAGCTCTCAGCGCTCGCGTGCATTTCCTTCCTGATGTCATCCCTCATATAGTTTAGCTCTAATTTGAGCATCGCCTGGATCTTCTCCATCATTAGCTCATCATGTATCCTTGGAGGTTTTCCCAACTTGTAAGGATCCTGGTGATAGTACAGTATCTCTATTTCTCCGTTTAAATGTAGCTGTTGTTTTTTTTGGGGTGGTGTAGCTATCTTCACCCGGCCCTTCCCCTTCGGTAGGCGGATCCATCGAACCCGAGCCACAAATGTGGCGACCCTTGCTACCTGTGTGAATGTTGTTGCCGCCTACGCGTATGTTGATGCCGCTCGTGCTCTCTTGCCGACGTCTACGCGTATGATGTCTCCATCGGCATTGTTTTCACCCGCGTTACTGACCACCAACTGCTGTTGTCCAGCTTTTATGTAGGGGGCAGCTTCGCGAAGGGGTGCAACAGCAGAGAGCAGGGGGGTGCTGCGTGCAGGGGCGGGGCTGCAGGGGGCAGCGCGCAGAGGCGGAGGTGGCGCGAGTTTTGAGTTCGCAAGGGGCGGGGCTGCAGGGGGGCAGCGAGCAGGGGCGGGGCTGCTTGGCGGGCAAGACCGGGCACGAGCAAGGGGGACTGCAACGCGCAAGGGGCGGGGCTGCAGGGGGGGGCAGCGCGTAGGGAACCTTAGCGTAGCATGTCCCAGCGCGTAGCAAGTGCAAGTCGAACCTTAGCATAGCATGTCCCAGCGCGTAGCAAGTGCGAGAGAGAGAGAGAGAGAGAGAGAGAGAGAGAGAGAGAGAGCCTGCTCTGACGCGCTCCCCACCTGTCTTGGCTCCTGCTACTGCCGCGAACCCTAACAGTGTCAGCTGTTGCGCTGTGCTGTGCCCCGCTGTGCTCATACTGCACTAACTGCTGCGTCCCTACATGACCTACTCAGGCTGCGCGCTGCTCTGCAGGTTGCTCTGTCCGCCATGTGCTCAGGCTGCGCGCTGCACGGAGAGAGAGAGAGAGAGAGAGAGAGAGAGAGAGAGAGAGAGAGAGAGAGAGAGAGAGAGAGAGAGAGAGAGAGAGAGAGAGAGAGAGAGATGAAATGAAATGTTATATTAACGTCTTCAAAAGGCCAAAGTGACCTATGAGACCAGAAAGTTACAATGTGGTGGATATGATACAAAGTCAGAGTAACAAGATCACAAAAATGAAATGACAAATGTCAAGATAAAATACTACTATGGAATCCTAAACTGCTAGGTGTGAACTAAGCAGCTAGCTGGGATAGCTAGATCACAAGAGATCCAGCATCGGTCGCTGGCGGATCTCATCAATCTCCTCCATGGTCAGTAGTCTGACCGGGCGTCGTGCATGTCGAGCCAAAGTGATCCGAATCCTCTGATGCAGCCTCCGTCGATGCTGTGTAGTCCTCCGCGGTTATGGGCGTGTGGATCTCCCCAGCTGAGTCGCTCGGTCGATCAATGTGCTTATGGTGTGAGGCGACGTGTAGTAACTCCTCCGGGTGTCCAGTGGCAGCTCTAAAGAAATCTGTGATCTAAGTCTTTGAGACAGGCTAGCCTCTCCTCTCATCAGGCTCTCTCTGTCTGCGTAGCTCGAGTAAAAACAAACCCAAGCATCTCTGATCCTCGTGCTGCATGACTCTGGAGAATGGTCCAAAGCCCTCTCTGAACAAGCAATGGAAGCGGCCTCGTATCTCGTAGTAGACGGGGCAGTGGCATGTGTAGTGCAACTCTGTCTCAGGCTCGATGTCACACAGGAGGCATGTCCTGGCCTCTGCTGGTACTCCGCTGTATCTCCCAGTCTCGATCCGCAACTGGTGTGAAGATGTGCGGATCTGGCCGATAGCACATCGTATCCCATGAGACAAGTGGGTGTCCATGTATCTAGGCCTCGTCACAAAACCAACAACCGTAAGCTGGAGGAGATGCTCTCTGTAGAAAGCCATCTTCGTGCCCAGCTCCTGTGCTGGCTGTATCCATGTTCTCCTGGTGTCTAGCTGAGTCAAGTCCTAGCGGATGAGCCTGGTGATCTCGGACTGTGTAAGAGTCAGAGAGGGTGCATCCAGTGTACTCGAAGGGAGGCAATCAGTCTATGCTGAACCCATGCGCCTGAAACCATGATGTCATCTCGCCATACCAGCATGTTGTATCTCCTTGCATGGCTAACTGTCGAGAGGACTCAAGTGCAAGGCGAGCATATCTGTCTCTGGGAAGTTCCCACATGCGGTGTATGAAGGTGACAGATCTGGTGAGCGCCTCAACCACTAGTGGGGGGGCAGCTAGCTCTGCTCGGACAATAGCACGTGGTACAGAAGCCTTGGCTCTAATGAGCCGTGAGATCATAGAGACTAGAGGCTTCTCCATGTCCCCCCATCCATCACTGCGGCCTGTCCTCCCGTGAAGATCCAATGAAGGTCCCCAAATCTCAGCTCCATAAAGCAATGTAGAAGCCACCAGAGTGTCAAAGAGCCAGAGCTTCGTCCGAGGCTCCTGAAACTGAACCTGTGAACACATCCTTTCCAATCTACCCAATGCTGCATGGGCTCTCATTAGTCTAGTCTCTGCTGCCCTCAATGAAAATGCTGGCCCACTAAAAACCACTCCGAGGTAAGTGTATGCATCTGTGTACTCCACTGTCTCCTGGCCGTATGTGAATGCTGGCGCTGACCTCTTGATCCACTGTGGGGTGGTATTAAAAACCATGACCTTGGTTTTACCAAGGTTGACGGACATACCACTTTCCTGAGCAAACCTATTCAAAGCATCCAAGTGATGTTGCATTCCCTCCGGAGAGTCGGAGATCAACACAATATCATCAACATATAACAATAATGGAATCCATGTCCCTGCCAGTTGTGCACCTCTATCACCATCTCTCTCAATGTAGTCAGAAACCTCATCCGCATACATACCAAATAGAGTAGGAGAGAGCGGGCAGCCCTGCTTCACCCCAATAGTGGAGTGAATCGGTGTGGATAGACACTCTGAGGTGTGTACCTGCCCCACTCCTGACCTGTATAATGCCATGACCCCCCAAATGAGCTCTGTGGGCACTCCCATCTGCTGTAATCTGCGCATCAATCTAGCTCTAGGCACTGTGTCAAATGCTTTGCGGAAATCCACAAAGCTACAATAGATCCGTCTCCCACGCGATCTACCCTCAATGATGGCTCTGAGTGTCAAGATATGGTCAAGATGTAGCTGACGAGGAGTTGAACTCAAGACCTGTTATTCAAGAGGGAAACGGCATAACCGATCTACCACACTTGGGTGATAGAAAGGTTACACCATTTTCCTCTTTTTATTAGCACACCCACACACACCCGAGAAGAAGCGAGTTTTAACGTCGTAGGAAACTATTCCAAGAGACCTTAAAGATCTAGCCGACGAGGAGTCGAACTCAAGACCTGTTATTCAAGAGGGAAACGGCATAACCAATCTACCACACTTGGGTGATAGAAGGTTATACCATTTTCCTCTTTTTATTAGCACACCCACACACACCCGTGAAGGAGAGAGAGAGAGAGAGAGAGAGAGAGAGAGAGAGAGAGAGAGATGAATGAAATGAAATGTTATATTAACGTTTTTATTAGCACACCCACACACACCCGTGAAGGAGAGAGAGAGAGAGAGAGAGAGAGAGAGAGAGAGAGAGAGAGAGAGAGAGAGAGAGAGATGAATGAAATGAAATGTTATATTAACGTCTTCAAAAGGCCAAAATGACCTATGAGACCAATTTGTTACAAAATGGTGAATCTAATATCATGTCTGGGTGCAAAAGAACTAGAACAAAGATACTACTACAAGAATCCATCCTCATTTGCACTCTGGATGTCGAGAGAGTATGGCTCGAATCCTCTGTTGTAGTCTTTGTCGATGTTGTGTAGCCCGTTCCCTCAATCGTGGCTGTTTGGATCTTCGTAGCTCCAGTGCTCGGTCGATGAGAGTGCCGGTAGTGGTTGAATGAGTGTGGGCCGAGCTTTGCAGTGATGGCTGCTCCTTGGGTTGTCCTATATCTAGTGAAAAGAAATCTGTAATCTGTCTCTGGGACTGTCTCTCTCTATCTCTATCTCTCCCCAGTAAAGTGTCTCTATATCTGTGTAACTCATATAGCCCAAGATATCTCTGATCCTCAGAACTCATGACCCTAGAGAAAGGACCGAAACCCTCTCTGGATAAGCAGTGGATACGGCCCCGTATCTCATAGTACATTGTGCAATGACATATGTAATGTATCTCTGTCTCTGGCTCTAGCTGGCATAAGCGGCATATCCTGCTGTCTATTGGTATCCCTTTGAATCTACCAATCTCAATCTCCAGCTGATGTGAGGATGTGCGTATCTTATGAGGATGTGCGTATCTGACCAATGGCACACCGCAAACCATGAGACATATGTGTGTCCATGTAGCTGGGTCGAATCACAAACCCATCTCCTGTGAGCTGGAGAAGATGCTCTCTGTAGAATGCCATCTTCGTGCCCAACTCCTGTGGTGGCTCTATCCATGTCCTCCTGGTATCCAGCTAGATCAGGTCTTGACGAGAGAGAGAGAGAGAGAGAGAGAGAGAGAGAGAGAGAGAGAGAGCATGACACACGAGACGGGGAGTGGCGGAGTTCCACCCCGAGAGAGCATTGTCCCCAAGCCTTGGCGCCCGTTTCGGTATTTCTTTATATTGCTTGAACTCAGTACAACGCCAGTACTCGCGTTGTGCATCTTCACCTCTGCACATATTTAAAGGCCCTTGGTCTATGAAAAACAGTTACATGAAAAGCATCAAACTCAAAAGCAACTGGTCCAAAAGTTGCCAGCACGTTTTGCGAAAATCTGTTCTGTTGCCACATCATCAACATAATTTGTGGGTGTCCGTACAATTGCCATGTCAGCATGTCAGCGCAAAATTCAAAAATCCGTACTGTTGCCACATCATCATGTTGATTGCCAAAGACTGTGTGTGTGTGCGCGCGCGCGAGGTCGTGCTTTATTTTAATGACTTTAGGTCCCCTGGGCCGCATTGGACGGGGTCCCATAAGTTGGTGGGAACTCTTCTTTTTTTTTCTAAAAAGGCCACTCGGCAAGGCTTTGTAAGTTGGTAAAACTTCTTCTGTTGCAGCTTCTTCTTTTTCTATTGCTTCTTCTTTAGGGTTTAGGCCCCTTGGGCGGGATCTGAAGTTGGCTCCGTTCTTCAGTAGCTTGACACGTTAGGAGTTTGTTACATCTCCCCTTCTTGAAAGAAAGTAATCATCCGCGATTACAGCATATCTGCAAAACAACTCAAGTTAACTCAAAAATTTCCAAGGGACATTCCGAGGGACAATTAGTTTTCTCATTCCAGATTGGAGCTCTTGATAATCTAGGTTGTTGGCTTCTTAGAAAAATCTCATCCAATAAGGAGTCTCATTCCAGATTGAAGCTCTTGATATCTTGGGTCATTGACTTCCTAGAAAAATCTCATCCAATAAGGAATGTTTGCAGTGGTTGTGGCACATCACAATGCAACACAAATGCTCACATATGCATGTTACAAGACAGAATGAACAGTGCCGTTGAGCACTCCCCCGAGACAGACGATGTGCTGTATGAGGCTACTCAACGACTACCTTGTCACTCCCCCTGCAAATTGTAACAAGGGGAGGGCACCATGTGCCAACGAAAAAGAACAGGTTGAACACTATTAGCACTTCAAATAACATTGAACTGAGAGAGAGAGAGAGAGAGAGAGAGAGAGAGAGAGAGAGAGAGAGAGAGTGCATGACACACGAGACGGGGAGTGGCGGAATTCCACCCCGAGAGAGCACTGACCCCAAACCTTGGCGCCTCTTTCAATATTTCTTTATATTGCTTGAACTCAGTACAATGCCGGTACTCACGCTTTGCACCTTCACCTAGAAGAGCGCTAGAGACTGAGCCCTCCGCACATATTTAGAGACCCTTGGCCTATGAAAAGCAGTTACATAAAAAGCATCAAACTCAAAAGACTCTGGTCTTCAAAAGCTCTAGCGCCAAAAACCTGCCAGCGCAAAACAGCGAATTTCGTACAACTGCCACGTCAGCAGTCCAACGTAAAACACGACAGTTCGTATAGTCTACCATGTCATCAACGTAAATTGTGTGTGTTTGTACAACTGCCACATCATCTTCTTTTTCGCAAGAGATTAAGTGTGTGTGTGGTCCCGCTTGATTTCAAGGGCTCTAGGTCACTTAGGCCCCATTGGACGGGGTCCCATAAGTTGGTGGGAACTCTTCTTTGAAAATAGGCCACTCGGCAAGACTTTGCAAGTTGGTAAAACTTCTGCTGCTTCTTCACTTTGGGTTTAGGTCCCTCGGCCGGGATGTGAAGGTCGGCTCTGTTCTTCAGTGACTTGACATGTCAGCAATTTGTGACACAAATAACCTAAAAAGATCCGGGCCATGAGCTCAGAGGACTGGTACAACCAAACGCTCCCGAGGCCACAGTCTGCGTCTCTTGGAGGTTCAAGCATACAACCAAACGCTCTTCAAACATCCCATCTGTGTCGTTCGGAGGTTTTCCAACATACAACGAAACGCTCCGCAGACATCTTGTCTGCGTCATTTCGAGGTTGAAACAATACCAAAACAACATTTCTCACTACTCCTCTCGGGACTAAATCACCAAGCATTGAAACCAACATTAAAACCAGAGTCAAACATTTCAAATCCGCACCAAGACAGGTTCAAAACTGATATCATCCATTTCAAACAAATTTCCAAACAGGATCATCAGACAAGTTCTCAAACCAAATTTAGAAAACTGCTAATTCAAAGCGAAAAAGCATTCTCGACATCAATCGAGCTCGAAAGTCAACAGGGCCTTTGTCCTGAAACCTGCACTAAAATTAAGGGTAGATTTCTTCCATGAGGTTGTAGCCGACGGCAACATGGTCCATAAGCTCTTGAATAGTCGAAACAAGCCTCGAAAGATCGTGTTCCTGTGGCGGTGATGATAGTCCAATGATATAGCAATCACACTGGGCCTCCAAGGTTATCGGTTGGAGAAGAGACACCTGGTGATTCGGTATTTCTTTATATTTGATGAACTCAATACAATGCTGGTACTCGCGCTCTAGCACTTTATCGGGTGAACGTGCAGAGCACAAGTACCGACATTGTACTGAGTTCAAGCAATAAAAAGAAATACCGAAGGGGTGCCAAGGTTTGGTGCCAATGTTCTCTTGGGGTGGAACTCCGTCACTCCCCGTGTCGTGCATTCTCTCTCTCTTTCAGTGTAGTTTTTATTTGAAGTGCTTAAAGTTGTTCAGTCTATTCTTTTCCATTGGCACGTGGTGCCTATCCCCGTGACATTAAGATATTAGAGGTGATACCACAATTGGACATTGGTTGTCTCATAGGCTGAGTTCTGCTTCTAAGACGCTAGAATAATCTCTCTCTCTCTCTCTCTCTCTCTCTCTCTCTCTCTCTCTCTCTCTCTCTCTCCCCCCCCCCCACAGGAGCCTCGCACCAAGCTATGGCTTTATGATACTCTGGTTGCCTTAGCTATGCTATATGGAGTGGAGATATGGGGACCCTGAGTAGATCAACATAGTTGTCATCATGGACATTCCGATGGGTGGTGAGACATGGAGAAGCCACTTATCTCCATGATCTCCAGGATGATAAGGCCTCGATTCCCCATGCGATCATCCGAGCAGAACTGGCTGCCCCTCCTTTGGTGGTTGAGGTTCTTACAAGATCAATGACATTCATACATAGCTTATGGGAGCTCCCATGAGATCGCTATGCTTGGCTGGCCTTGGATCCTCTAGGCACTTGACAGCACATCATGTTGGTATGCACAGATGGCAACATGGTTTGAGCTACATGGTTTCTCTATGGACAGGCGCTCCCCCTTTGGAGGGAGGTTGTTACAGGCTTGGACACTCCAAGAAAGAAATCAATAGCAACACACGAACAAAAACTTCAAACCACTCAACTTTGAGAGAGAGAGAGAGAGAGAGAGAGAGAGAGAGAGAGAGAGAGAGAGAGAGAGAGAGAGAGAGAGAGAGAGAGAGAGAGAGAGAGAGTCGACACGGAATGGTGGAGTTCCGTGCCCAGAAGCACTGGCCCCAAAGAGTGGCGTCCATTTCGGTATTTCTTTATTATTGATCACATCAAGGTACAACTCCCGAGGGTCCTTTGCTCTTAGACTCTGCGTCCAGATGCTCTGCAGAGTGAGGCCCCAAGGACTCTTATAAACAGTACAAGGGATGCACAAAAGTAGAGCCCCAAAAGCATCAGGTTCAAAAGCACTTTCACGCTAAAGCTCTGGTCCCCAAAAGCTAGCGTTGAGAGCTGGAAAAGCTGCCAGTGTAATTTACAGACATCCATACAGTCCTGCCACGTCAGCACTGCAGCGTGAAACCGGGAAATTTGTAAAGTTTGGCCACGTCAGCAGTCCGTACAATCTGCCACGTTAGCATGTCAGCGCATTTTACGGAAGTCTCTTTCAGGGTTCAAGCTTCTGCCTTTTAGGTTTTGGGTCCCACGGCGGGTCCTTCATAAGTTCTTCAAGTGAGTTCGGTGAGTGTCTCTCGTCCACTCGGCCATTTCTCTTCCAGTTGGCCATGACATGACATCACTTTGTGACATTTCCCCTTCTTAAAAGAATTGTAATCGCCCTCGATTAAGCCTACAATAACAGCCGGAGGACAAAAACTTTCTTCAATAGACACCAACTCTATGTACTCATGCTTAGACTCCACAAATCCAACATTTCTACAAAGACATCAGTCACTGATCAATCACATTTTGTCGAGGGTCTCAGATATAAGTCCTGATCATTGTAACCGTTTAGCAATCACATCTAGATGTGTCATTGATCTTTTCACGGATGTCTTGATCTACTAAATCTTGGGTACTATCAGATTCATATCTTTTTATTTCACATTTTAATCAAGCAAACCATGCTCATGACCATCCCCACAAGACAGTACATCTACATAGCATGCAGTTCACAAATCACACACTTAGTTCACACTAAACATTCAAATCACATTCACGTCACTATCCCTGTCGAGATCTATCATGATCTATTGTAACATATTTCGTAATCTCATCCAGATCCGTTACTGATCTCTCGCAGATGTCTTGATTGACTAAATCTTGTTACTATCATGTCCATCTCATCTCTCCAGAGAACAAGACCGAAATGTTGCAGTCATTTTGTCTCTCAAACATGTACTCAAACACTACTCACATGAGAGTGCACATATAACAATTCATTTCGGGAATTCCAAGTTTGAAGTACTTCTTTCATAAAGTCATTTAGCAGAATACTGTGAGCCCCATTTGTATCCCTAAATTCCAAAGGAAGTCAGTGACTTTATTCCATCTAGGTAATCTGCGAGAAAGGAGCGGAGTAACTCCCCTCTTGTGCAGTCCTAGTTGCACCAGATTCAACCCGCTCATCTCCGAGATCTCTCGGAATAGTCGAAGCTAGACCGAAAGCCTCAAGGTAAAGTACTTGTACTTGAAGAGTATCTGCTTGGTCCTCCCTCTCCATCCATTTCGCATCCAATTGCGGATAGTTCTTAAACTAAGAACCACCGTATCACTTTACCTTTCAATTTTCTTTCCATGTCAGCTACAATATCTGTTCTGGAATGAGAATCTCCTCGGTCTCTTCCACGTCATCAGGTTGCTCCTCAGGCTCCCTATCCACTAGCACCTCACCTGGATTTGGAGAATTCTCTGATCTACCAACTGATTCCCTTTCCTTTCTTTCCTTGTGCCCTAGGACCTGTGGGTAGCTTCGCTAGCCTCCCCTATCCATTGGCATTTCAGTTTCGATCATCAGAACCCTTAGATGCACTATCATCTGATCCCCTTTCTTCTTCGGAATCCTCTAATGAACTTGCATCTTGTTCCCTTAGTTTGTCGGAACCCACGGATGTGCTACCATTTGATTCTCTTACTGCTCCAGAATCCTGTGATGAGCTGTCATCCGGTTCCCCTAATTCATTCTCTTCACTTGCAGACTCTTGACCTGTTGAGGTGGATACTATCCTGTCTATAGGATAAGTCAGTGAGCCGGCATGCATTCCAAATCCTTGCTTAGCATGTCTCATAAGTCTCTGAATAGAGTCAGGTTTGTGGTTTAGACAATACTCTCGAATCTCTTTTGGCAAACCACAACAAAACCGCTCAATTTGGTCTCTCAAAGTAATCTTCCGAAACGAAGACATTCGTAAATAAATATCCCAAAACCTCTGGCAATAGTCGTCCAATGTATCTTTCTTAGTCATTCTCAAGTGATGCCAAGATGTGATGACATCTCTTTCATAGTCGTCTGATATCCAAGTTGACGTGAAAATTTTCTTGAATTTTAACCACGTCGCAGGTGCTTCTCTGCATAACAATAGAGTAGTGCATTTCCTTTTAAGTAAGATGCCGCCCTTCGCACCTTGGAGTGTTTCGTGAACCATCCTCCAGAGAAGGTGACGTCAAACTGTTGTACAAACTCAAGGGCTCGAAGGGTGTCCTGGTAGCCTGAAAACATCTCAAACCTGATGGCCTGACCCCCTTCCTTGAACTCCTTGGTCTTCTTGCTCATCTGCTCACTCTCAGAAGAGGACGAGCTCTCCTCCTACGAATTGCTAGATGGCCTTCCATGCCTTCCAGACTTTTCAAAAATCGTCTTTTCTTGCTTTTTCTCTGCTTCTTCCGCCCTTTCTCATCCTCTCTGGAACTAGAGGAAGATGAACCGTCAAAACTCTCTGAAGACGAAGAAAAATCTGAGTCATCCTCAAAACGAGCACGCTTCTTGGATCTGCTTGCCACCTCGAAACTCGACTTCCGGCCCAAATAAGCGAGGAAATCCGTTGATTTCCTCTTCTTCCGAGAGTGCTTCAAGCCTTTCATTTTCTAGTTCATCTTCTGATCAATAGCTCTGTCTAGCTTTTTCTGCGAATACAGCTTCCGCTTTTTTGCACTCGTCTGTCCTTTTAGCTTTCCTTCCAACCTGAGAGGAGAATCAATGGCCTCGCGCCATCTCGAGTGAATCTCAGCAATCGGCTAATTCTTTTGGTGTTTTGCAAATCTCGGGTCTCTGGAGTACTTGATCAGTCTTTTCACACGTGTCAACGTGCAGTTTAAGTCTGGGGTCAAGACACGAAGATTCTTTCATAAACAAAAATCTCATCCGCTTTGTCAAATTCTCCTCGAGAACTTGTGTGTGCTGTAAAAAGGGATCAGATCCTTCGTAGTACGTAGAAGAAGAATCTTTCTGAGGATTGGACACTCCAAGCGAGAAATCAATAGTAACATACGAACACAAACTTCAAACCATTGAACTTTAATATATATATATATATATATATATATATATATATATATATATATATATATATATATATATATATATATATATATATATATATATATAGAGAGAGAGAGAGAGAGAGAGAGAGAGAGAGAGAGAGAGATGGCACGGCAGAGTTCCGCGCCCAGAAGCACTAGTCCCAAAGAGTGGTGTCCCTTTCTGTATTTCGTTATTATTGATCACATCAAGGTACAACTCCCGAGGGTCCTTTGCTCTCAAAATCTGTGTCCAAATGCTCTGCAGAGTGAGGCCCCAAGGGTTCTTATAAATAGTACAAGGGATGCACAAAAGCAGAGCCCCAAAAGCATCAGGTTCAAAAGCACTTTCACGCAAAAGCTCTGGTCCCCAAAAGCTAGCGTTGAGTGCTAGAAAAGCTGCCAACATAATTTATGAAAATCCGTATAGTCCTGCCACATCAGCAGTGCAACGTGAAACCCGGAAATCCGTACACTCTGGCCACGTTAGCAGTCCGTTCAATCTGCCACGTCAACATGTCAACGCATTTTACGGAAGTCTCTTTCAAGGTTCACACTTTTGTCTCTTAGGGTTTCGGGCCCACTGGGTTTCGGGCCCACTGCTGGTGCTTCATAAGTTCTTCAAGTTAGTCCGGTCAGTGTCTCTCTTCCACTCGGCCATTTCTCTTCCAGTTGGCCATGCCACGTCATCACTTTGTAACAGAGGTCACTAGGCTTATACAAGATGATTTGTTTTAGTTGGATACCCAGAGGACATGGATACAACTTATATATATATATATATATATATTCAAGGGGTCGTGGCTCGGACGGCACCGGCTCAGGAGGGCCCGGCTCGGACGGGACCGGCTCGGGCGTGGTTGCGTTCCATGGGTCGACGGTCGTGTTGCGTTTCGCGGGTCTTGCGTTCCGGGTCCCTAGCCCCACGTAGCCTCAGGCTCCGATATATATATATATATATATATATATATATATATATATGTATATATATATATATATATATATATATATATATATATATGTATATATATATATATATATATATATATATATATAGAGAGAGAGAGAGAGAGAGAGAGAGAGAGAAATGAAATGAAATGTTATATTAACGTCTTCAAAAGGCCAAAATGACCTATGAGACCAATCAGTTACAAAATAGTGAATCTAATACCATGTCTGGGTACAAAAGAACTAGAAGTGGAACAAAATACTACTACTACTACTACAATCTAAAACTACGTGGGTGTAGCAGCTGATACAATAGGTACCCGGTAAACTGGAGAGAGAGAGAGAGAGAGAGAGAGTCATCTTCACCGTTGGTGGCTCCTGTTGCCTATCTATCAGAGCCTCCACAATCCTCTCTCCACTTAGCTTGCTAGGGCATTTTTACTCTCTTTAGGAGAGGTTTTCTACCTTGGACTTCAGTCTTTTCCGTTTTGCCATGTGTCTACTTGTATCTCGTTTTACAGTTTTACGTTTGATGCCTACGAGCGTGTTATGTAAACATTAATGTACTTGCTTTTAGAATAGGTACCATTTGAGCGTTCGTGGAGATTTTCAAGGGATAGGATTGGCCTCTTTTTCTTGCAAAATAATAATTAATTATTATTATATATATACATATACATATACATGTAGATATATATACATATATATACACACATATGTACACATATATACACACATATATACACATATATATACATATAACTAAGGGCTTCCGAGACAAAGCATCTGCCACCAAGATTTTTTGACCTTGAACATGGACAATCTGGAAGTGAAACTGTGACAGGATGTTAGCTTATCGCATCTGCTTTTCCGAAAGCTGCTTCTGTGACAAGAATTAACGTAAACTCTGATGATCCGTAAAGACTGTAAAATCAGCTCCGAGTAAATAGTGTCGCCACTTTGTAAGAGCATGGATCACTGCCAATAGCTCTTTTTCATATATCTGTGCTACCAATTCTGGCCGTGAAAACATCCTGCTTTCATAAGCAATAACATGACCTTCTTGCATCAAAACTGCTTCCAAATTACGACCACAAGCATCATAATAAACTTTGAATGGCTTTTGCAAGTCACTGCCAACACTGGTCCGGTAGTCAATTTTTCTTTGAGCGTCTGAAAAGCGACTACCTTTGTTGGTCCCCACATGAAAGGGACTTTTTTTTGAGTCAGTAAATGCAAAGGTGAAGCTATCTCTGCAAACTTCCGAATGAACCGCCGATAATAAGAGCACAAGCCCAAAAAGCTTTGAACTTTGTGAACATTGCTTAGGTCAGGCCAATCACGGATAGTCTCGATTTTGGTTGGGTCCATCTGGACTCCTATTGAGACAATGCGCCCAAAGAAATGTATCTTCAGTAAGAAAAAATTACTCTTTTTGGCATTGATAACCAATCTATGCTTCCACAACACCTAAAAGATCTGTAGCAAATGATGTTTGTGTTCTGCTTTATTCTTAAAGAAAATGATAATGTTGTCAAAGAAAGTGCCCACAAAAGATCGATATTCTCGGAAAATCCTATCCATCATTCTATTAAATGTTGCTGGAGCATTTGTGAGTCCAAAAGGCATCACCAAAAATTCATATAAACCAAAAGTTGTCCGAAAGGTTGTCTTGTAGACATTTCCCGGAGTGATTTGGATATGATGATATCCACTTTTCAAATCAATTTTGCTGAAGCAAGAGGTTCCCTGAAGTCTGTCAAGAATATCATCAATCCTTGGGACAGGGAATCGGTTCTTGATGGTGATTTTATCGAGAGCTATATAATCAATGCACATTCTCCAAGATCCGTCTTTCTTTAGTTCTAGCAAAACCGAAGAACAATAAGGTGATGTGCTAGGTAGGATGAGACCCTTTTCTAGAAGTTCTTTTACTTGGTTCATTATTTCTTCATTCTAGGCTCGGCCAGCTCGATAAGGTGGCGGGTTTGGTGATGTACTTCCAGGAATCAAATCAATCGTATGGTCCTTAGGACGAGGTGGAGGTAACTCGCTTGGAAGGCCTTCAGAGAAGCAATCAGCATGTGTGTGCAGAAACTCTTGTCGTTCCTTATCCAATTCAGACATATTGGTTCGTTGTTCATCATTCAATTCTTTCAAGTAGATCGAATAAACAAAAAGACTTGATTTCATTAATTTGGAAATGGTTGAAGCCAATACAATAGGGACGGACTGGCCCTTCAATTTTACATCAAGCACAATTTTCCTACCCTTCTCATTCGTCAAAGTCGCTTTCTTAGCCCGATAGTCAACCACGGCGTTGTTCTCGTGGTACCTAGGGATTCCTAGGAGAACGTCACACCCTTCCAAAGGCATGATGTAAAAGTCCTCATGCCCTAAATACCTCTGACAATGCAATCGAAGTTTGCCAATGACGAGCATAATGGCAACATCCCGTTCCGGTGCCACTAGAACTGCCTCCGCCTGTGGCCCCATTTTGTTGGGCGTAATTCCAAGTCGAACCGCCAATTCGGGTGAAATGAAGTTGGCCTTGGCTCCTCTGTCAAAGAAGATGAGGGCTTCCTGATCTCGTACTTTGCCCCAAGCACGGCAAAGTTTTGTGCTTTCGTCCATTTGATGCGAGTCCGTCCCCATACAATCTGGTACGAGTCCTGCTTTCATCTTTCCTTTTCAGCCACGTTCTTCAGCTACTCTGGAGCTCTTTGGCCTATCTTCCGATTGTCCTCGCTGTGCCTTTTTGGGGGCACCTTGCAGAGATATGTCCTTGTTCTCTGCAATCAAAACACTTCCCCTCCTTGAGGTAGTCTGTTCTCTGTTCCTTGGTCAACCGGGGGTGTGCATCCTGCTTTTTCTGAAACTTCCTCCTTCTTCTATTATCATTTGTTGAATTCTGTCCGGTCCTTGGTGGCGAAACTTGATCAGTGGGGTAAGTCAGGTTACCCGAATGCATAGCAAATCCTCGCTTAGCATGTCCCATGAATTGTTGTATGGACTCGGACTTCTGCTCAAGGTAGTAATCTTGGATCTCTTTGGGAAGTCCACAACAAAAATGCGCGATTTGCTGCTTAAAAGAGACGACCTTAAAAAAAGAGGCCGGTAGAAAAGCATCCCAAAATCTCTCACAATAAGCATCCAAAGTGTCAGCCTTGGTCATCCGAAGATGGTTCCAAGCAATCATCACATCTTGTTCGTACTCCTGAGTCAGCCAAGAAGAAATAAAGAGCCGTTTGAATTTTAACCACTTGGTAGGTGTTTCTTTCAGTAAAAGAAGAGTGGACCACCACGTTCGTGCATTTCCTTTTAAGAATGATGCTACCCTCCTCATTTTGGAGTGCTCTGAGTAGTGCCCTCCAAAGAATGCTATGTCAAACTACTGAATAAAGGCTGAAGCCTTCGGAGCATCTCGAAATCTTGAAAAGGATTCAAACTTTACTAACTGTCCGCCTTCCTTAAATTCCTTGGTCTTTTTTCCCTTGTCCTCAAGAAAATCATATTGGTTGGCTTTGTAAAAGTGTTTCTTCTTTGAATAGAACATGTGGTCATCGGAGTCCGAACTCTTAGAGGAGGATGAATCCTCGTCAGAACTATCAGAAACAGGTCGAGATCTGCTCTTCTTTGCCTTCTTCTTGTTCTTTCCAAATTTCTTCGTTTTTTCCCCTTTCTGTTCGCTTCGCTCGAATCAGAAGAGGAAAAGCTATCCGAACCGTGAGAAGAGGATGAACTGGACGGTCCTTCGAAGCGTACATGCTTCTTTTGTTTTCTTGCACTTGCAAAAGAAGATTGACGGCCCAAATAACCGGGGTAATCAGTCTCCTTGTTGTGTTTCTTTGATTGTTTCTTCGTCCCCAAACGTTGGTTGACTCGTCTTTCGACGACATCATCAAGTTCTTCTTGATCGAACATCCTTGGGGTAGGAGGTTTCTTGAGGGCCGATTTTATTGGTGAGTCAATGGCTTTCTGCCAATGTGTATGCACTTCATCAATCGGATCCTTTGCAAACTGGAGGATCTGCTTTGCGCCCTCATCAACCTGCTGTTGACGTTGCGTCTCCATTAGCTGATACTGGTAGGCTGAGTTGGCCCGTATTCATGATCTGATAATCCATTCGAATTTCTTGTGTTGTATCCCGTTCTCGAGGTGGCAGGAGGAGTCGTCTGATTCTTGCCAGAATCCATGTGTCACGAGAAAAGGGATCGGATTTTCGATAGAAGAAAAATCGAATGAGCTGTGATACCATTGTAACAAACTTGGACACCCCAAGTCTAGAATCTGGCACGACACATGAGAGAGAATCACTTTAAAACACTCCACACTTAATTCACAATTCAATTGAGTCGACACGGCCCGATGTAGTTCCGTGCCCAGAGAGATTGGCCCCAAAGACTGGTGCCCCTTTCGGTATTTCTTTTTGTATTAATGCTTGAGAAAAGTACAGTTGCCCTTGGGTCTCCTCTGCTCATTGGCTCGTCAGCACATAAATGAGCCAAAGAGAGCCCAGGGGACTTATTAAAAGGCTCTTGGCCTTGGGAAAAGCAGTACATGAAAAGGCTTCAACTCAAAAGCATTAGGCTTCCCAAAAGCGGCCAGCACACAAAGTGGGATTCCGTACAACTTGCCACGTCAGCACAACCAGCATGATATGCGGAAATCCGTACCGCCAGCCACGTCAACACTTTCAGTGTAATTTACGGCATCCGTACAGCCTGCCCGCCAGCCAGCCATTATGCTCTAGTGTCCCTAGGGTCTTGTCGGCAGGTGCCCTGTAAGTTGGGACACTCATGGACATGCCACGTCATCAGTTTGTGACAATTGCTGGAGAGGTTTATCTCCTTTCTGGGAACAGACATAGGAAGTGTGTCCTGATGGTGGATCCATGGTAAAATTTTTCACTTTTTCTGGAGTGAGAGATCGGAAGAAAGCATTGCACTTCCTTCAATAGCTCGACAATATTGATTCACTCAGGAACTACATAGAAGAATCCAAAATCTCTTGAGCAGCTGCTTGTCTCAAAGGCAATGCTATGCAGTGGTGGAGTTCTATAGCTACAAAGCTTCACACTCCAAGGACTTGACAAGCTTTCAAGAATATTTTTGCCCGAAGTTACATGACCTCATTTGAAGTACAGCTCCTAGGAGAATGGGGTAACTTGAAAATCATGGCCGTTGAAAACATGGACGACTACAATCAGAAGTTTTTGGACAACTACCTCCCAATTTCTTTCTTCAAATTGATAACCTTGGAGGACGAGTGTGAGTGCCATTATATCGGACTGCCATGGCTCTGACAAAGGTACGACTGCCAGGGAGATCCTGCTCTACAACTCGCACACATTAGAATCCCAGGGAAGTCCCCCTGGTCACATATTTAAAGGCCCCACGCCCTAAAAGCATCAGATACAAAAGCTGGCATCAAAAAGCTCAGCTCCGTAATTTTCAAGCGGCCATGTCAGCCTCTGCAATTTCCAGGACTTCCATGCAGTCAACCACCTCATCACTTTTTGGCAATGGAATTGGTCCCCTTCAGTTGGCCACTTACAGGCGCTTTGAAACAAGTCCTCTTTAGTTGGGCACGCCACGTCATCAGTTTGTGACATGATCTTTCAGACTCCCAGGGCAATCAGGAGTGCGACACTCTTCATGGCTGCAGGTGGACAAGTAGAGGTGGCGGGATCTTATGTATGCTTGGGAGTCACCTTTGCCAGCCCACCCAAGCGCTTCACCATGGCACAGGCGGCTATGGATAGACTCATCAGAGGATATGCGGCCTTGGCCATGCTAGAGAGGAGATGTCATCAGGCACACTTTTAGGAGCCCCGCACCAGGGGGTGGCTCTTCGAGACTTGGGTCACCCCCGCTTTGATGTATGCTGCATTAGTATGGGCTCTTGGACTATCAACCACCTCATAGACACAGATTGAGAGACCACAAATATGTATGATATTGCGCTTGTTCCGTAGTAAGCCCCCAGTACCAGACGACATTATCAAGCAGAGTTACCTACTCCACCCATGCTAGTCGATGCAATAGTTTTCCTCATTCAGAGGATGAGAGAGATGCCATCACATAAGAATCCCATGCAAAGCCTTGGAGGCTTTCAAACAGATTTCATAGTCAGGTGAGCAGGATTCTTGGTACTCGCAGGTGAGAGAGTGGTTTGGAGCACATGGGCTAGACATGGATAGATAACCACCCTTCCGGTACAATCCGGACTCACCCTTAATCCAGCTCTCACAAAGTGAGACGAACACAGTACTCAGACAGGGTCTATGGCAAACTTTAGATCAGAGAGACATGGATGGCACCTAGACAGCCTCTTCCCTTGAAGATGTTGTATTATAGTGAGCACTTCTTGACCATGCCAGATAAGGGGTTCATTCAGAGACCACGGTACATGGACACATACGTGCCACATAGCTCATGAGTGGCGATTGGCCAGCTCCGGGTATCATCACACCGGCTACAGATAGAGACAGGAGCTGAGAGGTTCTGCTAGCTTTGCACAAAGAGGGTGATTGAGGACGTGGAGAACTTTGTCTGCAAACGTATAGCATATGAGAGTATTAGAGATAGATATGAGGCTCTTTTTACACGACAACCCACCCTACGATTAGTCTAGAGATCAGTGCCAGTTTGGCCGTTTTTTAGTGGAGATATATAGGCATAGAGAGACACTGCTGGCACATGTAGTGGCACTAGAGGGTGGCAGACAGTCAAAGCTTGCAGACTTCTTCGAAAGGACCACAACCCTACCACCACCCGTCACATTGACATGGAGAGGAGTCACCCTACAGCAGGCTTAAACGGTTAGAGCTATGAGACGCCTCCGAGCTCCAGGATACAAAGCCTGAGACTCCATCGCATACAGATTGGGAAGATCCAGGTTCGCCATAGCAGGCAGCCTAGGAGAGATTTCTCAGATGCTGCAGACCCAGCCCTGATCATATGCGCAGCTCTAACACCACAGCTACCCATGTACCAAATCTTACAACCCCAATTTGATCTAGGATGGAGCTAGTCAGCTTGATGCACTTAATGAATGTAATTCCCTGAGCATATAGATGTGCACCCATATCCCCCCCCCCCCCCCCCCCCATATACCATGTAACTCGTATCCTGGCCTCCCATACACCACTGACTCTCCCCCTACCATAGGACCACACATTTTGTTCTTTTGTACTTTTGTCCTTTCCCGATGGACACATGTATGTTTAATTTGTCTCATAGGCCGACTTCGGCCTCTAATAGACGTAAAACGCTCTCTCTCTCTCTCTCTCTCTCTCTCTCTCTCTCTCTCCATCCACCTTTGAGGTCTATCGGGATTGTTCCTATATATTAAAAGGTTATCTCTTGTTCTACAATTCACAGACATACAAGTGTGCACGCATGCACATTTTAAATTCTGTTTACATATATATATGTATGTATGTGTTATTGTGCTACTCAATCTCATCCTAACGTATTAGCACATCTTTAATATATTCTGCCAGGTGATACCAAAGCAACCAGGTTTTGAGCAGCGAACTGATTTGTACAAATTATACCACTATCTGAACCATTACAACATGTTTGGCTCCGGATATCGTTCTTCATGCACTGACATTCTCGACAGCTATATGAGGCTTTTGAACATATAAGATGACACTTATTCTTCATATTGGCATGCAAGAAACTGCATGGAGTTCTTATATGATTCTGCATCTTTGTATAAATAGAAAATGATGTTTATATACTGTGTGTGTGTGTGTGTGTGTGAGAGAGAGAGAGAGAGAGAGAGAGAGAGAGTCGGGTGGACAAGGCATATTGACTGCAAGGTCTTGGGTTCGATCCTTGGTACTGTCCGCTGTGCCACCTAAGCAGTGCATGCACAGGTCAACTACGTGGACAAGCAATATAGGTCGCCTGATAATTCTTGTAAGGTTTTTTGGGAGTGTTTCTACTACGCTCCCTCTTCTTCTTCTTCTTCTTCTTCTTCTCTCTCTCTCTCTCTCTCTCTCTCTCTCTCTCTCTCTCTCTCTCTCTCTCTCTTGCTGCTTCTAGTTCCCCCTTCACGCTCGCGCTGCTGCCACCACCCCCCCCCCCCCTTTCGCGCCACCTGCCTGGCTTCCACGCCATGGTTTAGGTCCTTTGGGCTGCCCATTGACATAGTCTCCCTCCATTGGGCTACCCATTGACCCCCTTTCACATGGCCTCCCCAGTGGCTATAGCCCACCTAACCACTACCGGCACTCTCATCGACTGAGCACTAGAACTACGGAGATCCAGACAGCCCACGATTGAGGAGGAGGGCTACACATCATCAACGGAGACTACAACAAAGGATTCGAGCCATACTCCCTCAACATCCAAAGTGCAGATGACGATGGATTCTAGCAGTAGTAGTATTTTTGTTCTAGTTCTTTTGTACCTAGACATGGTATCAGATTCACTATTTTGTAACACATTGGTCTCATAGGTCATTTTGGCCTTTTGAAGATGCTAATATAACATTTCATTTCATATGTGTGTGTGTGTGTGCGAGCGCGCACGCGCACTTATCATCCAAGTGCTGAACTTATTAGCTCACAAGGTTCTTAGATCAACATATGTGTACACACCTTCTCATGTCTGATAGATCACAATTCATCTCTTAGCATTGTTCTTACCACCCTTAAAAAGATTCTCTCTCTTTCTCTCTTCAAAAGATTCTCTCTCTCTCTCTCTCTCTCTCTCTCTCTCTCTCTCGGGACTGTAGCAGCAAGCAGCGCGCTGGGCCTGTGGGGCAGCAAGCAGCGTGGGATTGTAGCAGCAAGCAGCACGGGAGTGTAACAGCAGCCCAGCCTCTGTCGCGGGACTGTTGCAGCAGCCCAGCCTCCCTCTGTTCGTGCGGCACCACAGCAGGAGCAGCAGCCCAGCCTCTCTTTGTTCGCACGGCACCACAGCAGGAGCCCAGCCCCCCTCTGTTCACGCGGCACCACAGCAGCAACCCAGCCTCTCTATTCGTGCGTGTCACAAACGGGAGCGCATAGCAATATAAAATATACTCGAATAAATAAAATTTATCACTTAATATTGAAGCCAGAGGATATAGAGAGAAATAGATAGAGAGAGAGAGATAAAGTGAGAAGATCGACACAGTACTCGGGACCAGAAGATGGGCTGGTCCCCCCCCGTAATAGTATCTTTATTACTGAGGAGAAGTCTATACAAGCACTTGAACCGAACGTATTACCACGTTCGTTCTAGAATAAGACTTGATGGTTCCTGGAAGCCTTAGCTTCCGATTCCTAGGGCAAAACCCTATTCCAAGGAACTTCCGTTCCTTATTCCAAATCCTTGAGAACCAAGGTTCTCGCCTCTGGATCTCACCTTCCAGACTCGGGGCATGACATCCCTGCAACTCTTTTCTAACTCTGTTTCCAGAGTCCTCTTCCTGCAGATTAACTCCGCTTTCCTGGACACGAAGTCCTTCCCTTGGGAATTTCAACTTCTAGATCACATCTCGAGAGTCTACCTCTCTTCGATCCGTGGATCTGCTTCCCAAACTTGGGTACGAAACCCTTGGGCTGATCTGGCTCTAGTTCCTCAAAGCGCTTTTCTCGTGCAGAGGCTCATGCCTTCCTCTGCTCCTACTCCCTCACGAAGAGGAAGTACACCTGCAATCAAATACTCAGAGATCATAACATGAAAATCGTTACCTTCAAAGTCTCGATGCTCGAAACGCAACTCGGTTCTCGAAAAACAATTCCCCGGAAGAGATCTCTACATAGAAAATCCTCTTCTCCAATCTTACACACAGAAGAGGTGTGTTCTTGGGTTCCTTCTCGTAAATCAGCCCCGTCTACGACGTTTATGGGCTGAAAACAGAGAAAAACAGCAACTTCTCGCGATGGAAACATGCTCCGTAGGCATTTCTTCGCGAGGGAACTCGCACATTGAGTCTTGGCGACATCTGGTACACTTGGGGCAGCCATGGGCATCACCGGCAACGTCTTCTTTACGGCTGAAATTTGCAGCAGCATCTCCTCCTTGCAAAGATTGGTCTTTTTCTCTGAGTAAGGGCATGTGATGCTTTTATAGCTCCTAGCCACAGGCACGAATAGCTGCTCGCATAGAGATCGCGGTCGGTTTTTTTTATATATATATATAAATAATTTATATTTTTTCAGTTTTTTTTTTGTTTCTTTGCCAGAAAAAGAGAGAGAGAAAACGCTGGTTGATCTGTTGCCTTATTTATCAGATGGCTGCCCACTTATTAAGTGGGCGGAATCTGTCCAAAAACTCAATTAAACCTTATAAGTTAAAAACAATGCTTTCACAGCACTTCCCAGGCGTCCCTCACATGCACAGTTGCAATGCAGACATAGACTTCCTCGCGAGAAAGCATCTGCTTTCCCGAAAGGCAATCCCGCTTTCTCAAAAAGCATCTGTTTTTCCTCAAAGTTTTCTCTGAACCCATCTTCATTCAAGTGCTTGCTTTTTCCTTGTGCACAATTCTAACACAGTTCGGAATTTCCTCCCGACTATGGATATTCCCTTTCTGATGCACCCGTCACCCACCTTGTGACGTATCAGGAATACCCATCACCTAGTCCTTTCCTATCGAACTTACGGTACAATCTCCTTCACGATGCTCTATGTCACCCATCCTATGACGCATCAGAGATGTCCGTTCCCGGATGGTCGGATACTTCTTTCTGATGCTCCCTGTCACCCATCCGATGTGACGCATCAGAAGTACACGTTCATGGTGGCCTTACAGATATTCCCGTTCTCAGTGTTCCCGTCATTACTTTAAATGACGCACTAGGAATACTCTGTACTCGGATGTCTCCAGTGAGAAAAGCCCTCTCACTTAAAATTCCAATAATTTATTTAGAATTATTTGCCTTGGTGTTCCAAGCGAGAAAACCCTCTCACTTATAAATCCAATAATTCATTTAGAATTATTTTTCTGTAAGATAAAGCCAATTTAGCAACATCCCTCTCACTTATAAACAGTTGTCCTCAACTGTAGAGGTTCAACTGAACTGCCAGGGAGAAACCGGAAAGATTCCAAATCTTGCTCGATGGTGAGTTGAGCTAGTCCTTTCTCAAAAGAGAACTTAAAAATTTAATTAAACAAAAATTCAATAATTCAATACTTACCTTACCGGTTTATGTCTTTCCTCTAGGACCTCGAGGATATTCTTCACCTTTCATTAAAGTTACGAGCCTTGTAAGAACTCGTCATTCACGTCTTTCCAACAGATTGGAAGTTTCCTCATCCGAGAATCTGTTAACTCAATTCCACCTTCTCAATTCCGAGAAGAATAAACCTCCTAGAAATCATTCTAGGTCTATGTCCTTGCGCATAACCTTGCGCTATTAGTCCTGAGGATATTAAACCTCTTGTGTCCTCCCGCATAGGGCATGTCGAGAGCATTAAGCTCATGTGAATCTTCCTATGGCAGAACAGGTGTGTCATCTTACCAAAGTAAGTTCTTATTCGGGGCCTTTGCTTTGGGTAGACCAATTGTTCTGATCCAAAGTTTCCTTATCTAAGACTCTGTTAATTTGATTCTGTCTTCTCAAATTCGAGAAGAATAATCTTCCTAGAAATCAATCTAGGTATTTGTCCTTGCGCATAATCCTACGCTGTTAGTCCAGAGGGTATTAAACCTCTTGTGTCCTCCCTCATAGGGAATGCCCAAGTCATAGAGCATTAAGTTCGATGTCTTTCTTCCACAATTTGCGATCACCTTAAAGAAGGTTCTTGTTCCAGGCCGTCGCTCAACGTAGGCGGACGGTTCCAATCCGAAGATTCCTTGTGCATGACAGCACTTCCTTCCAATCGTTTCCTCCTGCGAGTTATTACCACGAGCAGTGATTTCCCGACGCCCATTAGCGTCTCTTCCTTACAAAATCATAAAAAATGATTCACCTTGCGAGCATCATTGACGATTTGCAAAACCTCAGGCAGATAGGATTCTAGCCATAGCATTTTCTGAACGTACGTTCAAACCCGGTTCACAATAGAGCGAACCCTCTTTGATTCTTAGGGATATTCTCCCATTTGTAATTCTTACCATTTTGAAACGGTTGACGAATTATATTCTTATGAACAAAATAGTTCAAATTTATTCCAGCAGCGTGTAAATGCTACTTGACCAGCTCATGGAGAAACATATACCGCAACCAAAAGTTGCTACTGTAATGGTAAAAGCACATAGCGTACTCAATGATCAACGACCATCGGAAAACCTCTTCTCCGTAGAGAAACTCAAATTCCTTCTACCAAACACATCTCAAATAGAGATTCTCGTGTCGGAATATTCTTGCGCGCAAAAAGGCGCTCAAGAGAGTATAACAAACTCTCGTCCAGTTCCTTGGCATAGGTCTGCATCTTCGTGTGTTATCCATGTACTCAAAAGTGTACATAATTCTTAAGCTGTGTTAAAGTTTCGGTGAACCTGGGAAATTACCTTCCCTTCGTAAGATCCTTAGAGCGAAGACGCTCAACTTGATGATCACTTGGCTCGATCTTAGAGCAAAACCCGCTCATCAAATAATCTAGGATTTTAATCCTTGGATTCCTCAAGCACAGGCCGTAGTCGTCACTTGTTCCTTCCCTCCTAAAGAGAGTGTTCATTCACTTGTGCTAAAAGTACTACCATATCTTCCCTTACCGTGTAGGGGGTGTGGGCGTAAAGAGTACTCAAGCTTCATGAAAGCTTTTCTTTGCTTGAAAGCTCAGAATGGTTCCTTCATAATTTCCTACCCGCAGTAGCAGGTAATCTGTTCGAGAATTACCGGATACCAGATCAATAGTTGACCTTCCGGCTAGTTAAGCAAACCAATTCATCTCAGAAAACAATGTTTCAGTTTGATCCTGCTCTCATAAACACTCGAGAGTGGTAGTCCCAGTAAGACATAACCATATCTTGTGCAAAAGAGCAAACAAGCACAATGCACTTTATGATTTCCTCAAAGATGTAACTTTGATTGAAAACCTGCCCTCTCACTTAAAGTTCGAGGGTCTTCTATTCAAGAACTCAGGAGTTAGATTGAATTCCCTTACTCCAAAATTTCTGTGTTCAATGATTCCCGTCCCACTACGGGGATTAGATTCTATGTACACTAAGGTGTACACTTTCATCTTTTATTGGTGACTCTACCATCTGCTGCAAAGTATTTTGCAGATGCGTCTACAAAATTCGGGCAAAAGTCCTTCATTGAATTTCTTCATCTTTCCTTCCTCAGAGAGGATCGAGAGTGGAGCTACCTTGGCAAGAGTGAACCACTACTTGCTTTGACTCACTCGTGTTCCTATTGGGCAAACCCATCCCAATCTTCTTGGATGCCTTCCTCAAAGTGTAGAGGAAAAAAAATTTGTCGAAAAATTCAGCCTTGAATTGAATCCAAGTCTTGTTGTAAGTTCCTTGCAGAGCTTTGGTATACCACCAAGTACTTGCAATCCCCTTGAGGTGTTTAATCACATGCCTCATCTTCGACGCTTCTCAGAAATTGCCGTTTGCAAAGGCAACTTCAAACTGTCGAATGAAAGCGGTAGCTTTCGGGGCATCTTCCGTTACGTCAAAAGTATCAAACTTGACCGGAGTGTTCTGAGGTCTAAAGACCTTCTTCATATCCTTCCCGAAATGACGGGATTTCATGGCTATAGTTGTGGATTGACGTTTATGGATATTTTCTGGATTCTGAAGGATCTTGAGCTTTCCGCTCCTTGGATTCTCTAGGTTCTTGAGCATCATGCTCTTGTCGCCTTCTCAGAGAATCCCAAGTCTTGTGTCGACTTCTTGCATAGAGAGAGAAAAAAAAATTTCCAACTCTGCGAGCTTTTCCTTGCAGGACTTAGGGTTCCGCCTGCTTACTTCTCTCTTGGCTTGTCATGGCTTCTTCCTGTATCTTCCCAGAGTCGTCCTCCTTTACAGAGAAAGCGAGGAGACCATGCTCTGATACCATTGTCACAAACGGGAGCGCATAGCAATATAAAATATACTCGAATAAATAAAATTTATCACTTAATATTGAAGCCAGAGGATATAGAGAGAAATAGATAGAGAGAGAGATAAAGTGAGAAGTTCGACACAGTACTGGGGACCACAAGATGGGCTGGTCCCCCCCCGTAATAGTATCTTTATTACTGAGGAGAAGTCTATACAAGCACTTGAACCGAACGTATTACCACGTTCGTTCTAGAATAAGACTAGATGGTTCCTGGAAGCCTTAGCTTCCGATTCCTAGGGCAAAACCCTATTCCAAGGAACTTCCGTTCCTTATTCCAAATCCTTGAGAACCAAGGTTCTCGCCTCTGGATCTCACCTTCCAGACTCAGGGCATGACATCCCTGCAACTCTTTTCTGACTCTGTTTCCAGAGTCCTCTTCCTGCAGATTAACTCCGCTTTCCTGGACACGAAGTCCTTCCCTTGGGAATTTCAACTTCTAGATCACATCTCGAGAGTCTACCTCTCTTCGATCCGTGGATCTGCTTCCCAAACTTGGGTGCGAAACCCTTGGGCTGATCTGGCTCTAGTTCCTCAGAGCGCTTTTCTCGTGCAGAGGCTCATGCCTTCCTCTGCTCCTACTCCCTCACGAAGAGGAAGTACACCTGCAATCAAATACTCAGAGATCATAACATGAAAATCGTTACCTTCAAAGTCTCGACGCTCGAAACGCAACTCGGTTCTCGAAAAACAATTCCCCGGAAGAGATCTCTACATAGAAAATCCTCTCTTCCAATCTTACACACAGAAGAGGTGTGTTCTTGGGTTCCTCCTCGTAAATCAGCCCCGTCTACGACGTTTATGGGCTGAAAACAGAGAAAAACAGCAACTTCTCGCGATGGAAACACGCTCCGTAGGCATTTCTTCGCGAGGGAACTCGCGCATTGAGTCTTGGCGACATCTGGTACACTTGGGGCAGCCATGGGCATCAACGGCAACGTCTTCTTTACGGCTGAAATTTGCAGCAGCATCTCCTCCTTGCAAAGATTGGTCTTTTTCTCTGAGTAAGGGCATGTGATGCTTTTATAGCTCCTAGCCACGGGCACGAATAGCTGCTCGCATAGAGATCGCGGTCGGTTTTTTTTTTTTTTCCGTTGCTCTGCCCGAAAAAGAGAGAGAGAAAACGCTGGCTGATCTGTTGCCTTATTTATCATATGGCTGCCCACTTATTAAGTGGGCGATCGGTCACCTTCAAAAATGGTATGAATCTGTCCAAAAACTCAATTAAACCTTATAAGTTAAAAACAATGCTTTCACAGCACTTCCCAGGCGTCCCATACATGCATAGTTGCAATGCAGACATAGACTTCCTCGCGAGAAAGCATCTGCTTTCCCGAAAGGCAATCCCGCTTTCTCAAAAAGCATCTATTTTTCCTCAAAGTTTCCTTTGAACCCATCTTCATTCAAGTGGTTGCTTTTTCCTTGTGCACAATTCTAACACAGTTCGGAATTTCCTCCCGACTATGGATATTCCCTTTCTGATGCACCCGTCACCCACCTTGTGACGCATCAGGAATACCCATCACCTAGTCCTTTCCTACCGAACTTACGGTACAATCTCTTTCACGATGCTTCATGTCACCCATCCTATGACGCATCAGAGATGTCCGTTCCCGGATGGTCGGATACTTATTTCCGATGCTCCATGTCACCCATCCGATGTGACGCATCAGAAGTACCCGTTCCTAGTTGCCTTACAGATATTCCCGTTCTCAGTGTTCCCGTCATTACTCTAAATGACGCACTAGGAATACTCTGTACTCGGATGTCTCCAATGAGAAAAGCCCTCTCACTTAAAATTCCAATAATTCATTTAGAATTATTTGTCCTTGGTGTTCCAAGCGAGAAAACCCTCACTCTTATAAATCCAATAATTCATTTAGAATTATTTTTCTGTAAGATAAAGCCAATTTAGCAACAGTGCGGCACCACAGCAGCTCTCTCTCTCTGGCGGGACTGTAGCAACAACCCAATCTCTCGCGCAGAAGTCCAACCTCTCCCATCGATTGTAACAGCACAGCATCAGAGACTCATCCTGTCGACAGGACTTTAATCTCTCTCTCTCTCTGCAGCAGCTGCGTGCCCATCTTTGAACACATGGCGGACTGCAATGACTGAGGACATACAGAGCGCGCAGCCCCAGCAGGTCAAGTAGGGTTCTCTCTCTCTCTCTCTCTCTCTCTCTCTCTCTCTCTCTCTCTCTCTCTCTGTCTCTCACAGCAGCCCTACGCGTTCCTTCCTGAGGGTTCCCTGCAGCCCTGCACGTCCAGCTTGAATTTTATAATGGAAAATGATTCTTTGGGCCACACCGTAATGGATCAACGTCAAGGCCATGAATGCTTGATGGGTGTTGCACAAACTGTCACACTTGAAGAAGACCCTGCGCAGGACACGGAAGCCGCCAATGTCTCACCTGTTTGCAAGCCGCGAGCAAAGGCAACCTTCATGCTCACGAATAGGCGGATGGCGCAGATGGAGAGGGAAATGAAGGAGTGGAAAACAGAGATGGAAGGATGGTGGAAGGAGAAGGCCAACCTCCTTCAGATGGTCTTCAATGAAAGCGCACAGTGGAAGAAGGAGAAAGAGAGCCTTAACGCAGAAATATAGACACTCAAAGAAGAAGTCTCAGCCCTCAAACAGGAGAACCCAAACGCCGAGATACGGGCACTCAAAAAAGAAGTCTCAGCCCTAAACAGGAGCTTGCTGATAGAGTAAGCAATGGACTAGAGGAAGGCGAATTTCAACCCTCGGTAATAGATGAAATCAAGGAAATTAAGGAACAGGAAAGGATGATTACAGAGGAAGAGAAATTGAGTGTGGCAAAGACATCTTCATGGGCGGAGATGATAACAAGGACACAGAAAAAGGCGGACGAGGCTAAAAAATGGATTGAGGTCGCCAAGAAAGGGAAAGGTCAAGAAACTCCTTGTAACTGACGCTTATCAACATGACTCTCGAAGAGGAACAAAGAAGGCGGATGCGAGCATTGCATGTGAGAGTGACCAGTCTCAAGGACATAAACAATGTGGAGAAAGAGGTCACAAGCCTTACATCCATGATGGGGATGGAGAAGCCTTTGCACACAAAGGCATGGGAGAGTCTTCAAAGGGGAGAGCTCTCATACTACGTTTCCCCTCGTTGGAAGAGAAGAAGGAATTCTTGAGGAAGAGGCCTACTCTCAAAAAGACAGGTATTTTCCTCGGTGATGACCTGACTCTCTCACAGCTTGCACATATGAGAGAGGTAATGCCAGAGATTACAGCGGCAAGGGAGAAGGGAAAGATAGCCTTCTATAGAGATGGACGGGTGGTGATTTTAGAGCGGTAGACTGCATGACGGTGCGAGACCTATGGGACCACACTGAAGATGGCTACCTGGAATTGTAATGGGTATATGAGGTTGGACATGGGTGCATTTGAGGAGAGTTTCAAAGACAAGGATATTGTGTTCTTCTTAGAGACTCATCAGGCCCCTGGACAGGTAATGCCACATGTGGTGGGATACAGATGGGAAACAGCTCACAGGACAAATGCAAGATCTGAGCATGGGAGTAGAGGTTCAGGAGGAGTAGCAGTGCTATTCAGAGAGGAACTACAACCATTACTGCATATTGTATGAAGAGATGATCATGCTAGATATATGTGGGTGAGACTGAGAGCTGACACAGGTCGATTCCTATATATTGCCATATGTTACTTTCCTCCCAGTACATCAATGTATGCCGCACCCAGAGGGCAATCGCCTTTCTCTATCCTAGATGATGACATTTGCGAGTTTTCTAGGGATGGTGATATCATTCTCCTAGGGGACTTCAATGCCCGAACGGGCAACTCGCAGACAGTCTTCTACGACACTTCAAATGAGATGCTTAGAGAGCTGGATGTGGGTGAGTTGGGACTTGACAGATGCTCAGATGACAGAGAGCAAGCGGAGTATGGGAGATACCTCATAGAAATGACGACTACACATGGATTAGCCATACTTAATGGCTTCCAGCGATTTCCTGGAGCAGCCGATGTCACATGCTTTCCACATAGACATGGGGCCAGTACAGTGGATTATGTTATGACACAACCGAGCTTTGTCCCCTGCATTCAGGATTTCACAGTGGGAGCCAGGCCAGTGGGCATAGTAGTAGATCATGCTCTCTTGACACTATCCGTTAAATTTCAGTATAGTACAACCCAGACATCAAGAGGCAGGTCACACACCCGCTATACATTTACACCAGAGACTGATTTCGTTTATTCAGAGGAGATCTGGGACCGTCTATTGGAAGGCACAACTGGCACAAATGGTACAGGCCTCTCAGTGGAGGAGTGCACCACTCTACTGACTGAGACACTGCATGGGGCTACATCAGTGGCATACCCACACACTCAGTCGGGCAAGAGACAACATTCTGGGAGCATGCCCCAGAATAGTTGGTATGATGAGGAGTGCAGAGAGATGAGAGCCCAGCTTTAGAGGTAGGAGTCATCACTTACAGACAGTCTCGGATTGCTTTCCGGCGCCTTGTGTGACGGAAGAAGCGAGCTTACCTAGCTCAGATGGAGCGATACTTGTATCAGATGTTCTTGAGTAGGGACTCAGGAGAGGCGTGGCGACTCTTCCATGAGCACTCCCTCCCCCAGTGATTACTTCACCCGAGGTGTGGGGCCAATATGCGACATCATTATATACGGTTCCTGGACAGGAACCCCTTCCAGACCCTACCAAGCCTTGCCTAGCTACGAGCACTTTCTTTACACCTGAGATGGTACAAAGGGCCATCGACAGGATGAAGACCAGGAAGGCATATGATCATGACGGTCTAGTAGCGGAGCACTTTATACATGCCAGGGATGTGCTGATGGAGGTTCTCGCAGTGTTGTTCAATCGTGCCGTGTGTGAGGGATTACCTGAGACTTGGAGGTCGTCTAATATTGTGCCCATCTTCAAGGCTGGTGACCCTACAGAGCCTGGAAACTACCGCACTATTATGGTTGGAAACTACCGCACTATTATGGTTGGACACACATTGGCACGGTTGTATGCATCTATCCTGGAGCAACACTTGAGTAATTGGGCAGAGGGCGAGGGTGTACGAGCAAAGGGTCAAGCCGGCTTCAGGAGGGGTTTTTCCACTCTTGATCATATTCTGACACTCAGGGCCATCATTGAGGAGGGCAGAGCACATGGGAGACGGATCTATTGTAGCTTTGTGGATTTTCGTAAAGCATTTGACATGGTACCAAGAGCTCGATTGATGCACAGACTACAGGAGATGGGGGTGCCCATAGAGGTGATTTGGGGGATTATGGCTTTGTACAGATCAGTGATGGGACATGTACGCACTGCGGAAGGGGTATCAGATTTAGTTCACTCTACTATTGTAGTGAAACAGGGCTGCCCATTGTCTCCTACTCTATTTGGTATGTATGTTGATGAGGTGTCTGATTACATCGACAGAGAGGGTGACAGAGGTGCACAGTTGGCAGGGACGTGGATCCCATTGTTGCTATATGCTGATGATATTGTGTTGATATCTGACTCACCAGAAGGTATGCAACGACAGTTGGATGCACTACACAGTTTTGCAGAGGATAGTGGATTGTGTGTAAACCTAGGTAAAACCAAGGTTATGGTGTTTAACACCACACCGCAATGGGTCAAGAGATCAGTACCTACTTTCAAATATGGTCTGGAGATTGTGGAGTATACAAATGCTTACACTTACCTGGGGGTAGTCTTTACTGGGCCGAGATTTTCCTTGAGAAGAGCAGCAGAGACTAGACTAACTAGAGCTGGTGCGGCTCTGGGAGGAATGGAGAGGATGTGTTCGCAGGTTCAGTTCCAGGAACCTAGGACAAAGTTAAGGCTCTTTGATACTTTGGTTGCCTCTACTATGTTATATGGGGTGCAAGTTTGGGGACCTTCTGTAGGCCAGGAAAGTTGGAGGCGTATGGAGAAGCCCCTAGTATCTATGATCTCTCGGCTGATTAGAGCCAAGGCTTCCGTACCACATGATATCATTCGAGCGGAATTAGCTGCCCCCCCTATGGAGATTGAGGCGCTTACTAGATCAGTCTCCTTTGTACACAGTCTGTGGGATACTACCAAGGACAAATATGCAAGGGTGGCTCTAGAGTCCTCCAAACAATTAGCTCTTAATGGGGATACATCATGCTGGTATGCACAAATGGCATCATGGTTTCATACACATGGTTTCACCATGGACAGGTTGCCTTCTTTTCAATACTCTCTACAGGCACCCTTGAGGTCTTTGACGCGGGTAGAGATTAATAGACTCATTCGTCAGGATCTGATCTAGCTGGACACGAGGAGGACATGGATAGAGCCGATACAGGAGTTGGGCACAAAGATGGTTTTCTATAGAGAGCATTTTCTCCACCTTACGGGGGATGGGTTTGTGATTCGACCTAGCTATATGGACAGGCATCTTTCTCATGGTGTGCGATGTGCCATTGGCCAGATACGCACATCCTCACATCAACTCGAGATTGAGACTGGCAGATTCAGAGGGACACAAGCAGATAGCAGGATATGTCGCTTAGCCATCTAGAGCCAGAGACAGAGGTACATTACATATGTCATTGCACAGTGTACTATGAGATACGAGGCCGTTTTCATTGTCTATTCAAAGAAGGTTTTGGGCCTCTATCTAGGGTCATGAGTTATGAGGATCAGAGATGTCTTGGGCTATATCTACTTGAGCTACACAGGCACAAAGAAACTTTACTGAGGAGAGTTGAAGAGAGACAACCCCAGAGCAGATCACAGATTTCTTTACACTAGATATTGTACACCCAGAAGAACAAACAGAGGAGCAACCAACATTGGAGAGGTCTACCCGCACTACTGGCATTCTCATAGACCGAGCATTGGAGCTAGGGAGATCTAGACGACCCCAATGGAGAAGAGGAGCTACACAATTTCAAAGGAGGCTACAACGAAGGATTCGAGCCATACTTTTTCGTCGTCCAGAGTGCAGATGAAGATGGATCTCTATGAAGATAGATCTCTACTTCCCTCCCAAATTGTCTACACATTGTATAGCTCAGTTCTTACATTTCACGCCTTTCGCCTTTCACACCTATCCGCTTAGTTTAGGATTCCGCAGTATTTATATCTTGTTATCCCTAGTTTAATTTATTTTGTTAATCTGACTTGGTATCAAATACACCGCATTGCAACTTCCTGGTCTCATAGGTCACTTTGGCCTTTTGTAGATGTGAATATAACATTTCATTTCTCTCTCCATCCATCCATGTGCTATTCTTCGCAGATTTTTCAACCCATAGCCACCCATGCATGATACTACACGCTCATTTTGGTGTCGCCATGTACATCATCATTGTACCTCTTTGAGCATCTAGCTTCTCATTTTAGACTTGGGCAGCGTTCAGACCGCCCAAATAAGCGTTTTGTCAAGGGGTGTGTTCTACATGCGTGGCAAGAACTATTCACAAAATGCGAGCTTCCCTCACGTATGGACCCGCAAAGCAAATGGCAACCTCAACCCCGCCGGCTGGAATTTAAGCTCTTCCACAAGAAGCCAAGCCCCTTCCCTCGATCATTCACATACTCATGTCGAAATAGGGCCTTTAGTTCCATCCCTCGATCATTCACATACTCATGTATTACTCCCACCCAATTTTTTTGTTTGGTAGCACTTATACTCTGTCAGCTTTTTGGCCTGCCCCAAAGGGGTGAGGTCTTAGTGATGCTTAAAGGTTATAATTTAAACAAGGTAAAAGTTCACTATGGCCTACATATAATGCTATTGAGAGGAATTTAATAATAATGAGAAATTGACACTAGCATTTTTTTTTTGAAATTGTTACAAAAGGGGGTTAGTATTAGAGCAGCCCCCAACTGTAGTGTGTATCACCCTAATAATAACACATTCCAGAATAATATCATGTGGTTACAATATGCCGATTGGTATGCCGCTTGCCTGGGTTCCACCGATCGTGAGTTCAAAAATGGGTTTCCACTGGCCCTCGTGCCACATTATTTTACTATTCTACTTTAGCACAACAAGTGTGCGCGCGAAGGTGAGAGGAGATCATTTTGTGGGTGGTTTATCACATAGGAGCGAAGGTAGAAATGCAGGTGACGTGGCCCGTTCCTCTCATGGGGAAGAATTTTATCGCTTTCAATATCATACCATAGTATTGGCCCCTCCACCTTAGAGTATTACACTTTTTGGAAACAAGTGTAACAATGACTTATTTAGATTACAATATATTTCAAAAGCATAAACTATAATGACTAAACCAATATTCAAATGCCCTCTTTAAAGAGAGAGGTACACAAATGTCAACACCTCTCACAAAGACCTAGAAGACATCAAAAAAAAAAAAAGGTTTTTCCCATGTGGCACGAATATGTAAGCTTTATCCAATGGTCCACAATTACACCAAAAATCCAACACTTTAGGTAGGCTTTACATGCTGGTTATGACGACAGCCTCAACAAGGAAAGAGGGGTGTGCGAATGCGCTCTTGCCAAGGTCTCCTCGTGTAGTCCAGAAATGCACAATTTTTCGACTACATAAGGAGTCCTTGGTGCAATTGTGGACCATTGGATAAAGTTTGCGGATTAGTGCCACATGGCAAAAACCTTTCTTTTTTATTATTTATCCTAGGTCTTTGTGCGAGATGTTGACATTTGTGTACCTCTCTTTAAAGAGCGTCATTGAATATTGGGTCACACGGTCTTTCTCGTCCTTTTTCACCTTTTTTTTCGATTTGCTACAATGCTTCCAAGTGATCTTTTAACATTATATTTTATGTTTTCAAAATATATTGTGATCTAAAAAGTTTATTATTATTATTATTATTATTAAGCAATATTTAATTGTGATAACAAATGTTTTAAAAATTTAGTCACTTATTTTCTCCCACAAAGAAACCATTTATTATTAAATTCTTCTCATAGCTTTATGTAGACCATAGTGAACTTTCACCTTGTTTGATTGGGTGAACAAGTGATAAAATCACAAGGCTTGCCACATGGAGATATGATTAAAAACATACCTACCACTTGGAAATAGTAAGGATTCAAAACAAATTTGCTATTGCATGCAAATGGTTGGGGGAGGAGAGCCATTGATAGATATACTTGTTATTTCAAGTGGCATTAATTATCATTATTGAAATCTAATATGTCATCTAGATCTTCACATATATGTAAGAATCTCAAAACACTGTCTAGGTTCTTGGAATTCCGACTGCAATCTTTTCGTCTACATGACACTATCTTTTCTTGTAAAGCAAATCTTGGCTTGCATGCAAAGTGAGTCAACTTGGTGTTTCCATGTTCATAGAGTTTTGACCTACAATCCTTTCTTTGGTTTGTATCATGCAAAGTGACTCAACTTGACTCGCCATAAATCGATGGCTACAATTTTGTTTAGCAATTATACAAAGTAAAAGATCATAGCGCATATAATTCACACAGAAGCTTATACCTGCATTCTTCTCTCAACCACTAAATTTATGTAATCAAGCTTCTCTTTCAAGAGGAAGAGAAGAGTGAGGCTAGATAAGCCACTTAAAAGTGAATTGTCTTAGGATGCTTCAAGAAGACAGTCCTTGATGAATAATTTGGGTCCAAACAAATACTTATTTGCACAATTTAAGGACTTTAGGAATTGATAATGACAAGATAAAGGTGACTTTCATATTTGTTTCACAAGGACTAGAATGTGACCTGCTATGCAACCAATTCCATAATAGACATGAGCAAAAATCATGGTGACCTAACATTCTAAAATGCCATGGCCCTGGCCATTTCTTGGTGTATGGCCTAGGACCATGATAGCCCTCTCTAGAAAGCTCTCAAACCACGTTGGTCTACCATCTTCCTTGAAGAGATCCCAAGTGAGATGACACTTAAGTATGAGAATAGGAAGATGTGATCCCCAAAGAATGATCTTCTACGCTCAAGTCAAAGAGTGTCCAACGGTGATCATTAGAAGAACAAAGCCGATAACTATGCTCTTGAAGCAAAACATGGCTTGAATGATGCGATGCTTTGCTTCCCTCCTTGAAGAGGGCTTGGGCTTCATGGTTGCCAACCCAAGCGAACAATAGGATTGCTCTAACATGAGTGAAAATGGGGACATCAAGGTGAGCTGAAGCGACAACAAAGCAAGGTATTGTGCTGAAGAGGGTATTTGCAATGCGAAATGAAATACATTGCCCATTGTCATCCATGTCACCATATGATACAATAAGCTTTTTTTGGTGCCAATATGCTTTTCGAGGTGCAAGATCAATTAATCTAGTTGCCATACATTAGTGTAGACTTTCCAAGCGAAAAGTATTACCAACCAAAATGGCTTTAAGATACCAAGATAAGAGTGACTTTTTTTCAGCCAAGAGCAAGTTGAGTGGCATATGGCCAATCACTATGGGCCAAAAAATCGACCAAAAATATCCACTTTCCAAGAGGTATGGCAATGGACAATGGACAATTGTAGATGAACGCAATTCATCAATCATAAATGCCTCGAGTCCAAGGTTGAGGTTGCTTTTGAGCAACAAAGTCAACCAATAACATAGCCTTCCATAGGACAACAATCATTTGATAGTAAGCACAAGGCTTCCTTGTGATGCTTAGTTTGCCAAAAGAAATCAGGGATTTCTAACATAAAAGCATCAATAGTGCTTGTGAATGCAACGATGGAAAAAAGCATTGAATGTAGGCAATCAAAATAGGTTGCACAATCCACAATCAACCAAACATGTAAAAATCAAAAGCAAACCGATACAATTTGTGCCATCTATTTTGAAGATCCGAGTCCAATTGTTGGGAAGTGGTGCACCAAGCAAAAGGATAACTAAATGATGATCAAGGTCAACATGCTATATAATATGACTGCACCACAAAGAAGTATGCCAATCCATGACATTCAAAGTAAGCATTTTTTATTCACAAAAGTTGGCATGCAAGACCCCCGCAAGGCGTACAAATCTAAAGCATGCATCGTTACGAGGCATAAGCATGGAAGCATCAACATAGGCTTGTCCATTAAAAAAGAAAGTACCAAAGGTAAAAACAACCCATGCAAATGATTCGTAGAAGGAAAATGATCAATGTAAAGTACCGTTGATGGGAGGCAATTACATACAAAACTCAAAAGACATCCTTGACACATTAGACGTCGTAGAGACCAAACATCAAGAAGATCACCATCAATAATGCCTAGTGATGCTATGATCATATGACCAATAGACCACATTTCGCATATGAGAACCAAATCCTGTCTAACATTGTTTTCACAATCAAATCCATGTGATCAAAATCAAAGGTTTTTACAACGTTGCATAACAAGAAAATCTTGACATTCTATTTCACATATTCTATTGTTAAATAGACATTACAATATTATCTATGGTATGTCAACGGGGTATATAGCCATACTAAAAGGAAGCGAGCCATCATATAGAGCTCTTTTGATATGATGAACAAATCTTTTGGCCAAAACTTTGTAACTGACAGACATAAGAGTGACTGTTGACCATTGTGTGAAAGGCTCACATAATGCATGTCTAGGTAAGAGTTTCAAAAATTCCCTCTTTCCAATAGAAAAAGGCTATTTGGATGAACAACCTTTATCTATGAAAGCACATTGTCTAGCCCTTTTTAGCCGTTTGTGTAGTTATGATGTTCATTAACCATGTAAGTAGATTTTTCATGACACAAAAAATTGTCTCAAAGAAGTGACAATACGTCAACTAATGTAGAGAGCTCTTAACATGTAGATTTTGCAACTTGCAAAAATTCTTCATTACAACCCATACACCATTTGAATCACCAATGAGAGCTTGCATTCGGATTACTAATCTTCATAAAGCCACATCAATATCATTAAACATATGAACCAGCAAAAGAGACAATGCTATGAAGAAGGCCCACAAAATCATCACGACTCAAGTAATTTTGATTAACATGAAGCAAGCCAACTGCAAATTGACAAATATACAACCCCAATCATGAAAGCGGACGTTCAAAGATCTGCCTAGGATAATCAATGCATTTTACATGTGAATTCAACATATTGCTTCATGTCAAAAGCATACCATCTATTCAACGAGACACAATAAGAAGAATGCACAGTAGGGAAAATGTGTTACCAAGAATGATTTGACAAATTTTTCATTATTCCAATGACCAAGAGCCACATACGAGATTTTTTCACGAAACTCTTTCACCAACAAGCATTTTGAGACTGAGAGAAGTACTATCACTAGAAATATGAGCACTATTAAAATCACCACCCAAGAAGGAACTATGCAATCATGGATAAGCAAACATTTACCTCAATTAAGCGTTACCACTAGAGGGATACACACACACACAAAGGTGAGAATAAAGAAAGCCTTATTTATGTTTTCTAAAGGTTGAAGATGCCCTATGAGATAGAACGGTGCACATGTATGTATCCTCTGGGCATTCTGGAAAGAACAAAAGCGTTGGAAATAAACGTACTACAGAACAAAATAGACTGACGTGTGGGTGTGTATGTTGTGCATGAGGGACGCACGAGACGGAGCTCTAACTCTACTGGATGTGATGTAGGGGAGTACAATAATAATATGCAAAAGACCAGGTAAGTTCCATTATAGCTCATACGCGAGCAAAGCCATCATTACCTGCGTACTATCCATCACAGCCTTCTCTCTCTCTCTCTCTCTCTCTCTCTCTCTCTCTCTCTCTCTCTCTGAGAATGGCCAGAGACAAACCTGCAGACAGAGCTCCGAGCTGCTTCGGGGAACCTGCGAACTGCTTGTGGAGAAAATCGAAGTGCCTCTGAGAGCAATCGAGCAACGCAGACTGCTTCTTTTATTTTATTCACTTGGTAGCTTTTCACGCGCAGTTCTTTTTTATTTAGAGCTATTCATTGCAGCGATGTTTTTAAAAAAATTTAAATCTACTGCCTCGTGGTGGCTTCTGCGTTCGCATTACCGCTTCAAATATTTCAAATGTCCAACACATAAATAAACCCCTTAAATCTGCCAAAATCCAGTACTTACATTTGAGTGTAAATAATTTGCCAAAGCTTAGCATTTAAAGTGTGTGCAATGTGTTTCACCAGAGTCATCCATGCTTGCATTGGGCTGCAATGCCTCTGCTATGTAGAGAACCTATGGAGAGTATTCATGTAAGAGTAGTGGGAAAACACTACAAACAAACGTCGGTACCTGTAAGAAAGTGCTGTTAGCGCATTTGGCAGATTCCTTTGAAGAGAAGGCCAAAATTCATACCATAACCATTGCGTTGCATGCCTTTGCATGGCCTGAATGGTATGTCGAGGAGCTCTATTGAAAAATTGGTGGCTCTGACTTGTAGTCCGGTATGTCCACATTGACCATAGCCCATAAATCGGTCCACTGTATTTCTTAATGATACTAACACTTTCCTAAACAAATTCAAGCATCCTTTGTCAGTAAGCTCAGACCACGGAGAGTTCTTAAAAACAACTTTTGTCAATCGGCAGGGCATATATAAGGTAATAACCAATAAAGACACGGCTGAAGAATATGAATCATGTTGGATGAGAATCATACCAGTTTCCAGGCTTCTACGCAGAGATCCTTTTGCTTATATGATTTTGCACAATCCAAGAGAAAATCACTGCCACACAACTACACTCAGTGAAAAGATGGCGATTAAGTATCACGGTTTCCCACATGAACAGGTGGATAGTATGTCCCCACAGCAGGTCTACTCTCAAATTACTGTCCGTACCACTTTTCTTTTAACAAAAAAAATTTGAGTGTATTGTTAAGACACCATAATACTAAGGATGGAGTGAAACATTATTAATTCTCGGCATACCATCCTCATCATGTGGCCCATGTCTTAATGACAAATTTGCCTTACTCGAAGGGAAAAAAATGATGAACCTTGAAAAAATGACGGAGCGTTACAAAACACACAGCTTAAAAATTCACCTAAAGAACAACAGTGCAAACTTCTATTTTTAATACTTATACTACTAAGGCAGACATAAACAAAATTCGAGCCTTTCAGACAAGAAGGGAAGATCTTTAATTTGGGATCTACGCAACAATACTACCCATTTTACAACAATAATACCCACTTTACAGTCTTGTGTTTAACAGAATGGATAGTTACAAAATAGAGCTTTAAAGAGTACCAGACACCTCGGTGCACAGCGGTATGATTTGGATGGCCAGAAACTCCGTAACTGTCAAAAGTTATTATCTGTAAAAGAGCAAACCTAGTCATGCAAATTTTGCCAAATGTTTCAAGCAATCAACAATGATCATAAGCCCCAACCGTTCAAGTTTTATAAAAAGGAGAGTCTAAATCTTAAGAGTGCATGTTTTCCTGCAGCTCCTTTTTTCTGACGTATACCACTTTGTCAAAACGACCTTCATGATGGTAGACAAGGCTAACTCAATGGTAGAAAGGACACTAAATTACCGTGTCAATATTATGGTTTGTCAACGTCCTTTCTAACACCTCCGATATCAAACTTGCGCTCCAAATTACACCCTGACCATCCTGTAAGACAACATACTATGACCATCCTGTGAGATGGCAGACACGGCACTTATATAATATCTTACTAGACAGACATCATGCATGCAAGCCAGTGACAAAGCATGAATCGTGGGTAAACTGCGCAGTAAATGTGCACTTAATTGCTTTGAAGAAGTCAGATACTCGACACCTTGAAACCTCATCTCACTAGCGCAAATCTGTAAGTACTTTCTGTGGTGACTTTTACGAAGGATAGTACTTTACTTGAAGCGCTGGATCATCCAAGATGTCAACATTCTCTGTTGGAACCTGCACTCCTCAAACAATATTGGTTTAGCCAATAATTGCAGGGAAAAAATAGAGTTGTGAAGACTCAATGGGCAATGACCTGCTGACAAGAAAGCTACCTTCAGAAAACAGCAAGCAGATAGCATTTCTTGTTCTCTAATGGCACCCAACCCTTCAGCATTACCTGTTTGACTTTACAGAAGTAACATTAGGATCTCTTAGCATATCCAGATAGTAAAAGCTGCTTATACAAAGATTACAGCTTATCGAAGGAATTCTTTTACTTTGAAAGACTAATTACCATTTGAAAGACAAAGTACTCTGACATGGTAGCAGCCAAGAGATGCCAATGACAAAAGAGTTGGAGCAAAAAACCTGAAAACACTCAATAATTTCAATTGATTAGTTGTTGCTACCATGAAAATAACAAATTCTTTAACTTTCAAAAGTCATCTTCATGTCTACTTGATTATTGGCAAGAAGGTGTTTTTTAGCCCAAAGAGTACATGATTATACACCGAATAACAAAAGCAAACACATCCAAGACCTGCTCGTGTGTATGCGCATGAGAGAGAGAGAGAGAGAGAGAGAGAGAGAGAGAGAGAGAGAGAGAGAGAGAGAAATGAATGAAATGAAATGTTATATTAACGTCTTCAAAAGGCCAAAAATGACCTATGAGACCAAACTGTTACAAAATTGTGAATCTGATACCATGTCCGGGTACAAAAAGACTAGAAAAAAAATACTACTACTATAGTCCATCCTGATCTGCACTCCGGATGTCGAGAGAGTATGGCTCGAATCCTCTGCTGTAGTCTTCGTCGATGCTGTGTAGCCCCTCTCCTCAATCGTGGCCATCTGGATCTCCGTAGCTCCAATGCTCCGTCGATGAGAGTGCCAGTTTTTGTCGAATGAGTGTGGGCCGAGCTCTGCAGTAATGGCTGCTCCTCTGGCTGTCCCATGTCTAGTGAAAAGAAATCTGTAATATGTCTCTCGGACTGTCTCTCTCTAGCTCTCCCCAGTAAAATGTCTCTATATCTGTGTAACTCAAGTAGATATAGCCCAAGACATCTCTGGTCCTCATAACTCATGACCCTAGAGAAAGAACCGAAACCCTCTCTGAATAAGCAGTGGAAATGGCCCCGAATCTCATAGTACACTGTGCAATGACATATGTAATGTCCTGGTATCCAGCTCGATCAGGTCCTGACGAATGAGTCTAGTAATCTCCACCCGTGTAAGAGACATCGAGGGTGTCTGAAGAGAGTACTGGAAAGGGGGCAGCCTGTCCATGGTGAAGCCATGCATCTGAAACCATGATGTCATTTGTGCATACCAGCATGAAGTGTCCCCCTTAAGAGCTAACTGTCTGGAAGACTCAATGGCCAGTCTAGCATATCTGTCTCTAGTAGCATCCCACAAGCTGTGCACAAAGGAGATTGATCTGGTAAGCACCTCAATCTCCATAGGAGGGTAAGCTAGCTTTGCTCATATGATAGTGTTGGGTATGGAGGCCTTGGCTCTGATAAGTCGAGAGATCATATATACCAAAGGCCTCTTGTCACTAGCGTGTGACTACTATTTATCCTTTTTATTGATTTCTTTCTTATTATCTATTTACTTTCACTTTTTGGAAACACCCCTCAGGAAATCTAACTGCCCTGCATTGCATAGCTAGTGTGGAACTATCCAAAGGGAGTCCAGGCCTGAGGGCAAAAGAGCACTAAGGTTGGACAAAGACTATGGTTAGCAAAAGTGGGGTCATTGACTCGCCAAAGTGGAATTCTTTGCTATAGAGGCTACATTTCAATTTTGGGTGTGGCTGCAGTGTACAAAGGGGGTCAGATGACCTAGCAAGATACAATGGCAGCATCTCCTAAAATTTAGGGAACTGCTATTTTGGGACCTGAAAATGTGTTTGCGTCATTACCTCCGGAATGACAAGGAGAACATTTTCTTACTCTGCCGTGAAGTCAACTGGGCAACCGGTTGGGAGATTTTTAGGCGGCAACCCCGAAATGGGAAAATGCTTGTAAATGCACCAAGTGGCACATTCTGGTGCACTTTCCAATGCAAGGAGGAGTTGGCACTGAATTTAGAGAAGGAAGGCTCAGTTTTCAGCTTTTGTCACAGATTAAGAGCTACGGAGTGCTTCCTTTCCCTCCTATGTACAGTGCAGTGCCAGAAGTGATGCCCTGCACGCTACACACTGCCCTCTCTCTCCTCTATGGCAGTATGTTATGCCCCTCTAGTGGACTTTTCAATTGACCAATGTACAGTTGTGTGGGTTCATGCGCGATTGCCGAGGCAATAGCCTCTTGCACAGGTATTGGGTTAGCTAGCGGCTAATCCCCCGCAAGTACAAGTGAATTCGGAGAGGTTTCACGCTAGAAATCTCGTCCGATTCAAAGGGCAAGTAGCCCTACAGGTGCGGGAGCTCGAGGAATTGCTACGGATGCGACCGGCACGCAAAACGGAGCCCGAAACAGTGAATTACAGCCTGCTGTGTATTTTTGCAGGTTTAGGGTTTTGGCCCTAAACGGACCCTAATACCCCCAGGAGGTTCGGGGACGCAAGGGGACCGCTGTACAGGTGATCTGGCGCATTTTCAGGGCTGAAAACAGAGAATTGAGCGTGCTGCAGATTCTCGCCAGGTTTTGCAAAGTGCCCGTATGCGTCGGGAAAGTCAGTCAATGCGTGGGAATACTGACTGTGAAGGGTCCTAGTACTTTCAAGACACAACAAAGGGGAGATGGATACAGGCTTCTAGATTGCACCTGTATGAGTAGACGGACACCAGATTGGCCCCTAACTTAGGCACCCCTTTCGGTATTTCTTTATTGTTCAAAAGAGGGAATAAACGCTGTGGTTCCCTACAAGCTGCTCCGCACAAACTCGGCTGAATTTCCACTGTTCCAGCCCAATTTCGACAGCATAACTGTACTAGAACCCTTCACAGTCAGTATTCCCACGCATTGACCGACTTTCCCGACGCATACGGGCACTTTGCAAAACCTGGCGAGAATCTGCAGCACGCTGAATTCTCCGTTTTCAGCCCTGAAAATGCGCCAGATCACCTGTACAGCGGTCCCCTTACGTCCCCGAACCTCCTGGGGGTATTAGGGTCCGTTTAGGGCCAAAACCCTAAACCTGCACAAATACACAGCAGGCTGTAATTCACTATTTCGGGCTCCGTTTCGCGTGCCGGTCGCATCCTTAGCAAGTCCTCGAGCTCCCGCACCTGTAGGGCTACTTGCCCTTTGATTCGGACGAGATTTTTGGCGTGAAACCTCTCCGAATTCACCTGTACCTGCGGGGGGATTAGCCGTTAGCTAATCCAGTACCTGTGCAAGAGGCTCTTGCCTCGGCAATCGCGCATGAACCCACACAACTGTACATTGGTCAAATGAAGAGCCCACTAGAGGGGCATAACATACTGCCAAAGGGGAGAGAGAGGGCAGTGCGTAGCGTGCAGGGCATCACTCCTAGCACTGCACCGTGCATAAGAGGGAAAGCAAGCACTCCATAGCTCTTAACCTGTGACAAATCTGAAAATGAGCCTCTCCCAGCTTAAAATTCAGCACCAACTCTCTCTTGCATTAGAAACTGCACCAGAATGTGCCACTTGGCACATTTATAAGCATTTTCCCATTTCGGGGTTGCCGTCTAAAAATATCCCAACCGGTTGCCGAGTTGACTTCACGGCAAAGTAAGAAAATGTTCCCTTTGTCATTCCGGAGGTAATGACGTCAACACATTTTCAGGTCCCAAAATAGCAGTTCCCTAAATTTTAGGAGATGCTGCCATTGTATCTTTCTAGGTCATCCGACCCTCTTTGTACACTGCGGCCACATCCAGAACTGAAATGTAGCCTCTGTAGCAAAGGATTCCACTTTGGCTAGTCAATGACCCCACTTGGCTAACCATAGTCCTTGTCCAACCTTAGTGCTCTCTTGCCCTCGGGCCTGGACTCCCTCTGAACAGTTCCACACTAGCTATGCAATGCAGGGCAGTTAGATTTCCCGAGGGGTGTTTCCAAAAAGTGAAAGTAAATAGATAATAAGAAAGAAATCAACAAAAAGGATAGATAGTAGTCACACGCTGGTGACATACCCCCCTCTTGAAATCTCAAACGTCCTCGTTTGCATCTATGTCGTTCATGCTCCTAGTCAACACTGATGTATTCAACACCTGTCGACACATGTACGACACATACATGCTCATTGTCAACCCTGGTGTATTCAACACCTCGTCGACTCATGTATTGCCTGCGTGTGAACCCTATCCCAATGACATAGTGGTAGTTGCGCACTCTACCATTGCTTTGAGTCACTAACTTTCCAATGACAAAATGGTAGCTGCACATTTTGCCACTGTCTTATAGTACACGTTGGATCCCGTAACACTTTCGAGCATACCCAAACCGACAGTTTAAGAATGCAGTTACACATGTACTCTTCAATAGAAGCAATCACTGTATCCTTGACAAACTGACAAGAAATACTCACTTCTATAGCACTAACCAAACTTTTGGACATTCCATAAGAGCAATTGCCAAATTAACAATCTGTACAGCTCTAACATTCATGTAACAGGTATTTCATTTGAGCTCACTTTAAATACCATGTACATCATTTGTTTCAGAAGCCATTGTCACACTGACAATCCATGTAGCTTTGAAACTCAAGGGGTCAAGGTAGGTTGCAAATCGAAGGCTTCCAGGTAAAGTGATAACACAGTTGGTGACTCTGCAAGTTCACCTTCTTCCATCCACTTAGTATCCATTGGTGGATAGTTTCTGAACTTTACCAAGTAATGCCTAGCAACCTTGCCTTTCACTTTCCTTTCTTTGTGTGCCAAAATCTGTTCGGGGACCAAGATCTCGTCAAGTTCCTCGACTTCCGGCTGATTTTCAGTTGGCATATCTTCTGGCACATCACCCACATAGGGTCTGAGAAGACTCACACGAAACGCATTGTGAATCTTCCAACTGTCAGGCAATTTCAGCCTATATGCAACATCACTGATTATGTCGCACACTTGAAAAGGCCCATAGCAACGCATGCTGAGCTTTGGAAACAATCTTTCCTTGCCCTTTATCTTCTTTAACCTTGCCTTTTCAAAGCGTAAAAGCACCCAATCACCAAGTGAATATACCACTTCACGACGGTGACGATCAGCTGCTTTCTTTTGCTTTGCCTGAGTCCTTTCTAAGGCCACTTTGACCTTCTTGTACATTTCATCCATGTCCTGAACATACTTATCTGCTTCAAATATCTTGTCCTTTGTATGCAGTATGGGAGGAACTTTCTTGCCACCTTCAACTATCTCAAAGGGTGCCTTGCCAGTTGATGAATGCATTGTATTATTGTATGCATACTCCACCAATGGCAAATACAGCTCCCACTTTCCTTTATGCTCTAACACATAACACTTCAGCAGATCTAGGACAGTAGAATTTGCCTCTTCTGACTGCCCATCTGTTTGAGGATGAAATAACGAAGAGAATTTGAGCGTGGTCCCCATATTCTCAAACAAGCCTCTCCAGAACAAACTTGTCATGCGTGGATCACGATCGCTAACAATCGACTGTGGCATGCCATGATACTTGAAAATATTGCTCATAAACAAGCATGCCATCTGATCTGGTTTTATCTTCTTCCTGACAGGAATAAAATGAGCCTATTTGCTGAATCTGCAAATAATGGTGCAAATACCATCGTTTCCTGTCTGCGTTCTCGGAAGATCAAAGATAAAATCCATAGCAATACTTTCCCATGGTTTATCTGGAATAGGTAGTGGTTGCAATAACCCTGGTGCCTTTTGCCTGTCAAACTTGACCTTTTGGCATATTAGGCATTCTCGCACAAAGGCATCCACATCCCTTCTCAATGTAGGCCAATAGAAGAATGTCTCAACCGCTTTAACTGTAGCATCGATACCACGATGCCCTGCATACGGTGGGACATGACTCTCTTCCATAACTTTGCGTCGCAATGGCTTTGTGACACACAATCTTCCATGCATCATCATGAACCCGTCTTTAACAAGATAGTGTTCATGACGTTGTCCATCCATTAGCTACTCGAAGACCCTTGCAAAATCTTCATCATTTGCATACTGTTCTCTCATATCATCAAGTTCAACTTGGCCCATTATCTCTTTCTGTTGAGCCGCACTAGCCCTGTACGGAGGCTTATTTGGTGGGCTATTGCTTGGCAACAAATCTATCGCATGGTCCTCGGGTCTCTCTGGCGGTAATTGAAACGGTAATGAATCGGAAAAACAGTCACTATACTGTTGTAAAAACATTGACCTTTCTTTATCTAGCACAGATAAATTTGATTCATCACAATCTGACACTTCACGTGCAGAAACCAAGTACGCAGAAAGATGCTTTTTCATTACAAAAGTAATAGTAGAAGCTGATACAGTAGGAATAGACTCTCCTTTAAGCTTTACATCCAGAATGTGAGTCTTTCCCCTGCTCTGTACAGTGATCTTTTTGTTGTAGGCATCCATGATTCCCTGTACACGAAATAACCAAGGAATACCTAACAACACATCACATCCGTCCAGTGGCATGATGTAAAATTCTTCAGCATCTACATAGGACTGGATATGTAGGCGCAATTTTCCAATGATGGGTGTCACAGCCTTTGTATGGCCAGGACATGCCAAACCTGCCTCTGCTGTATACCCCATCTCTTCAGGTCTGATTTCCAACTTTGAAGCCAATTCTGGGGAAATGAAGTTGGCTTTGGCACCTGGATCAAAGAAGATAAGCACTGTTTGATCCCTAACCTTTCCCCATGCTCTGCAAAGCTCACTTGCATCTGAATTTGGCTTGTCGCCCACCATATCTGGCACTAGACCAGCCATGGGCTTCTTTCCTTTCTTGTCTTCCTTGTCATCAGAATCAGCTGGCCTTTTCTTTGTAGGACAATTGTAAGCAATGTGGCCAAGCTGCTCACATATAAAGCATTTGTTCTCTGTCCTCAGGACCTTCTTTTGCTCTTCTGACTTGCGAGGAAAACGCCTTTTCCATTTCTTTGCTGGTCCTTTTTCTGATTAAACCGTAGCTTTGTCTTTCCCTGCGTTGGCTGCCTCCTCTCCCTTTAGGAGCCTCATTGGGAACGTGCTTCTTGGCTGAATTTTTCTTGCCTGATCCTGCCTTGACGCCAGTGTTAAATTCACAATCTTCTCCCTTGAGCAAACCATTGCCAGTGTTTGCTACCTCGATGAGCTGCGTCAAAGTAGTGACTTTTGTCTTCGTGCAGTACTTTCTTAATCCTTTAGGTAGGCCACAACAGTATTTTTCAATCTGTTCTGTCAATGGCACAAACCTATAGGAAGTTACTGGAAGTAGAGCTTTCCAAAACTTCCGATTGTAATCATCCAGATTTTTGCAAGTGGCAGCATTTAGCTGGTGCCATTCTGTCATGACATCTGCTTCAAAGTCATCAGATAACCATGCTGCTGCAAAAATCTGCTTGAAGTAAATCCATGTGGACGGAGCTTGCCCTTGAAGCAATAAAGTTGTCCACCATTGTCCCGCATTCCCTGTCAAGAAAGTGGCTGCCTTGCGGACCTTTGAAGCCTCTGTAAAGTTTTCCCCTGCATAGGCCTTGTCAAACTGCTGGAGGAATGAGAGAGCCTTCTTCCTGTCATCAAACCCTATAAAGGTCGTGAAAGACATACCTTTGCCACCTTCTTTGTACGGAGTTGGCCTCTCCAGCGGCGTTAAATTGTCATATGGAAGTGACTGAAACATGGGAACACTATTAGGGTTCATCTGTGTTCCTTGGCCGCTATTAACTTGACCTGGAAATGCCATATTTGGCTGCTGATTTGTAATTCCAGCCATACCAAAATTTGTCTGTGGCATCCCAAATTGGCCCTGAGTGCTCTGAAACCCTGGTTGCATACCCATGACACTGTACATGGGGTTAGGCATCATCGTTTGAGCACCCCCGAACACTGTTCCTGGCGTGTAAAACTGATTTGCAGGTGCATGACCAGCCATGCTCTGGAATACGGATCCACATCCAAAATAGCCAGGGTGTACTGAAGGTGGTGGGAAGACCTGTTGCATAGCCTGTAGGTTGCTTCCCTGCCGATTAGAACCAGCTATAGGCTGCTGAAAGGTGGCGGGCTGAACTGGTACAGCTTGAAAGACTTGCATCTCAGCCACCTGTTCTTGCACCTTAGGCATAGGTTGTGGAGACTGCATGTTCTTCGTCAAGTGTACAGGTGTTTCATTGACTGTGCGGTATGAATCACCTGTGCTCGAGCCTTAACAGGCTTTTGAATATGATCCAGTGACCCAACTTGCTAAGACGGAACAGGAGGTTGCAGAAAGGCTAAAAACCTTGGATTCTGCATTACTTGTGTGAACATAGCCACAGCAGTAGCCAACTGGGTCCTAAATATATCATCATCTGTCTGTGGTGGTCTTGAGGACTCACCCACTTCATGTGTCTATTGACCTTGTGAAGAGGAAACCTCCTCAATCACATTATCTGGTCTGTCAGCCATAATTGCAATTCCCTGTGTCTGGTCTATGATCCCCTGTGTCTTCAAGCCCAAAACTGACCAAGGCTCACTTCTATGGGAAAAAGTGATTCAATCCCGTCGTTGGAACCATGAAACCGGCCTATTCAATCCAAAAAGGACGGTAGACTTTACTTCAAACCTTGAGTTAGCTTTCACCCATTATTAGTCGTCTATTTTACCTGTACTTTCAAGACACAACAAAGGGGAGAGGGATACAGGCTGCTAGATTGCACCTGTATGAGTAGACGGACACCAGATTGGCCCCTAACTTAGGCGCCCCTTTCGGTATTTCTTTATTGTTCAAAAGAGGGAATAAACGCTGTGGTTCCCTACAAGCTGCTCCGCACAAACTCGGCTGAATTTCCACTGTTCCAGCCCAATTTCGGCAACATAACTGTACTAGAACCCTTCACAGTCAGTATTCCCACGCATTGACCGACTTTCCCGATGCATACGGGCACTTTGCAAAACCTGGCGAGAATCTGCAGCACACTGAATTCTCTGTTTTCAGCCCTGAAAATGCGCCAGATCACCTGTACAGCGGTCCCCTTGCGTCCCCGAACCTCCTGGGGGTATTAGGGTCCGTTTAGGGCCAAAACCCTAAACCTGCAAAAATACACAGCAGGCTGTAATTCACTGTTTCGGGCTCCGTTTCGCATGCCGGTCGCATCCTTAGCAAGTCCTCGAGCTCCCGCACCTGTAGGGCTACTTGCCCTTTGATTCGGACGAGATTTCTGGCGTGAAACCTCTCCGAATTCACCTGTACCTGCGGGGGGATTAGCCGTTAGCTAATCCAGTACTTGTGCAAGAGGCTCTTGCCTCGGCAATCGCACATGAACCCACACAACTGTACATTGGTCAAATGAAGAGCCCACTAGAGGGGCATAACATACTGCCAAAGGGGAGAGAGAGGGCAGTGCGTAGCGTGCAGGGCATCACTCCTGGCACCGCACCGTGCATAAGAGGGAAAGCAAGCACTCCATAGCTCTTAACCTGTGACAAATCTGAAAATGAGCCTCTCCCAGCTTAAAATTCAGCGCCAACTCTCTCTTGCATTAGAAACTGCACCAGAATGTGCCACTTGGCACATTTATAAGCATTTTCCCGTTTCGGGGTTGCCGTCTAAAAATATCCCAACCGGTTGCCGAGTTGACTTCACGGCAGAGTAAGAAAATGTTCCCTTTGTCATTCCGGAGGTAATGACGTCAACACATTTTCAGGTCCCAAAATAGCAGTTCCCTAAATTTTAGGAGATGCTGCCATTGTATCTTTCTAGGTCATCCGACCCTCTTTGTACACTGCGGCCACATCCAGAACTGAAATGTAGCCTCTGTAGCAAAGGATTCCACTTTGGCTAGTCAATGACCCCACTTGGCTAACCATAGTCCTTGTCCAACCTTAGTGCTCTCTTGCCCTCAGGCCTGGACTCCCTCTGAACAGTTCCACACTAGCTATGCAATGCAGGGCAGTTAGATTTCCCGAGGGTTGTTTCCAAAAAGTGAAAGTAAATAGATAATAAGAAAGAAATCAACAAAAAGGATAGATAGTAGTCACACGTTGGTGACACTCCCCACCACCTTCAGTTTACCCTGGCTATTTTGGAGGTGGATCGGTATTCCGGAGCATGGCTGGTCATGCACCTGGAAATCAGTTTTACACGCCAGAAACAGTGTTCGGGGGTGCTCAAACGATGATGCCTAACCCCATGTATGGTGTCACGGGCATGCTCCCAGGGTTTCAAAGCACTCAGGGCCAATTTGGGATGCCACAGGCAAATTTTGGTATGGCTGGAATTACAAATCAGCAGCCAAATATGGCATTTCCAGGTCAACTTAATTGCGGTCAGGGAACACAAATGAACCCTAACAGTGTTCCCATGTTTCAGTCACTTCCATATGACAATTTAACGCCGTTGGAGAGGCCAACTCCGCACAAAGAAGGTGGCAAAGGTGTGACTTTCACGACCTTTACAGGGTTTGATGACAGGAAGAAGGCTCTCTCATTCCTCCAGCAATTTGACAAGGCCTATGCAGGGAGAAACTTTACAGAGGCTTCAAAGGTCCGCAAGGCAACCACTTTCTTGACAGGGAATGCGGGACAATGGTGGACAACTTTATTGCTCCAAGGGCAAGCTCCATCCACATGGATTTATTTCAAGCAGATTTTTGCAGCAGCATGGTTATCTGATGATTTTGAAGCAGATGCCATGACAGAATGGCACCAGCTTAATGCTGCTACTTGCAAGAATCTGGATGATTACAATGGGAAGTTTTAGAAAGCTCTACTTCCAGTAACAGGTTTGTGCCATTGACAGAACAGATTGAAAAATATTGTTGTGGCCTACCCAAAGGATTGAGAAAGTACTGCACGAAGACAAAAGTCACTACTTTGACGCAGCTCATCGAGGTAGCAAACACTGGCAATGGTTTGCTCAAGCGAGAAGATTGTGAATTCAATACTGGCGTCAAGGAAGGATCAGCCAAGAAAAATTCAACGAAGAAGTATGTTCCCAAAGAGGCTCCGAAAGTGACTCAGGAGCCAGCCAACGCAAGGAAAGACAAAGCTACGGCTGAATCAGAAAAGGGACCAGCGAAGAAATGGAAAAGACGTTTTCCTCGCAAGTCGGAAGAGCAAAAGAAGGTCCTGAGGTTAGAGAACAAATGCTTCATCTGTGAGCAGCCTGGCCACATTGCTTACAATTGTCCTACAAAGAAAAGGCCAGCTGATTCTGAAGACAAGGAGGACAGGAAACGAAAGAAGCCCATGGCTGGTCTAGTGCCAGATATGGTGGGCGATAAGCCAAATTCAGATGCAAGTGAGCTATGCAAAGCATGGGGAAAGGTCAGGGATCAAATAGTGCTTGTCTTTTCTGATCCAAGTGCCAAAGCCAACTTCATTTCCCCAGAATTGGCTTCAAAGTTGGGAATCAGACCTGAAGAGATGGGGTATACAGCAGAGGCAGGTTTGGCATGTCCTGGCCATACAGAGGCTGTGACACCCATCATTGGAAAGTTGCGCCTACATATCCAGTCCTATGTAGATGCTGAAGAATTTTACATCATGCCACTGGACGGATGTGATGTGTTGTTAGGTATTCCTTGGTTATTTCGTGTACAGGGAATCATGGATGCCTACAACAAAAAGATCACTGTACAGAGCAGGGGAAAGACTCACATTCTCGATGTAAAGCTTAGAGGAGAGTCTATTCCTACTGTATCAGCTTCTGCTATTACTTTTGTAATGAAAAAGCATCTTTCTGCGTACTTGGTTTTTGCACATGAAGTGTCAGATTGTGATGAATCAAATTTATCTGTGCTAGATAAAGAAAGGTCAATGTTTTTACAACAGTATAGTGACTGTTTTTCCGATTCATTACCGTCTCAATTACCGCCAGAGAGACCCGAGGACCATGCGATAGATTTGGTGCCAAGCAGTAGCCCACCAAATAAGCCTCCGTACAGGGTTAGTGCGGCTCAGCAGAAAGAGATAATGGGCCAAGTACAGGAGCTGTTAGAAAAGGGGCTGATTCAGCCCAGTTCATCCCCATTCTGTTCTCCAGTGTTGTTGGTGCAGAAAAAGGATGGCTCATGGCGTATGTGCATTGACTACCGTGCACTGAACAAGAATACCATCAAGAATAGGTTCCCTATACCTAGAATTGATGATATTTTGGACAAATTACAAGAAGCAGCTATGTTTAGCAGGATAGATCTAAAGAGTGGGTACCATCAGATCCGCATTAGATCAGAGGATGTGCACAAGACTGCTTTTAGAACAACGTTTGGCCTTTACGAATTTTTAGTGATGCCCTTTGGTCTCACAAATGCTCCTGCTACGTTCAATAGGATGATGGACAGAATTTTCCGTCCACACCAGCAGTTCGTTGGTACATTCTTTGATGACATGATAGTCTACTCAAAGAATGAAGAGGAGCATAGGCATCACTTGGCCATTGTGTTCAAAGAGCTACGCAGTCATAGGTTGCTCATCAATGCAAAGAAAAGTGAATTTTTTCTGGAAGAGATCCACTTTCTGGGACACATTGTCTCAAAGGATGGTGTCAGAATGGATCCTGCAAAAGTTGAAGCGATCAAGTCATGGCCAGATTTGAAGACGGTGCACGATGTCCGAAGTTTCTTGGGACTATGCTCCTATTACAGAAGGTTTATCCGAAATTTCGCTGAGATTGCTTCACCTTTACATGCTCTTCAAAAGAAGGCAGTCACCTTTAGATGGACACAGAAAGAGATTTCAGCTTTTAATCTCTTAAAGGAAAAGATGACTTCAGATCCAGTCATTGTGTTGCCAGATCTTAGGAAGTCATTTGTGGTCCATTGTGATGCCTGTGGTAGTGGCATTGGTGCAGTGCTAATGCAAGATGGCAGGGTAGTAGCCTATGAGAGCATAATTTTGCAAGGGCCAGAGATGACCATGCAGGTCTATGAGAAAGAGTTACTGGCTGTGATTCATGCGCTCTTAAGTTGGAAACACTACCTGCTAGGTGCAGATTTCGTTGTCCAAACGGACCATCAGACCTTGCGATACTTCTTGACACAGACAAAGTTACCTGAGAAGCATATGCGATGGGCAAATATCTTGTCCATGTTCCATTTTCAGATTGTGCATGTGGAAGGCAAGAAGAACGTTGTGGCTGATGCCTTGTCAAGGAAGCCACAAATTTCAGCAGTGTCAATTCCTTATCATCATGAACTTGATGATATGAGAGAACAGTATGCAAATGATGAAGATTTTGCAAGGGTCTTCGAACAACTAATGGATGGACAACGTCATGAACACTATCTTCTCAAAGATGGGTTCATGATGATGCATGGCAGATTGTGTGTCACAAAGCCATTGCGACGCAAAGTTATGGAAGAGAGTCATGTCCCACCGTATGCAAGGCATCGTGGTATCGATGCTACAGTTAAAGCGGTTGAGACATTCTTCTATTGGCCTACATTGAGAAGAGATGTGGATGCCTTTGTGCGAGAATGCCTAATTTGCAAGAAGGTCAAGTTTGACAGGCAAAAGGCACCAGGGTTATTGCAACCACTACCTATTCCAGATAAACCATGGGAAAGTATTGCTATGGATTTTATCTTTGATCTTCCGAGAACGCAAACAAGAAACGATGGTATTTGGACCATCATTTGCAGATTCAGCAAGCAGGCTCATTTTATTCCTGTCAGGAAGAAGATAAAGTCAGATCAGATGGCACGCTTGTTTATGAGCAATATTTTCAAGTATCATGGCATGCCAAAGTCGATTGTTAGCGACCGTGATCCACGCATGACAAGTTTGTTCTGGAGAGGCTTGTTTGAGAATATGGGCACCACGCTCAAATTCTCTTCGTCATTTCATCCTCAAACAAATGGGCAGTCAGAAGAGGCAAATTCTACTGTCCTAGATCTGCTAAAGTGCTATGTGTCAGAGCATAAAGGAAAGTGGGAGCAGTATTTGCCATTGGTGGAGTATGCATACAATAATACAGTGCATTCATCAACTGGCAAGGCACCTTTTGAGATAGTTGAAGGTGGCAAGAAAGTTCCTCCCATACTGCATACAAAGGACAAGATATTTGAAGCAGATAAGTATGTTCAGGACATGGATGAAATGTACAAGAAGGTCAAAGTGGCCTTAGAAAAGACTCAGGCAAAGCAAAAGAAAGCAGCTGATCGTCACCGTCGTGAAGTAGTATATTCACTTGGTGATTGGGTGCTTTTACGCTTTGAAAAGGCAAGGTTAAAGAAGATGAAGGGCAAGGAAAGACTGTTTCCAAAGCTCAGCATGCGTTACTATGGGCCTTTTCAAGTGTGCGACATAATCAGTGATGTTGCATATAGGCTGAAACTGCTTGACAGTTGGAAGATTCACAATGCGTTTCATGTGAGTCTTCTCAGACCCTATGTGGGTGATGTGCCAGAGGATATGCAAGCTAAGATCAGCCCGAAGTCGAGGAACTTGACGAGATCTTGGTCCCCGAACAGATTTTGGCACACAAAGAAAGGAAAGTGAAAGGCAAGGTTGCTAGGCGTTACTTGGTAAAGTTCAGAAACTATCCACCAATGGATGCTAAGTGGATGGAAGAAGGTGAACTTGCAGAGTCACCAACTGTGTTATCACTTTACTTGGAAGCCTTCGATTTGCAACCTACCTTGACCCCTTGAGTTTCAAAGCTACATGAATTGTCAGTGTGACAATGGCTTCTGAAACAAATGATGTACATGGTATTTAAAGTGAGCTCAAATGAAATACCTGTTACATGAATGTTAGAGCTGTACAGATTGTCAGTTTAGCAATTACTCTTATGGAATGTCCAAAAGTTTGGTTAGTGCTATAGAAGTGAGTATTTCTTGTCAGTTTGTCAAGGATACAGTAATTGCTTCTATTAAAGGGTACATGTGTAACTACATTCTTAAACTGTCGGTTTAGGTATGCTCGAAAGTGTTATTGACCACAACGTGTACTATAAGACAGTGGCAAAATGCGTAGCTTCCATTTTGTCATTGGAAAGTTAGTGACTCAACGCAATGGCAGAGTGCGAAGCTACCACTATGTCATTGGGACAGGGTTCACACGCAAGCAATACATGTGTTGACGAGGTGTTGAATACACCAGGGTTGACAATGAGCATGTATGTGTCGTACATGTGTCGACGGGTGTCGAATACATCAGTGTTGACTGTGAGCATGTACGACATAGATGCAAACGAGGACGTTTGAGATTTCAAGAGGGGGGTATGTCACCAACGTGTGACTACTATTTATCCTTTTTGTTGATTTCTTTCTTATTATATATTTACTTTCACTTTTTGGAAACACCCCTCGGGAAATCTAACTGCCCTGCATTGCATAGCTAGTGTGGAATTGTCCAAAGGGAGTCCAGGCCTGAGGGCAAGAGAGCACTAAGGTTGGACAAAGACTATGGTTAGCCAAAGTGGGGTCATTGACTAGCCAAAGTGGAATCCTTTGCTACAGAGGCTACATTTCAGTTTTGGGTGTGGCTGCAGTGTACAAAGGGGGTCGACCTAGAAAGATACAATGGCAGCATCTCCTAAAATTTAGGGAACTGCTATTTTGGGACCTAAAAATGTGTTTGCGTCATTACCTCCGGAATGACAAGGAGAACATTTTCTTGCTTTGCCGTGAAGTCAACTGGGCAACCGGTTGGGAGATTTTTAGGCGGCAACCCCGAAACGGGAAAATGCTTGTAAATGCGCCAAGTGGCACATTCTGGTGCACTTTCCAATGCAAGGAGGAGTTGGCTGAATTTAGAGAAGGAAGGCTCATTTTTCAGCTTTTGTCACAGGTTAAGAGCTATGGAGTGCTTCCTTTCCCTCCTATGTACAGTGCGATGCCAGGAGTGATGCCCTGCACGCTACGCACTGCCCTCTCTCTCCCCTATGGCAGTATGTTATGCCCCTCTAGTGGGCTTTTCAATTGACCAATGTATAGTTGTGTGGGTTCATGCGCGATTGCCGAGGCAAGAGCCTCTTGCACAGGTACTGGATTAGCTAGCCGCTAATCCCCCGCAGGTACATGTGAATTCGGAGAGGTTTCACGCCAGAAATCTCGTCCGATTCAAAGGGCAAGTAGCCCTACAAGTGCGGGAGCTCGAGGAATTGCTACGGATGCGACCGGCACGCGAAACGGAGCCCGAAACAGTAAATTACAGCCTGCTGTGTATTTTTGCACGTTTATGGTTTTGGCCCTAAACGGTCCCTAATACCCCCTTTAGGTTCGGGGACGCGAAGGGACCGCTGTACAGGTGATCTGGCGCATTTTCGGGGCTGAAAACAGAGTATTCAGCGTGCTGCAGATTCTCGCCAGGTTTTGCAAAGTGCCCGTATGCGTCGGGAAAGTCAGTCAATGCGTGGGAATACTGACTGTGAAGGGTCCTAGTACAGTTATGCTGCCGAAATCGGGCCGGAATAGTTGAAATTCAGCCAAGTTTGTGCGGGGCAGCTTGTAGGGAACCACAACGTTTATTCCCTCTTCTGAAGAATAAAGAAATACCGAAAGGGGCGCCTAAGTTAGGGGCCAATTTAGTGTCGGTCTACTTATACAGGTGCAATCTAGCAACCTGTATCCCTCTCCCCTTTGTTGTGTCTTGAAAGTACAGGTAAAGTGGACGACAAATTAAATGGGTGAAAGCAAATAAGGTTTAAGTTAAAGTCTACCGCCCTTTTTGGATTAAACAGGCCGGTTTCACCTCTCCATACGTCTCCAACCATCCTGCTCTACAAAAGGTCCCCATATCTGCACCCCATACAACTGAGGCTACTAAAGTATCAAAGAGCCATAACTTTGTCCAAGGTTCCTGGAACTGAACCTGCGAACACATCCTCTCCAAGCCTCCCAAGGCCGCATAAGCTCTAGTCAGTCTAGTCTCTGCTGCTCTCCCCAAAGAAAACCTCGGCCCAGTGAAGACAACCCCAAGGTAAGTGTATGCATTTGTATACTCTACAATCTTCTGACCATATGTAAAAGTCGGTGTTGATCTCCTGAGGTGTGGTGTTAAACAACTTTTACCAAGGTTTGCAGACAATCCACTATCCTCTGAAAAACTGTGTAATGCATCCAATTGTCACTGCATACCCTCTGATGAGTCAGAGATCAACACAATATCATCAACAATGGGATCGACATCCCTGCCAGCTGGGCTCCTCTATCACCCTCTCTGTCAATGTAATCAGACACCTCATCAACATACATACCAAATAGAGAGAGCTTTTTAATGTCTATGTGAGGCCGAAGTCAGCCTATGAGACAAATCAAGTATACATGTGTGTATGTCCTTTGTCTATCGGAAAAGACAAAATAGTGCAAACTGGTACAGAATAAAAGAAAAGGACTTCTGGTGAATGATGAGATCTATGGGGGGGTGGATGGAGCTCCAGTACTAGGGGTATGTGCATGTCTATAAGCTCAGGGTAGTACTACCATGCAAATGCATCAATCTAGATTCTAGCTAGCTCCATCCTGTGCTAATGGGGGGGGTGTAGAATGTAGTACATGGGAGGGTCAGGAGCAAGGGCTGCCTTGATGAACGCCGTTGGGTGAGCCATCATCTGGGCTCGTCTCTCCTCAGTAGCTCGATGTGCTCGGGCCCGGATCTCCTTGATCTGTCTGCGGTGGAGTCGTGGGGGTGCAGTGGAGTCGTGGGAGCTGGCATCTCGTAGCCCGCGGGCGTTGTCTGGCCCGGCTCGCCTCATCCTACTGGGTCACTCCCCTCGGTGGGTCTGGGAGTGGAAGAGGTGCAGCTCTCTGAAAGAAATCTGTAACAGACTTGGACACTACAAGTCAAGATTCTACCGCGACACGATAGGAATTCACTTCAAAACAGTTCACAGTTCACAATTGATTCGACACGGCCCGGCGGAGTTCCGTGCCTAGAGATATTGGCCCGGCTCGCCTCATCCTACTGGGTCACTCCCCTCGATGGGTCTGGGAGTGGAAGAGGTATAGCTCTCTGAAAGAAATCTGTAACAGACTTGGACACTCCAAGTCAAGATTCTACCGCGACACGACAGGAATTCACTTCAAAACAGTTCACAGTTCACAATTGATTCGACACGGCCCGGCGGAGTTCCGTGCCTAGAGATATTGGCCCCAAAGACTGACACCCCTTTCGGTATTTCTTTTTGTATTAATCTGCAACTCAAAGTACAAGGGAGTGGGAGGCTCTCACTCTCAGACTCTACATCCAGATGCTCTGAGAAGTGGGAGGCCTACCCACACTTATAAAGTTTTACAAGGGATGCCAAAAGCAGAGCCCCAAAAGCTGTCCATAAAAAGCTGCCCATTCAAAAATAGGCTTACAAAAATAAAACAAAGCTTTCAAAGGCTTCTAAATTAAAGCAATTTAATCAAAAGCTTTTTAGGCCTTGCGTAGCAATTGCGTAGAGTCAAACTCTGCTTTTTTTCCGTACATTGCCTACCACGTGTCAGTTTCGTACAGCCCCGCGTTTTGCGCCGCAATATGCGAAGATGTCCGTACAGTCATGCCGTGTCAGTCTCGTGAATTTCGGGAGCAGCCAACACGGGGACCGTGTGCCAAGGGAGAGTGTATGTGTGTGTACTGTGGGCACGCCACGTTACCTGTTTGTGACATACCCCCCTCTTGAAAGCATTGTGATCGCCCTCGATTACGCTGCAAAATAAACAGAGGCCATAAACTGTCTTAGCAGACACTGATTGTTAGTACCGACGCACAAGAAACACACATCTAGCACATGTACCAATCGACAGTCACATCACACGACATCACATGATAAATCACATTCAACATTCATTCGGATCTCAGACCATGATTTATCAGCAACATATTTAGTAATCGCAGCTAGATCCACTCAAGACCTCATAGATGCCCAATTAACTAATCCATATTGCAATCACGTCTATCGAGATCTTTCAGACCAAAATGCTGCAGTCATTTCGTCTATCAGTTCCTGCACTTAAACAAGTCAAGAACAAATCAGTATCATATTATCAGGAATTCCAGTTCATAAAGTCATACAGCACAATATTGTCAGCTCACAGTATCCCTGAAACTCAAAGAGACATCAGTGACTTTAATATCAAAAATCGAGGCAATCTGTTGACAAAGGAGCGGAGCAACTCCCCTCTTGTACATACCCGCTGCACCATCCAGGTTCGGGCAGGGAGTCACAACAACAATACTCCCCCCATAAATAACCACAAGGGTCCGGGCCATGAGTAAAAACAACACTTTTCAATCATTCAATACTCCCCCCGCAAATAACCACAAGGGTCCGGGCCATGAGTATGAACAAGCATTCTCAAAATCGGCACCAAGACAGGTTCAAAACAGATACCATCCATTTCAAATAAATTTCAAACAGAATCACCAAACAAGTTCTCAAACAAAACTCAAATTTAAAAAAAAACCAATCTCGACATCAGCCGAGCTCAAAAATTCGAATGACTTTCCATACTGAAACCTGCACCAAAATTTAGGGTTAAGTTCCTTCCGTAGTCGTAGCTGACTGCACCATGGTCCATAAGCTCTTGGACAAACACTGTTCCTGTGGCGGTGATGGTAGTCCCAAGACATAGCAGTCACACCAAACCTCCAAGGTTATCAACAAGAGACAGACAGATGTCTAGAAATTTCAAGTTAAAATCTGCTAGGGTTTCCATGGCAAGCATTTCAGAATACCCCACTCTGCAAGAAGTTGCACTTTGAAGGAAGATGTTAGAAACCATATAACTTCGGGCAAAACTTTTCTTGAAAGCTTGCCTAGTCCTTCGAAGTGTGCGCTTGGTAGCTATAGACATCAACATCTGCATGGCACTGCTGTTGAGAAAAACAGTGACTCGAAACAAATCTTGGATCCTTCTCTTGCAAGTGATCTTTTTGCCTTATGCTCTGTAAGACATGAGCAGTGAAGACGGGAGCGCGCCCGATGCATGATGAAGTAAGGGGCGGAGTGGCTAATAAGTCCAAGGTCGGAGCACGAAGCTAAAATTTCCAATAAGCTTTGGAAGTGTGATCTTGCTCTGTCTGCTCTTTGGAAGGACAGGTATGCTTTCAGAAAAGCACACGCCTGATGCTCTGATACCTCTGTCACAGGGCGGGCACCACGTGCCAATAGAAAAGAACAGACTGAACAGACTTTTAGCACTTCAATAACAACTAAACTGAAAGAGAGAGACGACACCCGACACGGAGTGGCGGGAATTCCACCCCAGAGAGTATTGGCCCCAAACCTTGGCGCCCCTTTCGGTATTTCTTTATATTGCATCAACATAGTACAAGCCGGTACTCCAGACTGCACCTTCTCTAGGAAGCATGCTAGAGAATGAGCTCTTAGCACATATTTAAAGGCCCTTGGCCTATGAAAAGCAGTTTACATGAAAAGCCTTCAAACTCAAAAGCTTCTAGTCCAAAAGCAATGCCAAAAAGCTGTTAGCATAAATCACAAAATTCCGTACAGTAGTCAACGCAAAACGCAGAATTCCGTACAGTTTGCCACGTCAACAGTCCAACACGAATTTCGGGTTTTCCGTACAATTGCCACATCATCAGCTCTTGGTGTGTGTGTGTGGGTCTTACTTTATTTTAATTCCTTTGTTACTATGGCTCCATCGGACGGGGCCCCCATAAGTTGGTAGGACTTCTTCTTCTATTGTTGCTTGTTCTTCTTAGCGTTTGGGCCCCTCGACCGACATCTGCAAGTAGGCTCCCTTCTTCAGGGCTTTGACACGTCAACAGTTTGTGACAAGTATTTTGCTGTATGACTTTATAACAGGAATTCTCGAAAATGAAAATGATTGATTTGTACTTGACTTGTTTGAGTCCAAGAACTGAAAGACGAAATGACTGCAGCATTTCGGTCTCATAAATCTCTATAGACATGATTGCAATAAGGATTAGTTAATAAGGCATCCATGAGGTCCCGAATGGATCTAGCTGCGATTACTAAATACGTTGCCGATTGGTCATGGTCTGAGATTTGGAATGAATTTGTATGTGATTTGTCATGTGATGTCCTGTGATGTCAAGTGATGTCTTGTGATGTCTTGTGATGTCCAGTGATGTGATGGTCGTCTTGTACAAGTGCTAGATGTGTTGTGTCTAGTGTGTCGGTCTTACAGTCAGTGTCTACTAAGACAGTTTATGGCCCCGGTCTGTTTTGTAGGCATAATCGAGGGCGATTACACTTCTTTCAAGAGGGGGGTATGTCACAAACTGGTGACGTGGCAGGCCCCCGGACATAAACACACACACCCTACAGCAAAAATGCCACGTGGCAGCAGTATAGGCCTCGAAAAACTCGTCGACGGGCTGATCTGGCAGTGCTGTACGGATCTCCGCAAATTCCACTGACATGCTGACGTGGCAACGTACGGAAATTGCGTTGGCTGAATTTGGCAGCTTTTGGTTACAGTTGCTTTTGAGTTTGAGAAGCTTTTGAGTTTAACTTTTGGGGCTCTGCTTTTGGGCATCCCTTGTAAGAATAAATAAGTCCTTTGGGACTCGTGTGAGTACCCGCGCACTCTCTTGTACTTTGCACACAAATTAATATAAAAAGAAATACCAAAAGGGGCGCCAGTCTTTGGGGCCAATTGTCACAAGACGGGCACCACGTGCCAATAGAAAAAGAACAGACTGAACAGACTTTTAGCCCTTCAATAAAAACAGAACTGAGAGAGAGACGACACGCGACACGGAGTGGCGGGATTCCACCCCAGAGAGTATTGGCCCCAAACCTTGGCGCCCCTTTCAATATTTCTTTATATTGCATCAACACAGTACAAGCCGGTACTCCAAACTCTGCACCTTCTCCAGGAAGCATGCCAGAGAATGAGCCGTAACCTCATATTTAAAGGCCCTTGGCCTGAAAAGCAGTTACAATAAAAAGCTTTTAAAACTCAAAAGCTTCTGGTCCAAAAAGCAATGCCAAAAGCTGTCAGCGTAATTTACAGAAATCCATACAGCCTGCCACGTCATCAGCCAGCGCAAAACACGAAAATCCATACAACGCAATTTTTTAAAATCTGCCACGTCATCAATTTTTGCGTGCGTGCGTGCGTGCGGATCCTGCTTTATTTTAATCCTTTATGTCACTTAGGGCCGCATCGAACGGGGTCCCCATAAGTTGGTAGGACTTCTTCTTCTGTTACTTGTTCCTCTTAGGGTTTAAGCCCCTTGGCCGACATCTACAAGTTGGCTCCCTTCTTCAGGGCTTTGACACGTCAGCAGTTTGTTACATCTCCCCTTCTTGAAAGAGAGTAATCGTCCGCGATTACAACATATCTGCAAAACAACTCAAGTTAGCTCAAAAAAAAAATCCGAGGGACAATCAGTTTGCTCTTTCTATTAAGGAGTTAGCTTCTCCTTTCTGCTCTTTTGATCAAGGAGTTAGCTTCTCCTTTCGGCTGTTTTGATCAAGAAGTTAGCTTCTCCTTTCAGCTCTTTTGATCAAGGAGTTAGCTTCTCCTTTCTGTTTTTTTGATCAAGGAGTTAGCTTCTCCTTTCGTCCAGATCGGAACTCTTGATATTCTTGCATAGTAAAATTACTAATTAGCCATCACACCCAGACCGTACCGATCTTCCAAGGGTGTCTTGATGCACTAAAATTACATACCCAATTAGGAATATTCAGTAGTTGACACATCACAATGCAACACAAATGCTCACATATGCATGTTACAAGACATGGAAACCTAAAGCCGTCGATGAACACTCCTCTCGCATAACCTAACAAGGTCCGGGCCGGGAGATATTCAACGACTCCCTCATCACTCCTCCCGCATAACCTAAAAAGGTCCGGGCCGAGAGATATAGAGGCCTTTTACAACCAAACGCCCCCCAGACCGCAGCCTGCGTTGTTTGGAGGTGCTGAGAGTAACCACTACTCAAGACTTCTTAATACTCCTCCCGCATAACCATCCAGGTTCGGGCCGGCAGTCACAACAACAATTATTTGACAAGCATACAACCAAATGCTCCCCAGGCATCGACCTGCGTCGTTCCGAGGTTCAAACAATACCAAAACAGTATTTCTCACTTCTCCACCCAAGAGTAAAATCACCAATCATTGAAACCAGTATCAAACCAGAATCAAACAATTCAAATCGGCACCAAAAGAGATTCAAAACAGATACGATCCATTTCAAACAAATTCCAAACAGGATCACCAAACAAGTTCAAACAGAACTCAAACTTAAAAAGCAATCTCCACATCAGTCGAGCTCGAAAATCGACTGACTTTCCATCCTGAAACCTGCATCAAAAATTTAGGGTTAGGTTTCTTCCATAAGGTCGTAGACAACCACAGCATGGTCCATCAGCTCTTGGACAGACAGTGTTCCCCTGGTGGCGATGGTAGTCCCAAGACATAGCAATCGCACGGACCTCCAAGGTTATCAATTCAAGAAGAGACATCTACTCAGAGATGTCGAGAAATTTCAAGATATAATCTGCTAGGGTTTCCATGGCAAACATTTCAGGATACCCCACTCTGCCAGAAGTTGCACTTCGAAGGAAGATGTCAGAAACCGTATAGCTTCGGGCAAAAAAAAAATTCTTGAAAGCTTGCCAAGTCCTTGGAAGTGTGCGGCTTGGTAGCTATAGACGTCTGCATGGTACTGTCTCAGAGAAAAATAGTAGCTCGAAACAAATCTTGGACCCTTCTCTTGCAAGTGATCTTAATGGCTTATGCCCTGTAATACATGAGCGGTGAAGACGGGAGCGCGCCCGATGTGCGATGAAGTAAGGGTGGGAGTGGCTAATAAGTCCGGGTTGCAGGACGAAGATACCTTGAATAAAGTCTAGTTTGCTTTGTTTGCTCTTTTGTGGGACCAATATGCTTTCAGAAAAGCACGTGCCTGATGCTCTGATACCATTGTCACAAGACGGGCACCACGTACCAAAAGAAAAAGAACAGACTGAACAGACTTTTAGCACTTCAATAAAAACAGAACTGAGAGAGACCACACGTGACACAGAGTGGCGGGATTCCACCCCAGAGAGTATTGGCCCCAAACCTTGGCACCCTTTCGGTATTTCTTTATATTGCATCAACACAGTACAAGCCGGTACTCCAGACTCTACACCTTCTCTAGGAAGCATGCCAGAGAATGAGCCCTAACCTCATATTTGAAGGCCCTTGGCCTTACAGTAAAAAGCCTTTAAAACTCAAAAGTTTCTGGTCCAAAAAGCAATGCCAAAAGCTATCAGCATAATTTACAGAAATCCATACATCCTGCCACGTCATCAGCCAACGAAAAACGCGAAAATCCGTACAACCTGCCACGTCATCATGCCAGCGCAAGGTAGTTTTCGTACGACATACGGAACGTCTCGTTCCGTACTGCCGGTCCCGTACCGTCCCATCCGTTTCGTACGTTCTGTACGGTTTGTTTTTTTTTTCTATAAAAGCAAAACTCACAATTGTGAGCGGATTATATTGAGCAGCCCAAAAAAAATTAAATGGCTGTTTATAGCCATTGGCAGCTCTTGACTGTTGACTAAGGGCCATTGAGGGCAACTTTTGGGGCCGTTTTGGAGCGCCAATTCAAGCACTTAAGCCACATTCAAACATTGGATTCTATGTGCTAGGGCTCTACTTCTCTTATGCTCTCCCTCTCCCCCACGCTCTCCCACTCTCATCAAGAGTCATCATCCATGCTCTCTCTCTCTCTCATGCTCTAGCCTCTTCCTATTTAAGCAAAGCCTCTCCATCTCGTTCTCCAACACTTCCAAGCTCTCAATGCTCTCAAGCTCTCAATGCTCAATGCTTCCATGTTCTAGCTCTCAAGTGACAAGCTCTAGAGACTAGAGTCTTGCCTCTCCATCTTCTCTCCATTGGGTCTCTCCCTCTCAAGCTCCCATTGAAGATCTCATAACGTCAAGTTTCTTTAAGTGTAAAGTTTAAACCCAAGGGCCTAAGCCTTAGACGTAAGAATTCTTTGTTTTTTTATTTTGAACGTACGTAACGTCATCGTACATCTTAATATTTTTTAGTTCGTTTAGTACCGCACATCATTGTACGTGTACAAAACGTACGGGACCGTACGAGACCACTATGTGCCAACGCAATTTTCAAAAATCTACTACGTCATCAGTTTTTACGTGTGTGCGGGTCCTGCTTTATTTTAATCCTTTATCATGGGGCCCCATCGAACGGGGTCCCCAGAAGTTGGTAGGACTTCTTCTTCTGTTACTTGTTCTTCTTAGGGTTTACGCCCCTTGGCCGACATCTGCAAGTTGGCTCCCTTCTTCAGGGCTTTGACACGTCAGCAATTTGTTACACCAATACCTCTTGGCACAGAACTACGCCGGGCCGTGTCATCTTTTGTGAACTTTAAAGTGAATCTCTACTGTGTCGCGGTAGAATTTAGACTTAGGGTGTCCAAGTTTGTTACATCCAGCCCCGGTTTTCTACATATCCATTGTTTCTGTTAGTCCTCGATTCTTGTTCAAAAAGAAGGATCATTGTGTTACCAAAGGGAGTTGGTACATCTTGCACAAACATCTCTAGAAACAGAAGTAGTTTTCTATTCACGAAGTCAGATTCGGATTAAGAGTTCGATGAGGTGGTTTTTGTTACACTTGTTTTACACACTTGGTTCACCTACTTTCACCTTCATCAAGGACTCGCAAAGACTTGCGGATGGATAGCACTCTTGTCAGATTTCTTTCTTAGCACCACCAGGCTTAGGCATCTACTTCCTTGGAAGAGCCTAGAGGATCTATTCAGTCTTTGGAGGTGGAAGACAAGTCAAAGGTTGTTCCTCTTTGGGATACTCTGCCACGGACATGTGTATGTTAACTTTAGATGATAGGACGATCATCTTGCTTACCCATTTACCACCCGTGTAGTGCTTCTTATTTACCCTTGATTACTTGGCTATATGTTGATTTGACGTAGGAGGAGATTGTTCCTGTGTTGTTGGATAGAAGGAACACTCACACACTCTAGACCAAAAGGGGGCTTTGGGCCTTGACTGGGCACTCATCCAACTCTCAAAATCTGAAGCAAGGATGACAAGCACCAAAGGATGAATCTACTGGAACTTCAAGAAAACCGCCATACTCGAAAAAAAATTCCCAACAAGTCTCCTTGAACTCATATAGAATCGAATTCTAATTCTGGCAATAAAAGGACACTCACTTGCACTGCAACATTTTTGTGCACACTTCATTGCCATGAGGTTGACCTGGAAATCTGAACGGGGTTGTTTGAAACTCCAACAGCTCTCTTGCTCGATTTCTAGCTACAACGGGTTCTTCTAGCTTCCTTGTAGAGCCTAATTGGAATCTCATTGTTTTAACACAAAAATATCCTTTGGCGTTCACAACAGTGAAACATTGAAGGGTCTCTACGTTGCACTAGCACTTTTGTGAATATAGATTACCTGTAGTATGCATACGCTACAGGGGAACTTCTACGACTACTTTTCCAATTGCTTCTTCTCCCAGAAAGTAGCTTGCAGCAGAGAAAGACTTACATGGACTCGTCATCTGGGTGAGCAACAACCAGCAGCACATTCTTTCTTTTCTTGCTTGATGCTGCGGAAACAAGATAAGAGTTTCATGGTTGTGTCGGGAGAAGAAACCAAGAAATAGTTCGCTAAGTAACATAAGCAAAGAGAACCTTGGACTGATGGGAGGGGATGTGGAGATGGCGAAAACGCCAGCAGCATCAGGAAAGCCAGGAGCCAAGTGAGAAGTGCAGCAGCCCCGGCCAATAACAGTATTCCCATCTTCAAACACAAGCTCTTAAGATGCTCTTCACATGCTCATGAATGCGGATTACTCATCGGACCCTGTGGAAGTGGCGGGAAGCATTGGAATTTGAAGACTGGCCTTGGGCTGGGTTTAGATGAGGGTGCCGGCAGCGCTGTCTGTTTAAAACTGCCGCCGCTCTCTGGTTCACAAGAGCTGACAGCGCTAAATCTCAGGCCGGCTTCAGACGAGCCAAAGCAAAAGCGCGAGGGCAGGTGGCTCACATGGTTAAAGCCAAGGTCCAGCTTCTCTGACTGGCAGAGCGTGAGCAGTTTTTCGGGGGGTGGAAGAAAATTTAGGGTAAGGGGGCCAACTTTAGGCCACCTAAGCCGCGAGGGGGCTCCTGATCTATGTGTTGCCCGAAATACATTGCTGAGGGCCGCATTTGAAAGAGCACCACTATTGCTATCTCTAGAAAAAATATGGTGATGAAGCGATCTCTGCAGAGAAAGTATGGCGTCGACGAACATTTCCTTTGTAACAAAAGTGGGTGTGAGAGGGAAGCCACTCCCAAGGGGAGATGAGCCAAAGCGGCCAGCAAAGCTTAATCACAGATCCAACGGCCCAAACCCCCTAAACAGACGTGCTAACTAGCCTAGCAATAGCCAACTTGTGACCCATTATTGGAGAAAAGTTTTCTTAAACTTGGGGAGTCCGGGTCCCATTACAGGGGGCCGGTTTTTTATTGGCCCCTTTACCCTAGAAAGAATACAAATGATAATAGGCTACGGGCTCGGTTGAAGATAGAAATGCTGCCGGTGTTTTCCACTGAAAAAGAGCACGGCAGTTTTATCTTCCAAGAGGGGGGGGGGGGGCATGGGCACACGAGGGGATCAATGGCCCACGTCTTTTCCGGGGAGAGCTGGCATCGTGGGCCGTTGATCTTGCGGCACACTCCGAATTTACTAGTTTGCCCGAATTTACATAGCGACGGGTATATCATAGAAGAAACCCTTCTCCCAATGCTTTCAACGAGCACGCACAGGTGAGGTGGTTAAGGTGATAGGCTTTCAAAGGTGGCGTCTGGGGTTCAAATCGAGGGGAGGGGGGTTCACCACAATTTGACACAAATATTGAATAAAGTGCAAGCGGTGTGATCTGCAACGCTTAAGTGAAACACAATTCTCGCGAAGCTCGGACGCCATCCGATTTGTCCTTGTTTACTTTTTTTGCCCATGTTTATTTTTTTGGTCTGTGTATACAGAGCGGGTTCAGACTGCACACTCGCCCTCCAAGCCTCTCTTGTTTTGTTGAAGCGTGTAGTTCACAATGTGAATGGATAGCTTATGGCGCAACCAGGAGAGAAAACCGTGGATTTTTTCATCTCATATGCTAGCAGGCAATTGAACACAGCAGAAAAGAATTATACCATGACAAAAAGAGAAGGACTTGGAGTGGTTTATGTCGTCAAGAAGTTTAGGTGTTACTTATTGGCAAATAAGGTTGTCTTCTTTCTAGACCACCAAGCACTACTTTATCTTGTCAACAAACCGTGTAATATAGGAAAAATTGTGAGATGATTTATCATCTTACTAGAGTTTGACTTTACGGTGGTGGTTAAGAAGGATGCCACACATCAGAGAGCTGATCACTTATCAAGGATCGCCTTAGGGAAACCTCCCAAGGAAATTGATGATGATCTGCTAGATGCGTATCTGTTCTTCGTCAAGATGATACCTAAATAGTTAAAAAGTCTAGTTATTCTGATGACAATAGCACAAGTAGATTTGTAGATTCCACTTCCTATAACACCATGTATGATCGAGCAATCGGCAATGTATTAGTTACTAACAGGAAGATTGTATTAAAAAAACAGAGATGAAAGAGTCTTTCAATATCTCAAGAAACCAAAGATTTCATTAACGTGATCACGAATATGTGAACACATTAATAACGTTGAGTGATCACACATGAAAAACACGTGATTACATTAAAAATTAATGTGACCCTCCTAGTGACCTGCAAGAATCACTTGGGCCGGTAAGCCTGCGAAGCCTTTTTATTTTCTCGGCAAGACAATCTGTATATAGTAATTTATATTTGAATATGTAGTTCTTATGCCTTCAGCTGTTAATGCAAGCAATGGATCAAAATGCCGACACAAATGGCACGCAATCAGGGAAGAAAAAAAAAGCCCCCGACAAAGAGTGGGAGATATCTCACAACATATGCGGTCGATATGTGGAGTGTCAATGTATACTTCATCACAAAATCATGCGGGGCTCCATGTATTAGGGACTATTTTTTGGTAGCTTTAAAAAGAGTTGTCGCAATTGCTATCATTTTTAGGCACCTACAGTTGCAAAGCGTTTGAGAGAAGAGCTCACGAAGAAGGGTGGCAAGAAACATCGGGTAGAGGAATCTGTTATATGGATGTATATCAAGAGTAGCCAGAGCTAAATATCAATCATGATAATCCTGTGGTGACACCAATGAGCACTATAGAACAACATGTGCCAGGAATATAATACCAAGCAATGCTTCTTTTAAGCGCCAGAACAAGGTTGGGCTTGGGCAAATGAGACAAAGACCAAAGTTTTCGAATGCAGACGCTAGAAGGGATACAAAATAGACTTGCAAAGTTTTTTTTTTTCACTCAGAGTGCAATAGTCATGGTTGACAGTCATCATTAGAAACATGCATGGAAGAAAATCGATGAGCACGGTCCAAGATTTTCAGCCCCTTTGTATCACACAATACGGAATGATCTCTTGGACAAATGTTTCGACGAAGTAAAAGAGCGTGTTTCCAAAATAATTCTTGGGAGGAATATATCGCTTTCAAGATGCATGGTTGATCAAATGTTCAAAGAAGACCATTGATCAATGTTACGTTGGTTTGTCCAAGGAGAGAGATGTTCATAAAAGCTATTGACAATTCTGATGCTATTAAAAGTGAAAAATTAAGATCTTGATTAATATAATTAAAGAAATTGACGATGAACATGTCGTCCAAGTAGTCATGGGCAATGTAAAGAATTGTAAAAATGTTGGTAACATAATAAAAAAGTGCTTTTCACACATTTACACCAATGGTTGCAATATGCATAGTTTAAACTTGGTGCTAAAAGATTGGTATACTACTGAAGAAGCTACATGGTTTGCCTTGACATAGCATGGCAAGTTGTAAAATTCATCTTGAAACGACAAAGAGTGCTTGATTTATACAGGATGCGCATGTCAATTATGTTGAAATTTCATGTTGATACTTGATTTTGTTAGGAAATATGAGATAGCTAAGTAGATAATTGAGTAGATTACTTAATGGAGAGAAATAATTTTCACACGAGAGATTATAGAGTAGAGAGAGAGAGAGAGAGAGATCACACGATATACGTGGTTCACCCAATGTGGGCTACGTCCATGGAAAAGCAGTCACTCAATGGCTTTGGTACTTCAAACAAGAAGTAAGTTACAAAGGGATTATACCCTTTGGAGCTCAATTCAACAAAATTTTAAAAAACCTAAGGAGTTGAAAGAGTCTGTAGTAGAGGAGTGGTGAATACCATTCTCTCCAAAACAACGTAAAGTTTTGTCTAAGTACTTTCATGCAAGGTGGAAGAGTGATCACAGTCCACTTCATAGTGTGGCTTACATGATGGATCCTGAATATTGAAATTTAGATGTGATGTTAAATACAAAGGTGGTCAATGATTTCTATCATGTAGTGTAATGGAAATGGCCTATGAACTTTGAGAATAGCGGGATTAAGAGAATTAAAGTGAGCATTTTTGTGAGATCACTTTGAGAACATAGAGGGTAAACTTAATTGATGGTAGCAACATAAACATAATACTTAATTAACTTGGCATGAACAATACTTTTGCAAAAGAGAGAGTATTAGAAAACATGACAATAGTTGAGGACCGGATTTACTTGGAGCGAGTTCCCCCTCCAAAAGGCGTTTGTATTATAGATTCTCCCATCAAGAGAGAGACTTGATACAATACAATCTTTGTGTTCCTTGTGACCTTGGTGATGCTATGAAGATGGAAAGCTTCATGCATCACGAGCTTAACATAAACTTTGCAAAAAGCATTAACTATCCCAAGCCTCAGTCCCAAGGCCTCAAACACCTTCGAAGGTGGAGAGAGCTAGCGGGGAATGAGGGTAGGGAAGAGGAAGAAGAATCATTCATAGGAGAAAGAAATAGTTCCTCACTTATCATCACTATTCTTGCTTAGCATAGCATAGTAATGAAGATGAAGAAGATGGAAAGCTTAAGCATTGAAGCATGGCTCTTGGTTGGATTTGCATTCCATAGCCAAGATTGTTGGTGTAGGCTCTCCACTTCTCAACAAGCTTGGAGAAGGAGATGGAGTTCTTGCACTTTGCACTCCACACAATCAGAGAATGTGTGTGTGGGAGAGTATACCCCCCTCTCATGCTTGGTCCACACCTCTCTCTCTCTCTCTCTCTCTCATTATTTAATTATTTCATTTGGACATGTGTCTTCTTTTTCCTCTTTGAGAGAAAGAACTTAATTATTTATTTTTATGCATCTAAATTCTCATTGGACTCCTTCAAAGGGGAAATCCAATGCTCAAAATAATTCCCAAGGCACTTCCAACAACAACAATAACAACAACAACAATCGGTCCAAGGAGAAGGGAGTTTACAAAGGTAAAAACAAACTCTCTCCTGAAGAGCTTGAAGCTTTTCGCAAGGACCATAAATGTTTCAAGTGTGGGGAGCAAGGACATGGCTATCGTTCTTACCCCAAGAAGAATACTCGCAATGAGACTCCTAGGGCTTCCATCATCGAAGCTCCAAAAGAGGATGCTCATTGCAAAGGATCATCACTCTCCTATGCTTGGGGAAAGGTAAGAGAGCATGATGCCTTCATCTTGTTTGACCCTGGCTCTACTCTCAACTTCATATCAATAGAGTTGGCCACCAAGTTGGGCATTCAAGCTTTTGAGATGGGAGATATAGTAACAACTGATGCAGCTTTCAAGGGACAACAAGCCTTCGTTACTCCCTTGATTGGGAAGTTGAGGCTTCATGTCCAAATCTATGTCGACAAAGAAGACTTCTTCATCTCTCCTCTCTAACATCAGGATGTTATCCTAGGGGCACCATGGTTTGATCGCATGGCTGCCAACATGAAGTTCCCTGAAAAGAGAATTTACTTCACCTACAGGGGAAAGAACATGTATATAGATGCTAGTGAGTGTGGTCGCACTATTCCACTTGTAAATCCTCTTTCTTTTGATAAATCAATGAAGAGCTCAGTTTCTGCGTACATGATTTATGTCAAAGAGTCTCTAAAAGCTAATAATGTTTCATCAAATGAAAATGATAGGAATCAAGAAGAGTTAGACTTGTCTACTTTTCTAAAAGGATTCCAAGATGTGTTCATCAATGATATCCCTATGGACCTACCTCCAAAACGAGGGGATGATGACCATCGTATTGAGCTCCTTCCAGGAAGCTCACCGCCTAACAAACCTCCTTATCGAGTCTCACAAGCTCAACAAGAGGAGATTATGAGGCACGTACAGGAATTGGTAGACAAAGGGATGGTGAGGCCTAGTTCCTCTCCCTTTTGTTCTCCGGTCCTTTTAGTGCAAAAGAAAGATGGTACATACCGTATGTGTGTGGACTATCGAGCACTAAACCATATCACTATCAAAAACAGATTTCCCGTGCCTCGGGTAGAAGATCTGTTTGATAAGCTACAAGGCTCTACCTACTTCAGTAGGATTGACCTTAAGAGTGGCTATCATCAAATAAGGATAGTGGATGAAGATATCCTAAAGACCGCGTTTCGCACAACATTTGGTCTTTATGAATATCTAGTCATGCCTTTTGGCTTGACTAATGCACCAGCTACTTTCAATCGTCTCATGGAGAAAATTTTTAGACCATATCGTAAATTCACTGGAGTGTTCTTTGATGATATCATCATCTACTCCAAGTCTTTGGAGGAACATAAGCAACATCTCCAAGTGATTTTTCAAGCCTTGAGGGAGAACAAACTTTTTCTCAACCAAAAGAAAAGTGAATTCTTCCTTCAAGAGATTCAATATCTAGGTCATATTATCTCTCACGATGGTATTCGTATGGATCCATCAAAGTTAGAGGTAATAAAATCATGGCCTAACCCAAGGAATCTACATGAGCTAAGAAGCTTTATTGGTATGTGTGCATACTATAGACGCTTCATAGCAAAATTCTCTCAAGTAGCAGGACCACTACACAACTTAACAAAGAAGAATGTTAAGTTTGTATGGACTGCTAAGGAGCAAAATGCTTTTGAAAAACTCAAAGAGAAGCTTACTTCCCAACCAGTCCTCGTGCTTCCGGATCTCTCAAAACCATTTGAGGTCCAATGTGATGCTTGTGGTGATTGCCTTGGAGCGGTTTTGCTTCAAGAAGGGCATGCCATAGCATATGAGAGCCGAAGGCTCAATAGTGATGAACGAGTCTTGGGCATTTATGAGAAAGAGCTTTTAGCTGTTCTACATGCCCTAGACACATGGAAGCACTACCTATTAGGGACTCCATTTATCCTACAAACCGACCACCAAAGTCTCAAGTATTTCATGACGCAAACCAAGCTTTCCGACAAACAAATGAGGTGGGCAAATTTTCTTTCGCAATTTAATTTCCATATTGCTCACATAGCTGGTAAGCACAATCAAGTTGCCGATGCACTTTCACGACGACCAAAAGTTAATGCGGTGTCTATAGCTACTCACAATGATCTATCCTCTATGATAGGTGAGTATGCTACTGACCCTGACTTTAGAGACATAATGTCAGCCCTTGCTTTGGGGAAGAAAGAGGAACCATTCACCTTGCAGGATGGTTATCTTCTCCACGGCAATAGGCTATGTGTTACCCATTCCCTTCATGAGAAGGTTATGCATGAATCCCATGCTCCTCCGTATGCAGGGCATAGAGGTATTCAACCTACTCTCCGAGGAGTAGAGACGTATTTCTATTGGCCTACCATGAAAATGGACATACAAGAGTATGTTTCAAAATGTGTAGTATGCCAAAAGACCAAGTATGATAGAGGGAAGCAACCTGGATTACTCCAGCCATTGCTTATTCCAAATTCACCATGGGAGAGTATATCCATGGATTTCATCTTTGGATTACCCAAGTCTATCCATGGGAATACAGGAATATGGACAATAGTCGACAAGTTTAGCAAGCAAGCACATTTTATTCCTGTCAAAAAGACTATTAAGGCACATCAAATGTCAACTCTCTTCATATCACAGATTTTCAAGCACCATGGATTACCCACATCCATCGTGTCAGATAGAGATCCTAGAATGACCAGTAATTTCTGGAAAGGTCTCTTTGAAAATCTAGGAACAAGATTGAATTTCTCTTCGGCCTATCACCCACAAACGGATGGGCAAAGTGAGATAGCCAATCTTACGATACTCGATCTACTCAAGACTTATGTTACCGAAGTAGATCAACGCTCACAATGGGAAAAGTATTTACCTCTAGTAGAGTATGCCTACAATAATACTGTACATACTTCTACGGGGAAAGCACCTTTCAAGATCATAGAGGGAGACCTAAAAGTCCCTTGCTACTCAAAGTACATGGGAAGATCTTCGCCGCCGATGAGTATAGCCGTGACCTACAAGAATCTTTTCAAAAGATTAGGGAGGCTATAGCCATCTCTCAACAAAGGCAAAAAGCTGCTGCTGATAAGCACAGAAGAGCCTTAATGTTCAAAGAAAATGATTGGGTCTTACTCAAGTTTCCTAAGGCTCGATTAAGGCAAACGACGGGAAAAAATCCTACCGGCCATCAAAAGTATTATGCTAAACTAGCAAAAAGATACTATGGTCCTTTCCAAATCTTGAAGCCCATCAATGAGACGGCTTATCAACTCAAGTTGCCCAACCATTGGCTTATACACAATGCCTTTCATGTAAGCCTACTTAAGCCCTACAAAGGAGAGCCACCAACTGAACCAATTATTGAAGACCCTCCCGAAGTTGAAGACCAAGAAGAGGTACTACAACCCGAAGCTGTCCTTCGGCATGAAGACAAGGTACTATGACATGGTAAGATAATCCGACGGTATCTTATTAAGTTCAAAAATTATCCTTTTGAAGATGCTAAATGGATGCAAGGAGTACAACTTAAGGATAGTATGAACCTTGTCAATGCTTACAATGCTACATTAGAGTAAGCAAATGTACAACTCTCTTTTAAATGACTCATGTTTTTGTCTTATAAGACTAATCCTCTTTTTAATTGTGCACAAATTTAACTAGTATGCATGCTTAGAATCATGTTTGTGATGACGACGTCTCTCAAACACTAAGCAGAATTTGTCACTCTACTTTGGGAGAATGAAATGGACTAAAAAGCAGACATGCTTGCGGCAGCTATGTCTCCCAAGCACCAAATGGATTAGTCATCCATCTTGGAAAGATGTCGTAGGGTAAAAAAGGGATCCTCTACCCGCTAAGTACGATTGACTAATGACTAAGCCTTTATCTCTTCTACCTCATAGTCGAGGACGACTATGATTTCAAGAGAGAGGTAATGTCATAAAATCTAATATCTAACCAACCCAAATGATTTTCTCATATTAAATTGATCACTTAATGTGGGAGAATAAATGGGAACAAGTGTTAAGATATAGATATGTGCTTATAGATCTATCTCAACACGGGGCCAATAGTAAAGGGGCCCAAATGGGAGATGGTCTATCAAGAGCAAGGCTAACCAATGGAGCATAAGACCTTAGGGTTAGCTTCATTGAAGACCTCCAATAATGTGTGTAAAAGTCCTTTGACCTTAGGTAAGCTAGGGCTGAGCTTGAGGTGCTTGACGTGCTTGAGGTGTTTGTCCTGCTTGAGGTGCTTGATTAAGGTGCTTGAGGTGCTTGACTTACTCCATGCTTGAGGTGCTTGACTTGCCGCTTGATTAAGGTGCTTGAGGTGCCTTGACATGCTTGCCTGAGATGCTTGTGGGAATACCCCCTAGTCCAAGTGCTTTGTCATGCTTGATGACTAAGGTGCTTGAGCTCCTAAAGTCAAAAGCATCCCTACAAGAGGGGGGGCGAGCCCTTTTCCTAGGGATTAGAGGGAGAACTCACACTCACACTCACAAGGGAAGCCCCAGCTTGAAGAGGCAACAAGGACACTTGTCAAGTTCCTCCTCATGTTGCCCTCATGGTGTGCCTGAAGCCTATTGGTTGGCCACCCAAGGGGTCCAATGATAATTTAGGATATTTAATTAATTGATTTTTCATTTATCAAGTCCTCTCTCTCAAAGGGGAAAGGGGGACACTTGTCCCAAGGCTACCCATGTTGCTTGTAATGGCTCCTGCTTGTGATTGGCTAGACCTGGAGGGGTCCAATGAGCTTCAAGCATGAGCTACAAGGGGGGGTCGACCCAAGCAAGCTAGGGGGGTGCTTAGGGGGTATACTCACCCACACACACCACTCTCATTGTGTACTATGCAAAGTGCAAGAACTCCCTCTCCTTCTCCAAGCAAGTAGAGGTTGAGAGCCTACACCAACACTCTTGGCTATGGAGTGCAAATCCATCCAAGAGCCATGCTTCAATGCTTGAGCTTGCCATCTATTTCTTCTTCATTACTATGCTATTATGTATGCTAGCACAAGAGTTATGATAAGTGAGGAACTAGCTCTTTCTCGTATGAAATGTTTCTTCTTCCTCTTCCCTACCCTCATTCCCTGCTAGCTCTCTCCACCTTCGAAGGTGTTTGAGGTCTTGGGACTGAGGCTTGGTATAGTTAAAGCTTTCTTCAAGTTTAGGTTATGCTATGATGGTGATGCATGAAGCTTTCCATCTTCATTGCTTCACCTAGGTCACAAGGAACACAAAGAATGTATTGTAACAAGTCTCTCTTTATGGGAGAAATCATAATACAAATGCCTATTGGAGGGGGGACTGGCTCCACATAAATCCGGTCCTCAACTGTTGTCATGTTCTCTAAATTCTCTTTCTTGCAAAAGTATTGTCTATGCCAAGTTAACTAATTGCTATGATTATGTTTCTATCTTCAATTATGTCAACCCGCTATGCTCACAAAATCATTTCTTGAAAGTACTCTCATTAAATTCCGCTACTCTCAAATTGAATAGGCAAATTCCATTACAATCTTTGGCCTTCCTAGAGAGGAAGGGTCTAGTTCTAACTACCAAAGCATTCTTTGGTTTATGGTCCTTAAGGTATAGCTTAATCTGTTTGAGAATCTTTGCATGATTCTCAGGGTTGTGATTAGTGCTCATGCGGCTGTCTTTCTATAGGGAATACAGTCCTGAAAAAAGGAACAGTATAAACATAAATAAAAGTAAAAACACTAACTGTAATTTTTGGACCTACAAACCTTAAACCGGCAAAGTCAAGGACTATAATAGCCGTGAGCAAGGGACCAGAAATAGAGTCTACGAAGGACCACCTAACACCAGTCAACCGGTCAGGGGATTACAGACTGTGGGTCCAACTTAGAACTCAATTTCGAAGAAAATTTCCAAAAGCCAGCATCCCGGTTTCTCTATAAAGAAAAACCTTATGTATAGGATGTGTGTGTAGCTGTTAAATCTTAGATAATAAGACATAATTGAACTTTTACATTCAAAAGACAATTGACAATGGAACAAAGAATAGATAAGTACAAAAACAATTCAATATTATAATCATTTAAGTACAATGTTTGTAGGAAAGAGGTCCTCTTTCAATATGCAGATAGTAAAAGAACTTCCCAAATCATAAGTGAGTGTTCCATCCAGTGTAGGACGGCTTGCCAAAGTTAAAAAAACCTTCCAAGATAAGATATAGTCCTTACCTACATCCATCCACACAAGACAACAATTCAATTAGCCTTGGATGTGTTTTACAGGTATCGATGGATTATACCAGTTGTTATCCATGTCCATCTTACAAACTTTTTTCAACCTTCACAAGCTTAGTCCAAATAATTGTGATTTCTCTTATTTTTTAAGAATTCCAAAGAATTTAGTAAAAGAGTATCATTTTGTCATTACCCCTTTTAATCCAAGTGTCAAAATCCCCCCTTCATTTATTTTCAACAGTTTTATCAGTTATGAAAGCTCCATCAAATGAAGGTTTTTTAAGATTATACATTTATAGTTTTTATAAAAAGATAAGCATATTAAGGCTTGTTTTTAGGTTAGAAGCCTATCACAGTGAAGTGGATTCCAAACCATACATCTTTAATCATATACATCTCCTTAAGCAGCACCAAGTAACAAGGAGTGCTGCTAAAAAGCCAAGCCATACTCCATACCTTGAAGTTTGAAAGAAAAAGGTTTAAACTATGTTTAAAGTGCTAGTTCCATAATAATATCCAAAGCTAACATATTAGCAACATCCTCCTGAGTATATGTAGAAAATACCTGAAATGAATATCCCATCCTTTCTAAAAAAACCATGAACGACCACAGTGTGTAGCCTAGAAACCTAAAAGAAGCAGAACCTTCCAATACCCATAGGGTGAATTTCTTATTTTTTGAATTTCCACAACAAGATGCAAAAGCAAAAAACAGTAAATCAGCCCGAGTTAGGAATCAATCACAAAGAGTAGTAACCCAATGCCTTTTCAACAGCTTTCCTTACCAAGGTGAATCCAAAGTAATAACCCCATTTTCGTCTTTTTTTTATATAAAAAACCAGCCACCAAATCGCAAATATTAGAACCTCATAGTGTTAAGTCCTCAGCGAGAATGAGATGCAACCAGAAATTATGATATGCAACCAAAAAATTATGATATGCAACCAGAAATTATGATATTCATACAGTAAACACCATATTGCCATAGCCACTAAATCATGTTATGATGCACCATTATGGACATTTAGTATAAGCCAGGTACCGACATTGTGACACTAATCAATTTGGCCAGAACCAACAATAAGCTGGTGTGTGGAGGGTAGAGCACCACACATCCCCTCTTTTTCTCAATCATCAAAAATATAGACCTGACACGGAGTAATAATTAATCAATCAGGGCACAAAACCCTACCATCCTGCAAACAGAGATTAGTAAGCAAGACAAGAAAATAACCCAATTTGTACTGGTTACCAAGGCGGAAAAAACAACCCCTAATCATCCATATGCTCTGACCACCAGCCATATGGTGTAATTTTAAAACCATAAGCGGTTATTTTAATGCACCATTTGGTAATCATACAACGCTGAAAAACCCCATGCCTAGTTTTATAAAGATTGCAGGAGGAGACCACCAATATTTTCAACAAAACATCCTCCTTACAATATTTACAGAGTATTAACCCATGCGAAAAGAGACCTAAGCATGCAATAAATAAAGCAAAAAATAGTAGTGACCGACCTAAGTAACTTGAGTAGAGAGCTCCATGCTTTGTATCAGAAACGAAGTAACTAGTTTCAATCAATCAAGCAAAGCACAACCAAAACTAAGTGAGGGGCAGAGATGTGCCCTCCCCTTTAAATAGAGCAGGGAGGGAGGTTTCCATAACTCAAATCGCGCAGATATCCAGGTGTTTAGGGGGAGCTCCAGTAGTGCAAACGAAGCCGCCTGCACGGTGCCATGAGGAGGTAGCCAGAGTATTCACGGCTATACCCGGTAGTATTACCCATAGGAGGTGGTTAACAAAACCTAAGAGGTAAGTGAGCTCGGGCACTCCCTCAAGTGAGGTGGAGTGTGTGTAGTCCTTCTAGCCACTGCCTTATCAGGCTAAACAAAGGTTTTTTTTTAAATTCTCATAGAGGAGGCTTAAAAATATTTTGAAGCTCTCTTTTTATAAGAGAAAAAATATCAAGGACTAGTAAAGCAGCCCAGTGTGTGTGTGTATAATTATCAAAAAGACCAATCCCAACAGGTTCCGATCCAAGGGCTAGGTTTACGTGTGGTCCCCCCTTTTTTTAACTAAGAGTACTAAAGTAACATAGTGTGTGTGTGTGTGTGTGTGTGTGTGTGTGTGTGTGTGTGTGTGTGTACCCACCCTAATCCAGGAGCCATACACAATGGGTTGGTCGTAGGCCCATTGTGTATGGGCCTACTACCTAATTAGAGAAATGAGATTATCTTGTTTAAAGTGTAACCCAAGCCAACTATGTTGGGTGAGATCTTGTGTAATAGTGTTACAGATCTGGTTTCTATTAAACCCGTTAAGACAATACTTTCTGATTAGTTGATAAACCTCCTCCCATGCAAGAAAAGAGTTAGAGAAAGAATAGCAGATTAAGTGTAGCAGGCTGATGCATGAGCTAATAGCAGTCTTGTGAGGCCTATTGCTATTCTTTTTTATGAATTCCACAAGTGGTAGTTTCAGGAGATCCCTTTTCCAAACAAACCTTAGGTCATACCCATCGACAGATGGGATATGAAGGAAGATAGAAAGGTTAAGGAATTGGACAGATGTGCAAACAGCCCCATTGGGTGTGATGATCTTATGGAGAGAAGTGGGTTCAATTTTAAGGCAGTGAGGATAAATTAGATAAATTTATTTGAGGAAGTCTCTATTGTTGACACTAAGTAAGTCATCCATATATCTATAGGTATGTATGAACTATGAAAGCTTATTTTTGTAAGACTACATGGTTTTGAGACACCACTTGTATTAAAAAAAAGCAAGGTAAATATTACACATAAATGGAGAGCATGAGAATCCCATGGGGATGCCTAGGCATTGATTAAAGCAAAGACCACCTGAAACAATAGTGCAGTTACTCAGCAGCCAGGAGATGTAACAGTAAAGCTTAGCTTCATTTTAGTGTAAGGAGTGAGATACTTTAATCCACCTGGGTTTATTGGAAAGAGAGATGTAAAAAAGTTTCTTTTTTCTAGCATTGGAGAAAGCCATTTTAATCACCTTGGCAAGAATAGTCTTAAGGCCAAGATTCCCTTCCAGGGGAATATTTTTGTAACATTGTGTAATGTCAGCAGTAAAAATATGGAAGATTTGCTGAGGAAGATTAAGCGAGACTTCTGCAAAGTTTTTTGTTAGCCAAAAGGGATTGTATTGAATATGTAAGAAGTCTTGGCAGATTTTCTATTTAGTGGCACAAATAAGCTCAAATTCAGATAATATAAGGTCAAGGCATAAAGTAATATCCTTGGTGATATCAGTAAAAATACTATTGGAGGCATCAGATATCCATCTGAACTTATTCTTATGGAATTTATAAGTGGGAAATAAAACAGGTAACTTAGTGTTCAGAACAAAGTAGCCTAGATTCCCTAAGTGTTTAGCAATTTTATTGGTAACAGTTTGTAGTGGAGATTTAATATTACAGAATTCCTTACCAGTTACGAGCGGCCTTCCAAGCAAGGTTTTTGCATATAATAGTGGGACAGTTAGAGCTTTTGTCAAGCCCGACAACAAACCATTTATTAGAGATTTTTTTGAAAATCAAAAGTTAGCTGAGCTATAAGCCAGGAATCATCAGAAGATAGCCATTTTTTAGGTAGTTGTGATACTTTTTGAAGGAAGCATTCCTTTACAACTTCCCTTAAGTCCGGTAGGACTGTCATCTCCAAGTGGAGAGCACTGACAAGATCAATGAGGCAGCTTTGTATAGATGATAGAGCAAGTTAGGGGTTTTTGGGAAAGTTAGGTATATGATTGAGCCCTTTGGCCAAAATTCTACGTACTTTAGTATTCTCAATAATGCTAAGATCACAGGTGCACACATGGTTACCATAAGCCTCAAAATTCCTGCAAAAGGTGGTAAACTAAAAGCATGTACAATGGGGAACAGAATCCTGCCGAAGAAAGTCGTTGCTGTAAATTAGCTTCTTAATGGTTGATATTTCCATCCTATGAGAATATTGTCAAGTAATTTGTGATTGCCAAAAAACAGATCAAAGCACTCACAGAAAAGATTTTTTGGTTGAATCCAATCAGGAGTACATTGTGAAAGAGACAGTGTATGTAGATGAATCCATTGTCTGGCTCCACTTTATTGAGAGTTCTTCTTCCGCAAGGGCTTGTAGTAACCTGCAATATTACCAAGGTTTAAAATTCAGGGAAGTTCTTGATGGGGGCAGACCTGCATCTTCTTCTTGTATAGCTACGAACTCTTCCCCAGTTAGAGGATGAACTAGGTGTTAGAAAGGAAGTGAAGGAGTTGGGGGTAATCAAAGAGTTGGATCTTTTGAGAGCAGGGAGTCATCCTCATCAATACAAGGTTTAAGTAAGCTAGTGATGATCTTAACACCTTTAAAATTAGCATAAGTAGTCAAGTAAATTCCGGGTTCATCAGATTTTGACTCCTTCAAGATATCTAGCATTAATCCACGGAAGATGTTAAAGGCAATCTGCACAATAACAATTTTCTTAGCTTGGCCACCTAACTAAGAGTAAATGAGGGAGAGGTGAAAATCCACAGTTTTTTCTAGGAAGAGTAAGTCCAAATGGTTGAGAATAAACCAAATGGTATGATCGAACCACATGATGGTTGAGAATAAACCAAATGGCGTGATCGAACCACATGATGCTGGATTCACAAGAGGCTTTAGGATCAAGAAATCTGCAGGCACATTTTGCATAAGGTCGAAAGACATTCCAAATGGATTCAGTGTAAAAATCTGGATTACTCTTGGTAAATTCCATGTTTCCTTTGGTATGGATGTAGAGGCCAGTATTGGAGGGGCACTTGGAGTGGTCAATGAGATTGAGATTGAAGGGTGCTTTGATAAGCTCCCCTTTGTCCAGAAATTGTCCTCCTTTTAGAATCTTGAGTCTGCAGTCTTCTACAGTAGAGGCAGGGAGGTTGGCAAGGTAGACCCAAGTTTCACTCAAAATGGGTGCTAAGAAAGCTTTGTTGGGTAGGACCCAAAGCTGATGGTCAAACCCAAGGGATTCAATTTCAATTTGTCTAACAGGTAAGAGAGGAAAAACTTTGGATATTTTAGGCACCATCTCCAAGAGGTTAGAGTCATTGAGGGAGCAAAGATTACTCTGAAATTCCTTAACTGCTTCAAGGGTAGCACTATCCCGACAAAAGATTCCACCAGTTTGTGAAATAGTTCTTGTTGGTATTGTGAGGAGAGTAGGGGAAGCTGGGTTATGTAATGGGTGATTAAATTCACCCCTTCCATGGATTCTTTATCCAAAGTAGCTAAAATTTTGACCTAGTTCATTAAAAGACAGCATATGTAAGACATATAATTTCCTGCCAGAGGTAAGAGCCGAATCATAAATTACTTGAGAAGCATCCAAGCTGCTAATACATCTGAGTACAAGAGATGTGGCCACTGAGAGGGGCTCCGAGGACAATTCCAATCCTAGTGAGAGAGTCTGCAATTTTTCAAAAAAGTGAGATGAGGTTCACTTATACTTACCATAGTAAGTAATACAGTCTTTGGCCTTCCTAGAGAGGGGAAGGGTCTAGTTCTAACTGCCAAAGCATTCTTTGGTTCATGGTCCTTAAGGTATAGCTTAATCTGTTCGAGAATCTTTGCATGATTCTTAGGGTTGTGATTAGTGCTCATGCGGCTGTCTTTCTATAGGGTAAACAGTCCTGAAAAAGGAACAGTATAAACATAAATAAAAGTAAAAACAGTAACTATAATTTTTAGGCCTGCAAACCTTAAACCGGCAAAGTCAAAGACTATAATAGTTGCGAGTAGGGGACCAGAAGTAGAGTCTACGAAGGACCACCTAACACTAGTCAACCGGTCAGGGGATTATAGACTGTGGGTCCAACTTAGAACTCAATTTCGAAGAAAATTTCCAAAGCCAGCATCCCGGTTTCTCTATAAAGAAAAACCTTATGTATAGGATGTGTGTGTAGCTGTTAAATCTTAGATAATAAGATGTAATTAAACTTTTACATTCAAAAGATAGTTGGCAATGGAACAAAGAATAGATAAGTACAAAAACAATTCAGTATTAGAATCATTTACGTACAATGTTTGTAGGAAAGAGATCCTCTTTCAGTATGCAGATAGTAAAAGAACTTCCCAAATCATAAGTGAGTGATCCATCCAGTGTAGGACGGCTTGCCAAAGTCAAAAAAACCTTTCAAGATAAGATAGAGTTCTTACCTGCATCCATCCAAACAAGACAACAATTCAGTTAGCCTTGGATGTGTTTTACAGGTATCGATGGACTATACTAGTTGTTATCCATGTTCATCTTACAAACTTTTTTTAACCTTCACAAGCTTAGTCCAAAAAATTGTGATTTCTCTTATTTTTAAAGAATCCCAAAGAATTTAGTAAAAGAGTATCATTTTGTCATCACCCCTTCTAATCCAAGTGTCAGAATCCCCCCTTCATTTATTTTCAACAGTTTTATCAATTATGAAAGCTCCATCAAACGAAGTTTTTTTAAGATTATCCATTTATAGTTTTTATAAAAAGATAAGCATATTAAAGCTTGTTTTTGGGTTAGAAGCCTATCACAGTGAAGTGCATTCCAAACCATACATCTTTAACCATATACATCTCCTTAAGCATCACCAAGTAACAAGGAGTGCTGTTAAAAAGCCAAGCCATACTCCATACCTTGAAGTTTTAAAGAAAAAGGTTTAAACTATGTTTAAAGTGCTAGTTCCATAATAAAATCCAAAGCTAACATATGAGCAACATCCTCCTGAGTATATGCAAAAAATACCTGAAATGTATATCCCATCCTTTCTAAAAAAACCATGAACGACCATAGTGTGTAGCCTAGAAATCCAAAAGAAGCACAACCTTCCAATACCCATAGGGTGAATTTCTTATTTTTTGAATTTCCACAACAAGATGCAAAAGCAAAAAACAGTAAATCGGCCCGAGTTAGGAATCAGTCACAAAGAGTAGTAACCCAAGGCCTTTTCGGCAGCTTTCCTTACCAAGGTGAAGCCAAAGTAATAACCCCATATCTTTTTCTTATATAAAAAACCAGCCACCATCAAATCGCAGATATTAGAACCTCATAGTGTTAAGCCCTCAGCGAGAATGATATGCACCCAAAAATTATCAACGAAATGTATGATATGCAACCAAAAAGCCTTTCATTTAGAGAGTAACCACCATATTGCCATAGCCAATGAATCATGTTATGATGTGCCATTATGGCCATTTAGTATAAGCCAGGTACCGACATCGTGACAATAATCAATTCGGCCAGAACCAACAATAAGCTGGTGTGCGGAGGGTAGAGCACCACACACCCCCTCTTTTTCTCAATCATCAAAAATACAGACCCGGCATAGAGTAGAAATTAATCAATCAGGGCATAAAACCCCGCCATCCTGCAACAACAGAGATTAGTAAGCAAGACAAGAAAATAACCCAATTTGTACTAGTTACCAGGGCAGAAAAAAGCACCCCTAATCATCCATATGCTCTGACCACCGGCCATAGGGTGGAATTTTAAAACCATAAGCAGTTATTTTAATGCACTATTTGGTAATCATACAACGCTGAAAAACCCCATGCCTAGTTTTATAAAGATTGCAGGAGGAGACCACCAATATTTTCAACAAAACATCCTCCTTACAGAGTGTTAACCCATGCGGAAAGAGACCTAAGTATGCAATAAATAAAGCAAAAAATAGCAGTGACCGACCTGAGTAACTTGAGTAGAGAGCTCCATGCTTTGTATCAGAAACGCAGTAACTAGTTTCAAGCAATCAAGCAAAGCACAACCAAAACTAAGTGAGGGGCAGAGATGTGCCCTCACCTTTAAATAGAGCAGGGAGGGAGGTTTCCATAACTCAAATCGTGCAGATATCCAGGTGTTTAGGGGGATCTCCAGTAGAGAAAACAAAGCCGCCTGTACGGTGCCATGAGGAGGTAGCCAGAGTATTCACGGTAGGGTTTTACCCAAGGTAAAAAAAATACTCAAGTGTTGCGACGGGATATACCCGGTAGTATTACCCATAGGAGGTGGTTAACAAAACCTAGGAGGTAAGTGAGCTCGGGCACTCCCTCAAGTGAGGTGGAGTGTGTGTAGTCCTTCTAGCCACTACCTTATCAGGCTAAACAAAGGGTTTTTTTTTAAATTCTCATAGAGGAGGCTTAAAAATATTCTGAAGCTCTCTTTTTATAAGAGAAAAAATATCTAGAACTAGTAAAGCAGCCCTGTGTGTGTGTGTGTGTGTGTATATCAAAAAGACCAATCCCAACAGGTCCCGATCCAAGGGCTAGGTTTATGTGTGGTTTCCCCTTTTTTTAACTAAAAAGAGACTAAGAGTACTAAAGTAACAATGTGTGTGTGTGTGTGTGTGTGTGTGTGTGTGAGAGAGAGAGAGAGAGAGAGAGAGAGAGAGATTGAGAATTAATGTGTGGTAATGAGTACTCAAAAGAAACATTAAGCGCTTGATCAATAAAAAGGGGGTTTTTAGTAACCAGAATACCTATAGTACCATAGTGTGTGTGTGTGTGTGTGTGTGTGTGTGTGTGTGTGTGTGTGTGTGTGTGTGTGTGTGTACCTGTCCTATCCCAGGCGCCATACACAATGGGTCGGTAGTAGGCCCATTGAGTATGGGCCTACTACGTAATAAGAGAAATAAGATTCTCTTTATTAAAATGTAACCCAGGCCAGTTATGATGTGTGAGAGCCTGTATGATAATATTACATATCTGATTTCTATTAAACCCGTTAAGGCAATACTTTTGAATTAGCAAAAAGGCCTCCTCCCAGGCAAGAGAAGGGTTAGAGGAAGAGTAGCAAATTAAGTGTAGTAGGCAAATACACGAGCTAATAGCAGCCTTGTAGGGCCTATTGCTATTCTTTTTTATGAACTCAATGTTAGGAAATAAGACGTAGCTAAATAGATAATTGAGTAGATTACTTAACGGAGAGAGACATATTTATATACACGAGATTATAGAGTAGAGAGAGAGAGAGAGAGAGAGTACACACGATATACGTGGTTCACCCAATGTGGGCTACGTCCACGGGAAAGCAACCACTCAATGGCTTTAGTACTTCAAAACAAGAAGTAGTTTACAAAGGGATTATACCCTTAATGGAGCTCCCGCCTTGCTTCACTCTCACCACCTCACACTCACCTTGTTGCATCAACTTCACACTATGAAATGTGTGTAGAAATGGCCTCCTTTTATAGGCCAAAAGGGCTGCCCTCTCTTATGAGAGACAACCATGTGTAGCCGCCCTTGTGCGAATAAGTCCAAATCGAACCCTCCAATCTGCCCATGTGTGGCCGCCCTTGAGAAGACAAGTGTGCTTTTGAATTCGGCCACCGACCATTGAATTCGGACACCGGTCACCGGCCATTGACTTCCGACCACCGGCCATCGGCCATTGACTACCGGCCACCGGCCAACCGACCGGTTGTTTTCCGACCACTTTCCGACCGCCGTCCGGCCATAATATTTCGGTGAAAAATAATATTCCGGCGAAAAAACAAGTCTTGGGGGCCTCCGCCCCCGAGGCCTTTAAAGTTGCCCCTAATTCTTGTCCGTGAAAATTTTGGTTTCTGGTGAGTGATTTTCCTTCACGCACGATGGCTTCTCCTCATAATGGGGGCCTTACAAATGTGCGCTTTTACCACAGAAAATTACAAGGGTAAATCAGGCTCCATACTTAACAATCTCCCACTTGGAGACTGATCTCCAAACCAAACCTGTGACTGCTTTCCATTATGGCTTCTTATCCTTGAATGCCGATTGAAGATGAGCAAAAGCTCAACTTCTCCTTGTTGACCACCTTTGTAAACATGTCTGCAGGATTTTCACTTGTATGCACCTTTCCTAGCTTTAGTTGTCCCTCTTCCAAAAGAGTGCGTATGAAGTGATATCTCACCTCAATGTGCTTTGTCCTTGAATGAAAGGCTGAGTTCTTCGCAAGATGGATAGCGCTTTGGCTATCACTGTACAAGACACAATTGTCTTGTTTGAATCCAAGCTCTTCTAAGAATCTGTGAAGCCACATAATTTCTTTGCTTGCCTCCGTCATTGCTACATACTCTGCTTCCATGGTAGAAAGTGAAACCACTTTCTGCAGCTTTGAAGCACAGCTTACTGCTATGCCTCCAACCGTGAACACATAGCCAGTAGTGCTCCTTCGAGTATCTTTGTCACCTGCCATATCTGCATCAGCATACCCTTCTAGAAAAATATCAGTTCCTCCAAAATACAAAGCATTTGTTGTTGTCCCTTTTAGATACCTAAGTATCCACTTCACAGCTTGCCAATGCTCTTTACCTAGGTTGTCCATGAACCTACTCACAACTCCCACTGCATGTGCAATGTCTGGCCTTGTCCAGACCATAGCATACATTAGAGAACCTACCGCTGCAGCATATGGAAATTTAGACATATAGGCTATCTCCTCTTGTGTCTTTGGACACATATCCTTCGTTAGTTTAAAATGACCAGCCAAAGGTGTAGAAACTGGTTTTGCATTTTGCATTGCAAACCTTTCTAGTACCTTCTTGATGTAATCTTCTTGAGATAGCTTTATTGTCTTCTTCGTCCTGTCCCTTGATATTTTCATACCAAGTATCCTCTTTGCAACACCTAAATCTTTCATTGAAAAAGATTTGGACAGCTTTTCTTTTAGGTCTTTGATGTCCTGCATGTTAGCACTTGCAATCAACATGTCATCAACATACAACATTAGGATGATGAATTTCCCATCTCCCAAATTCTCCGTGTAGACGCGGTGATCCGAGTTGCATCTTGTGAATCCATGATCCAACATCCATCGATCAAACTTCAAGTACCATTGTCTTGATGCTTGCTTTAAACCATACAAGCTCTTCTTTAATCTGCAAAACATTTTCTCCTTACCTTTTACTTCATACCCCTTTGGTTGAAGCATGTAGATTTCCTCCTCTAAGTCACCGTGAGGGAATGCCGTATTTACATCCATTTGCTCGAGATTTAGATCATGAGCAGCCACAAGGCTTAAGAAAAGCCTAATTGAATTCATTTTTACAACAGGAGAAAATATTTCATTGAAGTCAATACCTTTCTTTTGAGAAAAAACTTTTACCACAAGCCTAGACTTGTACCTTTTCTTCCCACCTTCTTCTTCCTTTAGCTTGTACACCCATTTGTTTTGAAGTGCCCGCTTACCTTTAGGCAACTCAACCAACTCCCATGTTTGGTTGCGATGTAGTGAGTCCATCTCCAATTGCATGCTCTTCGTCCATTCTTCTTTGGATTCATGTTGCATAGCTTCTTCATATGATTCCGGCTCTCCAGAATCTGAGATCAAGAGATGGTTGAAGGAAGGAACAAACCTTTATGGAGGTCTACTTGCTCTTGTAGATCTTCGGGGAATAGGTTGAGGCTCCTCATTTGGTTGACGTTGTTGCACATTGTCACCGTTTGCAGTCCTTGAATCTTCACCGTCCTCAAGCTCCATGTACTCATCACCTGTTTCTTTTGTTTGTTTTCTTTCCAAGTAATCTTTGTACATATTTTTTTCGTTAAAAATTACATCCCTACTCCTTAAGATTTTACCATCTTCAGGATTCCATAGGCGATACCCAAAGTCTCCTTCTCCATAGCCAATGAAGAAGCACTTTTTGGACTTTGCATCTAATTTTGATCTTAGGCTTCTATCTATGTGCATGAAAGCCTCACACCCAAACACTTTGAGAAATGCATAATTCACCGGTTTACCTGTCCATGCCTCTTCTGGAACTCCCCCATCCAATGCCGTTGAGGGTGACCGATTGATTAAGTACACAGACGTACTTACAGCTTCCGCCCAAAGCTCAAGCGGTAGGCCTGCATGTAGCCGCATGCTTCGTTCTCGTTCCATGATTGTCCTGTTCATCCTTTCCGAAATCCCATTTTGTTGAGGTGTCCTTGGGGTTGTCCTTTGCCTCCGAATGCCATTGCTAGCACAAAAGCTTTCAAAAGCTTGGCTGCAATATTCGCCTCCATTGTCGGATCTGAGGCATTTAACCTTGGTATCTGTTTCATTCTCCACAAAGGCTTTCCAGCTTTGAAATATGGAAAATACATCGGATTTATTCTTCATGACATAAACCCATGTTTTTCTAGTTGCATCGTCTATGAATGTTACGTAGTACAATGAGCCACCAAGTGATGGTGTACTTGCAGGACCCCAAACATCAGAATGAACCAACTCAAGTTTTTTATTTTTTCTTTCATTTCCTGATTTTTGAAATTTTACCCTCTTTTGTTTACCATAAACACAATCTTCACAGAACTCTAAGTCCACTTCTTTCAAACCTGGTAGAAACTTCTTTGTTTGAAGGATTTGCATTCCTTTGGCACTTATATGCCCAAGTCGGTAGTGCCACACCGCACTGTCAACTTCTGTAGTTGCTGCACAAGCTGAAGGTTGCGTGCTAACAGTACACAAGTAAAGTGTACCGACTTTTTCACCCTTGGCAACCACCAAAGATCCCTTTGAGATCTTCCACCGTTTGTTTCCGAATGCAATGTTGTGACCTTCATCGTCCAATTGTCCTGTAGAGATCAAATTTTTGCGAAGAGAAGGAACATGCCTAACATCTTTAAGCTTCCATTCATTTCCGTTAGCAGTTTTGACAGAAACTGTACCTTTGCCGACAGTCTCACAAGCTTCATCATCTCCCAAGTATACATACCCAAAATTACCTTTGGTGTAGTCTTGGAAATGTTGCTTGTGTGGTGTCGCATGGAATGAAGCCCCGGAGTCTACTATCCAGGAATTGGACACATTGTCTAATGAGAGAATTAGAGCACCTTGATGTACTTTACCTGCCACATTGGCCTCCGATGTTGGCTTGTTGTCTTGAGACTCTGTCTCCTTCTTCTTCTTGGACCAGCAATCCTTCTTGACGTGGCCCTTCTTGCCGTAGTTCCAACATTCAAGAACTGACTTTGTGCGTGACTTGCTCCGCCTTGAGCGATCACGACCCTTTTGGTTTTTGAACCTCTCCTTAAGCCTTCCTCTTGTTTCCACTGATAGTGCAACACTTGATGATTCTCCTGTGCTTCTCCTTCGCATTTCCTCGCTTAGGAGAACACCCACAACATCATCAAACTTAAGAGTATTTGTGCTAGAGATAGAATTACTTACAGCCATCACAAGGCTGTCCCAACTATCCGATAGAGATGATAGTATAAGGAGAGCTCGCACTTCAACATCGAAATTGATTTTCACTGATCGAAGTTGACTTATGTTTGTGTTAAAGTCATTTAGGTGTTCTGCAACTGAACCATTCTCTACCATCTTTAGATTGAACAAGCGCTTCATAAGAAATACCTTATTGGATGCCGATGGTTTCTCGTAGAAGTCGTCAAGTGACTTCATCAAGTCCTCCGTGGTCTTCATCTCCGAAACATTGAAGGCCACCATTGACGCCAAGCTTAACCGGATTGTTCCCAGTGCCTTTCAATCAAGGACAATCCATGCTTCATCTGCCATTGTTGCGGGCTTCTTCGCAAGACCGCCTAGTGGCAAATAGAGGTCCTTCTGGTAGAGATAGTCTTCAATCTGCATCTTCCAATGTTGGTAGTTTTTACTGTTGAACTTCTCAATCTTGAGCTTCCCTTCCTCCGCCATAACTCCCACTCAATTCAAGGAATCCTTTCCTTGAGATAATTTAGCTACGAGCAAACCTTGCTCTGATACCAGTTGTTAGGAAATAAGACGTAGCTAAATAGATAATTGAGTAGATTACTTAATGGAGAGAGACAGATTTATATACACGAGATTATAGAGTAGAGAGAGAGAGAGAGAGAGTACACACGATATACGTGGTTCACCCAATGTGGGCTACGTCCACGGGAAAGCAGCCACTCAATGGCTTTAGTACTTCAAAACAAGAAGTAGTTTACAAAGGGATTATACCCTTAATGGAGCTCCCGCCTTGCTTCACTCTCACCACCTCACACTCACCTTGTTGCATCAACTTCACACTATGAAATGTGTGTAGAAATGGCCTCCTTTTATAGGCCAAAAGGGCTGCCCTCTCTAATGAGAGACAGCCATGTGTAGCCGCCCTTGTGCGAATAAGTCCAAATCGGACCCTCCAATCTGCCCATGTGTGGCCGCCCTTGAGAAGACAAGTCCGCTTTTGAATTCGGCCACCTGCCATCGGCCATTGACTTCCGACCACCGGCCACCGACCATTGACTTCCGACCACCGGCCAACCGACCAGTTGTTTTCCAACCACTTTCCGACCGCCGTCCGGCCATAATATTTCGGTGAAAAATAATATTCCGGCGAAAAAAAAAGTCTCGGGGGCCTCCGCCCCCGAGGCCTTTAAAGTTGCCCCTGATTCTTGTCCGTGAAAATTTTGGTTTCCGGTGAGTGATTTTCCTTCACGCACGATGGCTTCTCCTCATAATGGGGAACTTGAAACTATAGTGCAGTTATTCAGCCAGAGATGTAGGAGCAAAGCTTAGCTTCATCAAAGTGTAGGGAGTGCATGGAGTAAGATAGGTGAATCCACCTAGGTTTTTTGGAAAGAGATATGTAAAAAAACTTCTTCTTTCTAGCATTGGAGAAAGCCAATTTAATCACCTTGGCAAGAACAGCCTTAAGGCCAAGATCCCCATCAAGGGGAATATTTTCGTAACATTGCGTGATGTCAGCAGTAAAGATGTGGAAGATATGCTGAGGAAGGTTAAGTGATACCTCCGTAGAGTTTTTTGTAAGCCACAAGGGGTTATATTGGACTTGCAAGAAGTCTTGGCAGATTTTCTATTTAGTGGCATAAATAAGCTCAAATTTAGATAAAATAAGGTCAAGGCAAAAAGTAATATCCTTGGTGATATCAGTAAAGATACAATTGGAGGCATCAGATATCCACCTGAACTTATGCTTATGGATTTTATAAGTGGGAAAAAGCACTGGTAGCTTACTGTTCAGCACAGAGTAGCCAAGCAGCCCTAAGTGTTTAGCAATTTTAGTGGAAATAGTTTGAGGTGTAGCATTAATATGACAGAACTCCTTACCAGATACTCGATTACGAGCGGCTTTCCAAGCAAGGTGTTTGCAAACAATAGTGGGACAGTTAGAGCTTTTGTCAAGCCCGACAACAAACCATTTATCAGAGATATTTTGAAAATCAAGAGTTAGCTGAGAAGTAAGCCAAGAGTCATCAGATGACAACCATTTACTAGGAAGTTGTGAAATTTTATGAAGGAAGCATTCCTTCACCACTTCCCTTAAGTCCAGTAGGACTGTCATCTCCAGTCGAAGAGCACTGACAAGGTCAGTGAGACAGCTTAGTATAGTTAATAAGGCAAGGTATGGGTTTTTGGAAAATTTAGGAATATGATTGAGCCGTTTGGCCAAAATTCTACGTATTTTAGTATTTTCAATAATGCTAAGATCACAAGTGCAAACATGGTTACCAAAAGCCTGAAAATTTTTACAAAAAGGGGGTTTTTCTTGGTCTTGGTCTTGCCTCAAAACACTCAAAGCCTACAGACACAAACATATCTAAAGCCTGCATCCTGGTCCTCCCAGTTTCCTGGGAGCGCCTGGTGTTTAGGGGTGTGTGTGTGTAGCTGTTACACTAAATGAATAACACACCAATGAACAAGATTTTCAAAAAGACGACTGGCTAAAGATGTCAGGGCAAAGATAAGTACAGAAACAATTCACTCTTTGAATCATAACTGTACAATATAGTAAGAATGAAGTATCATCCTAAAGGAATTTGTACAAAGGTATCAAAAACTATCCCAATTGCATCATTAAATGTTTCCAAATTCGGACTGCAGTAAGTTAAACCTCTTTAAGCCAAGATAGAATTCTCACCTGCATCCATATAGTCAAGACAACAGATATGTTAGACTTGGCTCTATATGGCAGGCTTCAAAGAACCTATTAGTTGTTATCCATGTCCAACTTAAAAATTATTAGACTAGCTACTATCCTGTATATTTAGAGTAGATAATATCTTAAGTTTTTTTTGCATTTCAAAGTAAATCTACCAAAATTGCTTTTTATAACAGTTCTTTTTTTATAAAACAACTTTTAACTTGTGAAAGAAAGTCGTCTGCACCATATCATTCAAAGTATTCTCTTAGCTAAACATTGCATGAAAAACAACCAAAGTAATTAGAAAGTTTTTCTTCCAAGCTTAGTGAGCAGGCCCGAAGTACATTCGTCCATTTTGAAGAATTCCAAAACCTATTTAGCGCCAAGGCCAGAATTTAAAATTTTATTTCAGCTAAACCAAGTGAGCAAATCTGCCTAGATTTTAAAAAAAAGAAGATATTTTTTCAGATATTCCAAAAACTTCGACTACTCAGTGTACCAAAACTAGGTAGTAAAGTGCCGTCAAAAAGATGAGCTAGCTATAAAAAGATTCGGATATAAGCTAGATATCCAAGACCCAAAAAGGCCAACTACTAATCAGTAGTCAAGGAGTAGGTAAAGCAAACCAGTAACCCCACCGAGACGTGTTAGCCAAAACCAGAGCCGGAGCTGGTCAACCAGATGTAGTAAAAAAAGAACCAGTTTTAAGCTAATAAACGAAGTAACAAGCTGAAGGCTCAATGATTTGTCAATGCAGTAGCCTCCCCAATATCATACCATACATAGGTAGTAGAGCAAGAAAAGGCCAGCTTAGTATTTCACAAGGTCATGTCAGAATCTAAGCAAATGCTTTGGTATAAAAACCAGTTTATGTCAGAAGCCAAACCAAGAAAAAGCCAAACCATGTTTTAATCTTGCAAAACCATAGAGGCCAGTAAAAGGACCTTACAACAGTTTAGAGAAGAAATTGCTAGAGTAAGAGAGGTGTCAGAGAAGTGCCAGCTAGAGCCAGAGCCAGAGCCAGAGCAAGAGCCATAGCCAGAGCATCAATGTTTCAGACTTTTTGCAAGTTGAATGTATCATACCCAGATAAGTAACTTCAACTTTTCAACTTCAAATTTTGATATCATAACCAGCAACGTCATTATGCTCACCATGAGTATCAAATTTAATGTAAAGAAACATCAAATTTTCAACAGTCTCCATGATAAGTTTCCATGTTAAAAACCAGTAATGCCACCAAGTTTTTAGAAAAAGTACCAACAAAAAGCAGATCGGTGTCGGTCAGAATTACTGCCAAGTATGTATGTATACAGTCTGCATACATTTTAAGGCAGTACCCCTAAGAGCCAGATAAATTAGAATGTTTTATGCATGAAAATTGTCAGATCTTAGCCAGGTAACTAATGCCAACCAGTAACCAGTCCCTGGTTGTAGGTAAATCAAAGCCAACAAGCATACCATATAAGTTTACAGAAAAAAATCCTATTTTGTGCTTCAAGTCATCAGTGAGCAAGTAGTTTCCCAAGTCCTACTGCAATAGTTGTAATAATGCCAGCAAATATCAGTAGTAAAAATACATTATCTCTTTGCCTTCAACAACCAAAAAGGACATAGAGCATCCCCCTTTTTGCAATCAAAGTTCCAAGGTAAGAACAAGAAGTTGTACTACAGTTAAAGCAGTCTCCCCCATATTACAATATCACCAAAGTACAGTTAGACCAGGCCAAATCATCCAATATTAACTCCCCTTTTTTTAAAATGTAACATAATCAACCGCAACTATCAGAATATGCAACATTAAAAAACACCCATCTTTTATACATTAACAGAAAAAAACTATTGTCATGGAATATTGGTAAAAAGAAAATGTGGAAAAATTGCAAAGTAAGCCCTAAAGATAGTGAATAGAAAACCTTGAAGTAGAAGCCCTCCAACAGTCAGCACAGTAGCAGCCAAAAAAAAGGTTGTTGCTACAGAGCCAATCATCAACTAGTCTTGTAGACTATCCTCCACACCAAGAAAGTAAATACCAAGACCTCATCTAAGTGAGGGGAAGAGCCCCTCACCTTATATGGTAGAGGAGGCAGGGAGGATTGCCAAAAAGTACTGATATGCGGGGGTGCTGCATCAGCCAAGAATCAATCATCCATAATAAGTGTGTAGGAGGTATAACAGCTACACATCCCTCCAGGTGACATAGGCAAAGACCTCGAGCCAAATAACCCTAATCTCCAGCGCGGTTAGCAGAGCAGGTGTTATGCACGCCGCAACATAATGATACAAAAATGCATTGATCATAAATAAAATCTCCACACACACCCACATAAGGGCCCTAAAAGGGTTTTAAGTGTAATTGGTAGGAGCTAGGGTAAGAGGCGATACCAGTATGGTAGCATTTTACTCAACCATGCAAAAACTAGGTTAGCAGTACCAACTTTGAGTTTTTTTTCCTTCCACGTGGAAATCTTTAGTCTATGAGTAGGTTTACTATGGTCAGCTGCTGTGACAAAGTGTGTGTGTGTGTGTGTGTGTGTGTGTAGCTGTTTAAATCTTAACTAATAAGACATAATTGAATTTTTACATTCAAAAGACAGCTAGCCAAGGAACAATGAATAGATAAGTACAAAAATAACTCAGTATCAGAATTATTTAGGTATAATGATTGTAGGAAAGAGATCCTCTTTCAATTAGACCAGTAGTGAAAAACTTCCCCGTTCTTCAGTGAGTGCTTCATTTAAGTAAGGTTGCTTGCCAAAGAAAAGAAAACCCTCCAAGATAGGATAGAGTCCTTACCTGCATCCATCCAAACAAGACAACAATTCAGTTAACCTTGGATGTGTTTTACAGGTATCAATGGACCCTATCAGTTGTTATCCATGTCCATCTTACAGATTTTATTTACTTTAGACAAGCTACGTTATTCATTAGAACTTGTATGATAGCAGTCTTTGCTTTTTTACATCAAGAAATGAGTGTTACCTTTTTACTTTTTGAACTGAGCTATGAAGCCCATCAAGAGTCCATATCTCAATTTAACCATCATGAGATCTTATTTTTTTAAAAAAACCATAGCTTGGTAACTATGTTTTGCAGTAGTAACCTTATACTGACCTTCTGGAGTAACAATCTCAGGGTGTCGTTGGTATTCCTTTACAAAAAGAGAGGTCAAGAACGACTTAAACTATGTAAGATGCCCAATGGTATCAGAAGAGTTTAATGAAAAAAACTCCCTTTTTACAACAATTAAAATGATAGTATGACCAATCAACAGAGTATCGAAAATTCCATCTATGCTAAGTGGGCTCATAGATTACCAACCATAGTTTTTTTTTCTCCAGCCTAAAGTAACGGCTATATACTTACCTTCAGAATGCCAAGTAATTAGTATCCCATCAAGGATGGTAGTATCCGGCCTTGCTTGAGTATGATGCTTTAACGTCTGAACAGTCATAGGTTTTTCAAAAAAACCTCATCCCCTTATCTGATGTGAATTCCCAGTGGTGGTGATATTGTACATAACCCCAAGTGTGGCAACATTTTATCAAAGAGAAAGACCAACAGTTTTCATACTTGCCAGTCATGCTCCCCCCCCCCCCCCCCCCCCCCCCCTTTTTTTATTAAAAAATATTGAATATCCAAGAGATTTCTACAGTGGTTACTACTAGAGCTACTCACACCTGTATCGGCAATTTATTAGGTAGGTATGATAATCAGTAAGTGAAAATATCAACCCTTGGCTGCTAGCACACAACCTATTTTCTTCTGCTAGAAACACAAAGTCCTAGCCAGTGTTTCGACAGACGCTATCACCAAATAAACAACAAAGTCCAAGACTTAATCCAACAATGCGATGGCTCAACAAAGAATTTTTACAGTGTGAAATGCAGCCTTTATTGGCTAGTTCAAAGAAAACCATTGCCTGACACACCTGTATCAGCAATATTCCAGGTAGATATAATCACCATTAGTGAAAACCACACCCTCAGCTGCTCGTACAAAGCCTATCATTACTTGCAACAAGTAGCCCCAATATTACAACCAGTAATTACAAGCGCCAATCTTACAACTAGCTGTGCTCAACTTGCAGCGGCTCAAAACAAAGCCATAACAACCAGTAGCTACAAACCTGTCATGGCTTGAAATAGAGCCAGTACAACAACCAGTATTAAACCACAATCCGCCCACGTTTTCTATAGCAACTCAGCCCCCCTTTTTTTTATGTATAAGAGGTCTCAAGGTACAAGCTGAACATGCCCCGGCACAGTATTTTAACTTCAAGATCAATTAACAGTATTTACACCAGCCAGCTCTCACTCGGAGCCAACCATGCATATTACCATAACTGAAAAAGCTAAAGCAGGTAAAACAAGGCACCTGAGATGTTTGAGCAGCAAGCTCCATCGCTCAACAAGTTCAGACAGTAACGATACAGACCAGAGAGAAAAAAACCTAATCCAAGGCTAAGTGAGGGCCAAGGTGTGCCCTCACCTCTGTTTAAATATGTAGGTGTGCAAGTTTCCAGAGAGGTGGGGATGAATGCGCCTAGCCGCCCCTTACTGTGCAAATCCCACATTCGGCCCGCGATTGCCATTGCCTGGGAGGTCCATAGTCAGAGAGTAGAAGAGAGTAGACAGGGCCGCCTACCCCTTATAATGATATCAAAATTTTCATGCTTCGATTATGCAAGGGCCTAGCCCCACTACAAGGAAAGTATGGCAGAGCAAAGAAAGCTCTATAGTTCCAATAGGGGGGGGAAAACCGAAGTGGGGGGAGATAATTGAACTAAAGCAAGAAAAAACCAGTACTTTAGTGTGTGTGTGTGTGTGTGTGTGTGAGAGAGAGAGAGAGAGAGAGAGAGAGAGAGAGAGAGAGAGAGAGAGAGAGAGAGAGATTGAGAATTAATGTGTGATAATGAGTACTCAAAAGAAACAGTAAGTGCTTGAATGCTTTAGCTCTTGACTTGCAATTGAAAGGAAGAGCCAATACAAGGGGTCAAGAGACAAACTCAAATATACAAAAGGGAAGTGTAAGAGTGTAGAGTGCATGTTGTAGAGTATCTGGGCTTGGAATATTGTTCAATTTTCCTCGGACGTGTTTTTCATATGTATATGCACATGCATGTTGAATAGAAAGTGTGCATCACTGAAAACTAAATGGACAGGTTTGTTCTTTATGGTTTAGATGGAAGTGTCTATACTTTATGTGAAAGAAACGTTTTATATAGACTTTTTATTGTTCTTATAGACACCATGCACCATGCACACTTCACACTTGTACACCAGGACCTCTTGGTCACTTGTATATCTATACATAGATGCACAATGCACTTTCACATAACTACTTCTCGTTCATATTTTCACATTTATCTAGGGTCTTGGGTTTTTTCCTTGTACTGCCCAAGGATTTTTCATCTAGAGCTAGAGACCTTTGTTTGAATGGGGGTGTTGGAACTATATATGGATCACTCTACCTAACTTGGTCTCGCCTATATATAAGTATCTTGTCCTCAATATGAATCAGTCTTTGGGAGGGTACATGGTCTCTCTCTCTCTCTCTCTCTCTCTCTCTCTCTCTCTCTCTCCAGTTTAACATGATCAATGCAGTATTCATCAAAATTATTAGAAACATATTCTCCACCATTGTCATTGCAATTTTTTGTGATGCAATGTCCAATATGAAGTTATGCAATCTTTTGATACTGCTTGAAAATCGAGAAATACGTTGATTTATGTTGCAAGAGGAAAACAATGATGAGTCTTGAGGAATCATCAATGAAAATCATGATAAACCAATAATGAGATTTGGATGGAAGAAAGAGTCCACAAATGTCCGTATGGACAAGGTCAAGCAAAACGTTGGAATGAGTTGTAGTAGAAACTCAAAAAGGCTTTTGAGAATGTTTACCAAATATGAAAAAATTGCATACCCACATATGAGGATGACCTTGCTCCATGGCTTGTACAAGATCATGCCCGTATAGATCAACTAATCTAGAAAAATATGAGTGACAAAATGACAATGCCATATGCAATTTTAATCAAGATCCCCTAGAATTAACAATGTTTGCAGCATCTTTGTTTAAAGATAGTTCGAATATATTAATTTTTTTGGGAGCAATAGCTATACTATGACCGTCTTTCTCGATGTGACACTTTGTATGATCAAAACCAACAAAGAGGTTAAGACCAACAAGCCTTCCAAGAAAGAGAATATTTCTTTGAAGATCTAGAGCATATAAAACACCTCGTAAAATTTTGGTTGAAGAAAGAGTAACAAGATATAAATCACCAATACCTTTAACTTTACAAGTTGTATCATCACCCATGGAAACCAGTTTCCAAACAAAAAGAGGATGATAATTATGTAGCCATTGAGATTGATATGTCATGCAAAATCAACAATAAAAAGAGATCTATCACGAATATGAAGTATCCTTTCTTCAGAGACTAAACAAAAAACACAATTTGTTTTTGAAACAATGTTGTCATGTTGAGCAGCATATATTCTATTATGATCCGGATTGAAATGCCTTTTAGAACATTGATGAGTTGGATGATCAGTCTCTCCAAAATATTCACAAGGACAAGAATCCCTAGATAAATGTTGCTATTTATTTGAAATGTCATTTTCTTTACCATATTGCTTTGCCTACCAATCATCTGAAGTGTGACCATTTCTATTACAATAAGAGAAATGTCTAGTAGGAAATCTGAGATGAGAGAAGTTACCACCATGACAACCCTTACGATTGAAGTGAAGGAAGGGATTCCTCGTCATGGTGTGTCCTCATGTGAGATGCATGGCATCGTTCATGTCGTATATGTCATTGAGAATACTCCATCAAGGATGTTATAAAAACTTGATTAAAATTAATCCCATAGATAGTTCCTTCATTCGAAGAAGTGTTATCTTTTTTTACATGAAGAGGCTGAGCTGGAAAATCATAATTACCAAGAACAATATTTGAAATCTCATCACTCTCAAGTATTAGAAACATCTTTACTTTCCATGAAAGTAAGGAATAGATCTTTGTCTAGAAGAAAAACCATTGACGATTATAGAATTCGACATCTTCGAGTGAGAGAATAGGTTCAAAGATGAGATCGTAGAATTTTCACACTATACATGAGACGATGAGATGGTAGCACAGTCAAGTTATTTGTAAAAAGAGTATCACAAATGCAAATATCAATTCTTAGAATATAAAATATTCAAGTTCACAAAGTGCATATGGACCAAAAGATGCAAAAAGTAAACGTTAAAAATAAAGAAGCCCTTGCTCTCTCTACCCTATCTCTCTAGTCTCTGTCCTCTCTCTCTCTCTCTCTCTCTCTCTCTCTCTCTCTCTATCATATTGCACTCAACTTACTCCTCTCTAATTAAGTGTCGGTAGAGAGAGGGATGATTAGGTATCTACCTCCCTCCAAGTTGTGGTTGTAAGTGGAGCCAGTGGTTTGTGTTGTTTCTGAAGTCCGCAAGCTAAGCGTTTTTGCGTTTGAAAAATGCTGCGGACTTTAAAAACGGCTTTTTTGTAAGCCGTTCACGCATGTGAGCTTGCATGTAGCTTCCATGGGTTTAGGTAGGTAGAGAGCGGGATGATTATGTATCTCACATGCACAAACGATTGCGGGAAAGTTGTTTCTGAAGTTCGCTATGTTTTTGCATCTCAAAAACGTTGCAAACTTTGGAAATTCTTTGTCTGCGAGCCGTTTGTGAATGTGAGCTTGCAAATAGCTTGCATGTACGGGTTGTAGAGTGCTTTGAAGAAGAGCTTCTTTATTGTGCTCCTTTCTTAGCATCTCTTCGCTGTAAGAAAGCTCAAGACCACCACAATATGTGATGAATGTGGGGATGCAGCCGCTTGGGTGAAATGTATGTGACCAATAAAGACGATATTATAACCTAGTGGTCATGATCTTCATGCACTGTCCGATCGAGGTGCACGGGGATCGGGCATGACTAGAGAATCTAAGGTAGTCTACACTAGCTAGCTAGGACATAGCTTAAGATGAACAAGAGGCAAAGGGATTTTGTCCGCTACATGGATTGTTATGTAGACGTAGGTGTGCAGATTTGTCACACCCACAAATATAAGAATTCACCAATAAAGACAAGATTATAACCCCATGGTCTTCATCTTCCTGCGCCTCTAGACCAAGGTGTATGGGAATCGAGTATGGCTAGAGAATGTGAGGTAGTTTACTGTGTGATTTATGGTTGATTGCTACGAGAGAGAGAGAGAGAGAGAGAGAGAGAGAGAGAGAGAGAGAGAGAGAGAGAGAGAGAGAGAGAGAGAGAGAGATAATTTATGTTTAATTAGTGTTCAAGGTATTCAGAATCATTATGAGCACTGACAATGATGTGGGGCCGTCCGACCGAGACGCCTATCTTGCAACAAGGATCTTATGTCGTTGTAATCAATGCAAACATGATGTGCAACGGACAAGGCACATTTCTTTGCAGCACGTTCACAAGTTTGGCGAGTTTGACCATCTATTATAGATCAAGTTGTTGTCAATTACACCTTGTCGGACTCTGATGCTGGCCAACAAGCAGCGATAGTGCAACCTAATAGACGTATTCGCAGGCGCTTTACTCAAGTAGCATATGTGAGGCTGCAAAATATAGTCTCTTCAAGCTTGGAGGGTGACCATGTGGAGCACATTCCCAACCAAGCTATTTTTAAGCCCGACATCAACAAAATGATGGAGAGACGATCATGGATTCAAAATGGCTCATCTACGATGACAAGAAACGTGAGGTCGACACGCCCTTGTATGATGCAGCATGAGTGTCTAGATTGAAGGCACTCTTGGTTCTTCTCAACATGCAGTCAAAGTTTGGATGGATTGACACTAGCATCCTTGCAAATTTTGCGGCATGGAAACATATTGACAACACGTGGCCGGATTTTGCTAAGAAAGCTCAAAATTTTCACCTTGGCCTAGCGATGGATGGCGTAAATCCATTGGTCTAAGGTCGATAATTTACAGTGTATGGCCAGTTTTCATTGTCAACAACAACATTCCCCCATGGTTGACAACTAAGAAGGGACATCTATTTTAATCTTGATTATGTCAGGGTGGTATAAAGTGAAGAACATGTTAGGAAATATGACATAGCTAAGTAGATAATTGAGTAGTTTACTTAATGGAGAGAGATGATTTTCACACATGAGAGATTATAGAGTAGAGAGAGAGAGAGAGAGAGAGAGAGAGAGAGAGGGAGAACACACATGATATGTGTGGTTCACCCAATGTGGGCCACATCCACGAGGAAGCAGCCACTCAGTGGATTTAGTAGTTTAAAACAAGAAGTAGATTACAAAGGGATTAGACTCTTTTGGAGCTCCCGCCTTGCTTCACTCTCACCACCTCACATCAACTTCACAATGCTTCACAATCTGTTATTGTGTGTAGAAGAGGCCTCATTTTATAGGCCAAAAGGGTTGCCCTCTCTCATGAGAGGCAGCCGTGTGTAGCCGCCCTTGTGTTGACAAGTCCGACTTGGACTCTCCAATGCGCCCATGTGTGGCTGCCCTTGAGAAGACAAGTCCATCTTGAAATCGGCCACCGGCCATTGAATTCGGCCACCGTCCACCGGCCATTGACTTTCGACCACCAGCCATCGTTCATTGACTACCGACCACCAGCCAACCAACCGGCCGTTTTTTGACCACTTTTCGATCACCGCCCCGACCATAATATTCCGATAAAAAAGAATATTCTAGCAAGTGATTTTTCTTCATGCATGATGGCTTCTCCTCATAACAAGGGCCTTACAAATGTGCATTTTTAATACAAAAATTTACAAGGGGTAAATCAAGCTCCATACTTAACAGAATATGGATGTGTATCTTCATCCACTATTGGAAGTGCTGCAATAATTGTGGACATGCATAGAAGTGGTGGATATGAGCCGACATACAGGTCGATGCAATCCTTTGATCATAGGCATTTTAATGTGGACAATGCATGACTATCTCGGGCTAACAAAATGCTCATGTCAGACTCAAACTCATGTGACCGGGTTTATTGTCATGTGTATGAGTGCAGGGCTTCAATTGGTTTATTGTCATGTGTATGGGTACAGGGCTTCAGACAAGCGTTCATCTCACTCCTTTGTTTTCTCCGTCTACTTCAAAGCGATCAACATGCTTCGAGAGCTCTGTGTCAACTAGACGGTCTACACACTCCTCCAAGCATACCGCTTTAGTGGTGGAGGCAATGGCTGCTGTGGAGGAGGCACCACTAACACTTCCACATTGCCTCGTAGTCGTTGAGGCTCCTTACCTCCCCCTTCTTTGCCCGCCCCCACACCGGCCACGACGTCGCCCTCTACTCCGATTTGCACGACTTTCTGGCACTCCTTGCTACACACCACTAGCTACTCCTTCAAGACTCACCCCACTTGACACTCCTCGCTACACACCATTAGCTACTCCTCCAGGGCTCACCCCACTCGGTGTTAGGTTTAATGGCCATGTGGCCGAACGCGGATCACTAACTGCCGCTAACCCTAAGTGTACAGCTATACACTTGTGTGAGCCACTAACACTAAGTACAATGTGTATTGTGCCTTAGTGCATAAGATAAGAGAAGAAATAAAGGGGGCATACAGTACGTTGGCTCTGATACCAATTGTGAGTGCGCGGATGCGGTGCGTGTGCGGAGAGTGAGAAGGAGAGAGAGAGAGAGGGACAAAGAGCAGGACACAGGATGTGAGCTCTCACTCACATTCTCACATGGTGCTCACACAGTGAGATTTGGGAGCTCCACCCCACATCCTGTGTCTTGCTCTTTGTCCCTCTCTCTCTCTCCTTCTCACTCTCCGCACACGCACCGCATCCGCGCACTCACACTCGGCACTCCTTGCTTTGGAGCCCGGACTCTCGTGGAGACACATACAATCATGACCCCTCTTGAGACACCACTCAAGACCCCTGTCGAGATGCCTACAGTGACACTTAGGTTCAGGCGGCCTAAGGACTTTCCATACTCGATCAACGTCAATGACGGATTGACCTTGAATGAGGATGGCAAGAAGGTGATTACACACATGCGCGGTTTGTGCTCTCAGGGTTTTTGGCACTACATATTAAATAAATGGTCAAAAGTGCATGAGGAATTGAAAGGCAGAGTCGTCAACATATTTTATGACGAGTTTCCCATGGAAAATCGGGATGAGCACTTCAACGAAGACTTAATGAGGGTGCAGATGCGCAAGTACTGCAAACACAAGCACTCCAAAGTGAAGAAATCAATCAAGCATGGGTGGAGCAGACCAGCTTGGCTAAGTAAAGAAGATTGGAAGATTGCAAAGCGGGAAGCGCGCAAGAATCTTGACAAGTGGAAGCAACAAAAGGAGGTGGCCAAAGCGCGAGTAGAGGCAGGGAGCTCACACCATTGGGGAGCGGGGGATGGACATCATTTGAGGCCGACTTTGTAAGTGTTGTTGCATTATTCCCTAAGTTTAGTAGTTTCGGGTATTTGTAATATTAAATTTCATGTAGTTGTTTTCTTTGTATCTCCTGAACAGTGGTCGATGATCGGGCGTGACCATACGAGCACGAGTTTGTGGGCAAAAAGGGCTTAAACGCCCTTATGGACATTCTGAGCTCTCGACCTGGCTTGGTAAGTACTTAAATTTAAGCTCTAAAATTTATTCTATTATAGTAATAAGTTGTTAGATTGTTTTATGTTTGTATGTTTAAACTTACAAAAAAAATTATTGTTTTTTTTGCAGAATCCGACAAACACACCGTTGGATTGCGATGAGACATCAGATTAGCCAACGTCATACTAGCCCTAGCTAGGACTAGCTAGTCTTGGTTCTATACATCATGTATATTAGGAGATGGCGTATATTCATCAATTTTGTAGATTGTAAACAACAATGTAAATTGGTTCTACAGCTTTTCATAATGGCTTTTGGTCCTACAGTTTTTGTAGATTGTGAACAGCATTGTAATTTGGTTCGACAATACCTTTCTATAAATTGTGAACAACAATGTAATGCTATTTGGTACCACAATGTTGTTGTCACTTCATTGTGCTTTTGTCAATTCTACACTTTTATCAATTAACACTGCTTTTGTCAATTCTATGTTTTTATCAATTCACACTGCTTTGGTCAATTCTATGCTTTTGTTTTGTGTTCAATATATATGGTTGATTGGGTGGTAGGGTATTGTTTGCCCTGCCACCAAAAAAATTTATTCTCGGGCATCGCTATAGACATTGCTATTTAAAGCTCTTCCACGTCGCTATCAGGGTTGCTATTATGGACATGCAACATCGTTATGTGCGTCGCTATATAGCAACGCCTATAGTGACGTAGAAAGTGACATTTTCTTTTTGACGCTTTCAACTGCGTCGGGTATAATTTTTTCCTAATTTATTTTGTTGCTACAGCCGTCACAAGGCTCATGTACGAATAAATATTATATATATATATATATATATATAAATGACCAAGAAGATCAAAGTATAAATGTGCATGTGTGAGGTGTATAGTGCCCACAAGATTACAATGTTGCATATAGAGTGATACTACAGAACGAGAATAGTTTAGTCTCCAAAGAGTGTGGCTCAAGTAACCCCAAGATCCAAATATAAAAGAGTGAAGTGTGATTCATTAAGTCCTTTGGTGACGATATCTACAACTATCTAATCACTAGGGAAATGTTCAATCATGATTGTGCCTTTCTTTACTTCATAGTGTACATAATGATAATGCATTGCAATACGTTTTGACTTGTATGCTAGACATAGTCTTTAGCAAAAATGATGGCACCTTATCACATCAAAGCAATATCTACAAGCATTTGTCGTAACTATTCTAACTCTTAAGCTGCTAAAGATGCAGCTACATATTGAGTCTTTGTGTTAGAAACTACTACACATCATTTCTTCATGTTGGTTCAAGAAACAAGACAGCCATTGATAAAGAAATAATTTCCACCTTTAGAGCGCATAGATAAGTGAGATCTTGTCCAATCTACATTTGTATATACCAATAGATAAAGTGAACTCACGAAATTGGAGTTTTGGTAGCGTCAGTAAACCAATTCAAGATCTACAGTGCCCTTCAAGTACTTCACGACCCACTTTGCTACAAACCAATGCTTAAGACATGGGGAAGCAAGATGTCGTCCAAGAAAATTTTTATTAAAGAGAATTTCATAATGAGTATTTAATCAATAAAAATGGAGAGATCCAACAAGGTTAGCATAAGGTTGATGTGATGCCAATCCTCTATCTTGTTGCACAAATTGAAAGTTTTTGATGGAACTCACAAGACAAGGAGTAATAAAAGAATGCGCAAAGGACACAAAAAATTTCTAAATAATGTCTTGAATGAAATTTGTTCAAGGAAGTATCAAAATTTCCTTCTCACAATGATATCGAATTTGAATACCAAAACATGATTGTATGTCTCCTAGATCCACCATGTCAAATGTAGAAGACAAAACCTACTTTACTTTGTTGAAGAAGTTGAGATTGTTGGTATCAACCCTATCTCAGTTGGCTACAATTATTGGATTGTGATCCAACTTTGATGAGCTTTTGAGGTGAAATTTTATGAGGTGACTACCCACTGTGTGTAGACAACAATGGAGTTATTTGTGTTTCAATTTCTTCAGCTAGATAGAGTGCATATGTGATGTAGTATTGTTTAGCTACTGCAACTCACCAACACTAGTAGACGTGCAAAAGATGAAGCTGGTGATGGAGTCTGCGTGGTCCTGCAAGCAGATGTTAATTGTGAATTTTTTAGTTGGCTGGATTCATTTTCTGTCTTGCATATGATCTATTGATGTAGTTTGGCCTCCAGCTCATGCAAATTCTTTAACTTTATGCAAGACAATGTCTCCATAGAAATGCATGTCCAGGAGACAAGGCAACATCACCAACTATTTAGATGGCATCATATTTTTTAAATTATTTTTCCATCGAAACATTGGGAAACTAGATTAGAGAGAGGCATCATATTAATAAGCACATAGGAGCCATTCAAATTGATGACTTCAATGGCCTTGTCAGAAAGAAATCTGTTTGTGACGTAACGATGTAATAGTTGAAGAGCTACAAGGCAGCAACCAACACTTTCTCTAAGGAGTGCACTTTGTGGTGGTCTTGATCGCATGTGAACAGGCCCCTCCATATGCAGATGGTCTCCTCCATGGACAAGGTAGGAACATTCACCTGATGGAAATGGATTTGCAATATAGGGTCCTTGATATACCGTTGATACTCTTTCCAAGTAGTGGCTCCCACACACTAGAGGTCACCTCCTGTGATTACAACTTTTAGGAGGTTGGTGGCATCCATGGTGGCAGCCACAATAATGTGAATCTCATGGATGAAGAGTATGACATCATGGTTGCATCCATGAGCGTAGTGAGGTGGTCCTTACGCTTCTTCTTTAGCTTTTTTAAAGACAACTGTAAGCTTTTGTGCATCTTCTAAAATATGGACCAAAGGCACAACATCATTTGCATAAAATAGAAGCATGATCATCAGATTCCCAATCATGACCTCCTGAAGGCCTTCTTGTTTCATAAGCCCAAGTATGTGTTCCGAAGTCATCCAAGAGTAGGCCAAAGAGAAAGTGACAATGGGCATCCTTGTTTGACACCAATAGTGCTTGTTAAATAATTTAAAACCCCCACTCCATCGTACACACTCACCATATCATGAGCATATCACCTTCTTGTAATTGTGAGAAGTCTCATGTGGCATATATTCACTTAGCACTTGGATCTCTCCATACATCTCCAAAGATTCTCTCAGAGAACCATGCCAATAGCTTTCTTGAAGTCCACAAAGCAACAATACAATCCTTTACCTTTCAATCGGCTTCCTCCAAAGAACTCAAAGAGTAACAAGGTGAAAAGGTTGCTATGATATTTTTGGAAATCCCCTTCATATGAATGTTTGTTCTTTTTTTACCCATTCTTATATCTTCATTTTGATGACACATCCAAACAGTTTTTGCATAGAAGCAAACCACGATAGTCTAATAGTTATATACATTATTTACGTCTCTCTCTTTATGGAAAGGTTTTCTCCAATTTGTAAAGGGGAGAGAGAGAGAGAGAGAGAGAGAGAGAGAGAGAGAGAGAGAGAGAGGAATAGAAAAGGTTTTCAACACGCTTTGAAAGATCAAGATTCTTTTTTTTGTGAGTTGAGATTAAAAAAGCCAAAATAGTCCAAGAAAAATATAACTCCCTTGTCCAGAATGTTTGAGCTTAGAGTGCTTCAAGTCAAGTAATACACTTGTATGTATGACATTATGTTTGCATGTATTTTTGTTTATGCATGCCATTATTGCATGGGTGTTACATGAATGCTAGATATATGTATGATAGTATGTGTGTACGCATGTGTGATGGCCCTTTCCCAAGTACCAAACTCAATGCGGTTGTAGGACCATTCAGTATGGGTCCACTATCTCATTAGCATGATGTGTACGTAAGTAAATTCTAATGGCATGCTAGTGGTTATCTTTAATAACAACCTTAGTATAGTGTTGCTTGGTTTCTTCCAAAATGTGTATAAGAACAAACATTTCACTTCAGTAGGAGTTTTAAGACTTTGTGAGTCTGTATTAGACAATCTTTTTTTTTCATTGTCCTCCAATAAAAGTTTTAAGGCTTTGTGAGAAGTATTAAGCAATGTTTCTATGAATATTTTTATTGTAATAGGAGATTTAAGGCCTTGTGAGCAAATATTCTAACACATGTTTTGTCACATGTTTTCAATTGGAAGAAATTATTCTTGACTGAAAGTCAAATTGGTAACTCCTACATCCTAAAACTAGTCATGTCAAAAGACAATAATGAATGTGTGTAGGAATTTCATCAGAAACAGATTCCACACCACCCAAAACCTACTTACCTCTTTAGAGGATTTACTAATAATGGTGGACATAAACATCCTTTTGCACTAAAATGTATTCAAGAGTCAATGTCCATGCTAATTCAAGAAAGTTAACTTACCCTTGTGTCTTTATGTGTGTGTTTTTGGTAAATTTAAATTACTTATCCACAAAAGAAAATATTTACATGCTCAAAGACACAGGAATCTTGACCTCAAGACAATGAGTACAAAATTTCTTTTGTATTTCATACTTCAAAGTATGAATGACATGTGCATTGTAGTTTTTCTATATATCAAGAACTTACTAATACAAAAGAAGGTGCCATTGCTCTTGATCTTCAATGTGGAACTATAATTGAAATTTAAGAAAGGAGACAACTCTCATGTGCATCCATGTAAACAAAGCAATCAAGCAATTGGTTTTAAATATGTTTCACAAGTTTTGTTAGGTCTGTCAGTTGTTATCCATGTCAAACTTAAACACACCTAGATTAACTACTATTTTAAGCAGTATCAATCTTTTGTGATCTATATTGTTAGGCATAAAACTTACATTATCTACGATAAGCCATCAAGAGGTAGTAATTTCTTTCTAAAGCATGTTAAGGTTCTAAGTGTTCTTGTGTATTCTTTACATTTCAATTTTTTTGGTCATATAGACCAAAAAAAACGTACTACAGTAGGAAAGTCAGAGGAGAGCTAGATACATATGTTTGCGAGGACTGGCCTCCCTTGTTCAGGCCTAGGATGTGGGGATCAGGATGTGAACAGTGTGGTGTTTTGAGTTAGTATGGTTCTCATGGCACAGTTTGTGCATGAGATAGCTATGTCATTTCTTGTTTTTTGCAATATATATTTTACTCACCGATTGGTGAGTTTTGCAAAAAAAGGAAAAAAAAAGGAAAGCTAGATATATACACCAATTAAAATCCACAACACTTAAAATCTTGTTCAAGAAAAGAATAGATATTTTGTCCACAACCTTTGAGCCTAGAATACTTCAAATCAAATGACGCACATGTATTATGTATCTCTTTTTATGCATACAAATATCTCATATACTATACTATGGAGGAGATTGACATTGTCATCACTACATGGGTGTGGCACAAATGTTACACATATGTAGTGCTCGTTTGTGGCTACATAATAGAATCATATAAAAAATACACACAAAGACACAAGGGTAATTTAAGTTTCTTAAGTTGATCGAGACAATGACTCCTAAGTACATTGATATGTCAATTCCCATGAGGCAAGCAAGTAATAGGTGATGTAGACAAATAGGCAGGTATTAGGTCGTGTAGAGTCTGTCTATGGTGGGATTCCTACACCACTAATTTTTGTTTTTGACATGACCAATTTTTAAGATATAGGAATTACCAATTTGGCGTTCACTCAATAAGGATTACGCTTCTAATAGAAAACATATGACAAAACATGTATTAAAATACTCACTCACAAAGCCATAAAAATCATACTGGTGTACAATGTTCATAGAAGCATTGTCTAATACTAACTCACAAAGCCTTACAGTCCTACTAGCACAATGTTCATAGCTATACTTAATACAAACTCATAAAGCCTTTAAAACTCTTGTTGGAGTAAAAATGTTCACAAATCATTTTTTATTCTTATATAGGTTTCTTGAAAACCTAAAAGCAATCCATAAAAACCCTACTGGAGTAGAATGTTCATAGAAGCGTTGTCTAGTACTAGCTCACAAAGCCTTAAAACTCCTATACCGGTACAATGTTCATAGAAACATTGCTTAATACGAGCGCACAAAGCTTCAAAACTCCTTTTGGAACTAAGACCAGGAATATTTGTTGAAACTTTAGGAGTTGGAAACACAACCATAACAGCCTACATTATGGTTCAGCATTTTCTCATGAACCATGCATAACAGTGAGCAAACACCAATGTTAAGCAAAACAAACAAAACTTTACCTCATGAACTAAGACTCCGAAAATGTCAGTCGAGGGGTGATTATTGAGCTATTAAAGATGATTATTTCTCCCATCTCAAATACATACCCAAGTTTCTCTACAATCCAATGATCAAAGAAACTGGTTCTGAGGAGTATTGAATAAATCACTTAGTTTGCTGAAAGCTTAGATGGTCCACACCCAACCACCCCTTGAGCATGGAGATGGCTTGGTAGATTTCTTATTTACAGTGTCTGACAATCTATGGCGCCGCAATTACATACTCTGCAGAATCTCTCCTTTCAGGCCTTTACAGGGCCCCATTTGCATAAGGCAAAGGGCAACCCACCCTCAACATGTTTTAACATCTCAATAAAGAGGGGAGGGGTAAGGTAGCTTTGTGCGTTAAGTATTCACGCGTGACACATGGTTTGGTCGTTTGATTAAAGACTGGCATGCTTGAGATGAGTAGAAAGGGCCCACAACTGACTGAGAAGGCAGTTCTGCTCATCAAGGACAATCCTCAAATTCATCAGTTCACCTGCTCACACATTTTGCAATGTATTATGCAAAGGTATCTCTTCGTCGAAAAAGAGCTTGGCATAGAGGACTTCATTCCAAACATCGGGCACCCCCGGTAGGCACCAATGAAGGCAATCTTGTCCCTTCTGATTCGGCCGATACTTTGAAATATGGGCTTCATCTCTAAATAAGGAGATGTAGGTGACGTTTAGTAAATGCACTCTTGTGCCCATTAAAGCACCCTCTGCAATAGGGTCCCTTCCCATTTGACCTGTCACATTCTTCTCTTCAACCGGAACAAGGTTGTTATCACAGCGGCCGCCTGAATCCCATTCTCCTTCAAAAAAGTGCCTCGGAGCAAGAGACCTCATATAAATCTGGGCCCTTGTTTTGTTGTTCACAATCTGACCATCCAACCAAGACATTATCTTGGTAAGTGAGAAGTTGCGAGCATATCCAATGTCGCGAAATCGGCGCTCTTTGATAAGCTCTCCATTCACATGCATCACCCAATTGTTGCCATTAATCTTTCCTTTGTTCCAGTGGTGCCCTGTATTCAATACCAGAGCATCCATAATTCCAAGAAACTTTTGCACGAACATGGCAGGCCTATCAAGATGCATGGCATAAGAAGTGTGAGGGTCGGTTCTATTGATTGGTTGGATGTCACATAGGCTTGCTGACCAATAGTATATTATGGTAGTGTTGGTTTGCAAGAACCGATGAGCGACTCCGTCAGCTCGAACAGCTCCTGGTAGCTTCACAAGGCCATATGTTGCACTCACATCTTCTACCACGGCATCATCCTTCCCTCCCGTAAGCATGCACATCAGTGATTGGTACTGCTGTCGTCCAATGGAATCACCAACAAATGCGAGAACTTTGTCCCTCATCCTGCAGTGCAGGAAAACATGTATGCATTAGAGGCAGCTTGGGTAGCTACAAAAATGGTAAGAGCGAAAAGCCTTCACATAATAGATCCAATACAACATGTGTGTATCGCTATCTGGTATTGTGTTATATCTCTAGACATCAGGATGGGCACCTGTGCAGTGTCTGGCCAGCGTGAACCAGCACCTTAGGTTAGGGCAGTTTACAGTACTTCCTAACTGCCCTAACATAAGGGCCTGGTTCACACTGGCCAGACATTTCTGAGGCGTCCAGCCTTGTGTCTACGAACATAACAGATGGGCTGATTAATGGAGATCTGAATGCACTTGCTAACCAAGTGCTTTCCTCTTGTATGTGCGTGGTGCACCACCCACATGTAGGTATATCGAAAAAATGCGTGTGAGAGCACCAATGTGTAATCGTGTGTGTGCATTCATGTAAGTTACCTCGAGAAAAACTCTTGACTATTGAAGACCGGTAGATCACAAGCATGTGGCTGCCACCTATACGTCTCATAATCAAAATTGGGGCGGTCTGGCATCAATCTGCATGCCCACATCCCTGCTAGCCATCGCTTGCACTTGTTCCCAGCATAGAGAGGCCTTTTGTCACTCTTAACCCACTTTCCAACCGTGTAATCGCAACCTAGAGAAGGAGAAAAAAGCAAAAACTCAGATATAATCGATGCCAAGATTCACATTCACACATGTTTTAAAGAGAGCCCTTCCATTTTATACAGTACATTTGCCTTATAGGTCGAACTATCCTTCAGTAAAATCTATAGGTTAGAACACCACAACTAGCTTGTGCTGTAAGCCATACACAAACAAGGCCTACAGACGCAGTGCCATTATGGTCAATGAGAACTCACCTTTGTGAAGTCTTACCGAGCCTTTTTTTGCAACCAAAGTAGGAACAGCGTCCGATCGCTCTGTTAGAAGAGAAAACCAAATTAATTCATGCAAACCCTGAATATGGTCTCATAGATAAAAGGAACTGCATCAAATATATTGATGTGATTGCCCATTAAGAACATTAGTTTATGAAGGTGATTCAAAGGTTATAAGGTCTGATAATAATACTCATTCATCTGCATATACTCCTAGGACATTAATAAGACTTATTACAAGCAAACAGAGTAAAGTTAACTGGTTGTTTTCAAACATTATTCATCGACATTGTCAGAGAAACAATTTTATCTCACTTAGACGTGAGCTCAAACTTATGCTGGACGTAGCATCCAAGCACATGACAGGGCAGGCCCTCATACATAACATGAAGCTTATAGTAGGAAATGTGTAAACATCGGTCGACATTCAAACTGCCGAGAAAAAATCTCAAGATAAACTAACAAGGGATCCCATCGCATGAAATGCAAATTTGCACGTGTATTACATGCATAAAACATTTCCTCAGGCAATTAACATAAGATGGGTAAATGATGCTAGAATGTCACAGGAGGTCTCTCTTCAAATATCAGCGGAGTCTCATTTTCTCAGATTTGTTCTTCGTCTCTAGCTTGATGTGTAAAGTTGTCTCCATTTGAGAGAAACAACATTGTTATAATACAGATTTGTGCATAAGATATTTAGAGGGTGCTTTGCACTCTAAACACAAAGAAAACAAAGCAAATTTCAATGCTTCCCATGTAGGTCGACTAACTATGAAAGCTAATAAAACATACAAATATACGCCTATCTCACTTCTTCACTAAGGCTTGTTTTATAAGCCAAAAAGGTAAAAGAAAAGAACCTAGTGTACCACAAAACCAAGCCAAAGGTGATGTCTGCCTAAAGCCCGAGTGCCATAATGGCTTGGAGGGTCCACTATTAATAAGCACCTATATAACCTGCGTTCATAGTGTTGTTTTCCAACCCTCTTGTTAATGTATCTGTGTTAAATTCCTTAAATTTTCAAAGACAAAAAACCCCTCCGGCTGAACTCCCGTGGTATATTAACATTGATTATACAGTGGACCCCCAGAGCATTATGGTAAACAAGAATTTATCAAGTCTGAACTCACTTGTTTGGAGTCCCACGGACCCTGTTTCCGCAAGCGCATGGGGAGCAGCATCCGATCGCTCTTGCTCTGTTAAACACAAGAAAACCAGACTACTCATGGAAGCCCTGAACATGGTCTCATAGATGAAAGGAACTGCATCAAATACAATGATGTGATTTTTCGTATGAATTATAGTCAAGAACGTCGGTTTATGAATGTGATCCGATGCCTATGAGGTCTGTGCTAATACTACAGCTGCGCATACTCGCAGGCACGTTGTTAACAGGGCTTACAAGCAAACAGGGTAAAGTCTTGGTTGTTTTCAGACAGTACTCATTGGCATTGGACCAGAGAAATGATTTTATCTCACTTAAACATGAGCAAGACCTTCCAAGCACGACAGGCCCCTCATACATGCCATGAATCTGATAGGGATCATATCAACAGATCATGCATCAATCGAAACTTCAAAATGTCAAGAAAAAATCTCAAGATAAAACACAGGTTCCCATCAAATGGCATGCAAATTTGGAAATGTACTACATGCATAAAACACTTCTACTCAGAAAGTGGACAAAAGATGGGCGAATGATTCTCCATCAAAATGCTAGAATGCCACAGGAGTTGGTTTCTCAGCCAAAACTCAATTTCTCGGATTTGCTCCTTCACGTTTTCTAGCTAAATTTAGTCTTTCACATGATCTTCCTCACTTGTCCACGACAAACGTATACGCGGCGTGGATGACCTAGAGTGGTGATATCAGGGACTGGTGACAATGGTGCAACTAGAGTATTATGCAAATCGCCCAAACGACGTGAATAATTTTGACTGTCAACATTAACCTCCAAGCTGATTACCTATTAAGAGGTTTAACAATCCCCTCTTCAAGTCATGAGGTGCATAGGCATCTGAAGAAAGCAACTTGGATTCATGGGAAATAAAGGCTCCAAACACACAGAGCAATTACCAATGAGTGATTTTTTCTACAAGCATTACAGAGAGAGAGAGAGAGAGAGAGAGAGAGAGAGAGAGAGAGAGAGAGAGAGTGTGTGTGTGTGTTCAGGACTTACCAGATAAGGGTTCCATAAGCACTTGGTGTGTGCCATCGGAGGCGGCGGTCGTGCTGCAGAAGAAACTCAAGCTGATGGAAGAGGAGATGAAGGCGGCAATGAGGACGCATACTGTCACTACCATCCATATCAACAGCCTTCTCATCATGATCAATCTTCTGTTCCCTCAATTATGCTAAGTTGCAGCTCATGACCCTGGCGCATTCGTCTCAATATTGCGCAGACTGACTCAATTGTGCCTCAACTGCAAGCACCACTGACAAGAAATATTGTGCCACTGGCGATGATCGCAATTGATCGATTTCGATTTCAACCGATCTCGGTCGCAATTGGTTGTCTGTAAACACCTTCCCTCTCATACAAGGACGTGCTGCGGATGCTGCAGCTGCTCTCTCTCTCTCTCTCTCTCTCTCTCTCTCTCTCTCTCTCTTAATGCTTAGCTTAATCAGAGCCCAAAACTCGATTAATTACAAGGACTCGCTCTCTCTCTCTCTCTCTCTCTCTCTGTGTCTGTCGAAATGATTAGCTTAATCAAAGCCCAAAAAACGCAATTGAAGAGCAATACAGACTTATTATTCTTTTTCCAAAACAGAGAAAGCTATTTCCCCCGACTCCAATTTTGGGGGAAAATTTCATTCCTCACAGAGCCCAAAAAGGAATCAAATGACCAAAATCTGCTGGCCCATATGTCCAGAAAAATATACTATTAAAAAAAGTTAAAAAGCAAAACTTAAGAAATGCCGTGATATTTTAATTATTGCTGAAATATATAAATGTTTTTCTCTCTCTACGCGTTTTTTATGATTGTCGTAATTTAAGAAAGCAAAGCACTGTTTGTGAGTTGCAACGTAATGAGTTGCTTCTCTGCGCGAAAATGTCTGGCGTGAAAGAGAACCACGAAAATGTAGGCCTAGTCACGGCCTACGGGCTGCTGCTAGAGAGAGAGACTTGGTTCTAGAGAGAGACAATCGAAAGTGCGCTGAAGAGAGAGAATCATGTGCTCAAGTGAGAGAATGGTGGGTTGAAGAGAGAGAAGTTATTAGTGAGGGGTTGCAGAGTGACCAGACCGAGAGAGAGAGAGAGAGAGAGAAAGCTTGAAAGTTGGGGCCGATGAAGCACTGGAGGAGAGGGAGAGAGAGAGAGAGTGTGTGTGATGGCGATCATGCGCTCACTGCGCCCACAGTACTGGTGCATGGAGGACATGCGCGTGATGCTTTAGAGAGAGAGAGAGGAGAGAGAGCAGTTGAGAGCTTGACATGTACAAAGTGGTAGTTGCCGGCCCTTCCATTTACAATTGAAATTGAGTTGATGAGACACATTTTTCAAAAGCCTTACGCGTTCGTAAGGTACAGCCGCTCAGGCGTCGATGTCCAAACCCCTCTAAGCGGCCCGTCCCACTGTCCAGACTCCACAGCCAAGCACAAGGAGCACTAGAGGCTGGCCCTCGGGAGTAAGTGACACGACCATGGGAGGGTGGGATCTGCGGTGAGGGGATTACGAACCATAGGTTTGGGATGCGGGTACTCAAGATTACTTTTTGGAATCTTGGGAGGGTGGAATCTGCGGTGAGGGGATTACGAGCCGTAGATTTGGGATGCGGGTACCCAAGATTACAAAAAGTAATCTTGAGTACTCGCATTTCGAAAGTAATCTCAGGTATCCCCTTTTGCATCCGTGAAATTTGAACACGTGTCTTCATCGTTGTGAGGCACGTGTCCTAACCACTTCACCTTGTGCGTGCTTCAGAAGAATGTAGACCAAGGTTTACTTAAAACACGTGTGCAAGGTGGAAGCATCAATAGTAATCCGAGATTACTTTTGATGTCGCTGCCAAGATCTATGGTCCATAATCCCCTCACCGTACATCCCACCCTCCCATGCCCATATCACTTAGTCACAAGGCTAAGTTAGGCCTGTGATGATCGAATTTGAGTCCTCTAGGTGGATACCAACCTCATCACTATTGACACGCATCCCCTCAAAAAGGGGTCTAAGGCTCAAATTAGATTAAACAACATGGGCTTGATTTCCATTGTTGCATCACCAAGTAAATTAGGGACTAAAATGTAATGTACACTTGACATGCCCACATCGACATGTGACGCATATTAGCCTAGTGCCAATTCTTTCATGTGGGAATCATGATGTCTTGAGCTCACCCCATGCAATGTGAGGACTCTAAACTAGGGAGTCGATGACCTGGGGGCGTCATTTTCTCCCTTTGAACAATTGGATGGTCAAGCTCATCTAGCGATCTAGGATTGCTACTTGCCTCCGGACGTTGAGAGAGGAAAAAAAAAAGACCAGAATATTTAAGGAGCATTTAGAAGACGCAGTGGCCCTTCTTTCCCTCGTTTAATTCACAAGAGGTGGAGGCAAGAGCTTTTCTTCGAGGTCTCACCACACATTCTCACCTAACGGCGATCACTGATCTGGATAGGAAATTGGATACATCTCCTGAATAATTTGCTTCAAGCCTTCTTGGTCAAAGAAAAGAGTAACAAAAGGTGTTGATCCAATCTACCCCCATGCGAGAGTATTTTCCTCTTGTACGTATTTATTTACAGATTTCTTCAATGCTCAAAATGATTACAAACTATCCGTCCACACATAAAATAACCATCGCTCATAAAGAGCTCTTTGATAATAAAATATCCATAAACTTGCTATCTTTTTCGCATAGTCCATAAACCAAGTGTGCCTTTGTCACATTCAACTAAATAAATAAATGTTAATCGATTTCCATTACATACTGAATATAATTACAAGTCGAACAAGCACTTATAGGCTGATTTTTATTAGCAAGCTTGGTCGGATGATTATTTTTAAAATCTTTAATCTCACATAAAACTTTATTTGTAGAGTACATAGCGTGAGAAGTAATAGGAGGGTAGAATAAAGCTCAAAATATTTTCTAGTAAACTAGACAACCTCTATCTTAGGTACAAAGGTGAAGAAAACATCAAGAAGAAGAGAGTAGGGATTTCACTGACGTGATCACGAATTTCGTGTGAGTACGTTAATAACATGAGTAATTACACATGAAAAAGACGTGATTACGCTAATTATTAACGTGATTTTCATGGTAGCCTGCAGAATCTACTAGAGCCGGTAACCCCGACAGGCCTTTCCCAGTGAACCCATCGGGGAAATTTAAAAGCCCGACGGGCCCATCGAGAAAATGAAAAGGCCCGACGAGCTAAATTGTATATAGCAAAACCTCTACTACCTTTGGCATTTTGACTTGGCAAATCCGTGGGGAGTATATCCGAACGTTGGGTACAATTATCTCCTTGTGAATTGACCTAAGGTTACAAAGTCACGTCCTTTTTCTTGGCCGAACGTGATTCTTAATACAGTAACTACTTCTAAAAAAATCTAAATCCTTCACCAAAGACAAAGATACGATGCCAAAACAATTGAATTTTTGGAGAGACTTGATCATTGCGACGAAGCCACTAGTCCATGAAAAGACTGAAGTTGGTTTTAGAAGATGAGCATATTTAAATAATGAGTTGATAGTCAAGGGTTGGATGCCCTATACTAGTGTACTAGGTATATAAAGATCCTTGAAATCTTGCATTTTACACCATCATAGGTTTGAACTGATAAATTAATCAAGACCTCAACAATGTATTTGCCACTTTTAATTGCACCAGAACCGTCAACCGCTTTTGTGAACCTTACTCCCCTTCTTGGACAAACCAGCGTCACATTGATCAATGGTCTTCGTTGAACATTAGACCAACCGTCGTTGAAAATTGTGCATCTTGAAAGCGATATATTCCCAAGAATTATTTTGGAAACACGCTCTTTGACTTCGATGTAACATTTGTCCAAGAGATCATTTCGTATCGTGTGATATGAGGGGCTGAAAATCTTGGGGCAAACTCACCGATTTTCTTCCATGTATGTTTTCAATGATTACTATCTACCATGACTAAAGCACTCCCATTGAAAAACATTGCTTTGGCGAGTGTACTTTGAGCTTCTTCTCGCGACTGCATTCGAAAGCTTGGTTGCAATGATTTTTGACGAATTTGCCCAAGTCCACCCTCATTGTGACGCTTAAAAGGAACACTACTTGGCATTTCCTCTCCTTGCGCAAGTTGTTCTATAGGGTTGGTTGGTGTCATAACATGATTATCATGATTGATATTTAAGTCTGTCTGCTCTTGACATGCATCCATATCAGATTTATGTACCCGCCGTCTCTTGCCACCTTTCTTGGCGAACTCTTCTCTCAAACGCTTTGCAATCGCAGGCGCTTGAGGATGATTGCATGTGTGATAATTCTTTATAAGGCTACCCAAAAAATTGGTCCTAATACGTGGGGTCCCGTCTGATTTTGTGGTGAAACAAAATTTATATTGCCACTCCATATATCGACCGCATATGTTGTGAGCAAACTCCCACTCTTTGCCAAGGACTTTTTTTTTCTTTGCCTTCTTTGTACCACTTGTGCCGACATTGCTCTATTGCTTAAATTTAATGCTGAAGGCATAAGAACTAGATATTCACTTATAAAAACAATTTTTCACTTTCTAATATATATTTGGAAAACCTTCATCAAGAAAGCAATCAAATTTACACATTGTGCGATTTGCAATGCACTTTTGTCAATCCACATATCGAGCACATAATCTTGTGAGCAAATATACACATTACAATGCATTCTTTACCTGACATCATGCATACAACAACGCTTTGAATTTGCCAATGAAATTATAAATATGAAAATTAGTTATACACCCTCTACGATTTGTTGACAATAAGACACATCTAAAAACTTCACATTGTTCGTATATATAGAGGTTTCGGGTTTTTAAATTTGCTCAACTATTTTCACATGCTACAAAGAATAATCAACTTATACATTGAAACGATGATAATCATTTGCAAAACACAAACAAAAGCAATAATATCTATGATTGGCCATCTCATGCACTAACAAAATCTTTTATAATACACAATGCACTCCCTATCTAAACCAATGTATACACCAATACTATGAAACTTCAATACAATTACACAATTGAGGACTACTTTTATCCAATCAAAGATTGTAGTCCCCTTATGCATCCAATTCAATATATAAAAGCTATTTTTACCCAATTAAAGATTATAGCTCTCATATTGTGTAGTGACAATGAATTAAAGAAATCGATGTTGAACATGTTTTTCAAGTAGTCATGGAAAATGCAAAGAATTGTAAAAGTGCTAGCAAAATTATTTAAAAAAAGTAATTTCCACATATTTTTGCCAATGTTTGCAATACACACAATCTAAACTTGGTGCTAAAAGATTGGTATACTAGTGAAGAAACCACATGGTTTGCCAAAATAGTTGACATAGCACGACAAGTTGTGAAGTTCATCTTGAAACGCCAAAGAGTGCTCGATTTGTACAGGATGTGCATGTCAGTTATTTAAAAATTACCTATTGAAACTCGATTTTACATCCACTTTTATAAATTGAAATCGCTCCTACGCAATAAGTACGTTATGCTTGACACTTTCAATTGCACGGCTTTTGACGAATGGCAGTTTGAGCAGACCGAAAAAGTGAAAGAGAAAATTACTTGTTTACGTGGATCCATAAACAAGACTGCTTGATGGCAAAGTGTGGATGACCTGGTGGTCAGTCCAACAAAGTTTGAAAAATCTTGAGGGGTTAAAAGAGTTCGTAGTAGAGAAAGAGTAGTGAATACTATTCTATGCAAAACAACAAAGAATTTTGTATAAGTACAGTCATGCAAGGTAAAAGAGCGCTCATAGTCCACTCCATAGTGTGGATTACATGCTTAATCCACAGTATTGGAATTTAGATCTGAAGTCAAATACAGAGGTGGTCAACGATTTCTATTACGTAGTCAATACGTTCTACTCCAATGTTCAAGATCGGATTGATTGTATTAGAGAAATGAGTGCATTCAAACTCAAAGAGGGACCTTTTGCAAATGATTTTGTACAGTCAAGGGCAAAAGAGAAACCTGCATGGAAGTGGTGGATAATGAATGGTGGGGAACGTTACTCGACCCTACGTCCTCTTGCAATGAAAGTTTTGACACAATGTGTAGCAAATTCAAGCTTAGAGAGAAACTGGAGTGTGTACAAGTATGTTCATAGCACTATTCAAAACAGATTATTGGCAAACAGAGCAAAAAAATTTAATTTATATTTTTTTGCAATGAAAAGATATTGCATCAGAAAGAAATGCCTAGCTAGGTGTATGATTGTCAAATGAAGATGAAGGTGAGTTCAATGTTGGTGTATCTCAATGCACTGTAGACAAAATCGAAGAGAACCTTACAAATAGATGTGAAAGATTAGATACAGGAAAATCAACAATACTCAGACTCAAAACAAGACAATAACTATACAAATTCAACATAGTTTGAGCAAAGAATCAAGATTGCAATTGTGAAATTCAAGAGCATGTATTCAACGTGTTTTGATTATATACAATGCTTCTTGAAAGCAAAATAACAATATCTAATGTTATCAATTGTTGTGTTCTGTGTGTGCTTCTTCATCACTAAGTAGATTTCTAATAGTGATAGGGTGTCTTGGCGAGCTTGCTTGAATTTATACTCTTTTGCTATTTTGAACATATGATATACCCCTTGTGAAATCTCTTGAGAGATTCCACATTGGCTATTGTACTGCATTAATCAACTTAAGCACACTAGATGATAATAATGGCCACATGCCAATGTAGAGTATCCACTCCATCTATCAAAATTCTTATAGCTTATTGGGCACTGAGAAGATAAAGATGCATCTAACTGTGAAGCAAAAACTATCTCTGGATGCAAAACAAGGTGATTGATGTGTGTCCCTTGTATAGGTGGAGGATTCACTCATTGTGTTAAATTTTGAACCTCCTAGCTTAAGCAATGAATACTTTTTTCCATTCGGGCCTGGGACGCTTGAGGTGTTTGGGTTACTTCAAGCAGCTATGTTATTTTTACATTTTTCTCTGCCAGTTGTATCGTCAAAATATCTTTCTTGTTTTTTAAATTTAGGTCGGCATCTTCAACTATCAGTGCCAGCTTCTCTCGTGTGAATGTGACACAAATCTCTCTTATATTATGGGTGGCCATAGTTGTCTCCTTTGACAAAAGGTCTACTGAGATCGTTGCTGGACAAAATGTACATATAACATGTTTGCAAAATATAGCGCACAATCTACATTGTGTAATGGATGGCCAAAAACCTCCAAATAGATTCCCTCAGGGTTATCTTTGATTTCTTGGTGCAAGCACTTCGAAACTTTCTAGCATCCTTTCCTTATTTTTGTGTCTTCACATGGCCATTTAAAAAATAAATAAATCCTTTGTCACTTCTTTTTGGATGTCTTTCCATTATGCGTGGTTTGGATTTGCCCATTTCGATAGTCAACGAGCTGTGCATGTCGCTTATTATGCCAACATATCGTGCGCTAGAGATTTCATGCGTTAAAAAGCATTAACAACCAATTGATGTTGATCTAGTGGCACCGTTTTTTGTGTACCACATGCATGCTCTTCATAAGCCATGGTATCTTAGAACATTAATTGCCACATAGACAAATATTAAATATTTTTGACAAACATTTACACTCTCGATTCAGTACTCTCAAAGATATGCAATTGACTAGATCCAAATATACTTCAAGTGATGTGAACCACAACATCACGATCAATTATAGACTTGAATTCAAATAAAATACCCAAATGGCAAGTCAATAGCAATTTACAAAATACTCAAGCCGGATAAAAAGATGACGTAAGTTCAATGATTAGGGTTTGTCTTTAAATGCTCTTTAAAGAATAGCATTATGCTTAATTTCATCCAGGTGACCGACCACGTTTTGCTGAATTGCTCTCATAGCATCTTGGTTGGGGTGGTAAAATACTTCTTCTGGGTAGTACATTTTTCTAGCTGCACTCCAAAAGTCTATTAACATATCGTATATAAAACCTAATGCATAAATGCTGGTAGCTTTTGAGAATGCATCTGAGCACTATGGATCATATGTTTCCAAAGAATCCACGACCTCTTTGCGAACTCATGTTCCCCTATTTCCTTTGCCTCTAAAACTGTAAAGTCAGATTGAGTTGCAAGGTGCACCAAATTGTTTGATGCGTGCTTGACTGGGGTTCTAAGCATCATGTCCCAACGAATAATGCCAATACGGGGTTTATTTGCGCGAGTACCATCTAGCATTACATTGTAGGAATGTAAGTCGTTGTGCACTATACCAGCAGAGTGAGCAGCTGCAACGCCATCAATCAGAGCGTGTAAAATAGCTAGCATCTACTCAATCACTTCTTTGAGCCATGCAGTCTCTATCTCGAAAATTGTTGATAACTGGTGGCAAATTCCTCCAGCCGTACTGAAGCATGTGCATGTAGCATCTAAACTGTCCTTGCGCAAATGGCAAATTGCACATCATGTCTCCCAAGGTGCCCCCATTGTAGTATGAGAAAATTGTGCTCCAAGGGGCCTAGGTGGTAAAGCCAATGCATGTAACTTGAATGGAGGGGTGAAGTGTTTGCATGCCTTGCTCTGCCTTGAAGCTATCAAATTTCGCTTCTGCCCCTCACTTGTAGCATTTTCCTACATACATGATATGCTCTGGAAAGAAGGTAATGTTTTTAATAGTGTATAATGTGCATACACCAAAAGAGCCTGCTCCAATCCTAGCACCTTTTACCAGGGCTTCGTGAGGAATGCCGATCAATGTGCATACTTGGCATTCAATGATGTGCGCATGATTGTGTTAGTGCCATTGGCATCTAATCAACCACCCATGTGCCCTTGCGCATCTTGCACCATCTTGAGTTGCTTGGGTAAAGTGGACTGGTCTTGCGCTTTAACCCACTTCATCTTTATCTTTTGCTCCTCCCATTGTTTATCCCACAACTCTATTTTTGCCATATTGCAAGTAAAAGAAAAATCTCTGCAACATACTTTCATATCGCCAAGCACCGTCCTGATCTTGGGGGGGGGGGGGGGGGGGGGGGTTGTCGAATTCTCTCATCCTTGTAGGCAGCAACAACTTGTACTGGCCTTCAGTACGCAATCTATGCTCTGTGTTCTCCCAAATAGTGCTAGTGAGATCTTTAATGAAGATGTCACTTTGCTATATTTGTGAATGCGACCATCTGCGCATGAGGATATTGCCAGTATACACTCCTTTCGAATAGCACGCATAATAATTTTCTTTTTCTCGAGCATCATTTTCACACTGGACAATAAAAACAACATATTAAATGAAGTTTCAGGGCGCACCGACACTCTCACACTAGTTTGGACAAACCCTAAAGACTTCAAAAAACCGTGTAAGATTAGAGTAATACATGTTGATAACCATTTTCACTTCAAAAAGTTGTGTTTGATCTTATAATATGTATTAAAAACAATTAACACATAAGGAACCCACCCATATCAAACAATATGGGTTAAAAATCCTAAACATTTCAAAAAATTGTGCTAGACAATAAGACGTGGGTTCACATTTTGCACGTTAACAAGGTCAAAATAAAAGACATGTGCATCGTATTTTCAGTTACAAGGTAAAGCACACAACTAAAATGATATAGTGGATCATTAACCCATTAAGTATTATGAAGCTAGAAAAATCGTGAAAATTTGGCGCAATCTAATTAAAAAATTCATAAATTGAATATAATGTCTCACATCCAAAAAGATTTTGGGACGATATCAAGGCAACACTCAAGATTTGTATGTATTGCCAATATCAATTAACAAAGTAATTCAAGGTTTTAAACTCACAAATATCTCATAAATTTTAGCCCATTTAAAAATATTAGTAGTGTATAATTTCCTGAAAAAACATTGTTATGAAATATTTAATGAAAGTGTGTATATAATTTTTTATATTGAGTTTATATAAGCTATTTGTAGACAAATAGAGAAACATGAAGAGTATGAATTTCAATGAAATATTGACCATTGTTTTGCAAAAGATGTTATTCATTGGGGTAGACAGTATTGAGGTTGTACAAAAGGGATATGTTCAAATTTTTATGACTACTATAAATGTATCATTTTAATAAAGCAACGATGATTGATTTCATGTATCATTTGAACAGAGCAACGATGATTGATAAAGAATTCAATACATAGTTGCTACATTATTAAATTTTCTTTTGAATATGATTAGATATGATAAATTTTGACAAATACACTTAAAAATAGCAATTACAGACAATACCAAAATTTGTATATGAAATACTCTTCACGGCCATGTCAATGACTAAGTATTTCATATACTTAATACTTAAAAAATATAATATATACATGCACATATAGATTATATGACGTTCATAAAGCCGGGTTAATGACCTAAACGCCACATTTATGCAAAAACAAATGCTTCTATCAAACGACACTCTATCGTCGCGTTATCGATCGAGTGCCGCTCGAATCTAAAGAGTAATAATAGTTTGCATACGAACATCATATAGCCGCATTACCGATCGATGCCATATGTTTTTTTTTGCAAGGGGAAGGGAAGTTGACTCACCATAAGGATACCAATATCGTCGCATTACCGATGTAGTATCCAAACATTGAGCCAAAACTTATCACAAGGACATCATATTTCCGACGTAACTAAGGTGATGCCCTCGTGGTAAGCACCGTTCAGTAGAACAGCTTACTCACACCCCCACATTGTGTGGTAAGGTACCTTATTATTGTCGTACAATACGACAAAAGGCACGCTACCACACAACGCACACACAACACAAACACTCGAGTTGTGTAGTACTCTGCTATACTATCGCACACTGCAACGTAGAGCACGCTCCCACATGACCCCCTCACTCCCTCTCTCCTCTCAACGTACCTGCGTAGGAGGTCTCTCTCTCTCTCTCTCTCTCTCTCTCTCTCTCTCTCTCTCTCTCTTCTGTGTGTGTGTGTGGAAGGCTCACAATATAACACCTCGCAAGCCTGGGTGGGTCCGTCTATATATTTAGTTAGAGGACCGTCAAGCTTTTATATTTTCTCGGTGGGCCCTCCGAGAAAATATAAAAGCCCGTTGGGCTTTTTGTGGGTTACCAGGTCGTCCTAAACTAGCTTATTTGTGATTATGTTAAGTGTGTGATTATGTTAAGTGTGTGATTATGTTAAGTGTGTGATTATGTTAATATGTCAATCACTCCTTGTGATCACATAAAATTTGACATAAATACATAAATATAAAATCCCTTAAAGAGAGGCATATGAAAATTTTAAATAACAACCCCAAGAGACCTTCATGATAATCGTATGTATAAATTGTCGCTATTAAGTCATCAGCTTCTTTTAAAGGAGGGTCCAACAAAGAAGGCAGATAGGGTTGTAGAAGGGATAAAGCTTGATGAAATTGAAGAAGATGTCGATACGCTTTTACGTCATAGGAAATATCCCAAGAGACCGCAAAGATCTATCATACAAGCCTACAATTGTCGAGCTTTTACTCAAGAGGGAGCCGAAATCCCCAATCGACAGCTAATTGCAAAGAAGAAGAGGAGAAATTTTGATTTAAGTTCGTAGAAAAGGGGGGTGGAGGAAGAAGAAGCATTCTAGAAGTTTTATTGTCGTAGGAATAATCCCAAAAGATCTCTCTAATGATGAGTCTCCAACATAGCTATTCATCATGGGAACCAATCCCAAGTGACCACAATTACAGCCCTCAAATTCTGTGTGTGTGTGTGTGTGTGTGTGTGCGCGCGTGCGCTACATTTGGGTTATTTTGTGAGCGCATTGGGTGCGGAAGCAGTGAGTAGTGCGTGCGAAGTGTGAGGGAGGAGAAGCAAGAGACATGTTGTGTAGGTGGAGATACTCACCACGATATAAGAGAGCCCCTTATTTTCTATCTAAGAAAGAATAAGGCGTGTGTATAGATGGTGGGCGTTTGGATGTCTTTGGCACATCCTGTTGGGATAAGAGGCACACCACCTTTACCTCAACAATCTCCCACTTGAAGGAAAATGTGTCGATAAGTGGTACTACTATCGGACCTAGTTGTATGGAAATGAGGTATAGGGAGGAATCTTGTCTCAACCTATACCCACTGGCTCTCTTGAAGTCGATGCATGTTGTTGTTTATGCTCTAGCGGTGTGCGAAAGCATATATACCTGCTAGAATCAATACGCATACCTTGCATGTATCCTCTAATGACGTGCATTGCTCCATGATGCATCATGCTAGTGTTAGTCATCGCACGATTGACAATTTTCAATTGGAAACGCTCCCAGTCTCGATACTAATAGATCGTACATGAGAGTCCCAAAGGCTGATGACAAACGAGTAATCTCTGCCATCATTTTTGTGGCAATTGCATCAACGCCATGTGCAATGACCTCTACCAATCAATTCGTAGTAGGTATCTCAATGCTCATTGTATCTTTGTAGCAGGGCTACAGTGTCACTGGCACAAGACAAGTAGTTAGTTGCAGCTGGGCTGGAGTTCACACTGGATGGACTCTCGCTGGGCAGTAACATGTAGCAAGTGGTACAAATGGTGGTCTAGTGGACACCGTGGCCAGATCACCACCACCTCAGTTTGGAGATAGGCTTAGCTCAATTGGGATATCTACAAGCCGTTGGTGGCTCTTTATGGATACATATTGGTTTCAGTCGTCGGAGAGATTATCATCATCTTCTTCTTATATAGTTTAGCGTCTTTGTCCAGTGTCTCGGGTCCATACACTACACATATGCACCATCCCCACACATATGAGCCTCGACACCCCATTGTACCTATGAATTCTTGGCTAGAGCTGGGTGTGATACCATGCCTACTTAGTACTCTTTACATCCACCTTGGATGGCTTAGTAGATAAATGGTACAATCAATTTGCAGAAAGCCACTTTATGACCTGGGCCACACTATGAAGGAAGTTTTGTGAAGCTTTCAGACCAGAGGACTTCTAACCTGATGCTCCAGCTGAATGAGACTTTTGTAGAACTCAAGACCGGAACCAAGTCTCTGGTCTCTAAGCTTCCTCAACAACCAGGTGAATTCATGGTTAAAAAATGCGTAAAGAAATCTCTTCCCAAAACGTCCCAGCAAAAACTCCAAGAGAGTCTCCGACCTGACACCACTCTGGAGGAGTTTGTCGCAACTACTCGGATAGAAGGAGCTAGGAAGCTGTTTATCGACTCTCCTCAGGTATAGACTGCTTCTGTACTCTTGGAAAGTCCACTTGATCCTTTAACTTCTTTATGCAAGGAATTAGAAGCCCTAAAGTTACAGCGAGCTCTTCAAGAGGAGAGGTCCTTCTCCATTAGACAGGAGAAGCCTCCACATCATGAGGCTTTGGAACAGATCAAGCGCAAGAAGCTAGAAGAGCTCAAGTCCCAGCAGGAGGCTAAGGCTATGGTTTGGTGTAGCTCATGCCACTCTCCAGGACACCCTCCGCATGCATTCCCCCTTCGGGTTTTTTGCCACTTATGTGAAAAGTCTAGACATGAGGACAAGGATTGCTACTACCTCAAGGGATTGTGACAAATACAACAAAGTCTTGGTCCTACTCTTCAACAAGGGCCACCACATGCATCCAACATGGTTTCCCACTATGGAAATCCAAACCACATGCCACCTTTGTTGATAGCCCCTCCTATGCAAGGTATGTAGAGTACTTTTCCCTCTCAGATCTTTTATCATGCCCATGCTTCCCTTGTCCCCTCAAAGCTTCTACGCCTCCAACTCCAACTCCATGCACCAGGAGCAAGGACCACCTCACCCATTGAATCAACCCATTTTATGCTACAAATGTAGAGACTATGGACATTACCAAAGCAAATGCCCTCTGCCAAAAGGTCCCCTCCCTGCTGTCATTGCCTCTTGAAGGTAAGGATCACTACAATAAGGATTGTCCCAAAATTTGTGCATCTACATCTTTGAACCCGAGTCAAAGCTAAAATGAATTTACCTTTCCCAAGATCGATCTGATAGCAATTAGCAATATCCCTCAGCCGCCATCGTTTGTCCATGTGGCTGTCTCTCAAAACAACTTGCAATTGGTAGAGGAGCCCACAGGTGTCCTCACTCGAGCCCAGAGGGCAGCTCTCGATCTCAACATTCCAAAAAGTTCCACTATTACACCCACTAATGGATCCCTCACTTCCAACTGACAAAAATATGTCACCTAGTGCAAAGTAAAGCTCCTCATCTCCGCTCTCAGATATTGATGAAGCTTTCTTGGAAACAGTAGCCAAGCTCCAGCAGATCAAGGTACCGAAAGAACCACTGTAGAAAAACAAAATCTTACAAAAGATATAATCTTGAAGAACACCTTCCAACAAGTGTCACTCTATGACATGATGCATCTAGATGCGAGTTTTAGAAGTGACACCCTTGCAGTTATTCAGTCACTTTACCCGAGAGCAGGTCCTAGTGGCGGGCACCTCCCAATGCAACCATCAGAGTCCTATATGATATCCTATCCCGCTGCTCCCCTCACTAATTATCAAAGCCCTCGTCTCACCGTGTCCATCTTGGGGTAACAATTCTCAGGAGTGATTGTGGATGGTGTCTCTGGCATCAACTTGATGCCTGAGTTCATCATGGTGGCCTTAGGCCTGCAGCCTACCCCGTCTTGCTCCCTTCACAATTACATTGGCCGGCCAGAGGGCAATCTACCATGTGGGCATAGTGGACAAGGTGCCTCCACTGGTACAAGAATTACCTTTAGCTTGGATTTTGTTGTTGTTCGTCTCCCACAAGTTGAAGGAGAATTTCCTCTACTCATGGATAGACCATGGCTATGACACACTAAAGCACTACATCATTGGTTAAATGACGCAATGTGGATGCATACTCCTGGATCCCCAATGAAACCCATTTGCCTTGAAGGCTGCATGGATCCCGTAGTGCAGTATAGTTCTTTGTCACTAGAAACCAACCCTGGATTGAAACAGCCTACTCCATTTGATGGGTCAGACGAAGATGTGATGGAGTGGTTGGAAGCTACCAAGTCTATGCCTTGTTAGGGAGTCTCTATTCAACATGTACCAATTTTTCTACAATACTCGATCCCAATGAGCCAATTGCACCAACAGCCAATGGAGAAGACCTACAGGAGTATCCAGACACCTCAACCTCCACCCCATCTGTGTCTGACTCTCCGGCCAAGCCATATTCATCCTCTGTGTATGTGTCCAATGCACTACCCTTCACGAAGTCTCTTCAAGGTGGCTTACAGTAAAAAGATGTTGATTTCAAAGTGGATGACACACCAACTCTTGCTGTCTTTCTACCCCTAGACGTGGCAACTTCTTCACCTACAATGCAATCTTCAGTAGTGGCCTCTCCAGACCCCATAAAGGGAGCAAACTTGGGCATTTTTTATACCCACCCGACTCTACTAGGCCAAATGCAGCACAAACGATCATATTTACTCTGGTCTAGGTCAAAAAACAAGATCAAAGTAGCCCCTTCTACAGGAACAAACTATGATTTTGCAAGAAATTGGTTTGTAAATACTCTATTTTTGTGCCTCCTCTTTCTTGGCTTCTTCACCCCTATTTACCCCTCTCTAGCCCCTCCCTCCCTCCCCCTCTTTCTATATTCACCACCTCTATTTACCACCTCTCGCCCCTACCTCCCTCTTTGAGTTCCTCACCCCCTCCCTCCCCACCCCCTCTTGCCCCTACCTACTCTCACTCGCCCCTACCCACCCCCTCTCTCCCCTACCCTCCTCACCCCCCTCCCTCCCCACCCCCTCTTTCCCCTACCTACTGTCACTCGCCCCTACCCACCCCTCTCGTCCCTACCCTCCCTCACTTGCCCTACCCACCCCCTCTCCCCCCTACCCTCCCCACTCATTCCTATCCAAACCCCCTCGCCCCTACCCAGCAGCCCTTGCCCTCCCTTCCCCTCTCGCCTCCTACCCTCCCCACTTGTCCCAATCCAAAACCCCTCGCCCCTACCCAACTACCCTTGCCCTCCCTTCCCCTCTTGCCCATGTTCACCCCCACCTTGACCCTCTCTAGCCCCTCTCCACCTCCTCCCCTCTTGTTCTCACCCTACGGCTTCGAGTTTGTAGTACCTTGGTCTAAATAGATTACAAGGTTAAAAGAGCTGCAATAATCAGAATTCGTGGTCAGAAGAGGTGATAGACTGCCCTTTCTTGTAGCACTGGGTGGTGATCAGCAAATGTTGGCAAAATTGAGGTTGTTTTGAATGCATACTCAGCCATTGTGTCGCACTGGTTTTGCACTGCTTTGAGTGTGTAGGATGGTGAGCTTCCAGTTCTTCCACCTTCAGTGCTTGGGCAGTAGCAATGTTCATAGCCCCAAAATTAGAGGATTTTTTGAACCCTTCTCAATTAGTATAGTAGCAGTTTCTTTTTGCAGTCCAGTATCCTATCTCACCGGGATGGTGAGTGCTCTTATGGCGGGCAACCTATAGTAGGGCTACAATGTCACTTGCATAGCACAAGCAGTTAGTGCAGTTGGGCTAGAGTTCACACTAGACGGTCTCATTGGGCAGTGACACGTCTAAAGTGGTACAAATGGTGGTCTAGTGGACACCGTGGCCAGATCACCACCACCTCAGTTTGGAGATAGGCTTAGTTCGATTGGGATATCTGTTAGTCGTTGGTGGCTCTTTAGGGATACATATGTGTGGTTGATTTTAGTTGTCAAGGAGATTATCATCATCTTCTTCTAGTATGGTTTAGCGTCTTTGTCTAGTGTCTTGGGTCCATACACTACATGGTGCACCATCCCCACACATCTGAGCCTCGACACCCCATTTTAACTATGAGTTCTTCGCTGGAGTTGAGTGTGCTACCATGCTAGAGTCTGTATGGGTTTCTTTGAGTTAGTTGAGTCCCATATGTTCAGGTTTCACTCATGAGTCTTGCTATTGTTGCTCTGTTCTTCATTGTCTTCTGTGTTTTCATTCTGTGGAGTGAGATCTCATGCACACTGCACTAAGGAGCACCCACTATAGAGAGCACAACACATTATCTCCGCTACAATCACCACCATAAATAGTTACATATGGATGTGTCAATCTTGACTACAAGGTAGTCATCACTTCCTCATCATCCATAGGGACCATATCCACATGTCTTGGAATTAGCATATCATCCTCTAGCATGAGCATGTCGAAGAACTCCATATCACTCATCTCCTTGGTATTAGGCATCTCTATACTAAGAGGATCAATCTATTGTGTCTCGCTAGAGCATTATTGTTCTAACTCTGCATCTACAGACATATTGTGCACATCATCTAGAGATCTGTCTTGTCTCTCACTAACATGTCTGCAACACAATCAAGACTATGCCATCTCGTACCTCAGATACATGCATGGGGTAAATCAAACCACTCCAAGATCCTCTCGCAAATGATTAGCGAACCGCAATCATATCTCAAAGGATTGTTCTCTAACCAATACTTGACATCCACCATCTCATAATTGTCTCACCAAGATCAAACTTTTTCTATCACACATGACAAATTGTGTATGATGCACCATTGGGAAATGACAAAAATACATCTCCTACACCCTCTAAGTCACACAGTGGACCATCAGAGAAAGCTGCACAAAACCAAGTCTCCCACTGATGTGCGTCAAACACCAAAAGCTAACCTTCTTACCGCAAGCTTGACCCGATGAATTTGTATAGCTACGGTGCTCCTAATGCAATGAAACTTACTACGTGGAATGTGCAGAGTATCCTCAACATCCCTATGTGCTCAAAAGTCATTTTTGACCCTTGGGAAAAATCACGCCTAAGATGAACATCATGTTTATTGCAAGCATAATATGTGGATTTCATGTAGCTACAATGCTCCAAATGCGACAAAACTTGCTACCTAGAATGTGCAAAGTATCCTCAGCATCCCCATGTGCTCAAAAGTCATTTTTTACACTTGGGAAAAATCACACTTTAGATAAACAACATATTTTGGGCAGGTCGGTTTCAGCCTCTAAAGCACTCTATAGCTTGCTTAGGATGTGCTCTATCTATTCCTATGGTCAAAAACCAATTTGGATGTGTGTATGGTGCGTAAGGGACAAGAATAGCTCCTAGAGGACACAACTAAAACCACAACTTCATCGCAACAAACTTACATAGAAAGAGATAGCTTTGACCTGCGAGCGCGTTGGTATGCTCGGATCACAAGACTGTACTGCAATGTACGCTCAATTTCATTATCCAAAAACTTATCAAACCCTTACAAAAGTTGGCTTTTATACCTCAGCCACAAGGTTTAAAATGTGCAATGTCCGGGTGCCCAAGACCTTTGAGGCTCCACAACTTACTGTATCTGCAACCTAGGCACACTAACTAACCTATTTTACAGTTTGGGGCTCTCATTGAGCTCGTAACACGTTACAATTATCAGAATGGCTGAATAAATTGAGAGATTATAATACATGGCCATTTTAATGTAAAAAACATGTAGCTCCAATCTTCACTGCTTCTCCGTATTTATCTTCGATGTGCATTCATAAGGCTTCAATCGTTAGCAGCTCTTGTAACTGACGGCATCTCAGTTAACATACCCCCTTCCGATTTTAGTGCCCGTCCTCGGGCACTATTGAGAAGTGTCCATGGAGGCTGTGGGGGTACTTATTAGCATGGAAATATTATTAAAGTACTGAAGGGATTATTTGCTGATGGATATGGAAATAAAAGGTAGAAAATACATGAGGATAGCAAGATGGAACATTGGTTTGCCTGTTGTAGTCCACTCAAGGTGCATAGGTGGAAGCAAAAAAGAGTGCCTAATGAATATGTCTAATGATGGGACATCCTATATGCATTCACAAAAATGCATTGTCAACAATATGATGTGCAAGAAGGATTTTTGAGGTTCTTCAGAAAGAAGGTGTAGCTATAAAATCATATGTCATGGCTTTACCAGTTGGCACCCTTTTAAGAAGGGTTTTCGTTGTCGAGGATATGTGTGCTCTCATCTTACTGTGCATTGTGTGTAAGTGTTGGACTCTACGTCACTCCACCTGATTATGTTAATAGACTTTGACTCTTTTTCTCATCTCATCGAGCATGAGTGACACAACCTAGATATGCTCGACTCTTCCAACTTGAACGTAAGCCTAATAATTACAGCACTTAGCACATAGTTTATTACAACTTGAAGCTTCATGACTAACACTTTTCTCATTTAGTGGCTCAATCGCCCGACTCTTACTATGCCAAAGAGTGTTTTTTGCACCCTTGCGACTTGAATTTTTACCTTAATACAAACATTTCGTCAGGTAAAAGTAAGCTCGAATCCTCAAAGAGAGGATTATTGAAGGACCAAGTTGGCATTGAGGGTTTCTTTTTCCATACATGTTTAATGTTGGAATCTGCAGCCTTGTTGGTTGGATTGTCCTTCTTTGACTTTGAAGACTCCATTGGTTGTTTGGCTGTCGATTTAGGCCTTTGTAAGGAGCCTTTGATGGTGTTGTAGGCCTCTGTTCACAATTGGCATTTGTCTATTGACTCTGAGCATTGGAAGACGTAGGAATCCAAATCTCTTGATGACCTTTCTAACTCCTTTCTTGACTTTGCTTAGCTCTAGGTCTTTTTGAGCTCTTGATATATTCATGTCGTTCTGTCTCAATTGCAGTTGGTATTTGGTTGACTGGTATCCAAATTTTTGTATAGTTTTTGTAGAACATTTGTGCAAGACGAAGATTCTCTGAAATCCATCTTTGTTTTGTATCCTCTTGAGAGTTGTGGTAGACATGAGTAGCGTTCAATGTAGTCATTTTGTACATTTGTTTCTTAGGTATCCTGGGATATTGTTGAGATTGATACCTTGTGGGCCTGCTTTATTGGGAGGGTTTTGATTTCACTTTGTATGCCCTGATTTTTGGTTTTGGTACCCATATATGTATGTAACCTCTATAGTACTCCTACTCGTTTAAGCTTCATTGTGATGCTATCTATCCCATGTGTTTGTTGATGTTGAGTTGCCGTCTTCAATCCACACTGGATCACTGACTTTTACTAACTGCTCGAAACAGACAGTTGCTTGACTTTCTTTTGCTTTCTTGAGTACTTGGGCTGATATACCTTTCCTTTTAAGGGTGGCTCCCTAGAGGTTTTGTTTGGGTCGGCAATTAACTTGGAGTTTTGAAAGCTTAACTTGCCTAAAGCAGCTAATCCATGAGGGTCCTTTGATGTAGAGGCATATGTTGTCACACCTTTTGTGCAAGTCGGTTGAAGGCTGACTTTAGTTTTACCTTTGTCTGTAAGATCTATTGTTGGTTCTTGTGACATTTGCAACTCTCAATCTAGAATTAATGGTATCTGTATTTGCTACTTGCTAACTATTGGACATTAGAGTAATAGCACTATTTCTTCTTTGTATGCTTTGTGTTGATCTAGCCACTGATGTCCAAGGATGACATCTACATGCATGTCTTTTGAAGACTTTACTTGAAACTTTATCTGATCTTCATGCTTTTGGATGCTAAGAATACTTTTCATGGAGTGATCTCAATCACTCTCTTGATGTTATCTGCAACCATATTGCACTTTGCTTCTTTATCCAGTAGAGCATTGCACCTGACACTTGCTCCATTTGCATTGTTGAGGACTATAGGTATTCTCATTGTTGGTTCTTTTGAAGATCCTTGTCCCGCTTTTGCCATGGTCTCATCTTGATCTAGCCTAGTCTCTATGGAGGGTGACTTGAGGCTCTGTTTTCCATTAGGATTTCTATATGTTGACTCTGTTGGCAATGATTGACTGACCTTTGGACTTCCTATTTCTTCTTGGTTCTTTGCAACCCCAAACTGCATCTTGTTTGAACTCCATGCTTCTAGAAAATTTTGGGCTAGTGGCATTCCCAATATGATGTTATCTATTATATCTTTTGTTGTGATCACATGGAATTGGGCTATGAGGGTCTTTGAACCTATTTGAATGGCGGTGGAAATTATTCCCCAACATTTTGCTCATTTGTTTCTAGATATTTTAATGAATTCAAGAGCATCTTCTAGCTTGGTTTCCACATTTTTTCCAAGTCTGAAAGGACATGAGATTATTGTCTAGCTAAAAAGCTAGCTTTACTTCACTTGCTAGCTTTTCTTCATGTTCACTAGTGATGTTACACTTGATCTTCTCAGGATGTCTTTTTGAATTGACTAATTTTGTTGTGTTTGTGTCCTTGGGTTGAACTTTTTCTGCATCTTCTTTGCTTTGACCACCTACTTCAGTTGATGTTGACTCATTTGACTGTAATACTGCACCTTTTTCTTGCAACTGTTGAGCATTGTCTACCTGCATCTGAGTAACCTTTGATGTTAAAGATCCAGTGTACTTTCTAACAGAATCTCTTTGGAGGAGATTTTGGTGGTGACCTTTGTGTAGTCTTCTGAGCTTTAGCTTCTGTTGAATTTGAGCTATCCTTCACTTGTTCTGTCAGCTTGAGACTCTGCAACATTTTGAGATAATCTTAACTTCAGTTTTACCATCCATATGAGTTTGTACAGGGTCATGAATTTGCTGGTATTCATTGCCATCTGCATCTTAATATGCATGTATGAGAGCTTAGTCCCATGCAATTGCTTGAACACTATGGGATATGTTGGACTTTGACTTTGACTTGTGGAAGTCAATTGAAACTTCTGTTCTTGGCAATCTTCATATCGGCACTTGGCATCAGATTTTGAGGGAGTCTAGGTCAAGTGGGAACTTCTCAACAACCATACGGTCTTTTAATGGCTTCTGCTTTGAAGGGGTTTGCTGGCTAGAAGTTCTAGGGCTTCTAACTGGTGTCGCATTTCCTGGTACAAGAGCTAAAATTATTGGATTTACAGCTCCCCCCTTCCTAGGGTGATCACTAAAGTTTTCTCCATTATGAGAATTTAAGACTATTTGGCTCCATTTTAATCTCACTTTTTGGGACTGTGAAGATACAGTGTGGGTAGCATTATTGATGTTTGGCATTTGTAAACCTTGTGTATAGTTTCCTATGTACCTCGTGAAACCTGACAACTAATTCCCCAAATCAAGTTGTAGATAGCATTATCTTCACCTTGATATTGTCTATGCCACGGGTCTCCTATGACATGAGCTTCTGTGGTTTCAGACCCAAGGCATCATAGCTTTTAGACTCTTGTCTATATTTGTGGTTGTTTGGTCAAAGTATATGCTCCTTTGGTTACAACGACGAAGCTTGATTTTTGATGGGGGAGAGTTTGGCTTTGAACATATTTCTGGGTTTACTGGGGTGATATCATTCAGCTCTGGAGAGGATGGGCTGTGATAGATTCTTTCCTCTGAAATGAACCATCCTTCCTGGTCTATCACACTGGGCATAAGTCTATGAGCTAGTATCTTGGCCTTTCAAATACTGGTCAATACTTTTTGTACAATTTCCCTTCTTGTCTACATAGTGTGCATATGAATTATGTGTGCCATACAATGCTAGCAGCATTCACTTTGATGTGTCCCTTAGACTCGTGAATGATTGCACACTAGTGGTAGTGGATGTAGAATCACTTGCAAACCTAACACTCTTTTCAACCTTTGGTGGTAACTAGACGTTTTAATTGAATTCATGTAGGAATTTGTTGTTGAGAAGATCAATTTTAAGCTTTTCAGGGGCCTGTGCATCTTTATGCAAAATTGAAATAGTTGTTCTTTTACTGGTGCTTCTAATGGTAGTACGGAAGCATTTGATTGCACCAAAAATGATGAGTTAGATGGGCTTAAATCAAAATTTCCATTTCCAATTTGCTATGTGCTTTGCTCGGTAGTTGTTGTGTCCCTATTATCCGGGTTTCTTGGACAATCGTCTGGAAAATTTCCACCTTTTCTTCCACAATCTGAGCAATTTATCAAAGATTAGTTTTTGTCCACTTCATTTTTTTGAGCTTAAATTACAAGATGCTCGGGAGTTTGAAACCTTGAAAATTGCTTAGTTAATGGGTATCGGTGATAGACGCATTACAAACCTTAAATTTCCTCTTGATATCTATGCAAAATCTTCTTTTGATCAAAAGTTATATTCAAGTTATGAATTTTTTGTTAAAAATGCACTAAATTTTTATGATTTTTCTATCTTAAAATTTATCATCGTAATACTAATTTGGTATCAATTTTGGCAAAATATCAATTTGACTGTGTTCTTCACCTCATAACCGAGAACATGATGCAAATATATTCTATTGTAACCTTGTTTTTTGAAGTGTAAATAAGCAAAATGTAAACTCTTGTCTTATGATCTAACACAGGTTTTTGAAGTGTTCAAGATGATTTTTAGCCCGTATTTTTCGAACGACTAAGTCATTGAGTCAATATATTTCAGTTATGTTATCGTCATGGTTTGTGCAAACTATTGTGAATCAGTGTTTATGATTTCAGATAGTTGTTTGAAGTGTTATATGTCTTTAACTTGATATTTTGATAGTTTAACATGTGTAGACCATCGATGTGCTATGCAGTTGTATGTAAATTGTTTTTTTTTTGGTCTAGTGCAAAAGTGACACCTGAACAAAGGGAAAATTATCATGCAGCTATTTGAAAGGAGTGCATACATGCAATTTTTCTTTTGTGCAGATGCCCAAATCCAACAAATAAATGAAAGTGACATCTTTATTAAAGATTTCATTAGCACTATTTGGGAGAACACAAAGCATAGAGTGCAAGGAGAAGGCCAGTACGAGTTATTGCTGCCAACAGGGATCAGATAATTCGATCCGCACCATAAAATCACAATAGTGCTTGACACTATGAAGGTGTGTTGTAGAGACTTGAAAGAAGATCTCCCTCCCACTTGCAAAATGGCCAAAGTAGAGTTATGGGACAAACAATGGAAGGAGCAAAAGGTGACGATAAAGTGGGTAAAAGTCCAAGATCAATCCACTTTGCCGAAGTGAATCAAGATGGCACAAGATATTCAAGGGGCCATCGACGGCCAATCAAATACCTCACATTAGCGACGCTCACAGTGCGACGCTCAAAAGTGAAAATCCACGGCGTCGCTATTCTATTTGTTACATAGTGATGCCCATAGTGACGCTCATAGCAATGCGGACATGGGTAAAAGATAAATCGAGAGCACTCGAAACTCAGATCTCATATATGAGTTTTCGGCGCTCAAGCAAAGAGGTAACCCGCGCTCTCCCTCCCTCTCTCTTTCTTCTCCACACACACACACACACACACACACAAAAGGAGAGCCAGGTATGCTCCTTCCCTCTCCTCTCTCTCATGTTCCCTTCCCCTTTTTCTCTCTCTCCCTCTCTCTCTCACACATACACACACGCACACACATTGTGTCTTTGAGAGAGAGAGAGAGAGAGAGAGAGAGAGAGAGAGAGAGAGAGAACACATGCATAAACAACAAACACATACACACACACACATGCATAAACAAAGAATGCATACACACACACATTGAGAGAGGAAAAGAGAGAGAGAGAGAAGGATATAAAACACACAGAGAGAGAGAGAGAGAGAGAGAGAGAGAGAGAGAGAGAGAGAGAGAGAGAGAGAGAGAGGGAGGAGAAAACAAAGAGAAAGAGAAAGAGGGAGAAAGAGAGAGAGAATAAAAATTCAAAGAGAGAGAGAGGGGGAGAAGACGAAAAAGACAGGTAAGGGGAGAAAATAAAGAGAGAGAGATTAGGTTAAGATTTAAATTAGATTAGGTTAGATTACATTTAGATTTATGTTTATGTTAGATTTAAAATTAGGGCAGTATTAAAGATTCGCTACCTGTGTTAGATTTAAGTTAGATTACATTTAAGTTTAGGATTTAAGATTGGATTAGATTTAGGTTTATGTTTAGTTTAATATTAGATTAGATTTAGATTAAAATTAAGACAAGATTTAAGATTACCTAGATTTAAGTTAGATTACGTTTAGGTTTAGGTTAAATTTAAGATTAGATTAGATTTAGGTTTATTTTGAGTTTAAGATTAGATTAGATCTAGATTTATGTTCGATTTAAAATTATATTAGATTTAGGTTAGATTTTAGTGCGTGTCAATGAAGGCGTGCTTTGCCCAAAGAGCAAACACTAGTTACACAACAATATGTATATTCCCATTAGAATCTGATACCTATTAACTCACACAATAACCATATTCAATTAGCCGCAAATCACCACATTCAATTAGGTTAGACTTAAAATTAGATTTTGGATTGAGTTTTTATATTAGAGTCTACCTTTGGGATTACGGTAAAAAAATTAGAGTTAGACGAACGGTGATCCCTCTCTTCCTCTTTACGGATGCGACCTTAAGTTGGAAAGCTTTCAACGGCATGATACTCAGATTGGAGGCCAACATGTAATGTGCTAAGTAATCCCTTGAACAAAGATCTTCTGTGAAGAGATGTTAAGATGCTGTGAATTGCTACAGCTAGAGAAGAGGCAAAGGGGTTTTCTCCACTACATACACTATCATGTAGATGTGGGTGTGTAGATTTCTCGTACCCAAAAATATAGGCATTGACCAATAAAGACGAGATTATAACCCGGTGGTTCCGATCTCCGTGCACCTCTAGACCGAGGTGTGCGGGGATTGGACATGACTAAAGAATGTGAGATAGTTTATAGTGTGAACAAAGAGAGAGAGAGAGAGAGAGAGAGAGAGAGAGAGAGAGAGAGAGAGAGAGAGAGAGAGAGAGAGAGAGATAAAAGACGGAGGATGCCAATAGAAGATTAAATTTATGTCCAGATTATAAGGTTTTTACCTTCATTATGAGTAGTGACGAGGATGTGGGGCCGTCCAACCGAAACACCGATCTCTCAGCAAGGATCTTATGTCCTTGTAATCAATGCAAGCATGCTGTGCGACGGACAAGACGCAACACATTCGCGAATTTGGCGAGTTCAATCCATCTATTATAGATCGAGTTTTATAACTTGTCGAACTCTGGCGCTGGTCAACAGGCAACAATCTTGCAACCCAATAGACGTGTTCGTCGCAGGCGCTTTGGTCAAACAGCATAAGTAAGGCCACAAGATATAGCCTCTAACAGCTCAGAGGATGATTATGCAGAACAATTCCCAATGAGGCAATGTTTCAGCGAGATCGATGAAATGATCAAAACGATCATGGATTCAGAAAGGCTTATCTATGATGATATGAAAAGTGAAGCCGATACGCCATTGTATGATGGAGCACATATGTCTAGATTGAAGGTGCTCCTGGTTCTTCTCAACATGCAGGCAAAGTTTGGATGGAGTGACACTAGCGTCACATCACTTTTCAGGTGATCTATTACAATGTGTTTACCTTAATAAAAAACTCTAGATGTATAATGATCCGATAGATTACTTACACAAGTGTACCGCATTTTTTTTGCTGTGTAGATTGCTCAAAGAGCACATACTGCCAGCTGATACTGTGATGCCAGATTCTAGAGAGGAAGCAAGAAAGATCTTGTGAAACTTAGGGATGGATTACAATTCGATTCACGCTTGTCCTAACGACTGCATTCTTTTTTAGAGGGGAATACATAGACATGGGAAGTGTCCGAAATGTGATTCCGAAACATATCGAGTAGATCTCCACGGAACAAAAATTCCACAAAAGGTTTTGCGACATTTTCCTCTGCTTCCTCGCATCAAGCATTTCTTCGAATGTAAGTCCATGGCCGCCCTAGCATCATGGCATGAGGAGAATAAATCTTCACATGGTGTGCTACGGATTCCTGCCGATTGCGCACCCTGGAAACATATGGACGAAACATGGCCGGATTTTTCCAGGGAAGCTCGAAATTTGTGCCTAGTCCTGGCTATGGATGGTGTAAATCCATTTGGTCAAAGATCAACATCTTATAGTGTATGGCCCGCTGTCATCGTCAACTACAACATTCCCCCATGGTTGACTACCAAGAAGGGGCACCTGTGGCTAAGCTTAATCGTGCTGGGGCGGTATACAGTGAAGAATATGGATTTGTATCTTCATCCACTATTGGAAGAGCTACAACAATTGTGGATTGGCATAGAACTGGTGGATATGAGCCGACACACAGGTCGACGGAATGCTTTGATCAGAGGCATTCTAATGTGGACCATGCATGACTATCCCGGACTAACAGAATGCTCAGGTGATTTACACTCAAACTTAAACATTGTAAATCTTGGTTCTTTCCAAGCTTATCTATTGTCATGTGTATACATGCAAGGCTTCAAACAAGTGGATACAGAGCATGTGTCACATGTGGACCTAGACTGAATGCACGTTGGGCACCCTCATTGAAGAAGCAAATCTACGAAGGTCATCAAGTGTATCTTCCAGAGAATCATGTTTTACGCGATGGCTTTTTGGGAAGAGAGCCACCATGGATGTCTGCACAAGCATGGTTAGAGCAGAAGGAGACGTGTGATGACGGTTTGCCCCCAGGGATGAAGAGACTCTCTCTATGGTACGAGTTACCATACTGGCCCCGACTCATGATCTCACTTGCTCGATCCAATGCACATATTCAAGAATGTGGGTAATCTGCTATTGGACCATCTGACCGGTAAGAAAGATACTTTGGGAGCCAGGGTTGATCTTAGAAATGGATCGTATGGAGCAATTTTGGCCGCAAACAGCATCCGATGGATCAATAAAACTCCCTAAAGTGCCATGGATTTTCATAGGAGCCCAAGAACGAAAAGGAAAAGAGACCATTCGATCAGTGCGGACCCCCACTAGTAAAATGCACTCGCTCCGAACGTGTTTCACTAAAGAAGGAAAGCTTACCGGTTTGAAGTCACACGACTGGCATAAAATGTATCAGGTATGTTTGAAGTGGAATATATCATAGTGGGAATTGTGTAACAAATTTGTGTGTGGACTTTGATATCATTGTTAGATGTGTTTTGCAGTTTATTTTACCTGTGGCCATTGAGGGATATTTGACTCCTGACGTCCGTAATACAATCTAAAAACTTGCGAAGTTGGTGCAATGGATCTCACAAAAGAAGATCAATGTAGACACCATACCATTCGCGAAACTAAATGTTGCGGAGGTTGTGTGCATGTTTGAGAAACACTTTCCTACTACCATGCTAACCATTCAAGTGCATCTTCTTGTTCACATAGTTGATGAGGTGGAAATAGCAGCTGGCACAGTACGTTCCAGATGGATGTTCTTTTTAGAACGTTTCATGAAAACACTTAAGGGATATGTGCGTCAGAAGGCACGTCCGGAGGGTAGCATGGCAGAAGGTTGGCTGGTATCAGAGTCCCTAGTTTACATTGGAGAGTGGCTAGATGGATTTTGTTCGAATTAGGGTTGCAGAGAAATGCACACAGCTTGGAGAAGACGAAGGAAGCTCAAGTCACACAATAGAGAGTGTGTTACTTAGTGTGCGATGGAAAGATAGACAGCCCTAGAGTGATGGGCGTATATACAATGCTCGGGGGAAAAAACCTCCTAAAGAGGGAAAAAATGCCCCAGTGGTCCTAGTGTGTTCACACACATCACTACCACATGTATATGGTAACAAATCCCCCTTGGAGTGATGCAGTGAACGAGAGCTGGCACATGAGTAAAGGGAAGTGCCATGCCCTGAGGACATGATCAGTTGACAAAGGGGAGTAAGCCCAAAGCTTTGCGGAAAGCTTCAAGCTTCTCACGAGACAATGCCTTTGTGAAAAGATCTGCAAGGTTGTCCTGTGTTGGCACATCAGCTTGGAACATAAGCCAAGCTGATCTCTCCTACTGAGAGCCTCTCCTTGACATAGTGGTAATGCACCTCAATGTGCTTTGTGCGAGCATGAAAAACTTGGTTCCTCGCAACTGCCAATGCGCTCTGACTGTCAGTGTAGATAGTGTTGTCAGTGTCCTATCCAACACCCAAATAATGCATAAGGCGTCTGAGCCATACACACTCAACCGTAGCTGTGAAGACTGTCCTGTACTCAGCCTCACAACTCGAAGTGGCCACAGTAGGTTGCTTCTTGCTCAACCATGATATACATGAAATGCCAAGCATGAAACAAAAACCACTTGTGGACACTCTCGTATCAAAACAACCAGCCCAATCTGAGTCCGAAAAAGCATGTAAGTCTGGCAACAATGATCCCCCCCTTGGGATAAAACAAGCCAAGATGTAAAGTGCCACTAAGGTAGCGAAAAATCCTCTTGACAGCCTGTCAATGCTTAGACCCTGGGCTATGCAAACTGAATATCTGGCCTCGTGTTGCATACATAAATGAGGCAGCCAACAACAATTTGATAAAGAGTGACATCAGTAGGATTGCCAGCATCATGTAGACTCAAATTCAAACCTGTTTCCATGGGAGTGGCAATAGGTTTGCAATCCTCAAGTCCAAACTTACATAACAATGTCTCTATGTAACATTTTTGACACAAGGCAATATCACCATCACACTGCTTAAACTGTATACCCAACTAATGATGCAACAGCCCCAAATCTTTCATCTTGAAAGTAGCATTCAAATTAGCCTTAAATTCAGCAATATGTCTCTCATTTGGTCCAGTGAACAGCAAATCATCGACATAAAGGACCACAATGAGAAGTACATCACCCTCATGCTTTACATACAATGTGCTTTCTGTTGGACTGTTACAAAAGACTCGTTTGACCAAATGAGTGTCAGCTTTCTCACACCAAGCATGAGGAGATTGCTTCAATCCATACAAAGCCTTCTTACATCTGCACACTTTGTCCTCTTGTCCTTTTATGACAAAACTGTGAGACTGCGTTACATAAACTTCCTCAAATATGTCACCATTCAAGAAAGCAGTAACAATGTCTGATTGATGTACATTCCAACCAAAATGAGCTGCCAATGCACATAGAAAACACACAGTAGTCATACGACAAGTGGGAGCAAAGTCTCAGGTCGAGCCTTATGGCGATCGATCTCACCATCCGGCTTGCGTTTCAACTTGTAAACCCACTTCGTACCAATGGCCTTTTTGCCAGGAGGCAAATCACATAAAGTCCATGTGTCATTTTCTATAAGTGCATCATACTCTGATTGCATGGCAGCCATCCAATTTTCTAAATTCTGTGCTTCTTTAAAAAACAGAGGCTCCTCAACATCATGTAAGCTAGACACAACCAAAGCATAACAATCTGATGCAGAAGATGCATGGCGAGAGCCTCAACGAGTATGACTAGACAAAGGTGCATCCAATTTACTATCAGGCAAAGTGTGCACCAGCCATTTTGGTATACCTCTAGCCTGCTCATTTTCAGTCCTTTCCTCATCAAGTACATCATGTACATTTGCATCAGTAATAGGCTGATCTGTAACATTTTCAGAAACCCCCATAGGCTATACATTTGCCTCATTTGAACTTACATTCATATTTCCACCACTGAAAAGAGGCAACAAAGTGTCATAAATGTCTTGTGAGCTTACATTACTGTCTGTAGTACATGAAAGCAAGGGCTGAACAGAATCTTCCACAAACACTACATCCCGTGAAACTAGAATACATTTTGTTTGCGGATGATACAACCTATAACCTTTGCTTTTAGCACTATAACCAACAAAAATACATTTGACAGCCTTATCATCCAATTTTATGTGCTGTGTTTGTGGCACCAAAGCATTTGCCAAATAGCCAAAAAACACGCATGTGCTCAATAGAAGGCTTTCTATCATGCCATGCTTCATATGGAGTAATAGACTACAAAGCTTTCATAGGACACCTGTTTAGTACATAAGTGGCACAGATGATGGCCTCAAGCCAAAAAGAATGCGGCAAAGCTTGACTTTTGACCATACATCGTGCCATTTCCATAGGTGACCTGTTTTTCCTCTCACCAACACCATTTTGCTAAGGTGTATAAGGCACTGTACGTTGGTGTTTTATCCCACGACTAGCCAGAAATGCATTAAATTCATGAGACATATACTCCCCCCCTCGATTGGAATGGAGGGTGCCCATAGTACATTTTGATACATTTTCAGCCATAGCCAGAAATTGTTTGAAGCACATAAAAACTTCGGACTTCGCTTTAAGCGAAAATACCCATGCATGCCTTGAGTAATCATCAATGAAAGTCACGAAGTACAGGTAATTGCCCAAGGACGGAGTTTGCATGGGCCCACAAACATCACTATGCACAAGCTGCAACCTGCATGTGGCCCTAACTGAACCATCCTTTGGAAACTTAGAACGCTACATTTTACCCAAAATACAGCCTTCACAAAAATGTTTGATAGGTCCTTCAAGAGGCGGCAAAGAAGCAACCATATAGTCAATCAAGCATAAAAATCACCTCAAGCTTTGGGCACTGCTTTTGTGTTGGCTCCCACAAACATTTCAAGCACTTTAATTAGCAAGCCAACAAGCACTTCATGCTTGGGTAGGGTTCCCATCTCAAGGTCAGCCCTAACTTACCTAAGGTCAAATGACTTTTTAACACTAACTTTTGGAGGTCTTTAATGAAGGTAACCCTAAGGTCTTTTAAGCTCCATTAGATGCATGTTGCTCTTTGATAGACTACCTCCTTTTGGACCCCTATTGAGATATAACCATCTCGCCTCTTGGTCCCTTTGCTGAGGTTAATCTAAAAGTACTTATTGCACATTACTCTTTGGTAGACTGTCTCCTTTTGGATCCCTATTGAGATGCAACCATTTCTCCTTTTAGTCCCCTATTGAGATAGGTCTAGAAACACATATCTATATCCTAACTCTTGTATCCCTTTTATCTTCCCATATTAAATGATCAGTTTAATATGAGAAAATCATTTGGAAAAGCTAGATATTATATTTTATGACACATAGTCAATATGTTCTACTCCAATGATCATGATTGAATTTATTGCATCAAAGAGATGAGTGCATTCAGACTAAAGGAAGGATCTTTTGTACATGATTTTGTCTAGATGGTAAAAAACCAACCTACAGGAAGTGGTGGCTAATGAATGGTGGGGAGCATTACTCAATTCTATGTCCTCTTGCAATGAAAGTTTTAGCATAATGTGCAACAAATTCGAGCTCTGAGAGAAATTGGAGTATATACAAGTATGTTCATAGCACAATGCACTTCGAGGCAAAATTAAAATGTCTATTGCTGTCAAGTGTGGTGTTCTCATTGTGCTTCTTCAGTACTAAATAGAAGTCTAATTGCACTAGGGGTGTCTTGTCAAGATTGCTTGGATTTATACTTATTTGCCATTCCGAACATATAATATACTCCTTGTGGAACTTCTTACGAATAGATTCCACATTGGCTATTGTTTTACATTAATTGAATTAAGCAAATTAGGTGATAATAATGGCTAATGCCGATGTGTAGTATTCACTTCATCCATCAAAAGTCTTGTAGTATATTGGGCATTGATTTGATGGAGATACATATGAGTGTGATGCGGGACTAACTCTAGACACCGCTTTGACAATTCATGTTCTCCTGCTTCCTTTGCCTCCAAAATTACAAACGAAGACTGAGAATTATGTACAAAATTATTGGACACCTGCTTGGCTAGAATTCTAAGCATCATACCCTAATCATAATGCCAATGCAAAGTTTATTCGTGCGGGTAAAATCTAGTAGTACATTATAGGGATGTAAATCGCAGTGTACTATGCTAGCAGAGTGAGTGGCCACAATGCCATCAATTAGAGCGTGTAACATGGCTGGCATTTGCTCAATCACTGCTTTGTTGAGATGTGCAATCTCTATCTCTGATAGTTGCTGACTTATAGGCAAAAAATTCTTCCAACCATACTGGAGCCGATGTATGCAACACCAAAGCACGCCTTGCAAGAAAGGCACGCGACATATCAGGTCTCCCAATAAGTTGCTATTATAGTATGGGAAGAGTGTGATCTAGGAGGCCTTTGTAGTAAAGTCAATGCATCAAACAATGAGAGGGGTGTAATGTTTGCATGCTCTGATCTATTTGGAAGCTATCAAATGCTTTTGTCCCTCCCTTGTAGCATTTTCTACGTAAGTAATATGCTTTGGAAAGAAGGATATGCTTTTAATAGTATATCATTTGCAAAAACCAAATGAGCCTGCTCCAATCCTGGCACCCTGTACCAAGGATTTGTGAGGAATGCCTATTGAATGTGCACACTTGGCATTCAACATTGTGTGCATGAATGTGTTGGTGCCGCTCCACTACAAGAGGTTGTGTGCACTTGTGACGTTTTTAGCGACGGAAATACATTGGGTTTTTATACTCCCCGACGTCGCTAATTGCACCGATATGAGAACGTCGCTATAACCGTCTCTATATGCGTCGTTATAGCCGTCGCTATATAGCGACGCTTACATGCTACCTATAGCGACGTTGCAGAGCCTTATATAGCGACGCCCAAGAGTACAAAATTTTGGTGGCAGGGCATTGAATGCCCTACCACCCATCAACCATATTGAATGTTTCAATAATAAAGTAAACCTAAATGAATCCAAGATAAGCACAGATTCACCTTTGAAAGAAAGTGCAAGCTTAGGTATTGACCCAAAGTAGTCACCCACAAGACAATATAACCATTAACTCCATCATCCATAGTATTGTTTGTAGAATAAAGATACAAAGCTGATGAATAGTAAATTGATGAAAGTAAATCAATGACAATTGTACACATCATAGGCAAAATCACTTGATTGTTAAGCTTTGCAAATGTAATAGTTACAACACCATTGTCATTATTGAGAAAATATACATGGTTTTCAATAGTTACAAAAAGACGTATACACGTCATCTCATGATACATATGCTATGAAAAAAGAAAATTAATGATATCTAGCTACGGTAGACTGACGTCGTCTAATCAGACATCTCATTGCGTCCAAGCGGCGTATCTGTCGGATTCTGTAAAAAAAAAGACAGTTTTTTGTAAGTATAAACATATAATTTACAAAACAATACAACAAATAGAAAAGAGTAAACCCTAATACTAACCATGCCGTTGCGAGAACTCAGAATGTCCATCAGGGCGTTTAAGCCCTTTTTGCCTGCGTACTCGCGCTCATACGGTGTGGGGTCACGTCCTGTCATCGACCACTGTTTAAAACATACAAAGAATCCATTATGTTAGAATTTAAAAGTACAAATAGATGTAACTACCAAACCTCAAGAGCAATGCAAAAACACTTACAAAATCGACCTCAAATGATGCCCACCCGCCGCTCCCCAAGTGGTGCGAGCTCCCTACCTCTACTCGCGCTTTGGCTGCCTCCTTTTGTTGCTTCCACTTGTCAGGATTCTCGCACGCTGCTTGCTTCACATTCTTCCAATCTTCCTTGGCCAGTCAATCTGGTTTGTTCCACCCATGTTTTATTGCTTTTTGCACTTCAGAACGCTTGTGCTTGTAGTATTCGCGCATTTGAACCTTCATCAGGTCTTCATTGAAGCGGTCATCCCGTGTTGACACAGAAAACTCATCATGCAGCATGATAATGACTCTGTCTTTTAATTCACTTGGTACTTCACTCCAGGTGTTTAGTATGTAGTGTTTAAACACCTGAGAGCAAAGACCGCGCATGCGCAAGATCACCTTCTTGCCTTCATCATCCAAGATGATGCTGCTGCTAAAGTCGAAGGAGTAAGGCAAGCCCTCTCGCCTATGACGCGTGAACCTGGGTGTCCCCGCAGGGGTCTCTAGCGACGTGTCAATGGGGGTACCAACGTCAGGTGTCTCCACTAGAGTCTAGCCCCCGAAGCGAGGAGGGTCGACTGGGGTGACTCCCGGAGGAGTAGGTAGTGGTGTGTAGCCAACTGGAACGGCTGATAGCCGCGCAAAACCTGGCGTAGATGGTGATGGCGTGGCTGGTGTGGGAGCGGGCAAAGAAGGGAAAGGTAACGCTTCAAAGCTGTACGGTGCAATAGCAACTTTCTGAATTCCGCCTGCTTCATCCTGAGCATCGTTTCAGCTCGCTCGGCAGCTCTCAGCGCTTCATTCCTTTGACTTTTGATGATCGTAATTTCAGACTCAGCCTTAGCTAACTTTTTGTTCAACAATTCTTGAGTCCTTTCTGATTGAGCTTCCAGTACCCTGTGTTGTATGTTCTGTACTTCCTGGGCTTTCTGGAGTGTTTCAATCTGATGCTGTGCTTCTGCCAAGTCAGCTTTAAGCTTTTTGACTTCGTCTTCTGATCTAGCAGCCTCCACCAATTGTCCCATACAACTGATAATGGTATTCCAAGAAGACTGTATCAATACTGAACATCTGTCTTTGACCGTGGTTGGATAAGAATCAACAGGGTCATATATTGCCACTGGAGCCAGATAGGGTAAAGTTGCACAATCAGCTTTTCTGAGCAAAAGATGCCCTCTCAATTTTTGAGTTTGCATTTGCTGTAACTTATCTTGTTTTACCAGTCGCAAAGGGTTTCCACTAATGGCAGGAATTCCACCAGACAAAGTTGAGAACGCTAGACCTTTCCCTTTGTCTAGTTGACTCTTGCCTTTGTCCCCTGACTGGTGTGGTATCTTCTCAACAGAGACTGGCTTGACATGATCTTTCCCAGATCCAGTAGCAACTGTATGTTTGACAACTGACTGATCAAGAACAGTCTTCTGAACAGATTGCTGCTCAGTTTACTTATCTCAGCTTTCTCAGTGCTTACTGCCTTAACCTGGCTTTCTATTTGCTTCAAGAACTCACTGCTTTTTGTCAGTGTAATTCTTGGCTTCTTTGAACTGCCAGCTTCTTCTGCCGTGGCCTTCCTTTTCAGGTCATTGGAAACCGTTTGACTGTCTGTTTCCTCGTCGTCTGAGGACAGTTCAGTCTTCTTTGGTTCAGAAATGGGCTGCTCACTCCAAGCCTGCTTTACCTGCTCATTAACATCTGCAGCAGTGGACCAATACAGGAATTGCCAGACATACCATGCCTTGAAAACATTTTGAGATTTCAGCTTGGCAGTCTATTGGAGTACATTATGCGAGAGTATTTGACAAAGGTTGATATGGACTTGTGGATCCAGTATCTTGTCTAACAGCATAGCAAATAATTTTTCTGACACATACGTTGGGTCGTTCTTCAGGCTGACTGCTTCATCTACAAACCTGTAAGCAGCGGAGGCTTCCAGTCCTGCTACTGGAACTCCTTGAGCACTTGCCTTGCGCTTCTTTCTAGCCGCTTCATCCTCCTTCAGAGAGATACTTATTTGCTGCGCAGTTGCCACAGACGGTTTGGGCTCATTAGGCATCCGAAATGTGAATGCAATGGCTTCTGGTGTCACTGACACCTTTCTACTATTTACCATAGCACTGCTAGTTTCAACATCAAAGGAATCAAGAACTTGCTTGATGATATCTGCATCAAAAGCAATCCTTGTAGCTTGCAACATAACTCGCAGATCCCAGAGTTGTAGCTGAGTCATTGCGTGATCAGTAAAGGCATATCGTTGGATTTTACTGTATGGAAGAATGGGAAGGCTTGCCTTTGCCTCAGAAACTATAGCCTGGGTTTCTTCAAGAGTTTCCTGCATCTTCTTTGAGCGTTTCCTTCTACCCATACACTATGAGGTCGAAGACGATGAGACACGCGAAGGAGAAGATGACTTACTTGTGTCAAAGCTGTTTCCTAGTGTCGCTGGTAAGACTGTCTGACAGTCAGCTGTCTCGTCAGAAGTCGAAGTTTGCGGCTCTAGTGAAGAAACCTCGGAGCTCGGCGATGGCGAAAGGTTGACAAGAGGAAAGCATCGTGCAGGAGATTTATGGGGAAAAATGCTAACTCTCCTGACTGTTATACGTGTTCGTGCCATAAAAGCTCCACCACTCGCCGCTCCTAGACTTGTGTGCGTCGTTGCTGTCGTAGTAGACATGCATTGGACAAGACTGCGACCCATCCTTGTAATAATTATCACTGGCGTTCCATTTGACCGTTGGACACTTAAAATTTGGAAGGTGTGTCCATACTGGTACTGAACTGATTCCCAGTCTGGTGCAACCATACTGGTATTGATTCTAAGATTAGACTAATCTGGTCCTTCTGGTACTGGTTCTGAAACTGGAACTGGTTCCACATGAAAAAGTCCAAAAATATCTGATTCCGGTATCTCTTGATCAACAACTTCTAGTTCCTTAGTTCCTTGTTCTAACCCAGTTTCTCTGGTCTCTGAATAATAGAGATTGATCTTTGCTCCATTATACACTCCCGACAACATTAGTCCAGATAAATCTTTCAATCTGACTGTGCCATTGGAGAAGAACCAATCAACCTCAAAAGGTCTTGTCGAGGATATCTTCAAATTCGGCTTCTTTGGACCCAATCTAGACTGATATAGAAGCACTAAGTCTCCTTTTTGGAATTCTCGAACTTTAATTCGGCGATCATGCCAGTGCTTCCTTCGTTGTTGAACAATTTCTTTTTCCAATATAGCCCTTTGACTGAGTTCATCTAACTGCATCAGTTCATCCAGCCTTTTCTTAAGATTATGGTTGAAGTCTAATCCATACTTCATAGCGATTCTCAGACTGGGGATTACAAACTCCATGGGAACCACTGCTTCAGTACCATACACCATTCTGAATGGTGTCATTCGAGTAGTTACCTTATAAGCTGTCCTATAAGCCCATAGAGTAGTCTGAAGCTTCAAGTCCCACTGGTCTGGTTTCTTTTGCACCTCCTTAGTGAGAATAGTCTTTATTGTCTTGTTGCTACTTTCAGCCTGTCCATTGCATCTAGGATAGTAAGGGGTAGATTTTTGATGCTTGACTGAAAGCATATCCAATAGGATTTCCATAATATCATTGATAAAATGTGTTCCTTGATCGGTCACAATTTCTATTGGACATCCATATCGGCAGACAATATTCTCAAACAGAAACCTTGCAGTTGACTTAGCTGTGTTTTCAGGAAGAGTCTTGATTTCAACCCCTTGGTAACATAACAAGTAGCCATCACGATATACTTGTTCTTCCTGGGAGTCACCTTCTTAAAAGGTCCCATAAAATCCAGTCCCCATTTCATGAATACTCCCAATGGTTGTATTGGCATTAAGGGAGTCATGTCTGCAGCTATTGGTCGGCCCATTCTTTGGCATATGTCACAAGTTTTACAAAAACTTCTGACATCAGCAATCAGTGTTTGCCACCACAGACCTGCTTGAAGGATCTTCTTGTAGGTCACTTCGTTGGAAAAGTTTCCACCAGACTCGCCATTATGCGCTTTTGAAATAACTTGCATTCTTCCTTCCATAGGGACACATCTTCGAAGTATACCATCCACACCTAGTCGATAAAGTACTCCTTCGATGATGGAATTTCAGGCTTTTTATGATCAGAGCTTTCTTCTGATTCTGTTTCCAATCCTCTGGAAAGGTACCTTGGGGAAAAAGGAATTGATAAATATCATACCATTCAGGATCCATTGATTCGTCTACTTCTAACTGAAATAAATCAGAATCCACTGGCTCATCTCTCAGAGGTGATTCTGAATACCCCTCCGTACTTTTGGAAAGAAAGTCAGCTCCACAGTGGTTTCGGCCAGGCTTATGGAAAATTGTGAATTCAAATTCCATAAGGAACATCATCCATCTTATCAGCCTGCCTTGAATAATAACTTTGTTAATCAGAAACATAAGAGCTTGATGGTCCACATAAAAATGGAATAACTTTCCCAATAGATAATGCCTGAACTTCATAGCGCTAAAAACCATTATGAGGGCTTCTCTTTCAGTAGTCGTACAGCCTTGTTCAGCGTGACTGAATCTCCGACTAGCAAAATAGACCGGATAGTCTGTTCTGCCATCTGGCTGAGCTAATATTTCCCCCATTGCCAATCCTGAAGCATCTACATGTACATGAAAAATAATATCCCAATTCGGATGCCTAAGGACTGGTTTACTGGTAATGGCTTTTTTCAAATTCTGAAAACTCTCCTCACACTCAGTAGTCCAGTTGAACTTACTGGTCTTCTTTGTAAGCTCATATAGTGGTACTACTTGAGAAGCAAACTTGTGTACAAATCTTCTATAGAAATTTACATACCCCAAGAAAGAACTCAATTCTGAAGCAGTTCTGGGTGCTTTAGCTTGCTGGACACACTGTATTTTGTCATTGGCCATTTCTATTCCATTGCGGGAAACCACATGTCCCAGAAGCTGCCCCTTCCAGACCAGAAATATAGATTTGAATGGATTCAAACAAATCCTTTTCTCCTGACAGCGTTTAAAAACCATCTCTAGGAATAGAAGGTGTTGTTCCTCATTTGAATAGATAGTGAAGTCATCCATGAAAATGGTGAGGAACCGATGAACAAATTCATTAAACATCTCCATCATACACCACTGAAAGGTAGCTGGTGCATTGCACAAGCCAAAAGGCATCACCAGATACATGAATGCTCCCCACTCAGTGATGAAAGTGGTCTTGGCCCTATCTTCAAGAGCAATCTGTAACTGGTTATGGCCGCTATAACCATCCATGAAGCTATACATCTCATATCCTGCGATCTCATCAAGCAACATATCAGTAAAAGGTAAGGGAAATGGATCCTTAATGGTCTGGGCATTTAGTTTCCTATAGTCGACACAAACTCTTAATTTCACATTCTTCTTATGAACGAAGACTATGGGAAATAACCAATCACTGCTTGCTACTTCCGTAATGAACCCAGCCTTGAGAAGATTATCAATCTCCTCCTTGACCTTCTTTGCATAGTTGGGGTTCATCCGGTATCTTTGCAATCTGACCGGCCTAGCATCCGGTTTCAGTGGTATTCGGTGCTGACAGACTTCAGGATCTACTCCCTTCAAATCTTTATGTTCCCAGGCAAATACATATTTATAGTTCTGGAACATTTTTCGTGCGTTTTCCTTCATTGCTGGTTTGAGGTGCTTGTTGACTTTGATCATTCTGGGATTTTCCTTTGATCCTAGGTTCCACTCCTCTACTTCCTGATTGTCTGGAAGCAACCAGTTTGGTCCGCCTCCTTTTTGTTTGGTCGATTCTTCAGCGTAGTCCCAAGAAGGTCCATTCATTTTTGAATCATTATTCTGATCCAGTGGGTACTCTTCAGAACATACTGGTTCTTCCATTACACCAGTATCAGCTGGTTCCTCCATTCTTCCAGTTAGCTAAACTGTTCTTTCCCCTGCATTGACTTCAGCAAACTGATCAGGGAATTGTCTCTTCTGCTTATCAGCTTGCTCTTTGTTCAGCAGGACTGCATTCAAATCAATTTCTGCCAAAGGAAATATGTTCATAGCTGCTAGCATTCGCTCAATTTTCTTGGCTCTGTATTTCTGACACAACTCCTTCGGCCTTAGTTCCTTTTTCCAGCTCCTGGTGTTGTTGGTCTGGATTTTGATTCTGCCATTGGCCCCTTCTATGGTCAAAGTTTGGTTTACGTAATCATGGACAGCATGTGTTGTTCTTAACCATGGGCGGCCTAGTAGCATTCCATATGATCCCTCCACATCCAAGACTAGGAAACTGGTTTTGCATTTCTCCCTCCCAACTCGTATCTGCATGTGTTCAATCATGCGCGTCGCCTGTACGACTCGATGATCTGCCATTTTTACTTTGAATGGTGCTGGTTTCATGTTAGTGATACCCATTCTTTGCTGAAGATGGGCTCCCATTATGTTGACTCCTGCTCCTCCATCCAGTATGACGCTTGAGAGAGGCTCCCACTGCTTCCTGACCTTGTAGTCTACCTGAATAAGTGGAACTTCATCATCTCGGACAGCCGTTAGGTCCACTGTTCTGGCCTCTGCCTCAGTCTTCCTACGTTGTCTGATAAAGGTGGCCACCTTAGGCAAGGTCTTTCTTATTTCCTCCAGCTCTACAGTTAGCTTCTGGATTTTATCACAATTTTTTACATGAATTTCCTCTCGCTCTTGGTCAGACTGATTGTCAGAGCTTGAAGAACTGGTGTCTTCACACTGCCATTCTTCTTTAGTAGTACTTCTACTCTTTCCATAGACTCCCATTTCATCAGCTAGTCTCTGTACTACAGCCATCATGGTCTCTCTCATGGCCGGTACTGACTGATCTTTATCAGTCGATTGGGCTAGTATCTTCTGAATGACTCTAGCTTCGGAACTTTCTGGCTGCTCTGGAAGCTTCTTAGCTAAATCCTCTGTGATTTTAGCTGCTAGTTCTCGCTGCTCTTGCCACTCATCTACCACCTTTTCTTTACCTTTGGCCTTCCAAACTTCCCTTTGTTGAGCCCACTTGCTGCTGTTAGGATTGACTGGTACTTCTGAAATGTCTAGAATTTCTTCAATAATCACTCCCTTGCTCCTTGTAACCACCCTGACTGAGATTGGCTCTGGTCCCTTAACCTCAGTAGCAGTCGTTACCGGTGCATCTGGACATTGGGCTGCAAAATGACCATACTTCCCACAGGTATAGCAATTCATGCTCCTGGTCTGGAAGTTGCCTCTTCCTCTTCCTTTGCCCATTCCTGGTTGGTATTTGCCACGTCCTTGACCAGTACCACTGGTACCTGGTCTTTCCTCTTGAGCTACTTTGATTGGTTCTGCCTTCACTGGTTCAGTGTAGGCAACCACTGGAGATCCTTTCCTTTCTTAAAATGGTGAATTCTGATGCCACAATTATTCCATAGGTGACCAAAGGCCTTGCAGTAGGTACATTGTGGACATTCAGTGGAGATGTGGTCCTTGGATTTACATCTTGAACACCAAGTCTCCATCTTTTTTGTAGAGAGAGCATATTACAAAGGGAGTACAATAGATATATGGCAAAAGGTGACTACTAGGTGTAGGTCAAGTTGTCTCAGTGGTAAACATGGAGAAATTACTTGTTGACCAAATTTGGATGAGCTAAGAAGTTTAGTTTATTGTTTTTTGAAATAAATTTGTAGTGAACTATGTCAGAAAACCAATGTGATTATTTCAATATAGGTTGGGAGTTTAGAGTTAATATTGACATTTAAATGACGTCAAAGTATGATCAATGACATTGATCATTGTGTTATAGAAACATATCCAAAGGAGTGACGGTTCTAAGTAATTTTGTGTGAAAATTTAAGTTAACAATAATAATGTTTCATGAAGATGGCAGTAATTAATGACATTTTTCTTCTTGCAAAATTCTCTTAATCAAGTATTACATGTGACATATATGTACGAGTTTCTCCTTCAAAATTCATTTTATCAACATTGGGAATGTCTAAACCTGATCCCTAATAATGATACATGTTACACTAAAGTAACAAGATGACATTTTCTTATTAAAATCAAAAATGGAAAAAAATCTCAATTGTGAAGAAATTCTTTCATTTAAGGACAACCTAATTTTTTTGTGTGAAGAAATTTATAATTTATTTACAGCTTATAATTTTTTCATTTTTAGTTGTGAAGAAATTCTTTCATTTAAAGACAATTAATTTTTTTAAAGTTATAAATTGCCTTCAAATGAAAGAAAAATACACAACAAAAAAATATATTTAAAATAAAAAAGTCGCAAAGAAAGTCATTAGGTTCTTAAATGAAGGAACCCATTGAAACTAACAAGGTGAAGCATCACATTGGTATACTAAAACAATTTAATGAAATGGACACATGTGAGGCTCTTAAATTAAAGGATTTTTATCAAATTAAAATATGAAAAATGATTCAATCAATTGGCATATTAAATTCTTTTATGAAATGGAGCCCATGCTCTTAAATGAGAGGATTTTTCTACAAACTAAAATAACAAAAAAAAGGTGGAAGAGGACGAGAAAGATTGTATGTGTGTTAGCAGCACTAATACAAGCTACACGTGCTATGGATGTGCACAGTATTTCCTATCCACATTGTATAAGGTTTTGGACTCTTTATGAGTTCCAAGTTATATATGCTAGCTAGAGGGCTCAAACTTAAACCCATAGTAGAAAGGGTGATGGCTTTTTCTCTCCATCCAGTGTTAAGCAAGAACGTCATCGTTGCCTTCGAGCTTTCCCAAGAAAATCAAGAAGGCTCCCTAAGTGCCCGTCTCCTCCACCAATGTGGTGTACACGGGAGTAAGACCAAACTAAGTCTGCCTCCCTCGCATCTGGCACCTCCTTATATTATCATGAGAGGTAGTTACAACCATAACATGTCCAACCACACTAGGTGGCCGGACTCTACCTACACGACCACACACCACAATATATATATATATATATATATATATATATATATATATATATATATATTATATGTATATATATATACGTCTGTATGTATGTATGTAAGTATATACATATACATAAATGTATATACGTATATATGTGTGTGTGTGTGTGTGTGTAGATAAATGTATATATGTGTGTGTGTATATATACGCACACACACACACACACACACACACACACACACATATATATATATATATATATATATACATGTATGTATGTATATGTATATACTTACATACATAAATACAGACGTATATATATATACATATATATATATATATATATATATATATATATATATATATATATATATATATATATATATATATATATATGTATATATGTATATATATATATATATATGTATATATGTATATATATATATATATATATATATATATATATATATATATATATATGTATATATATATATATATATACATATATACTATTGGATCGAGTACAGGAGCAGGAAGAGAGAGTGAGAGGGGGAGAGATAGAGAGCACGACACAGGATGTGGGGTGGAGCTCTCAAATCTCATTGTATGAGCACACTGTCCGCATCATCTAGCAAAGGCATATCTGCTAAGAGTGACTGCAAAATCAAAAAATCAGCACCACTGCAATCACACACAACTTTCTGAAGGATACTGTCACCCTCAAATGATCATCCTCAAACATATTAGACGCATCATAGAACAATGCATCGGTCTCTGGCTCAGCTAATGTCACCTCAATTGATGACTGACCAAGTTGTGCATCCCCAAAGATATCATTTTCTGAGTGAACCTCACCCAAGACAAATGCATAACCTGCTCTCCATGCAGCACATCCACAAAAGAGACACGCCTCGTCTCTCGCTCCAAACATGGCTGCAAATACACAGAGACTACACCGCCTCGTGTGTCAAAAATATGGTACATATATAAAAATCAAACCCTCAATTGGACTAGCCCAATTGAGTTATCTTGATGCACCAAATTATTCCCTTGTAGGGAATACACCATCCTACTACAGTGGTTGGTGGTGCAGGGTCACAACTTGCTAGCAAGCCCCTCGATACACTATGTATTCCTAAATAAAAACCCTATCCCTATATATGGTGTGCGTATAGACCATAGGTAGTTACCCTAATGTGATTCCCTATTTGTCATTGATATGCTCTCAATTACCCCACTGTCCCATTTTTCATTGGTTGACCCTTCTTGGCTTCTTGCCAAGAAGGTTAGTAGACTAAGTGTTGTTAGGTTATTATCAAAGATTTTATTTAGAAGACAACAATGGCAATGGTACCCAATTCTTGATCCAAGTAAATAATGTGTCAACAAGTGAATTTCTCTCAAACCTAGAATTCCAATGCCCATGCACAAAAATGCAAAGTAAAATTCTATTTGTGGCATGGAATCATTGTCTTGTTTTTCCCATCAGTGATCTACATATGTGCTAAGTAGCAGTAAAAGAAAATCCCTACATGACGATAATGAAGTATTGGATCATTACTAGGGTTCTCTAAAGGAGGAGTTTTTGCAAGATCCCTAGATTATGTGGTTCAAGAGACTATCAATAATACTCCAATATACATGTTATATTTACATGGTGTGCCTATTTATACATAAAAGTGTACAATTTTTGAATATTAATAACCCTCTCTTGTTAACTCACTTGAAGATATAGGGCGATCCTCTTTGGTTAAACTCACAAAAAGACAAGGTCTCCTTCTGTATAATGTCATTCTGAACTTTAGCTAATTGGTCCACCACCACCATGATGGAGTCATAACTACCATGAACAATAGTCAGACTTGTTACAAAGTCCATGATGATACATTCCCATTCCATTTGGGGATGTCCAATGGTTAAATTTTTGGGTAGCTTGACCCTATCTTCAGTTTTCAGATAGACTAGGCATCTGTTCACCTATTTTAGTGCATCCCTTTTCAAGATTGTCTAAAACAAGCTCTTTTAAATAAAAGTTTTTGTGTAGTCAAGATTACTTGTTGATGGAGGATCGTGGGCCTAAATTCTTCTTGATATCTTTGTAATTGAGTATGCATATTAATAGTTGGTAGATTGAACATCCATCCAAGAGTGAGTATCCATATATGCCCTCTTCTCCTTTTATGAATGGCTTGCTTGGGACATGATTTGGATGATTCTCTTGAATCATTTATCCATAGTCATTTTTTAACTTCATGTAGTAGAGGTTCATCTGGCGTGGAGATGGCCCGAAGATAATATTTCCTAGTTGGGCATAGAGTACCACATTATCTTTCCCTTTTGTGTCAATTTTAAAGTCATATTCTGCCGTCGTGACCATCCACCTCCTTTCTTATGTTGAGATCAATTTCAGTTAGAATCCATTTCAAGATGTAATGTTCAATATTGAGCACAAATCTCCTTCCAAGTAAGAAGTGCCTCCAAAAATTTAGGGCATGGATTATTGCTAACAATTCAAGGTCATGCATGGTGTAATTCTTAAATCATAATCCTTTAGCTTCCTAGAAGTATATGGTAGACCGTCTGCTCCTATTGTTTCACTCCTTGAATGCTATCCCACTTGCATTTGTGACCACCTCCAATTTACACTCAAACTAAGGCAATTTGAGGATTGGTACAGTTTTCAAGGCTCCCTTAAGCTTCTCAAAGCTATGGCTCTGCTCTTCAAACCATGTCAACTTGTTATTCTTTCTAAGGAGCTTAAGTAGCGGAGTAGCAAGCTTGACAAATATCTTCTACCGACCAATGATTCCAAGAAATCCACATTAATCTCTTATAAATTATTTGGTTTAGATAAATTGGCTATATCCTTGACCTTTACTGGGTCAATCGATAACCCTTTTTCAAATACGATAAATCTAAGGAAGTCAATTTTAGGAAAAGATTTGGTGCTCTTAAAGAAGCTACAGAAATTCTCTTAGAAATTCTCTTAAATGATGTTCATGTTCCACTTCATCTATCATCAAGAAAGACAATCACATATTGTCTAACTAACTCATCTATAATCAAGGGAGGCTATCACATATTTTTCAAATTAATTTCAAAAAATACGTTGCATTAATTGGTTTTAGTAAACTAACAAGATAATTTGTCAACCCAAAGGTATGTTCTTTCCCCTTTTTGTTATTTTGTAATATCCAAAATTGAGGTCAATTTTAATGAAGAATTTAAAACCGTGGAGAAATTCTAGTAGCTTGTGAATCCTTGGGATGGAGTAATTGTTCTTTATTTTTAGTTGATTTAAACGTTGATAATCAATGTGAAATCTAAAAGTTTTGTCCTTCTTTTGAAATAGTAACGGGGTACCCCATGGCAAAACTCTATGTCAAATAATTCCTTGCTCAAGTACAACTGAAGCTATACTTTGAGGTCTACAACTTCTAGGACTGCATTCAACAACTAGACTAGATCTTGGGGGTAAGAGTTTGATTGTGTTTTCTACTTCCCTTCTTGGTGGCGTTTGGGTCAATTATTTCGGAAACAAGTCTTGATATTCCTATAATCAAGCTGATTTCTAGTCTTTAGGCTCACCTCTACCTTATTGAGCTCCCCTTTAAAAAATTATTTTTTATTTCTAAGACGCTTGAGTAGCCTTTTAGATTTTGAAAGCTTTAATATAGACTTCCCCGTGGTATCCATTATTGTGACTAGTTGTCCCTACTCATGAGAGAAATTAACTGCACCAGTCTCGCATTGGTGGTGGATGATGTCTTTATTAAACCTAAGGCAAACCATACGAAAAATTCCATCAAAGATGCCCAAAGATAGAACACAAAAATTGCATCTAGTGTGGTTTCCATCAATCTCAAAGTAAATTTCACCCATGATTTGTTGCTTGGGTCATAATTTCCTTGGCAAAAGGTGATTGGTGGAGGTAAAATGATATGGAGCTGGTGTGGACATCATAGACTCATAGGTGGTGATGCACCAACGTAACAATAAATTGACTATTCATGCATGGCTTAGAGGTTGATCAAATGCATGTGTTCATTGGTTTTGTAGTTGGCCCCACATGTTCTACATATGACTGAGAGGCCAAACAGCCCCCCTTGATTCCACTTCCTTTACAAATAAGCAATAAAAATGTGGTCTCAAAGTGTAGTCCATGGAGTGAGGTGAATACAAATGAAAAGGGAAATAATGCATGGGCAGTCTTACCACATTTTAGAGACATGGGCATTGTCTAAACCCAATTATATAATGTATGCAAGTCAAAATAAAACATGTAGGAAAAAACCTTAAGTTTTATCTATGCAGTGCAATACAAAAAATAGAAGATTTTATGGTTTTCTAAAAGTTTTTTCATTATTTCTGAGCTTCTAAAAATCCCAAGAAATAGTAGGAAGCTCATAATTAGGAGTTTCTTGTTGAGGAAAGGCGGCATTGTTGTTATAAGCTCAAAAAATGCAGTGAGCCAAGATGCTCATTCCCACCAAGCTCTATTTCTTTTGGCCTCAAGACTCTAAAGCCCGCTATCCAAGAGGTTTTTCCGCCCATTAGACATCCCGTAAAAGGTGGTTTGGCTTTCAACTTGGCTTCATGGTGGTTCGGCTTTAAAAAGTGTTGCGTATCAAAATTGAGCCCATTTTCCGTCAAAGCACCTTCTTTTTTGCAGTGTGTATATTTTGCAATGCACTAACATCGGAGGCACACACACAAAATCATTTGAAAGCACCACATTTGTTTTGAGCCTACACACCTTGAATGAGGTACATACTTTTGGTCTACTCCTACTGTTGAATTCTCTAGGAGAGACATTTGATCCTACACTCTATTGTTAAATTCTTTAGGAGAGGACGCTTTGTATTTGGGTGCTACATATGACACTCGAGGGAAGGCTTGTTAGGGTGTGTGTGACATGTTTTGCACTGCTTATGGAGCCCTTCCCTAACTAGTTATGCATGCATAGATATCTTAAATGATACCCATCCATATATATATAACCCATAGAGGTTTCTAAACGTATTATACTGGCATATGAGTCCATTTGGAGGGTCAAAAAAACCCTAAAAATGTGTATACAAGTTTTGCCCATGATTCTCTCCACTTGGGATTATTTGAAGAGCCTCTCACACCTCACAGATATAATGCAAGCAAGATACCTCTTCCTTCTCCTATGTAAGGAGCTCATTTGTACTCATTTGATGACGAATTAAGAACGTATATTCTGCACTTTTGAATTATAAATGGCTCACTTGTGTTTCCACCATAGCTTTTCATTTCATACATTCGAAAGGTGTTTTCAAATCATGTGTAGTGCTTTCCTCAGTGCAAACATGAAGTGGAAGATGCTTCTTCTTCATAGGTTTTTTGCTATCAAAGTGATTATTGGTTCTAGTTTGATGTTTTATTTGGTTTAACACTAGAATGGTAACCTAACAGGACATAAAAGTGTCCTTTCAGGGTTTTGGGAAAAAAATTCCAAAACCATAGTAGATCCACTCATTTTGAAAAATACTTTCATGAGCTTATAGCTCAATAACTACTACATATGGAAAAAATGAGAATCTTGTAATTTTTATCATCCCTTGGTCACTACAAGCCTCCAAAGTTGATGGACCAGTGCATTTTGCCCAAAACAGCAATTTCTTACGGTTGATTGCATATAAATAAGAGTGGATATTTTTGTAGGACATGAGATAAAATGCCCCGTTAACTTCAATGGGTTGGTGACCAAAACATATGGTTTCTTTTACCTCACTAATTTTTTTTGGGCAAAAAAAATAGGTACAAAAAAGTTGCATTTTTGCCATTCTGCTGACCTATCATCAAAGTTTCTATAGTCACGCTCAATACAGATACTATATATATGTTTTCTTAGTTCCCTTTGGGCCTCTGGATTCAAAAGGAGCCATGGAGCATGTCAAAATGATAATGGATCTGTTACAATTGGAACCTTGGGGGCAATGATAAAGTGCTAAATACAGCAAACATGAAAAAACTGGGTTTAGCATTATGACCTCTAGAAACCCATAGAAACTACTCAATATCTAGCCAAGTTTGTAGTCTATGATTAGATATGGTTACTACCTACAAAATACACACGATTGGCCTAAGAAACTAGCAATATTGAGAAAGTTATACTTGCTACTCTAAAATGTATCGTATTCTTCAGCAATCAAAAAACTCAACCATCATCATATACTATGCTATATAGCATATTAGGTCCCCCAAAACTCAAGGAAGATTAGATTTATGTTATAAATTACACTTACACAATAAAAATTGAATTTGGATATCAAGAAAGCCACCAAAAAAATCATAAAAGTGCTAATTTTGGCCAAAAAACAGGATTATGCAATTCTTGTAAATTGGTCATAACTTTCAATTTTAACACTTAGCTCTCCCTACAAGCATCAAAACATGATGAGAACTATGAAGGCCTAACCTCTAGCCATCTAAACCTCACAAACATGAAGTTTAGAGTGGTATAGTTGCCAAAAATTGAAAAAAAGCGAAAAACAGGACCCGTTTTTTCACACAATTTAGGTTCAAAAATGTTGTGCAAGAGTAAGGTTAATGGTGAGATCGATACTCAAAAAAAATGCTAAGTTTTTTTCAGCTCATAAGGCAACTTTGTGGATATATAGCACCTAAAAATTCATTTTCATACTCTTCAAATAATTCAAGCAAAATGGTCACTTACAGGACACAAAAGTGTCCTGTTTTACCATTCTAGTGTTAAGGTGTTTGTGGCTCTATACCATGGCTAAAAATCCAATAAACAATTCTTTTTTGTAAAATTGTTTGTTCCAACTTGGCATTAAGGTTCTTAACTTGGGTAAATTAGTCTAAAAGACAACATACTTGGGTGATGCAGGTTTATATCAAATGTTGGGCCTTTTGTAATGACTAGGAAATGTATTAGAAAACCTACTTATCCTAACACTATGATTTTTTGAGTTATGCTCTTAAAGGGTTTTGTAAAAGACCGACTAATTACATGTATAACGCAGGTTCTATTAGTACAATTTTCACCTGACTATGCGTATGCTGGCCTAAAGGGATGTAAGTCTTGATGACTTTATTAGATGCCAGTTAATCTAATGCCTTTCTAAAACTGTAAGTTGTTTCAAACTCTTGGATGACATCTACTTACCCTTGCATTATTGATGTAAGAGGAGTGTGTTGGTTCTATAGTGCTATGGTCTTGGTTCTCAAACCCCTATTTTTAAGTTACTAGCTAGGGGGTCACTTCTCCATCTTCTTGTGGAATTTTGACATGGATTCATAGTTTGAGGGAACAAATCCATCAAGTGGCAATGAGAGTCACAAGAAGATTTAGAAATTTTCTCATGTAGGAAAATGGAGTCTTTTCCAGTGCTTTTCATACAATGCATAACATCATGAGCTTCTGCTCGAGAGGCACCACATACCTAGCTAGGTACGATTGGGGGCAAGGGACCACAGGCCCCCCCACTGGGCCAGTGGTCCCCTTCCCCCAATCGTACCTAGCTAGGTATGCAGTCCCTCCCTCACAGAAGCTCATAATGTTGAGGTAAGTCACAATGTGAGAATTATTGTGAGAATCTGTCCAAAACTTCTTGTGCATAAGAAGATTTAGAAATTTTCTCATGTAGGAAAATGGAGTCTTTTTTAGTGCTTTTCATACAATGCATAACATCATGAGCTTCTACTTGAGAGACACCACATACCTAGCTAGGTACAATTGGGGGCAGGGGACCACCGGGCCGGCGGTCCCCTACCCTCAATCGTACCTAGCTAGGTATGTGGTCCCTCCCTCACAGAATCTCATGATGTTGAGGTAAGTCACAATGTGAATTATTGTGAGAATCTATCCAAAAGTTCTTGTGAGGGGGTTTGTCTTAGCAGCCTCAGGGGTTTCTCTCCATCCACAGTAGCTCTAGCATGATGGAAATGCTTCTCACCCTACGGGCTGCTCTGCTCGCTCTTGTTCCTCTTTATCTCATTTTTGCCACGTGAACAAAAGGCCTCGTTTTTATCATGTGGCCTCGCCCTCTTCCTGGGTCTCTCTCCCCTTGCTCCTCGTTTGTTTCCCATGGGTGCGACATTCCATGTCATCAACAATTTAATGACAAGAGAGAGCCTCGAAGAGGGAGAGGGGGGACTCACATTCCACTTCTTGAGATCAAGATGGCTCCTCTAGGAGAGAGCAAGGATGGCTTTGTGGACAGCCATCTGCAAACATGGTTGTGGTGAGCAAGATCGCTTGGAGCATTCTCATGTCATTTACCACATGGATGACACCTTTCCTCCCCCTGTAGATACCAACAAGAAATTTGGGATCTCGAGTGACGATCTTAAAAACAACAGAGTGCATGGAGATGACTTCTTTGGAGCTAGTTATTCTCAAGTGATAATTGTACGGATAATGGCTTAAGACATGCTTAGGCTTCTTACATTGTCATCCTTCTAGGCTCTCCCATTCATAACAGTGTGTCTCAGCTTACAATCATCCTGCTTTGAATTCCAAAACTACCGGTTGAGAGGTTGAAGAAAAGGAAAACTATTGCCTAGATTTTGAGGAAAACAGTGTAAAATTATTAAAAATTAAGTCAAATTCTTAAAAATTCCTTTCACAATTCCATGAAAAGGAAACGTATATGGTTGCAAAAATTATTTTTCTTGTACGCTCATTCATAGGATTGCATTATGCTTACATGTTTACTTTTTCTTCAATTTTATAACATAATACAAAAAGTAAAGGACCAATCTTGAACAATTGGTTTGCAGGAGAAGGGGAAGAGGAGGGGGAGAGAGAGAGAGAGAGAGAGAGAGAGAGAGAGAGAGAGAGAGAGAGAGAGAGAGAGAGAGAGAGAGAGAGAATCTTACTACTATGGATAGCCAAGCTCGAGGGAGTGAGAAGCTTCTAGCTATAGCAAATGTTGTGTATGCTTTTGTGTGCTTTGGTTTCCTCATTTTCAAGCATTTTTCACTCCTCCGAGGAGATAACCTCTGATATCACCACTCTACACTTCTTGTTTCCTTAATGCTCTTATGCTATTTTGTTCTATTGTGGTCAACAAATGTAGTTAGTTTCAATGTTTTTCACTTTCTAATCCAAAGGAAGAGGAGAGAGAGAGAGAGAGAGAGAGAGAGAGAGAGAGAGAGAGAGAGAGAGAGAGAGAGAGAGAGAGAGAGAGAGGTATTTAATAATTCCATAGGAATGATGCCAAGAGACCTTACAACTCAACTATGACTCTTAAGGCTTGCCAAAAGCATTTTTGGCCCACATAAGGCCATAGTGCGGTGGGTGGATTTTTGGTTCAAATTGTGGATGGTGGATGCAAGTCAATCAAATGGAGGACACGTGTACAAACTGCTTGTTTTTTAAAAAAAGTTCTAGGTTTTTGTGAAATGTGTTGACATTTTTGTACCTCGTCCTTTAAAGAGGACCATTGAAAATTGGTTCAACACTATTGGGGGCAATCGTAGCATAGACTAATCAACCCAATACCAACAAAATTATCAATCCTAGGATCGGCAACCCGGCATGGAAGCACCAGCATCATCGGATGTATCAAATGAGTGGATTCAAGAGGATGCTCATCCAATGCAATAGATATTAGCCATGAATCACAAACTCTAATCATATCATCAATCAAGAATCACCTACACACATTAAGCCCATTGAAGTCCGCCGACTTGCCATAGACTAGAATCTCAAAGCACACTCTTGATAAGCACACTCTAATTGCATTGGTGTTGGCCTCTCCAATCACCACATGCCAATCAAAGCACTTTATCAAAATCTACACACACAAGGTGAATGGTGCTAGAGTTTCATAAAACCCATCCACACACAAGCAAACAATAGGGCACATACACTAATCACAAGATTAAGAACCAACTTAATCAACCTAATTAGTGATGTTAAATATTACAAATTGAGTGCTCATAGAAGGTTAGGAGTCGTTAATAAGCAAGAAGTCATCACACACACTCAAATCTAGAATAATGAGAAGGTGAAACTACTTCATGGCATAATGGAGTAGAAGAATTAATACTAATGAAGAAAGTAGAGATTAGATTAAGAAAAGCTTCTCTAATTACAATGGATTAGCACTAGCCTCTTAAGCATGGGCATTAAGCTCAAGGCTAGGCCATCCATAGAGTGGACACTCAAGAGGCAGATAACTCTCAAGAATGGATCCTCAAGAGTGGATACTCAATAATGAAGCCTCCTTGTATAAAGGCTTCCTTATAAAGGCTTGCTCCACAATCCTTTCTAATATGGGTTTAAGTTTGAGCCCTCTAGCTAGCATATACAACTTGGAACTCATAATGAGCCCAAAACCTTATACAATGTGGATAGGAAATATTGTGCACATCATAGCACATCTCCCGCTTGATGCATAATTGGTGTAGCCTGTGTTAGCTGCTGCTAACATTCTCCCCTTCCGAATTTGGCGCACGTCCTCGTGTGCCGGTGAAGCAAAACACGAAGACATGGTAGAAAGCAAGTCCAAGGAAGAATGTTGAGCTGCAAATCATAAAGGCCAACAAGAATGAAAAACATGAAGTATAGTGATCAATCATGCAAAGTAAATTTTTTGCTTCTAAAAGATGGGTTAATCACACTCAAAAACTAAACAACATAAAGCAAGAAAAACACTTAAGCTATCATGAAGATTAAACCACTTGAAATTTTAGTTTTATGTATGAAACACAAGCAATCAATCATGACCCTAGGCTAATGCAAGTTCATAAACCTACTAGCCTAAAAACTATGTGACCAATCTTAATCAGTCATTCAAGTCTATTGTGTATTTGGGCTATAAAAAATCTCCTAATCTATTAGTACATTATCACATCTTTTTTGAAGTTCATGGAAGTTTGGTTTTGTCATTCATAGAAAAAATAAATCACAATACAAGACTACCACCCCAAGGAAAGTCTAGCTACGATTCTCTGCTCCTTGAACCTTCAAGAAGGTGTTCCAAAATCCTACTAGACTACCAAGGTGACGGCTAATCCCTATCAGCCCAGGGCATTAATTTAGGGCCTTGACCAAGCGAGCCAAGGTGATTCCCCTCACTTGTTAAGTGCCAATAAGGCACTAGGCCTCACAAGACACAACATAACATAGAAATTTTCTTTTCATGTGTCTAGTAGCATTTTTGCTACTTTTTCTTGAAACTTTTTTGCTTCATTGTTTCATTTTTTAGCACTTTTTATTGCTTTCAACATGAGATTTTTATGGAAATTGGACTAAAGGACTAAAGCCTAATCATAGTCCTAGGTCATGTTAAAAATGAATGGAGTATTAAGACTATCACTAAGAGTCTATGACTAATAAGAAATGATCCTACATTAACCTAAGATCAAGGCCAATTACCTATGATTAGCACACATAAAACCTAATTTTTTGATGATTTAATATTCACAAAGAGAAGTGTTGAAAGTTTAGTATGCCTAGATTTTGAACATGAAAGAACCATAGCTTAGAAGCAGATTCACTAAATCCGAGCATAGGGAATGGAGAGATGAATAAAAGAGAAAAATTATGGAAGTATTTTTATCTATTCATGCTCTTTTGAGCATCCTTGAGCAAGCATCCCCTTTGTCTAGAAGTCTCTTGATCATTTTAGTCACAATCCAAGCTTCTTGAAGCTAAGTGCAAACACAAGCTCCAAAAAACCTTTTATTGAAAGCCACACACAAAAAGCACTAATAAAATCTAATGCTAAGGGAAAAAAGTGCCTTTGGTTATGCACATGATGCTCTTTAGTAGCAAGTTTATGCATACACATCAACAATGAGAGATAAAATGAGCTTCTACATAAGCAAAAAAGTCAATTAATTTCTAGCCCAAATGGAATGTGCAATTTAGATCAAGCTATGTGCTAGAAACAATACAACTTTTTATGAAAGTAAGTGGCTCTTGAAAGCCAAATTTTACATTTCTAAAACTCTCCAAAAAAGTTGGCTAACAACTAGCTCACCTGAAATTTACATTTTTAGAGCAAGCTATAAGCTAGAGATGCCTGCAACTTTTGATGGAATGAAAGTAAATGGCTCTCAATAGCCAAATTTTGTACTTGAAAGCTCTCAAAAAAGTTGTCTACACTAGATCGAATGGAAAAATTTGCATTTAGACAAAACTTAGAGCTAGAATTTATACAACTTTTGTCTAATGAAATCAAATGTCTCTAAATAGCCACATATTTCCCTATGATGCAATGCCAACATCCTGTATCTCCAATTGGAATCCCTCTTTGCCAATCACTCTTCAAAATGAAGCTCAATTGTTAGTGCCAAAGCATTTGTACATGCACATCAAGCACCAAAAAATATCAAGCTCAAGCATAAATTCAAAATGGTACCCTTTGGTCTTTTAACAAAGCTCAATTTTAGTGCGATGCAATGATTTTACATTCAATTCAAGCACTAAAATGTACAAGCAATGTCAAACCCAAACTTTTAATGCATAGTCTCCATCAAGATGCATGTATGCATCATCAATGTAATTCTCGAATGATTTCATAGTGCATGCCAAAAAGAATTTGTCTTTTAGTGCAACAATAATGCCAATGAAACCAAGCACTAAACCATGCACAAGCCAAATATTTAGTGTAAGTAAGGTTGTCTGTGCATAGACACAATCATAGCACACACAATCAATGCCCACATACGTGTTCTTAAACTAGCAAATATGGCATACCTATCAATTGATAAAGTGACTATTCACTCGATTGCTCAACCAAGCTCATTCAATGTACCCCTTCAAAAAATGCTCAATTTTTAGTGTAATCAAAGCATCTTTCATTCTTAACATGGACATCAATAAAACAAAAGTCCAAAGTTTTATTGCCATCCCATGCAAGGAATTCAATGAAACAATGAACATTACATTATTTGTTGAAGACCATTTTGGATGCTTTGATGGTACCTTTCTCAAAGACTCTCATATCCCAATCACTAAACGTTGATGTTTTGCTCCACCCCTTCATTGCTAGTCACAAATGATCCACCCGCACTTGTGGTCGAGGCAAAACATTTCTTGTTAAGTCCATCTAAGGAGTATTTTGAGTGTGTAGGGTGGGGAGGTGGGAATGTACTCCTTTAATTAGGCTTTTGTATTTATTTTTTATTTTATTTTTAAAAAATTTATAGCTCTGCAGCAGTCCAAAGTGCGAGCAGGTGATGGTGCCGGAGGGCAGGGGGAGCTCACGCCTCAAGGGATCATGTTGTGTGAATGGGTGTGTGTGTGTGTGTGTGTGTGTGTGTGTGTCTAAAGACCAAGGCAGTCGGTGCAAAACCTGGCAGAATTAGAATGTGTGTGTTGCGAGCACCGAGCCAAACCAAGCCAGTGGAGTTACACCAAGCCAAGCGGTGCAATCTTTGGAGTTATGCCAAGCAAGGTGGTGAGCCAATGATTGTGAGCAAGCTTGTGTGTGCTAGAGTGCTACAAGCCAAGCGGGCAAGTGGCCAAGTTCAATCGGAAGCTATGGGCTCTATGCCAGCGAAATGGATATACAGGCACAATATGTGTTTTGTGTGTGTTGGGTAGTTTGCCAAAAACGGGGTGAGGCTTGTGGTTGGTGAGCCAAACCGGCGGGACCACTAACCAAGGGATGCAAGAGTACTCCATAAATGGTGCAACGACGTGTGTGTGTGTGTGTGTAGCAGTTCTAAATAGATACATACACGCAAATGAACACTACATGTTCACATACCAATAATTCTAGGCAAATACAATGGATTTGTACAATAATTTATTTGCTATTGAGAACAAATTTTGTACAAGGTAGTGAAGAAAACAAAGTATAACATGGGACAAAGTAATCCCTAAGTTTGGAGTGATGCTGCTTCAAGGTAAAAGATAAGACTCGTGTCCTAAACCACATAGCACCCATAGTAAACAAGCAAACGCTCGGTTAGCAATTGTTATTGTGTACAGGTGATGCATGGGCATCCCAAATGTTATCCATGTCCCAATGAAAAAAACAATAGTTCTCAAAATGTGTTTGTATTTTGAAAAAAGAATAAGAGTTTTTAAAGCCAAGTTCTTACTATAATATAGTCCTTGTTCTTTAGCAAATCTTTCGAGAGAGTGAGATTCCCATAATAAATGCTACCATTTATCAAAGCATTTCCAAATTTTTCAAAACGTTTCGCTGTCTACCTTAAGTTTAAAGTGTTTAAAGAGGTTCTCTCAATCAAACTATGTTTAAAAATTTCTAAATCATTCCTAAAACAGATCGGGGAGATTTTTACCCCATATAAGAAAGCACAAGTTAGCTCGAGACATACACCCTATAGTAGGCATCAATTTTTAACAGCTATTTTATTTCAAAACACCTCCTGAAGTGCTAGAGGAAAGCCGGTTACACATGAACAAAGTCAGACCCATATTTTATTTCACTAACAGAGCCTAAAGGCTTCTATAGCATTTTAGAGAAAGCAAAGCCATAACCTATCTGAATTTTAAAAAAAAAACTTTTTAAAGTGATGTCTTTAATGAAAAACAACACAGTAAGGTACAGGACTTTGGTAGCTTGGAGAATGACCAAAGGAATCCCATATTTTACTGCCAGTAGTGTAATTATGAGAACCAATAATTTTGTAGCAGTAGCCAATTTGAACATATCATACTATTTTTGCTAAGTCAATGCGCGGCACAATAATTTCTTATGAGGTACAGTCTCCAACTCTGGATGGTCGCAGACAAAAAAATATACATAGTACCGACATTTCAAAAGAGACTATTCTAGGTAGGATGGCCAGTTGGGTAAGTTTCTAGGAGAAACATACGTCGAGAAAACAAAGGTGAGTTAACGTGTTACGGGACCCAATAAGAGTTGGCAAGTAGAGTGGGCTTTTTGTACGGATAGTCACTAGGTAGAGGTTGCTATGTGGGTCTATATAAGACAGGTGTATTATACTTCAAAGTGTACTGTAACAGACATGAGCAATTTTTAAGAGTTTAAAGATAACAGTTTACAAGTTTCTTCAATTTTTAAGAGTTTAAAGATAACAGTTTACAAGTTTTTAATAGTCACTAGGTAGAGGTTGCTATGTGGGTCTATATAAGACAGGTGTATTATACTTCAAAGTGTACTGTAACAGACTTGAGCAATTTTTAAGAGTTTAAAGATAACAGTTTACAAGTTTCTTCAATAACTTGTCTTAAGTTGTGTCTTATACTTCATCAGTTGTAACATTTAATGGCCTACTAACTTGTGTGTAGCGGAAAATATCATGAACATAGTGAGCATTTCATTAGAATAGATTCCTAATGAGATTAAAAAAAGTGCTTGGGTGGAGAGAGCAACAAAAAGCATAACACCTAGTTAGATAGCATTAACAATACTTCAAAAGAGAGAGAAATTAAGTAATTGACAACAGTTGAGGACCGGATTTGCATGGAGCCGGTCCCCCCTTCAAAAGGCTTTGTATTATGGTTTCTCCCATCAAGAGAGAGATTTTACAATACAATTTCTTGTGTTCCTTCAATACTAGCTAGTGCAATGAAGATGGAAACTTCATGCACTAAGCAATACACTTATTAAACACAACATCAATTCCCTCACGGTCTCAGACCCAAGACCTCACACACCTTCAAAGATGGTGAGAGCTAGAGGGGTATGAGAGTAGATTGAGAGGAAGAAGGAGTATTCTTACGAGAAAGATGTACATCTCCTCACATAATCACTCATATTAGCATAGCGTAACTTGGTAATTAACATGGTAGAGGACATGAGGATGCATTGAAGCTTGTCTCTTGGTTGGATTTGCATCACAAAGCCAAGAATTGTTGGTGTAGGCATTCCTCTCACAAGCTTGGAGTAGGTGATAAGCTTTCCATTAAAGCTTGAGAAGAAGAGAGAGCCTTCGTTACTTCACACATGAGATTGTGTGTGTGTGTGTGTGTGTGAGAGAGAGAGAGAGAGAGAGAGAGAGATAATGCCTTGCAAAAATCAGCCCCCTCTCTCTCTTGGTCGACCCCTCTTGCTATTTGCTCTTGCTAGCATCCTATTGGACCTCCCCAGGCTTTGCCAATGGTAATTAAGCAACATAAGTGAGAGCCTTCTAACATGTGTCCCCCTTTCCCCTTTTGTGAGAGCTTTAGGTAATTATTTAGTTCAACTAAACTCTCATTGGACCCCTTTGCCTCCTGGCCAATAGGAATCAGGCAAGCCATTGGGCTGTTGACTGCTCATTGGTCCCCTTGGGAGACTGTCCAATAGTCTTCTAGAGAGATTATTCTTATTGGTTCTTTTATTAAATGTTTTTAAATTAATTAAACTAGATTTACTTCAGCCTAATTCTCATTGGTCCACCTCCAAGGCCATCCAATAGGAATTGGATGACCTTGGAGGCATCTGGGCTAGGGAGCTGACATGTGTCCCTCATTCCCTTTGTGTAAAGGGAGCTTGTGGTGTGTGTGTGTGTGTGTGAGAGAGAGAGAGAGAGAGAGAGAGAGTTTCTCTCTCATCCCCTACTTGCAAGTCTCACCCCCTCCTATGTAGGGATTTCTAAAGACTTTTGGGAAAGCATCCAATTCCCCCAATGTTTGACCTTTGGACACAACCTTTGAATTTTGGAACCTTAGCATTTTGGAAGTCTTAATGGGCTGAACCTTAGGGTCTTTTAATCCCATTGTTGCACATGGCTCTTTTACAGATGGCCTGCCTCCCCTTTGGTCCCTATTTTCCCTCCTTTGGATCCCTATTGTGGCCGGTCTGCTAGCTTAACCAATATTCTAGCTTTTTCTCCCCTAGCACCTCCCCATATTAAATGATCAGTTTAACATGAGGAAATCATTTAGGAGAATTATATATTGATTATTATGACATTACCTCTCTCTTGAAATCATAGTCGTCCTCGACTATGGGGTAGAGAAGATAAAGCATATTCATTAGTCCTTTTCTTAGCGGGTAGAGGATCCCTATGTTACCCTATGACATCTTTCCACAATGGATGACTAGTCCATTTGGTGCTTGAGAGCCTGACGCTGCCGCAAGCATGTCTACACATTAGTCCTATCATCTTCCATAGTAGAGTGACAAGCTCTACTTGGTGTTCGGGAGACGTCGTCCCCGCAAACTTGATCTAAGCATGCATACTACTTCATTTTTGTGCACAATAAAGAAAAAGAGAGTCTTATAAGACAAAACTTTAGTTCATTTTTAACATTTGTACATTTGCTTACTCTTGGGAAGCATTGTAAGCATTGACAAGGTTTAGGTTATCCTTTAATTGTATGCCTTGCATCCATCTAGCATCTTCAAAAGGATAATTCTTAAATTTAATAAGATATCGTCGGATAGTCTTACCACCTCTTAGTACCTTGTCTTCATGTCAGAGAATGGACTCTGGCTACAGCACCTCTTCTTGGTCCTCAATCTCCAATGGGTCTTCAATAGTTGGTTCTTGAGGTGTCTCTCCTTTGTAAGGCTTTAGTAGCCTCACATGGAAAGCATTGTGTATGAGCCAATGGTTGGGCGACTTGAGTTGATAGGCCATCTCATTGATTGGCCTAATAATTTGGAGGAGACCATAGTACCTTTTCGCTAACTTAGCATAGTACTTTTGGTGTCCCGTAGGATTCTTGCCCGGCGTGTGCCTTAGAGCCTTGGGAAATTTGAGTAAGACCCAATCATTTTCTTTAAAGGCTTGGGCTCTTCTGTGCTTATCAGCAGCAACCTTTTGCCTTTGATGTGAGATAGAGATAACATCCTTTACTTTTGGAAAGATTCTTGTAGGTCTCGGCTATACTCATCTGCATCGAATATCTTCTCATGTACCTTAAGTAGCAAGGGACTTTTTTATCTTCCCTCAATCACCACAAAAGGTGCTTTCCTCATGGAAGTATGTACAGTGTTATTGTAAGCATACTTCACTAAGGGTAAGTACTTCTCCCATTGGGATCTTTGATCTACTTCCGTTACATAGGCTTTTAGTAGATCGAGAATTGTTAGGTTAGCTATTTCACTTTGGCCATCCGTTTGTGGGTGATAGGCCGAAGAGAAGTTTAGCCTTGTTCCTAAATTCTCAAAGAGACCCTTCCAGAAGTTACTAGTCATTCTAGGATCTCTATCCGACACTATGGACATTGGTAAGCCATGGTACTTGAAGATTTGTGAAATGAAGAGGGTTGCCATTTGATGGGCTTTGATAGTCTTTTTGACAGGTATAAAATGAGCTTGTTTACTAAACCTGTCTACTATCGTCCATATTCCCGTATTCCCATTGATAGACTTAGGCAATCCAAAGATAAAATCCATGGATATGCTCTCCCATGGTGAATTAGGGATTGGCAAAGGTTGAAGTAATCCAAGTTGCTTCCCTCTATCAAACTTCTTCTTTTGGCATACCACACATTTAGAAACATACTCTTGTATGTTTGCTTTCATGTTTCAATGCCCTTTACAGTAGACTAAATCCCTCTATGTCTTGCATAAGGAGGAGCATGAGATTCATACATTATTTTCTCACATAGTGAGCTAGTAACGCATAGTCTATTGCCATAGAGAAGATAACCATCTTGTAAAGTAAATGGTTCCTCTTTCTTCCCTAGTGCAAGGGCTGAAATCACATCTCTAAAATCAGGATCAATAGCATACTCATCTATCATAGAAGATAGATCATTGTGAGTTGCTATGGAAACCGCATTCACTCTCGAACGTCTTGAGAGTGCATTGGCTACTTGATTATGCTTGCCAGCAATGTGAGCAATATGAAAATGAAATTGCGAAAGAAAATTTTCCCACCTCATTTGTTTGTCAGGGAGCTTGGTCTACGTCATGAAGTACTTAAGACTTTGGTGATCCGTTCGCAGAATGAAAGGAGTCCCCAATAAATAGTGCTTTCGTGAGTCTAAGACATGTAGAACTGCAAGGAGTTCCTTTTCATACATGCCCAGAGCTTGCTCAACAAGGTCAAGCCTTCGACTTTCATAGCCTATGGCGTGCCCTTCTTGAAGAAAAACATCTCCAAGGAAATCACCACAAGCATCACATTGGACCTCAAATGGCTTTGAGAGATGCGGTAGTGTAAGCACACTTTGAGAGATAAGCTTTTCTTTAAGATTTTTGAGAGCATTGTTCTCCTTGGCAAACCATGTGTACCTAACGTTTTTCTTTGTTAGGTCATGTAATGGTCCTGCTATTAGTGAGAGCTTTTCTATGAAGCATCTATAGTATGCGCACATACCTATAAAGCTTCTTAACTCATGAAGATTCTTTGGTTTAGGCCATCCTTTTATTACCTCTAACTTTGATGGATCCATTTGGATGCCATCTTGAGAGATAATGTGACCTAAATACTGAATCACTTGCAAGAAAAATTCACTTTTCTTTCGATTAACATAAAGTTTATTCTATCTTAAAAGTTGAAATATTACCTAGAGGTGTTGCTTATGTTTGTCTAATGAATTAGAGTAGATGATGATATCATCAAAGAACACTCCATTTAAGGTTCGGTGAGGCCTGAATAGCTTCTCCATCAAGCGGTTGAATGTGGCTGATGCATTGGTCAAGCCAAAAGTCATGACAATGTATTCATAAAGACCAAACATAGTGCGAAATGTGGTCTTTACAATGTCTTGATCAAGTATCCTTATTTGATGATAGCCACTTTTTAGGTCAATCCTACTGAAGTAGGTGGACCCTTGTAGCTTATCAAATAGGTCTTCTACCCGTGGAACAGGAAACCTATTTTTGATAGTGATCATATTTAGTGCTCTATAGTCGACACGCATATGATATGTGCCATCTTTCTTTTGCACTAGTAGCACAGGAGAACAAAATGGAGATGAGCTAGGCCTAACCATGCCCTTCTCAACTAACTCATGCACTTGCCGCATAATCTCCTCTTGGTGAGCTTGAGAAACTCTATAAGGAAGTTTGTTAGGCGGTGAACTTCCTAGAAGAAGTTCAATTGCATGTCATCATTACCTCATTTAGGAGGTAGCTCACAAGGGGTCACAAGGGATATCGTCAATAAAGACATCCTGAAACCCCTTGAGAAAATTGGATAACTCTAATTCCTTTTGATTGTGTATATTTTCTTTTGCTAAAACATTATGTTCATTTTGAGAATCTTTAACAAAAATCATGTACACGGAAATAGATCTCTTTATTGACTTGTTGAAAGCTTGTGTATGTACAATGGGTATAGTGTTACCCATTTCCTTAGCATCTATATACATATCATTTTCCCTAAACTTAAAGGAGATTCTCCTTTCAGGGAATTTAACATTGGCAGCCATGCGATCAAACCGTGGTGCCCCTAGGATTACATCCTCATGGTTGAGAGGAGAGATAAAGAAGTCCTCTTTGTCCACATAGCTTTGGACATGGAGCCTCAATTTCCCGATTAAGGGAGTGATTGAAGCTTCTTGCCCCTTGAAAGCATCGTCTGTGGGTAGGACATCTCCCATCTCGTAGGATTGTATGCCTAGCTTGGTGGCCAACTCTATAGATATAAAATTATGAGTAGAAGCGGGGTCAAAGAGAATAAAAGCATCATGTTCTCTTCCCTTTCCCAAGCATGGCATAGAGGAGATCCTTTGTGCTGAGTTTCCTCCTCTTGGATTTCGACCAAGGTAGCTCTAGGAGGATCATGGCACTTGTTCTTTTGGGGACAAGCGCGGTACGCATTCCCTTGTTTGCCGCACTTGAAACACCGGTTATCCTTGCGATAACGCTCAAGCTCTTTAGGAGAGAGTTTATTTTTCCCTTCATAAACTCCCTTCTCTTTAGCTTTGTTGGATTTTCCCTTAGGAGACTTTTGGACATTGTCCTTCCCCTTAGGCTCATTGGAATCCTTGTTTTCAGGGGGCTTAGAATTCCTCTTAGCCTCTGTTTGCAAATTGATTCGAGAGGCCACATAGTATGATGTATTACCGCCAATATGGTGTGTGGCCTTTGGGAGTTGACATACTTCGCCATTTCTTCGGTTAAACCCGCACAAAATTGCTGCTTTTGCTCTCCAAAACCCAACTTTTTGAAGACGGTGGCTTTGAGTTGTAGGTCCAAAACTTGTCTACATATTTGTGGATGGATTTATAGGGAGAGAGCTTCAAGCTTTGCCATTCGGTGAGTACTTTTTCTTTGGCATGGATGGCCAAAAACTGCTTCATATGGGAGCTCTTAAAGCTTTCCATGTTTGTGGAGCTTCACCGTTGGCCCGTAGGCTAGACCATCATTATCTGGTGGAGTTTTGAAAGTGCATAGCTACATGGTGTAGCTTAGAGGACTCCGTGAAGCCCTCATCTCCGAATTCCGCATCGAATTGTTGGATAAAGGCCAAGACTTTGTCCGTAGCACCAAAGGTGCCATCGTAGGTAATGAAAGAGATGCTCTTCCCTCCCTCTTTGAACTTATTGAGCTTGGACGACTCCTTCCATGCGGCATAGGATTTCCTATAGCATCTTTTTTTTTATGGTTCAAAGGTTGCACCATCACTTCCTTCAGAAGATGAAGAATTTGAGGAAGATGGAGAAGAGGGTGACCTCTTTCTCGCCTTTTTCTTGCCTTGATCTTCATTGTCTTGACCATCACTTTCATAAGAGGAAGAGTATGAAGAAGATGGAGAAGAGGGTGTCCTCTTTCTCGCCTTTTTCTTCTCTTGCTTTTTGTCATCCCTCTTTGAAGTATGGTGTGGAGAAGTATGCGATGGTCTTCTTTGTTTTGGAGGTGATGGAGAGCGTTTAGCCCATCGTCTTCGTGGAGCCATCTCCACCGAGGTGGCGGGAGACTCACTTCTTTCTCGTTCCTTTGGTGGAGGCTGTTGAGCTCTCCTCTGAGAAGGAGATGCGTCATCAAGGAGCAAATTTTTGAGCCCTTCATAGGGATCCTCTTCTTCTTCCCGAATCGGAGAGAGACCTCTTTTGGAAGTCTCGCAAGGAGGCTTCCTAGGTGTTCTCTCGTCATGGTGGGGAGCTTGGAGAATCCCATGAGCACGAAGCTGTCGTTGCACTTCACTTTGGAGGGATGGATTGCCCATGGATTGTTGAAGCCTAGAAACAAGATAGTTAACAAGAAACGGGGCATCATTAGTAGCTTGCTCATTAGCAAAATCAAAGTTATCAACATTAATTTCACTCTCTTTACTATTGTCAGCCATTCTAACAACTTTTAGGTGTAAAATTTTAAGGTGTACTTTGGCACTTCAAGCCCTAGTTATTACTCCTCTTTACCCCTTTAGAAAAAGCACTCAAGCTACTGTACCCGTGGCTCGAATACCACTAATTGCAAGGAATAGAAGAGAGGGTCGTTCAACACCAAAACAACACCGGTTATTGTCAAGCTTCTAATAGCTCAATAGTGGTTAAGCCGTAGGAAAAGCCGTAGGCAAGCCCCGTAGGACTCCATTATTAAGACCATAGCTCTCAACGGTGATGCCCCGTTAACTGCAAAAAGGCAGGCGCACTGCAAGGCTGAAAAATCCCTATTCTACTTACTCACATGCAATTAAAAGTACCAACCATTTATAGCTAGCTTGAGGACCTCCCTTCTTGAGCAAGAAAAGAGAAACCTTGTGCTCTGATACCAATGTAACATTTAATGGCCTAGTAACTTGTGTGTAGCGGAAATAGCATGAACATAGTGAGCATTTCATTAGAATAGATTCCTAATGACATTAACAAGAGTGCTTGGGTGGAGAGAGAAACAAAAAGCATAACACCTAGTTAGATAGCATGAACAATATTTCAAAAGAGAGAGAAATTAAGCAATTGACAACAATTGAGTACCGGATTTGCATGGAGCCAGTCCCCCCTCCAAAAGGCTTTGTATTATGGTTTCTCCCATCAAGAGAGACATTTTACAATACAATTTCTTGTGTTCCTTCAATACTAGCAGTGCAATGAAGATGGAAACTTCATGCACTAAGCAAAACACTTATCAAACACAACATCAATTCCCTCCGGTCTCAGACCCAATACCTCACACACCTTGAAAGATGGTAAGAGATAGTGGGGTATGAGAGTAGATTGAGAGGAAGAAGGAGTATTCTTATGACAAAGATGTACATCTCCTCACATAATCACTCATATCAGCATAGCTTAGCTTAGTAATTAGCATGGTAGAGGAGATGATTATGCATTGAAGCTTGGCTCTTGGTTGGATTTGCATCACAAAGCCAAGAGTTGTTCCTGTAGGCATTCCTTCTCACAAGCTTGGAGTAGATGATAAGATTTCCATTAAAGCTTGAGAAGAAGAGAGAGTCTTATTTACTTCACACATGAGATTGTGTGTGTGTGCAATAATGCCTTGCAAAAATCAGCCCCCTCTCTCTCTCTGTCGACCCCTCTTGCTATTTGCGCATCCTATTGGATCTCCCCAGGCTTAGCCAATGGTAATTAAGCAGCATAAGTGATAGCCTTCTGACATGTGTCCCCCTTTCCCTTTTGTAAGAGCTTTAGGTAATTATTTAATTCAACTAAACTCTCATTGGAGCCCTTTGCCTCCTTGCCAATAGGAATCAGGCAAGCCATTGGGCTGTTGAATGCTCATTGGTCTCCTTGGGAGACTGTCCAATAGTCTTCTAGAGAGCTATTGTTATTGGTTCTTTTATTAAGTGTTTTTAAATTAATTAAACTAGATTTACTCTAGCCTAATTCTCCTTGGTCCACCTCCAAGGCCATCCAATAGGAATTGGGTACACCTTGTGGGCATCTGGGCTAGGGAGCTGACATGTGTCCCTCATTCCCTTTGTGTAAAGGGATCTTGTGGTGTGTGTGTGTGTGTGTGTGTGTGTGTGTGAGAGAGAGAGAGTTTCTCTCTCATCCCCTACTTGCAAGGCTTGCCCCCTCCTATGTAGGGATTGCTAAAGACTTTTGAGACACACACAAAGCATCCAATTCCCCCAATGTTTGACCTTTGGACACAACCTTTGAATTTTGGAACCTTAGCATTTTGGAAGTCTTAATGGGTTGAACCTTAGGGTCTTTTAAGTCCATTGTTGCACATGGCTCTTTTACAGATGGCCCCCCCTTTGGATCCCTACTGTGGCCGGTCTGCTAGCTTAACCAATATTCTATCTTTTTCTCCCCTGGCACCTCCCCATATTAAATGATCAGTTTAACATGAGGAAATCAATTAGGAGAATTAGATGTTGATTATTATGACATCAGCTATGACTTATAGTCAAGATCAAGTATTATTGATAACCATTGTTCATCTACAGCAGTCAAGTGAGTCCATCAAGAGAAACACCATACTCCGTTATGAGTGTCTTCTATTCCCTCTAATAGGAACATCGGTTGCGTAGACAAAATGGTGGACATATCAAAATAGAGTGACACGGGTGACCCTTTGGGGTCGAGAACACTTCAGGAAAAATATCCATGTGGCGATGGTAAAGGAAGCCTTGGGCTTAGAGCCACAACATAATTATGTGGAACATGTAATGAAGCGTGGATTTTTCGAGCATTTATATTTGCTAGTGCAGTTTCTACCACATCGTAAGATATTTTTGTATCGCCATTTTGTCCTACCCCTAAGAGGATATTTTAACCACTCACCCCAAGCCAGGGAGTTTAGCGTAATTTTAGCCAACCGTATCTTATCTTTGGTTGAGAGTCCAAACATGTGTTATTATTGTGACAGTTGCTTGTGTGATCATGTAATGGATAGTTTTATTGAGATGTAAAGGTGAAGAAAAAAGGGGTTTTGTTGAATCTGAGCCATGCTCTTTCTGTCCAATTTATGTAGTGAAGCATGAGAAAGGACTCATGTAATTTTGTGTGTGTGTGTGTGCGTGTGTGTGTGTGTGTGTGTGTGTGTGTTGTGATGGCGAGGCCTTGGGCCCATGAGGGTTTGTATGCACGCCTTGGTAGGCGAGCACAATGGTCATGGAGACGAGTGTAAGTGAGTAGTGATAGAGAGGTCTTGGATACGTGATTTGAAATAGCCTTTTTCTATTATTATTATAAAAATATCTCTTAGAGTATGTTCTCACTCAAAACAAGCTTGGCACTGTAATGGGTGCAGTTGGGCACATCAAGTGCATGCACATTTCTCATGATGACGCACACACTACAAATGAAACCACTTAATCATGATTGATTTTTAAGTATCATGCATGATAGCCTTTCAAGTATCCATTGCTTTTGCACAAATGTACACATATATGGCAGTTCATTTTGACAGTCATGCACAAACCTCCTTCCATTCGATATCATTGATCATACCTCAGTCAAATTCAAGCCAGTTTTCCATGTATCAGCACGTTCCTTAATTGAGTTGGGAATGTCCTTTAATGTCACACATGCACCAATACTCATATGCAAGCCTGAACACGTTCACTTTTCCAATTGGGAATAACTTCGGATCAAGCATCGTATACACAAGATGCAAGGTAAAATTATTTTTCATTTTCATGACCAAAGTCATAATCATAGCAATCTTGATGCTCATATCCCATATTAAATCCATTCAAACCGCAATTGAATTTTCCATTTTGGTGCGTGTAAGGCTATGCACACTTGATTATGGCAATTCATGATTGCACAAATTAATACATGCTTTATGATCTCCAATCAATTTGGCATAAATATGCACATAAATCATTCTCAATCATGTACCCATTAAGTCATCTATCTCAATTCTCAAAGCCAATTTGAAATATATGCATAACTATTTGGCCAATTCATCATCATAATTGGTAAAAAATACCAATTATTCATTTACACATTGGATTGCACATGCCATTGAGTAGGCACACACACCCAAATTTAGGCCAAAATTTTATGCAACTAATCCATCGATTCCTCCTTGCAACGCTCAAATTTCACACTCTATCAAGCATAAATAAATGCATGCATGCTCAATTTCTTAAAAATTAGCACTATTTTGACCCAATCAAGCAATGCACACACTCAAAAATTAAGCACAAAAGTTCAAGTTTGGCTCAATTGGCAATGCATTTAGGCTTACACCTAATGATTGCACACAATTTTCATGATCATTTCACAATCAAAAAGCATTAGGGTGCCCCAATTGACCATCAATCATTGAAAATCAAGTGGTCTTGGATGGGCACACACACTCAAATTTTGCTCAATTTTTTGGCATTTAGGCTTATCCAATGATTGAATTAGCATAGCACACACACCGATTACATAATTGCATACTCATATATCATCAATTACATCAATTCCTATGCATGCACAAACTCAAGATTAAGTGCACACACACTTGAATTTTTTGGCAGTTTTTTCCCTCTTTGGTGCATTACACACACAATGATTTTTATGCACACACATGAATTCTTGTTGCAAATCAAGCTTAATCTTGACACACACATCATTCATTAGTCAAAATTGACCATCAATTTTATTCCAAAACAATCAAATTAGGTGCAAAGTGTAGGTCAATTGATTTACACACCTAATTTTAGCAAATAATTAGCACACATTGAACCACATTAATCAATCAAGAATTGACATGATCAAGTGAGTGCACTTACATTGTAATCACACTTCAAGCTATTCCTTTGCTCCACGTGAAGATGCATCGTTGCACACACAAGTATGTGCACCATCAAATCGACCCAAAAATTGACCATTGTAGGCCAAAAATCGAACACTCAAATCATCAAATTAGGCATGGATTAGCACAATTAACTTGATTAAAGTGTTGATTCCACCTCTTATAAGGGGATTGAACATACATTACACATCAATGTTAGCGGTGAGGTTAGTAAAGTTAGTCAAAAATTAGTAAAAGTTAGCATGGAATTAGTACAATTTGCATGGAAGTTAAGCAAAATTAGTAAGAGTTAGTATGAAATTAGTGAAATAGGGGATGGAATTGGGGGTTTGGGGTATTCATAACTCAAAACTAGCTTCAATTACTTGCACAACATCATCAAATCAAACCGAAATTGAGTTACACAAACTCAAAACCGATGAAATTAGTAGTGAAATTACTCTATTCTAAACATCCTATACTCACTAGCTTAGGTTATCGATCCTCGGCAACAGCACCAAATGTTGGGGGCAATCGTAGCAGAGCCTAATCAACCCAAGACCAACAAAATTATCAATCCTAGGATCGGCAACCCGGATAGGGCATGGAAGCACGAGCATCATCGGATGTATCGAATGAGAGGGATCAAGAGAATGCTCATCCAATGCAATAGATATTAGCCATGAATCACAAACTCTAATCACATCATCAATCAAGCATCACCTACACACATTAAGCCCACCAAAGTCCGACTTGACATAGACTAGAATCTCAAAGTACACTCTTTATAAGCACACACTAATTTCATTGGTGTTAGCCTCTCCAATCAGCATATGCCAATCAAAGCACTTCATCGAAAGATACACACACAAGGTGAATGGTACTAGAGTTTCATAAAACCCATCCACACACAAGCAAACAATAGGGCACATACACTAATCACAATATTAAGAACCAACTTAATCAACCTAATTAGAGACGTTAAATATCACAAATCGAGTGCTCATAGAAGGATAGGAGTGGTTAATAAACAAGAAGTCATTACACACGCTCAAATCTAGAATAATGAAAAGAAGAAACTACTTCATGAATTAAGACTAATGAAGAAAGTAGAGATTAAATTAAGAAAAGCTTCTCTAGTTACAATGGATTAGCACTAGCCTCTTAAGCATGGGTATTAAGCTCAAGGCTAGGCCATCCATAGAGTGGACACTCAAGAGAGAGAGAAAGAGACAGAGCTCTCAACAATGGATCCTCAAGAGTGGATACTCAAGAATGAAGCCTCCTTGCATAAAGGCTTCCTTATAAAAGCTTGCTGTGCACCTAACCCTAGCTTTCTCCCATGTTGTCGCTCATCATCTGACTGCAAGTACTGGCTACTCGACGTAAATGTGTTCCGGCAGAAGTAGGAAAGCCCGTTGCCAAAGCTGGTGTTCTCCTCTGAGCGGGAGCCAAGCCGAAGCCAAGCCAACAAGTTCTTGGCTGCAAAGAGATGTGCACGAACCCTCTCATAGCTGCTACCCAAAACAGGCGGAGCCCTATTCGGTCAGGCAGTAGACCCACGTCATTTGCGAAGCTATTACCTGCACGGGATCAGCTTATTCATCAAGTCCTTTTACAGGTATCCTTTTACGTTTGCAAACCGGCTGCAGTTCCCTGTGTATCCATCTGTCCCCTCCTGCCTCTAAGCTCCCCTTGCCATGGCCAACCAATTAGCAGTGCCTTTGAAGTGAGTGACCACTCAAAACTGGGCGGGGCTTTCTTGTCAGAGACGTTGAAGCCTTCCAATGCAAGTGTCTTGAACTCTACTTACAGGTTCCACAAGCCTCACTTGGAGACCCACCTTGCATCTTCCTCAGGAGTTGCAAATGCTAGCCATCGTGGGTCATGCTCGTTTGGCTCTTTCAGCGGAGTGGTCTTCTTCAATGATTCTCACCAGAGTTTCCAGTATGATTTGGAGGAGCTTGAGGTGGCCACCAATTTCTTCTCGGCCAAAAACTTACTAGGCAAAAGAGCAGGGCACTCTGCCGTGTATAAAGGGTGTTAAGAGATGGCTCTTCAGTGGCAATCAGGGCTCTTCGCAAGGCAAGTTTTAGGACATGAATGTCGCAGTTCAAGGTGTCGAGACCAGTCCAATGGAAACAACAAAAAGTCCGCTATGCATCCCACTCTCTTGGGATATTATGCTGTCTTGGTTTGCGGATGGTTTTCAATTGTTCTTGTTTTCAACATGCTCGAATCATCGGGGGTTGCTGCAGCTTTGTTGCAGAGGTGCCCAACCTTCTAGTCTTGCTGGTCATGAAGTAGTTTTCATTATGTGTTTAGTGATAGTATTTTCATCTTTAGTTCATGTCGCAATTTAGTTTTTGTTGAATGACCATTATCATCACACCAAGCTCCTTCGGGAAGGGATGTATCTCGCAAAATAATTATCTCTTCGTTATGATTTAGCCCTCAGTCCTTCCTCGTCTTGTCCATTACATCGGGATAGTGACATGATGTTTGCATAAGCGAGATGTTCGAGTTCCATGCCTTGATGATGATCGGCATGATGACGAGTCTAGCCCCCAAGCTCAGTCCCTTAGCCCTGAAGCCATTGTATGATCACTCCCCCCAGATGAGGCGCTGGAGTTGATCCCTCTTTTGTCGAGTCCATTCTTAGCCCAAATTGTAAAAAAGATGTCCATCTTTTTTCTCGCTAAGGGGGGAGGTGTGATGTGTGGTCGTGTAGGTAGAGTCCGGCCACCTAGTGTGGTCGGACATGTTATGGTTGTTACTACCTCTCATGATAATATAAGGAGGTGCCGAATGCGAGGAAGCCAGACTCAGTTTGGTCTTACTCCCGTGTACACCACAATATACACACACACACACATACAGACATATATATTTATATGTATATATATATGTATGTATATGTATAAATATACACACACACACACACACACACACACACACACACACACACATCTATATTTATCTATACACACACACGCACACGTGTGTGTGTGTGTGTGTGTGTGTGTGTGTGTGTGTGTGAGGGACATACCCAGACTGGACCCTACTTACCTCCTTAAGTTCTCCAGAGCGTTCCAGGGAATGATGTAGATCTATCTGCAGGTATCCCTCCCACTTGGGACCGACACTCAGATAGGACTCCGGTCTATCTCGAATGCCAACCCAAGGGGGTACATCCCTTCATTCAAAGATTCTATCCACTTCAAATAATTAATCTGTCCTTGATAGCTTTTCGCACCCAAAATTGTGGTCCTTAGTCTTGATTCTCTTGATCTTTAACTTGAGGATATGCTCTTGCTTTCTTGTTCTCCCTTGGTTCATGGCAATAACCCCTTTTTCTTGACAAGCAGGCATGGCAGTTATCACTTTCCCCTAAGAAGAGGGATCTTGCAAACCTACCTGGTCTCGCTTGTCCTCGATTACCCATTTTTATCCCACGTAGTCCTAGCGTTTAACATAAAATTTTTAAATCAACATCTTGCCATTTGACCCTCCGGATCTGCCCATCCACTGAACCATTTCATGAAAATCCCTTCCCGAAGTAGTACTTAACTACTACAAAATCAGGAAGACAACAGTCTATCAAACATTATCAGACAACAAGCAGCATGCAATCTGTTGCATACCCTCGTTCAGGAAAATTCATCTGGTTGTTCCCACCAGATCTTTATTTAGAAACTTTTAATTCATTTCTTTTCCTTTATCTGCTATAATTAGCTTGTAACTAGTTTCCTAACTAATCATGCAACACATTTAGTTTCAACCAATTCATCTTGCCTCCTTATTCAAGACCAAGATAATTGGTTACAAGCCATCAAAATGGCAACACATTCACAATATTTCCCAGAATTAAGTGTTTGGGAAAGGCTCATCAAGTAATTTAAACATTCCTTCCTAAGCATTTTATTTCGAGAGGTATAGCACCATCTGGTGACAGATGCAAATGATAGCCCCTATATTACTAGCCTTTCTAGTTCCTTTTTAAGCAACCAAATTGAACAAATTTCCTTAATTAAATTCACATCATCCTCCCTGAGTATGACCTTCTCATCCAACTATTGGCATCAGGCCATACCCGGATTATGGCTGATTTTCAATAAGAAACCGTGGGTACTTCACCCGACCGGGCAAAAATAAAACAAATGCATTCATCCCTTATCCCTCGGGCATAAATGACCTAGGTATAACAACTTTCTGGCTATGCTTCCCTAGTCGAAAAGGGCCAATCTCCGTCAAGTCCCCCAAGAGAGTCCTCTCAATGGGCTTGACTTTCAATCAAATTGACCCCAAGAAGATCCATCTTAGTTTCCGGTCATTTCCAGACAATCTTCAAAACTCCTAGTTAAATCTATGTTTTGCAATGGGCTATCCCTATCACCTCTCGAGATTCCTTTCTAACTCCTAGTTGGTAATTTCAGGTTTATTCATTTATCAACCTTAATTCTTACTTTCATTAATTATCTACCAGCCAAGTTTATTTAGAGTATACAAGAGAGTTTTTGTGCCATAGGTATTGGATGGTTAATGTCTCTTCGGAAACACAAACATTTTAAGTTCAATTCCCGTTTTGTATGATTCCCAGGTTTTTGCAATCCTTTGCCATCCATGGGACATTTCCATGGAAGCTTGTAGAGTTTTCGGTTCAAACAACACGGAGATCAATTCCATGAAGTTATCCCCTATATCCCCCATCCCGTATTTGTAAATAAACTTGAAATTGACAACTTCAGAAATACTCTTCACAATACCAAAAAATAGGAATCTAAAGCTTTCCATTAAAGCTTGGAGAGAGAGAATTATAACCATACATTCTTCCTACCGTAAAGAGACATACAAACCCTAAGCTTGATTACCATAATGAGACTAAACCTTTCTCTCTTTAATGGGACAAGGTTTTCATGGAAGCTTAACCCTAATCACACAAGGTCACCATGGAAGCTAAACCTAAATTGCAAACTTGTCTTTCAAAGGTTTTCCTAAGTGCAAGTTACCATTAAAGCTTAGCTCAAGAGTGCAAACCTACCTTTGAAGCTTAACTTAATGATGCATAGATACTATTAGTACTTAATCCTAATTGCGAGGTTACCATTAAAGTTTAAACCTAAAAATACAAGGTAGTCACTAAAGCTTATACCTAAGTGCAAAGTTACCATTAAAGCTTAGCTTACGAGTGCAAATCTACCTTTGAAACTTAACTTAATGATGCATAGATACTCTTATCACTTAACCCTAATTACGAGGTTTCCATTAAAGCTTCAACCTAAAAATACAAGGTAGTCACTAAAGCGTACACCTAATTGAAAAGTTACCATTAAAGCTTAGCTTACAAGTGAAAATCTACCTTTGAAGCTTAACTTTATGATACATAGATACTCTTATCACTTAACCCTAATTGCGAGGTTTCCATTAAAGCTTAAACCTAACATACAAGGTAGTCACTAAATCTTACACCTAAGTGCAAAGTTACCATTAAAGCTTAGCTTACGAGTGTAAATCTACTTTTGAAGCTTAACTTTATGATGCATAGATACTCTTATCACTTAACCCTAATTGCAAGGTTTCCACTAAAGCTTAAATCTAAAATACAAGGTAGCACTAAAGCTTACACTTAAGTACAAAGTTACCATTAAAGCTTAGATTATGAGTGCAAATCTATCTTGAAGCTTGACTTTATGATGCATAGATACTCTTATCACTTAACCCTAATTACGGGTTTCAATTAAAGCTTAAACGTAAAATACAAGGTAGTCACTAAAGCTTACACCTAAGTGCAAAGTTACCATTAAAGCTTAGCTTACAAGTGAAAATCTACCTTTGAAGTTTAACTTGATGCATAACTACCATTAATACTTAACCCTAATTTCAAGGTTACCATTAAAGCTTAAACCTAAAATGATGCACATAAAACACATGGATTAATTAATCCTACTAAAAATGAAGATTACCTCCTCTAAACAAGAGGGGAGTAGAGTTGAAGTCTTTCTTGAAGAGATGTGAGCCTCAAGGAGGAAGAAAAGGGATTTAGGATGAAGAGAAAGCAGAGAGAAGCTTCTTCACAAAACCCTCAAGGGTTTATCCTTCAAGAGAGGGAAAGAGCAAGAGAACGGTTTAATCGAATCCTTGATTTACTTTAGCATAATCTTGAGCATGGCAAGTATGCAAGTAGCTTAGCAATATGTGTGTAAAATTACAAAGGAGAGGGGGTGCTTATATAGGAAATGGGGGTAGAATTCTTCTCAACTCCTATTGGACCCCAATTCTCTTCTCAATTCCTATTGGACCCCAATTCTCTTCTCAATTCTTATTGGACCCAAATTCTCTTTTCAATTGCTATTGGACCCCAATTCTCTTCTCAATTCCTACTAGACCCCAATTCTCTTCTCAATTGCTATTGGACCCCAATTTCTTCTCAATTGCTACTTTCTTAACTTTTTATTCCAATCAAGTTAGTCCCTTTTTCCTCCCAGTTCTCGATCTAGATCAATTCCCACGCGGCCTTTGACGAAGAAATATAAAAATAATCTAGGATGATGTAATTTCTATCTGGAATATCCTTGTCTTTTCATTATGGAGTATAGTCTCGTTGTCCGCATGACTTCTTTGTCGGTCTTGCTTTTTCTAAATTATTTTCTAGGCTGAAAAAGTTCTGAATGGCTCTAGGGTTTAGGGAGGGACCTTACAAACTCCCCAACAAAAAGAAAGAGCCGTCCTCAGCTCAGGACATGCTTTAGAAAGACAGACTCAATCTTTGGTCAACTTATGATTGAAGATGGTCAGTAACTTTAGGGTATTTAGATTAAAGGACATTGAAACTGATATGGACCTTGTATAATACACTTCTCTTTCGTTTTTAGCGCTGACTCAAAAGTCTTAATCATAAAGAAGTCTTAATGACTCGAGGTTACTTTAATTACTGAATGTGATCTTACTCAACTATGTATTTTTCCTTTAGTGTGACTCGATTGTGTTTCTCTTGTGAGGTTTGAAGATCATTCCTTCACTTCGCTCTCTATCTACCCTCAATATCTTTGTAAAAATCTTACCATTCTTACCTAGACTTTAACTTTTTCCATTTTTGAGCGTTGGCTCATTTCTCTATTGATATCATTCAACTGATACCATGTTCTTGACAGTTAAGGATTTCATACTGATCTTTCAATTAATTTTGCAATATCTCCTCCCTTGTGTACCCAATTTATTTCCTCCATCCTTATTTCTCTTATGTCTAAGCTTACTACCTCATCTTTCACTTGGTAATTAGATATTTCATGTATCATAACAATTAGACTTGTAAAACATCATAGATGATTTGAATCTCAAAAGAATTGACTGACTAGAGATGCTTGAATTCCATAAATATGACGATTGATTATATCTGCATAAAAATTACATTAAAAGGGCCATCAATATCTTGAAGAATAATTATAAGTTGTTCCAAAGAACCAACCAAAAATACGATCAAGGGTTTGGACAAAAGGGAGATATTGATTTGATTCTAAAAGGTCCACAATATCTAAATGCAAGCTTACGGATTTTTGTAGCTTTAAGGAGCTGCGTTTGGGTTTGACTCTGAGGAAAACTTGTTCGCCTTCGCTAAAGCTTCTAGCGAAGCGTTGAAGATCAGCGTAGCTCTTCTGCCTATCAATAGCTCTCTTTAGGTTGTCTCTAGTAACTAGAAGTTGATGATCCATCTCTTCTAGGGTAGACTTAGTGATAGGAACATGAAGAGCTGGGTTGGCTAATCGAAGAGTGACTAAACATTCTTGACCATACAAGGCTTCAAAGGGTGACATTCCGAGGTTGTGATGGTGAGAAGAGTTATAAGCAAACTCGACTAGGAGAAGAAACTTGATCCATTGCTTGGGGTGCTGGTTGTAGTATGCTCGAAGCATATCTTCAATGACTTGATTCACTCGCTCAGTTTGACCCCATCAATCTGATATGCTGAGCTGAGATTCAGTTGGGTACCCAGAGATCGAAACATGGCTTGCCAAAACTTAGAAGTAAATTTGGCATCTCGATCACTGATGATTCTTGCAAGGATTTTTCATGTAATCTTACTACCTCTTTGACAAATACTTGGGCTATGTCGATGGCGATGACTGTCTGCTTGATTGGAATTAGATAAGCCACCTTAGTGAGCTTATCTACTATGACACAAATAGAATCATAGTTTCCAGTTGTCTTTGGAAGACTTGTGACAAAGTCCATACTCAGATATTCCCACTTCATCTGAGGAATATCTAGGGGCTTAAGCTTTCCAGGTAGTAAAGAATTCCATCTGCTAAGGTATAGTCTATTAAGTGTTCCCTCGGGTTCTGAGCTTGAATCTCTTACAGCAGAGGTCTAAAATAGGGGTCTACCTGAATTTTTTGTTGAACTTCCTCGGATAAAGAAGAGCTAAGGAGTGAAATTAGTCAGGGTTGATGAGGACAGGACTGCTGGTCAAGAGGTCTTTGAGTCTATTGAAAGCAGCATCTCTCCCCAACAAAAAAGAAAGAGCTATCCTCAACTCGAATAAAATACATAATTGATGAAGCTTCTTGGATACGTCTTGCGATTGAAATTCTTGTTAACGCTTTCAACTTGACTTGTCATCCCCAAAAATCTGCTAATATAATATTGGAGTCATGGGAAATCTTTCTTAATAAGCTATCTTCTTGAATAAGTCATCGTGTTTGTGGCTTCTTCAATACGCTATTTCCTCTTTATAAGCTACTGATAATCCCTTCTTTTATCAACGCTTGTTATCCTCTTATTTTTGCAATCTTCACTCTCTTGTAAATTAGTCATTTTCTTATCTGATGGCGTCTTGGCAAGAAGACTTGGTTCTTCTTGTGTGCATCTCTCACTTGCAGAGTGCAGATGAGGTAGTTAAAAGGCAGTTCTTAGAGCGATACAAAGATCTCCTCTTTCCTCATCCAAATTCTTGTGTCGGCCAGATGATATGGAAGACATGGTGACATCTCACAATACCCAACTTTCTATGGTTACAGAGGCTCTGGGACTTGGCCATCGATACTACTGCGTCAAAAGGACACGAGATCCTAAGTTCTCCGCAAGGTTGTTCTTGCTTGTGTAGTTTATCCCCCATTCCAAGATTTGCTTCAATACCATCTGGAGTCTTCCTCTTAGAGGTCCTTTTCTTTTCTCAGCTCACACCTGAGAAATTGCTCAAACTGTTTCTCATAGAACCTTCCAGAGGGTGAGCGTTCTAACATGTGCGGCGCTTGCGATACGTGGTTATGTGACCATATATTAGAGAATCTTTATGAGTTGTAAACTTTCTTGCCTCTCTTGTAATTACTTCCTGCCTCCCTTGTAATCCTTTTTGGATTTAATTGAAGAAATAACCATTTTTTTGAAAAATTTGAGTATTGTCCGTACTTCCTTGTCTTGAAATGTCAGTCTCTCCTCTTTAATTAAATTCTCTCAGCAAAAGGTCTTTTGTCTATGATAGTCTTGAGTAAAGATTCCAAGATTGAGTTCTTGGCTAACTCATAAGTTTGTTTTCTTATTCTTCTTTGGAGTTTAAATGTCTGCAATATTTATGAGCATATCTTTTGCACTTTCCCATCTTGATTCCTTCTGAGTTTTTAAGCACATCTCATTTACTGTCTTTTCTATTTGTCTTGAGATGTTATAAGTAGAAGTTTACTTTCAAAATCTGGAAATGAGATTGGACCATACCATATCACTTTGGTCTCAATCCCAACTTTTTCTCATCATTGCAATCCGTAAATTATTCAATAGTTGTATGCATCTCCATAGGGTTAACCGTGTAACTCCATTTGACCCGCATGTTCTCCATTTCTTAGTAGAAATGACAATTTTCTTAGGAGAGAAAAGTTCGATAAGGTGTTTCAACATGGCTAACGTGTTCTCTGGTTTGGCTATCCCCATTCTTTCAAGACTATCCTATAAACTTCTTCTTCTTGAATATTCCAAGCCATCAGTAATTTTAGAATGAGTCTTGCTATATATACTTATAGCTTTATCTGTGGCTAATCACAAGAACTTCTTGGAGTTCTTCATTATTACTCAAAATTATCTTCCAATCAATGTCCCAAAAATTAATTCTTCATGTGGTAGCTACCTTACCCAATCTTGCTCCTTATTACTAAGCTTAAGGAAGAATGACAAGTAAAGCTCAATAAAAGTTTCATCCATGCCACTTTCATGTGTCTTCGTACAAGTGCATGCGTCTTCATTCATCTATGCCACTTCCATCTGTCTTCGCACAAGTGCATTATATATTCTTTCACAAATTTCTATATCGTTCATTTCCAACTTTACTCACACTTTCCACTTACCTAAATCCCAGGGACAAGTATAGGTTTGTGGAAATAAGAGCTCCCTAAAGTGTTCCAGCATAGCGAGCCTTCACTTTAGCGTAACAATTTCCATCCTCTCATAGATAACCCGTTGAATTTCTTTTGGCAGATCCCAAGCCATCTTGAAATTTTTTGAATAATTTATTGGAACATCAAGACTTCATTTTGTAATATAATTGAAATTTGGGTGGTGCTAGACTGAGTTGTTTCTCTCTCATGCATTAATCTTATGTCCAAAATTTTAAATTCCAAGGTCCAAGATTCAAAATTAGGCTACGATATCACTTGTGAGGGCCATACCCAGACTTGACCCTACTCACCTCCCTCAGTCCTGCAGACCATTCCAGGGAATGACGTATATCTATCTGTAGGTATCCCTCCCACTTGGAACCGACACTTAGACATGACTCCGGTCTATCTCAAATGCCAACCCAAGGGGGTGCATCCCTTCTAACGATTCTATCCGCTTCTCATAATCAATCTGTCCTTGACAGCTTTCCGCACCCAAATAAGTGGTCCTTAGTCTTGATTCTCTTGATCTTTAACTTGAGGATCTGCTCTTGCTTTCTTGTTCTCCCTTGGTTCATGGCAATAACCCCTTTTTCCTGACAAGCAGGCATGGCAGTTATCACTTTCCCCTAAGAAGAGGGATCTTGTAAACCTATCTGGTCTCACTCGTCCCCGATTACCCATCTTTATCACACGTAGTCCTAGCATTTAAGATAAAATTTTTTAATCAACATCCGGCCATCTGACTCTCCGGATCCGCCCACCCACCGAACCATTTCATGAAAATCCCTTCTCGAGGTAGTACTTAACTACTACAAAATAAAAAAGACAACAATCTATCAAACATCATCAGACAACAAGCAGCATGCAATCTGTTGCATATCCTTGTTCATGGAAATTCATTTGGTTGTTCCCACTAGATCTTTATTTAGAAACTTTTAATTCATTTCCTTTCCTTTATCTACTATAATTAGCTTGTAACTAGTTTCCTAACTAATCATGCAACACATTCAGTTTCAACCAATTCATCTTACCTCCCTATTTAGAACCAAGATAATCGGTTACAAGCCATCAAAATGGCAGCACATTCACAATATTCCCCAGAATTAAGTGTTTGGGAAAGGCTCATCAACAAGTAATTTAATCATTCCTTCCTAAGCATTTTATTTCGAGAGGTATAACACCATTTGGTGACAGATGCACATGATAGCCCCTATATTCCTAGCCTTTCTAGTTCCTTTTTAAGAAACCAAATCGAACAAATTTCCTTAATTAAATTCACATCATCCTCCTTGAGTATGACCTCCTCATCCAACTATTGGCATCATACCATACTCGGATTATGGTTGATTTTCCAATATGAAACCGCGGGTACTTCACCCGGCCGGGCAAAAATAAAACAAACCCATTCATCCCTTATACCTCGGGCATGAATGACCTAGGTATAACAACTTGACGGTTACGCTACCCTACCCAAAAAGGGCCAACCTCCGTCAAGTTCCCCAAGTGTATCCTCTCAATGGGCCTGACTTTCAATCAAATTGACCCCAAGAAGATCCATCTTGGTCATTTCCAGATAATCTTCAAAACTCCTAGTTAAATCTATGTTTTGCAATGGGCTATCCCTATCTCCTCTCAAGATTCCTTTTCAACTCCTAGTTGATAATTTTCAGGTTCATTCATTTATCAACCTTAATTCCTACTTTCATTAATTTTCTACCAGCCAAGTTTATTTAAAAAGTACAAGCGAGTTCTTTTGCCATAGGCATTTGATGGTTAATGTCTCTTCGAAAATGCGAACTTTTAAAGTTTAATCCCCTTTTTGTACGATTCTCAGGTTTTTGCAATCCTTTTCCATACATGGGGCATCTCCATGGAAGCTTGTAGAGTTTTTGGTTCAAACAACACGGAGATCAATTCCGCAAAGTTATCCCCTATCTCCCCCATCCCATATTTGCAAACAAACTTGACATTACAACTTTAGAAATACTCTTCAATACCAAAAAATGGGAATCTAGAGCTTTCCATTAAAGCTTGGAAAGAGAGGATTATAACCGTACATTCTTCCTACCGTAAAGAGACATGCAAACCCTAAGCTTGATTACCATAATGAGACTAAATCTTTCTCTCTTTAATGGGACAAGGTTTCCATGGAAGTTTATTCCTAATCACACAAGGTCACCATGGAAGCTAAACCCTAAATTGCAAACTTGTCTTTCAAAGCTTTTCCTAAGTGCAAAGTTACCATTAAAGCTTAGCTTAAGAGTGCAAACCTACCTTTGAAGCTTAACTTAATGATACATAGATACTCTTAGCACTTAACCCTAATTGCGAGGTTACCATTAAAGTTTAAACCTAAAAATACAATGTAGTCACTAAAGCTTACACCTAAGTAAAAAGTTACCATTAAAGCTTAGCTTATGGGTGCAAATCTACCTTTGAAGCTTAACTTAATGATGCATAGATACTCTTATCACTTAACCCTAATTGTGAGGTTTCCATTAAAGCTTAAACCTAAAAATTACAAGGTAGTCACTAAGGCTCTTAAGTGCAAAGTTACCATTAAAGCTTAGATTACGAGTGAAAATCTACCTTTGAAGCTTAACTTTATGATGCATAGATACTCTTATCACTTAACCTTAATTGCGAGGTTTTCATTAAAGCTTAAACCTAACATACAAGGTAGTCACTAAAGCTTACAGCTAAGTGCAAAGTTACCATTCAAGCTTAGCTTACGAGTGAAAATCTACCTTTGAATTTGAACTTTGTGATACATAGATACTCTTATCACTTATTCCTAATTGTGAGGTTTCCATTAAAGCTTAAACATGAAATACAAGGTAGTCACTAAAGCTTACACCTAATTGCAAAGTTACCATTAAAGCTTAGCTTACGAGTGAAAATGTACCTTGAAGATTAACTTTATGATGCATAGATACTCTTATCACTTAACCTTAATTGCGAGGTTTTCATTAAAGCTTAAAACCTAAAATACAAGGTAGTCACTAAAGCTTATACCAAAGTGAAAAGTTACCATTAAAGGTTAGGTTACGAGTGCAAATCTACCTTTGAAGTTTAACTTAATGATACATAACTACAATTAATACTTAACCCTAATTCCAAGGTTACCATTAAAGCTTAAACATAAAATGATGCACATAAACCTGTTACCATATACATGTGGTACTGATGTGTGTGAGCACACTAGGACCGCCGGGGCATTTTTTTCCTCTTTAGGAGGTTTTTTCCCCCGTGCATTGTATATACGCCCATCACTCTAGGGCTATCTATCTTTTCATTACACACTAAGTAACACACTCTCTATTGTGTGCCTTGAGCTTCCTTCGTCTTCTCCAAGCTGTGTGCGTTTCTCTGCAACCCTAATTCCAACAATTGGTATCAGAGTAGGTTGCATCCTCCCGAGCTTAATCGCCAGCTGCTCCAGTACACGCCTGCTCACTTTCTCTGATTTCAGTGAGCTTTGGAGAGAGTTCGCAGGTCCACAAATATTTTGGGTAAGCTTGTAGAGCTTGGTTTGCTCAGAATTTTGATTTGGGCTCATTTCGGCCTCCGTTTTCACTACAGGCAGTACTGCACAAGCTATTTTGTCATTTTGTGCAGAATTTCTGTCAATGCCATTTTCTGCATAACAGGTGCCTTATAGTCTTCTACGGTTTGTGCTATATAGCACAGGTTGTTCCCGCTCCATTTCTCCTATTTTTGGGCAGTTTTCACATCAGGTGCAGCATTTACCATGGCTGGCAACAACAACACAGATGTGTTCAAGATGTTTGTTGCTGCTAAGGACATGTTGGATGGGGACAACTACCCTATGTGGGCTTATATGATGCAACATGTTCTTGTGTCAAAGGGTGTCTGGAACATTGTGCAGCGCATTGATGTACGTCCTGCTTCTGAGGATGTAGGCGATGTTGAGGATGTTGCAAGTCTTGCTGCAAGGATTGCAGTTGTTAGAGTTGTTTTGCCAACGGTAGAACAAGCTCGTTGGGATACTAAGGATGCGTAGGCTCATGCATTGATTGCCTTATCTTTGAAGCGCACCATTGTTCCTCACATCCGTTCAACAAAATTTGCAAAACAGGTTTGGGATATTATGGCTGGTCTTTATGCAAGTCGCAATGAGGCTAAAATTGCTTTGCTGCGTAAAGAGCTGGAGTCAAAGATTATGCATGAGGAAGATGATATGGACACTTTCCTTGCTAGTGTCAAGGATATCAATGAGAAGATTATTTCTGCAAGTGAAGTCATTTCAGACAGTTCCCTTGTGCAGACTGTTCTTGATGCCTTACCAGATTCTTACCAGACTTTTTCTAGTACTTGGAGACTTATGACCCAAGGAAATCCAGAAGTTTTCAAGTTTGATGCATTGTGCACATTGCTGTTGCAAGAGTCACTTTCCAGAAAAAACAGGACTACACAACATTGCTGTTGCAAGAGTCACTTTCCAGAAAAAACAAGACTACACAGCGTGCAGTTGAACAATCTTTTATTGCTTCTCAAAGAAAGAGTGGTAACAACAATGCAACCACTTCTTATGGTTCTTCTGCGAGTGGCAAAAATTCTGTTCCTAATGCTTTTGCTGGTAGCAATTCGTTTGGAAATTCTGGTGATAAAGGCAAAAAGAAGACGCGTTGCCATTATTGTAAAGCCAATGATCACTTGATCAAGTCGTGTCCTAAGTTGAAGGCCAACGAGCCTAAGAAGAAAGAGGGTGGTTCCACTACAAATGCTGGTTCCACTACAAATGCAGCCATTGTTGAGTCTTCTGTGAAAGGAGACTGTAATGCTAATGTTGATGCAGAATGGGCTTTTAGTGTAGAGTGCACTTACAATCCTGCTGTCCATGATGCATGCTTGTCAGTTGATGCAGATTCACATGTGTGGTATTCCGATAGTGGTGCTACAAAGCACATTACCTCACATCATGAATTGTTTACCTCTCTCGAGTCTGTCCCTCATGGGAATTCAGTCACTTGTGCCAACAACGCCTCTTATCCAGTTCAGGGAGTTGGAAAGATTGTGCTTACTGCTGCTAATGGAAGTTCTTTCACACTTGTTGATGCACTTTATGTACCTGGGATCAAGAAGAATCTCTTGCCTGTATACGCACTTGCTAGACTTGGACTTGTAGTAAAATTTGTGGATGACAGATGTACAGTTCATGATCTCAGTTTTGGTGATGAAATCATTGCATCTGGCCTTTTGTGCCGTGGGCTGTATAAGGTCACTTTGTATGACAAGTGTGGACAAAATTTTGCAAATTATGTTGCAGATTGAAGGGCTATTTCAGATGCAAAACTTTGGAAGGCACGTTTTGGTCATCTGAATTTCGCCAGTTTGCTGCGTTTGCAGAAATCTGATATGGTTGCTTCTTTGCCGCCTCTTTAAGCACATGTCAAACATGTTTGTAAAGGATGTATTTTGGGTAAGATGCAGCGTTCTAAGTTTCCAAAGGATGGTTCAGTTCGGGCCACATGCAGGTTGCAACTTGTGCATAGTGATGTTTGTGGGCCCATGAAAACCCTGTCCTTGGGCAATTACCTGTACTTCGTGACTTTCATTGATGATTACTCCAGGCATGCATGGGTATTTTCGCTTAAAGCGAAGTCCGAAGTTTTTATGTGCTTCAAACAATTTCTGGCTATGGCTGAAAATGTCTCGAAATGTACTATGGGCACCCTCCATTTCGATCGAGGGGGGGGAGAATATGTCTCATGAATTTAATGCATTTCTGGCTAGTCGTGGGATAAAACACCAATGTACAGTGCCTTATACACCTCAGCAAAATGGTGTTGCTGAGAGGAAAAACAGGTCACTTACGGAAATGGCATGATGTATGGTCAAAAGTCAAGAATTGCCACATTCTTTTTGGCTTGAGGCCATCATGTGTGCCACTTATGTACTTAACAGGTGTCCTACGAAAGCTTTGCAGTCTATTACTCCATATGAAGCATGGCATGATAGAAAGACTTCTATTGAGCACATGCGTGTTTTTGGCTGTTTGGCATATGCTTTGGTGCAACAAGTGCAGCGCAGAAAATTGGATGATAAGGCTGTCAAATGTATTTTTGTTGGTTATAGTTCTGAAAGCAAAGGTTACAGGTTGTATCATCCACAAACGACACGTATTCTGGTTTCACGGGATGTAGTGTTTGTGGAAGATTCTGTTCAGCCCTTGCTGTCATGTACTAGAGACAATAATGTAAGCTCACAGGACATTTATGACACTTTGTTGCCTCTTTTCAGTGGTGGAAATGCGAATGTTAGTTCGAATGAGGCAAATGTACAGCCTATGGGGGTTTCTAAAAATGTTATAGATCAGCCTACTACTGATGCAGATGTACATGATGTACTTTATGAGGAAAGGTCTGAAAATGAGTAGGCTAGAGGTATGCGAAAATGGCTGGTGCACACTTTGCGTGACAGTAAATTAGATGCACCTTTGTCTAGTCGTACTCATCAGGCTCTCGCCATGCATCTTATGCATCAGATTGTTATGCTTTGGTGTGTCTAGCTTACATGATGCTGAGGAACCTCTATCTTTTGATGAAGCACAAAATTCAGAAAATTGGATGGCTGCCATGCAATCAGAATATGATGCACTTATAGAAAATGACACATGGACTTTATGTGATTTGCCTCCTGGCAAAAAGGCCATTGGTACAAAGTGGGTTTACAAGTTGAAACGCAAGCCGGATGGTGAGATTGATCGCCATAAGGCTCGACTTGTTGCAAAAGGTTATGCACAACAAAAAGGCATAGATTATGAAGAGAGTTTTGCTCCCACTTGTCGTATGACTACTGTACGTTTTCTATGTGCATTGGCAGCTCACTTTGGTTGGGATGTACATCAATCAGACATTGTTACTGCTTTCTTGAATGGTGACATATTTGAGGAAGTTTATGTAACCCATCCTCGCGGTTTTGTCATAAAAGGACAAGAGGACAAAGTGTGCAGATGTAAGAAGGCTTTGTATGGGTTGAAGCAATCTCCTCGTGCTTGGTATGAGAAAGCTGACACTCATTTGGTTAAGCGAGGCTTTCGTAATAGTCCAACAGAAATCACATTGCATGTAAAGCGTGAGGGTGATGTACTTCTCATTGTGGTTCTTTATGTTGATGATTTGCTGCTCACTGGACCAAATGAGAGACATATTGCTGAATTTAAGGCTGATTTGAATGCTACTTTCAAGATGAAAGATTTGGGGCTGTTGCATCATTACTTGGGTATACAGTTTAAGCAGTGTGATGGTGGTATTGCCGTGTGTCAGAAAAGTTACATAGAGACATTGCTATGTACGTTTGGACTTGAGGATTGCAAACCTATTGCCACTCCCATGGACACAGGTTTGAAGTTGAGTCTACATGATGCTGGCGATCCTGCTGATGTCACTCTTTACCAAACTGCTGTTGGCTGCCTCATTTATGTATGCAACACGAGGCCGGATTTTCAGTTTGCAGTCTCACAGGTCAGCAGATTTATGCATAGCCCAGGGTCTAAGCATTGGCAGGCTGTCAAGAGGATTTTCCGCTACCTTAGTGGCACTTTAAATCTTGGCTTGTTTTATCCCAAGGGGGGACCATTGCCTCCAGACTTACATGCTTTTTTGGACTCAGATTGGGCTGATTGTTTTGACATGCGAGTGTCCACAAGTGGTTTTTGTTTCATGCTTGGCATTTCATGTATATCATGGTTGAGCAAGAAGCAACCTACTGTGGCCACTTCGAGTTGTGAGGCTGAGTATAGGACAGTCTTCACAGCTACGGTTGAGTGTGTATGGCTCAGACGCCTTATGCATTATTTGGGTGTTGGATAGGACACTAACAACACTATCTACACTGACAGCCAGAGCGCATTGGCAGTTGCGAGGAACCAAGTTTTTCATGCTCGCACAAAGCACATTGAGGTGCATTACCACTATGTCAGGGAGAGGCTCTCAGTAGGAGAGATCAGCTTGGCTTATGTGCCAACACAGGACAACCTTGCAGATCTTTTCACAAAGGCATTGTCTCGTGAGAAGCTTGAAGCTTTCCACAAAGCTTTGGGCTTACTCCCCTTTGTCAACTGATCATGTACTCAGGGCATGGCACTTCCCTTTACTCATGTGCCAGCTCTCGTTCACCGCATCACTCCAGGGGGGATTTGTTACCATATACATGTGGTAGTGATGTGTGTGAACACACTAGGACCGCCGGGGCATTTTTTCCTCTTTAGGAGGTTTTTCCCCCGTGCATTGTATATACGCCCATTTCCATTACACACTAAGTAACACACTCTCTATTGTGTGCCTTGAGCTTCCTTCATCTTCTCCAAGCTGTGTGCGTTTCTCTGCAACCCTAATTCCAACAAAACCTTCCTAGTATTAAAACACATGGATTCATTAATCCTACTAGAACTGAAGATTACCTCCTCTAAACAAGAGGGGAGTGGGGTTGAAGTCCTTCTTGAAGAGATGTGAGGCTCAAGGAGAAAGGAAAGGGATTTAGGATGAAGAGGAAGGAGAGAGGAGCTTCTTCACAAAACCCACAAGGGTTTGGCCTTCAAGAGAGGGAGAGAGCAAGAGCAAGGTTTAATGGAAACCTTGATTTACTTAAACATAATCTTGAGCATGGCAAGTATGCAAGTAGCTTAGCAATATGTGTGTAAAATTAGAAAGGAGAGGGGGTGCTTATATAGAAAATGGTGGGTAGAATTCTTCTCAAATCCTATTGGACCCCAATTCTCTTCTCAATTCCTATTAGACCCCAATTCTCTTCTCAATTGCTATTGGATCCCAATTCTCTTCTCAATTCTTATTGGACCCCAATTCTCCTATAAATTTCTATTGCACCCCAATTCTCTTCTCAATTCCTATCAGACCCCAATTTCTTCTCAATTGCTACTTTCTTAACTTTATCTTTCAATCAAGTTAGTCCCTTTTTCCTCCTAGCTCTCAATCTAGATCAGTTCCCACGCGGCCTTTGACGAAGAAGTATAAAAATAATCTTAATATTTTTGGAAAAATATAGGGATGACGTAATTTCTTATCCGGAATATCCTTGTATTTTCATTCTGGAGTACAGTCTCGTTGTCCGCATGACTTCTTTGCCTGTCTTGCTTTTTCTAAATTATTTTCTAGGCTGAAAAAGTTCTGAATGACTCTAGGGAGGGACCTTACAGTGTGTGTGTTTGTATATATATGAGAGAGGGGGATATATATATATATATATATAGACATGGAGATAGATAGATGGAGATGGAGATATATATATATATATATATATATATATATAGAGAGAGAGAGAGAGAGAGAGAGAGAGAGAAGGGAGAAAGCTCCCTCCATGAGGGAGATTTTTGAGGGAGCTTTTTTGGATTTTTGCTACTACAAGTAAAAATCTAAAAAAAAGATCTCTAAAAAGATCCCTCAAAAAGTTTTCTCGATTCCCATCCCCCTCTTTTTCCTTTCATTGCATTACTTTGCATCCACCTAGTAAGAAATAGAATTGTGAGGGCTATTCGTCCACAGTCTCATCCACTATGTCTTGCCAGAGTTGTAGAAGGTTGCATTGATCCCTTATTGTGACCACTTTCAAAGGGTTGAGCTCTTTGTCCAATACCTCCACATCTATGAAAATATTGTTCTCTAGGCCTGCCGACTCTTGATCAATAGGCACAGGCTGAGTGCAGCCTGCAACAATTTGAGATCTCTTGTACTAGAAGGAGATGAGAAGTGACTGTGTGCTGATCATGTACTTGGCCAAGTGTTTAGAGATTTACATACTAGCATTGTCTTTGCAACATGTATGTGGTATGTGTGAATTAGTTCCACAAATAAACTTATAAGACATAAATTAGTAATCTTTACCAATCTGGTGCCCGTACAAAATTTTGTAGGGACCTCTACACATCCCTAAACAGCTTGCTTCAGAGAGCTTCACACAATATGGTGTCTGGGATTGGCCAGTCAATACATCTCAAATTGGTAGGGAGAGGGAATTTAAACAAAGTACCTTTTTGATTTCTCTGGTTGAGCTGGTAGAAGTGCTTGTAGAAGAAAATTCCCTCATCTGTAAGGCTCTTGTTAGTTCTTTGGGACACCAATGTTAGTGTGGATTACATATATGAGACCTAAATACACTCCAATGGCCCCCATTCCTTGTATGATGAAGGATAGACATCTGCAATTGCAATAACCAAAAGTAAGAGACCACTTACTCTAACAATTGAATAGAGTTTAGCAATTTTTAGAGATCTAGATGTACCTCTTTTAATATAGTTCTACCTCTTCAAAAAGAGAAGAAAGTAAGAGACCAACAAGATTTGAAAGGAAGAATATAGAAGAAAGGCTAAGAAAACACTTATTGTTGCATCATGGATGATAAACCAATGAGATATATCTGCCATTTGCAATCACATTAGAGTGATTGTAGACATGCTGAACCAAAACCTTTTTAACAGTTTTCTTGCCGACCTCCACTTTGAAATCTAGCACTCGTGCTTTTCATGCGGAACAAAGTAGATTTGCTATAGAGGATCTTTTCCTCCTTCTTGGTTGCATACGAACCCAATAACCTTTGCATATCATTTGTTGTTGCCATTGACTATCTATATTGATGGAGTTTGAGATGGTAATAGAGCATATGGTGCTACTTGGCCTCCTTGACAGACTAATTGTGAGGCTAGCTGGATAGAGAGTACAACAATCCCTAGAGCTATTAGGGTGGGAAGAAGAAGAAGAAGAATCCATGGCTCTTTCTGAGTGGAAGAAGAAAGCTTGAACTTGCTTGCAATGGAGGGAATTTTAGTTTTGAATGCTTGCTTAATGGAGCAAGAGCTTTTGGTGGCGAGAGTATGATAGATTTTTGTAGCTATCTTTCAGTACCTTTACAACTATCAGACCTCATTTACAGCAGGTCTACATATGAATACCGTAAACCACGTAAAAACGAGATGTCACCTCATGTTTGGTCATTTTTTGTATTTCTTGATTTATTTCTTCTATTTTATATGTTATGTTTCCTTGCTGCTCATAGGACGTGGTCAAAGTTCAAATTTTGGAGAATTTTATCTTATGCGCGTATAAGATAAAATTTCTACTTGGAAGGCGATTTTTTGATCTTGACACCAGGGATAGCTTTGTCTTATCATAGGAACCCCATTCAAGTGGTCAAAGTTCAAATTTTAATGAATTTTATCTTATATATGCATAAGAGAAATTTTCTACTAGAAAGGTGATTTTGGCAAAATTTTTATTGACATAGCTGCCTTTGAACATTATAGAGCTCTTGAGCAAGTTTGGACAACTTTGAAGATGTGCAAAGACTTGAAATACCAAAACAGATGAAAAAATTCAAGATGGGACAAAAAGGGATGGTAAACCACTCACAAACACTTTAAACTTTGTGAATCTTAGGGGAGAGACTTGAAACGACATGTAAAAACCCAAGAAAATCACATTGGGGAAAAATCTCTTGAAATAGTGAAATTTTATCTTTGGTGCTCCAAAGATAGTAATTTTATCTTCGGTGTTCCAAAGATATCTTATTATCACCAAGGGTACATGTGATTGCAGATCAAGTTATCTAGTTTTTTATCGTTTCAAAGGGTTACAATCAGTTCTAATGCATTTGATCTAGAGTTTCCCAGCTTGTTTATGTCTAGATAGCCTACAACTGCCAAAATTGCTTTGGCACAAGCAATCTTTTCAACATGAGAAGGAGGGATTTACCATGTAACAATAGAATCTACGAGGGGACAACTTTAGAGACCAAACACAACATGGATTCAATCCAAGTGAAAAGTTCAAGTGAACTAGAGCTAGTCAATGGCAGCAGCATGAAGCCAAATGCAACATAGAAAATCTTACAGCTATTTGGCTACAGTGGAGACAAACTTTTATATGAAAATTCAAAAAGCCATAGGTATCTTATGAGCAACAAAAGTAGCACATGAGCCAGGACCCTATTGATCAGAGTGAAGCCAGATCTGGAGAACTCGCAGATGTTCACAAATTTTAGGTGGACCCAGGTATTGTTGCTGAATAAGGTGCAGATAGAAGTTCAAAAATTGATCCAAGTGGTTATCTAGACATCTACACAAGCCATACAATTGGTGCATATGCGATCAGGATCAATGTACATGGATTATAGTGGTCAAATCTACAATCAAGAGTCCGAAACGGAAGATCCAACATATCAACCAATAGAAGCAATCCCAATTGGAGAACCAAGTCAAAAGGCAGTACAAAGGTCAAGATAGAGCAGTCTATAGCTTATGCTAAGTGTTTTGAAAGAAGATGCTAACAACTTGGCATGTAGAGAAGTAAAAACTCCTCACCAAGAGCTTGAGATGATAAAACCACTTGAAATACCACCCGAAATGGTGTATTGCTCAGATTGTGGAGGAAAAGGTGGAAATTTTCCAGAGGATTGTTCAAGAAACCCGGACAATAGGGACACAACAAATACCAAGAAAAGCACATAGCAAATTGGAAATGAAAATTCCGATGTAAATCCATCTAACTCATCATTTTTGGTGCAATCAAATGCTTTCATACTACCATTAGAAGCACCAGTAAAAGAACAAAAATTTCAAAATTTGCATAAAGATGCACAAGCCCCTGAAGCTTAAAATTGATCTTCTCAACAACAAATTCCTACGTGAATTTAATCAAAGTGTCCACTTACCACCAAAGGTTGAAAAGAGTGTTAGATTTGCAAGTGATTCTGTATCCACTACCACTAGTGTGCACACACGTAATTCATATGCACACTATGTAGACCAAGAAGGGCAATTGTACAAAAGGACTGACCAATATTTGAAAGGCCAACATACCAGCTCATAGAGTTATGACCAGTGATAGACTAGGAAGGATGGTTAATTTCAGAGGAAAGAATCTATTACAACCCATCCTCTCTGGAGTTGAATGATATTACCCCTATAAACCCAAAAATATGTTCAAAGCCAAACTCTCCCCCATTGGAAATCAAGCTTCGATGGTGTGACCAAACGAGCATATACTTTGACCAAAATAGCCAAAAATATAGACGAGAGTCTAAAATCTATGATGCCTTGGGTATGAAACCATAGAAGCTCATGTCATAGGAGACCCATGGCATAGAAAATATCAAGGTGAAGATAATGCTATCTACAGATTGACTTGGGAAATTAGTTGTCATGTTTCATGAAGGTACATAGGAAACTATGCAAAAGGTTTACATATGACAAACAGAAATAGTGCTACCCACAGTATGCCTTCACAGTCCCGAAAAGTGAGATTAAACTAGAGCCAAACAGTTTTGAATTCTCATAATGGAGAAAACTTTAGTGGTCACCCTAGGAAGGGGGGAGCTGTAAATCCAGTAAGTTTAGCTCTTGTATCAAGAAATGCGATACCAATTAGAAGCCCTAGAACTTCTAGCCAACAGACCCCTTCAAAGTAGAAGCCATTAAAATACCGTATGGTTGTTGAGAAGTTCCTACTTAACCTAGACTCCTTGAGAATCTTATGACAAGTGCCAATATGAAGATCACCAAGAAAAGAAGTTTCTGTTGACTTCCACAAGTCAAAGTCAAAAACCAACGAATCCCATAGTGTTCAAGCAATTGCATAGAACTAAGATCTCACACATGCATATCAAGATGCAGATGGCAATGAATGCCAGTAAATTCATGACTTTGTACAAACCCATATGGATGGTAAAACTAAAGTTAAAAATTATCTCAAAATGTTGCAGAGCCCCAAGCTGCCAGAACAGGTGAAGGATAACTCAAATTCAATGAAAGCTAAAGCTCAGAATACTACACAAAGGTCACCACCAAAATCTCCTCCAAAGAGATTCTGTCAGAAAGTACAGTGGATCTTTAAGATCAAAGGTTACTCAGATTAAGGTAGAAAATGCTCAACAATTGCAAGAAAAAGGTGCAGTATTCTAGTACAGTCAAATGAGTCAACGTCAACTGAAGTAGGTGGTCAAAGCAAAGAAGATTTAGAAAAAGTTCAACCCAAGGACACAACCACAACAAAATTAGTCAATTCAACAAGAAATCCTGAGAAGATCAAGTGCAACGTCACTCGTGAACATAAAGAAAAGCTATCAAGTGAAGTAAAGCTAGCTTTTTAGCTAGACAAGAATCTCATGTCCTTTCATACTTTGAAAAAATATGACCAAACCAAGCTGGAAGATGCTCCTGAATTCATTAACATATCTAGAAACAAATGAGAAGAATGTTGGAGAATGATTTCCACCGCCATTCAAATAGGCTCAAAGACCCTCATAGCCCAATTCCATGTGATCACAACAAAAGATATAACAGATGACATCATATTGGGAATGCCATTAGCCCAAAATTTTCTAAAAGCACGGAGTTCAAGCAAGCTGCAGTCTTCAAAGACAACAAAGAATGAAAATCGTGAATGGTCACCCACGGACAACAACACAAAGACCTAGAATAAAACTCAAATGGAGACCGATGCCATAACAAAGCTTATTGAAGATGAATCATCTCTATTGAATAGAATCTCTGAAGAGCTTAAAGAAGATCAAGCAAAAGCAAGTGTAGTTCAAATACAACAAACAACAACCATGAAAGCTATTGAACAGAGAATGCCATCAAAGAGCGGGGTTACAAACAACCAATAAGAAAATAGGAAGTCCAAAGGTCAGTCAATCATTGCCAACAGAGTCAAAATATAGAAATCCTAATGGACAATAGAGCATCAAGTCACCTTCCATAGAGACTAGTCTAGATCAAGATGAGACCATGGCAAAAGTAGGACAAGGATCTTCAAAAGATCTAGCAGTGAGAATAGCTATAGTCCTCAATAGTGCAAATGGAGAAAGTGTCAGATGCAATGCTCTGCTGGATAAAGAAGAAAAGTGCAATATGGTTGCAGATAGCATCTAGAGAATTCTTGAGATCATTCCAATAAAAGTATACAATAAAGCAACGTTAGGTAAGGCTACGCGTCAAGAAGAAATTCTTGCTATTCTTAGCATTCAAAAGCATGAAGATTAAATAAAGTTTCAAGTAAAGTCTTCAAAAGACATGCATGCAGATGTCATCCTTGGACATTAGTGGCTAGACCAACACAAAGCATACAAAGAAGAAATAGTGCTATTACTCTATTGTCCAATAGGTAGCAAACAATAGATACAGATACCATTAATGCTAGATTCAGAGTTGCAAATGTCACAAGAACGAACAACAGATCTTAGAGACAAAGGTAAAACTAAAGTGGACCTTCAATCAACTAGCACAAAAGGTGTGACAACATGTGCCTCTACATCAAAGGACGCTTATGGATCAACTGCTTTAGGCAAGTTAGCCTTTCAAAACTTGAAGTTAATTGTTGATCTAAACAAAACCTCTAGGGAGCCACCCAGAAAAGGAAGGTATATTAGCCCAAGTACTCAAGAAAGAAAAATAAAGTCAAGCAAGTGTGTGTTCTGAGCAGTTAGTAAAAGTCAGTGATCGAGTGTAGATTGAAGACGACAACTCAACACAGAAAGACAAACACATGGGATAAATAGCATCACAATGGAGCTTAAACGAGTAGGAGTAATATAGAGGTAACACATAGATATGGGTACCAAAACCAAAAATCAGGGCATAAAAAGTGAAATCAAAACCCTCCCAATAAAGAAGGCCCACAAGGTATCAATCTCAACAATATCCCAGAATACCTAAGCAACAGATGTACAAAAGGACTACATTTAATGCTACTCATGTCTACCACAACTCTCAAGAGGATACAAAACAAAATTCCAAACCCATCCTGACCTTGTTGGCACCACAGTAATAGAGGTAACCACCGAAAGGTGGTTCCTCAATTCCATATTATGAAAATTAAACATGGATAAGGAGAAAGTAGCAGAGTAGGTACTGGTTGCACTAACCTCTTCTCCTTGCAACTACTATGTTTTTATCCATGCAAAACTATGTCACTTGCATCAAGAAAAGGTGTGCAAAACCATTGCACAACTTAAAAGAAACCTTTGGTATTATCTTGTCTAAGAACCCTTGGACTTACCTTGTAAACCCAAAACCCGTGGTCAGATTCCAAAAAGATATTGCTAAAACTACTAGGTAGATGGGAGCCATCATAGGTTACCTTGCTAGAAAGAGAGATTATAAGCAGATCCTACTATCCCTTGGTAGTTTTTTTTGTGTAAAGGCACAAGTGTGAAGGGTCACATAAGTGACTGCTACTTGTATGTCATGTCAAGACATCAATTACAAAATTTAACAACATCACACAATGAGTAAGGTATAAAAGACCAAAAGTACATTGCACAACATAAGAGAATGATAGAAGAACTATTGGTATATAGCTTCATACATCAAAAAGATCCAGTATACGCTCTCTCTCCATGTTCACACAATGTCTTTTTGAATAGAATCCCTATTCGCATGACAATACAAACAATTACACCCTTGCAAATTAGGACACACCCCCTTGACATCCAAATTTGGGTTACTACGGACTAACATTTGGCACTCATGGAGGAACTAATCCCACAATAATTATAAAATTTTTAGTCACCATCAAAGAAATCAATAGGGGGAATGGAAGGGGGGGTGAGCTGGGGTTTACATATGGAAACAACTGAGCAAAGGGTTTATAACTAGGATAATGGCATTGGAGAATAATAGATGCACTATGTCCACAAAGGAGGAGCTAGAGGATTAAACAAACTGATTAAATTTGCATATTGGTTCAAAAAGAGAACAATGCATTAGAAGAGGCTTTTGTACTTGGTAGCACTACGCGTTTGGGTTTCCACTTCCTCCCGCAACTGTTCCTCTTCATCACTTGGAGGACCACCTCCTCATTGTGAAACTAGTTGTAAGGGTCCGTAAGACCAATAGTTATAGGGCCTATAAAAACATATGGTTGAGGGAATGGAGATATTCATTAGCTTTCTTCTTACCCCGATCAGCCGTGCTGGATGTCCCACCCGGATGGCCCTCTAGTGTAGGCAATGTCAAAACCTTCAACAAGGGCTTGAATGCTTCTTGCCACTTTTGGATTTGTCTTTCCTAAAGAATCTGAATTTCCTCCTTCAAAAGTGAGACCGCTGCATCAAGTCATCCTCCGTCAATGGAAACATGAATAAATTTGCTTTTTGATATGCTATTTTCAAGAAATAGTCCGCCGATGATGAGCACAACTCCTCGGAGATACTTTGTGCAAAATCCACCTACCACCCCTCATCCATAGTGGTTGTCTCTATTTCTTCATGGACCTGATGCCAGGCTTGCTATTTCCTATGTTTTGAAGATGACGCTCTTATTTCAGCCCTTTGCAAATGGCCTTCCAATTTGGCAATCCTTTCAGCTAAGGACTGGTTTTGGATTGTCAATTTAAAAATTGTTGGGAGAGGATTGGGAGGACGGTTTCTTCAACAATTCAAATTTTCTCACACACATACCTATCAACCTCTCACCATATCTTCGAAAACCCAAGTATACACACCTAGACTATGCCACCACACACACACACACACACACACACACACACACACACACACACACACACACACACACACACACACACACACACACACACACAGAGTAGAGAATTGATAGTGAAAGATTGTAAGGAAAGAAGATGTAGACTAGATTTGAGAGCACAAATCATAGCATAAGGGAGGAGAGAGAGGAATCTTGCACATTAGTGGCCTAAATATTGTAGCCCCAAACTCCACGACACCTCTTGTGGAGTTTGGTATTTAATTTTTGTTATTGGTTATTGGTGCCAAAAATTGGAGGCCCCTCTTTACACTTTGTTCCACTTTAGTCTCTGAGTGGTGGCTACTAACTTATTGCATGACCCTATATAGGGTGAGATCTCACTAATTATTTACAAGCGAGCCATAGTGGCTTATTGACAAAATAACTATAACACTATACAAATGAAAATGTCCAAGAGAATGATTTATTTCCGATGCTTCTCCTCAACTCCCAGAGTTCCAATCTACATAGCATCAGCTCACTATTAGTAAAAATAAAAAGACAACACAATAATCAACCATTACATGCCATCTATCCCAATTGTAGTTAATCACATACAACAAGAGGGTGTCCAATCTTGTAACACCCCTCCCACTAGGGATATAAATTACTATCCTCAATTGATCAATAGAGAATCACTTGGACCGTGAGTGATGAAATGCCTTTAAAAGTCAAAAGGTAATGATTGTAATCCATGCTAGTGCATGTAGTGGTGATCTCATGATCAACTAGTTGATCAGAGATGTGTTGCTCTTCTTGATCTACACTGTGGGTGGATCCTCATATATATGATATGTAGGTAGGGGTCCTCAAAAGGGTCAAAATGAACTTAATGTGAAATGCATTGTGAATGTGTCAGTGTGAAGGTAACTCTAGACAAAATGAAATCACAACAAAATTTTTGAATGAACTATAAAAACAAGGAGCAAGATTAACAAAAACATTTGTATCATTACTTTTAATCCTTCTCTTTTCAATTAAAAGTATAACATAATCTCATTCCTTAAATTCATGTTCTTTGCGGTGCTTATTAGGATACTTGGTGTACAACTCTTGTGAATGCTTAATAGCAGAGTGAACACTTTCATATATGTCATGAAAATTTGCAGTGAAACTATTAGCAAAGCGGGCACAATGTTAGAAAGATGTGAAGCAGGAGTAAGAAGAGAGTGACTATACACAATGTCAAATGGAGATTTACTTGTAGCATAGTGAGTGGTGTTGTTATAAGTTGGTAATTTTTGTGGGAGCAACTCACACCACCTATAAAGTGCATGCAACACAACCTACATCAACATAATGTCAATCAAGGACACATAATATGACATGATAGATTCAGTCAAGCCGAGATCATCCCACACATAAGACACTTTGGAAGGCTAACTAAACCACAACCCAGAATCTCAATTCTCTCAACCACACCACCAAACCCACATACACACAAACGGAAGGAGATTCACCAAACCATACTAGAATCATACAAAAATTAAGGAACACCATCCCCTCACTAGGAGATCCACCTGTCCCAAAGCCTTTAGACTCAAAACCTTGCTCTAGACCCATTTACAAAAAACACGTATGAAGACATAGCCAAATTTTTGAAGTGCCTGAAACTAAAATTTATGAGTACCTATGCGAAGTTTATGTTGCCACAATTATAATAACTACTTGAACACAAAAACTAGTCATCATTTGATATACTTATGGCCTCAAATAGCTCATCGATGCATTAGTGCGCATGCTCTGTTTTGCAAAGAATGCTTGGCATTGTTGCATAACTCTTGCCAATACTATCACGATGGTGCAGTTGGATACCCAATGTGATGAACCAACAGGAATTGGTGTCGGGATGAAGCTCACACTCTCTCTCTCTTTCTCTCTCTCACATAGTCAACGTTAGCTTAAAACTATCATTATGATAAAGGTTCTCTTTACAAAACGACCTAGGTACCTTATATACTAAGTCTACCATAGGTTAAACCTAAAAAGAGTTCATGAAGTAAAATGGATTTGTATATTTACAATCTAAAAGTGCCATTGCACCCCGACTTTTGCAACTAGACTAGCCATTTATGATAAACGTTCTCTTTACAAAATGACCTAGGTACCTTATATACTAAGGCTACCATAGGTTAAACCTGAAATAGAGTTCAAAAAGTAAAATGGCTTTGTATTTACAACCTGGAAGTGCCATTGCACCCCGAATTCTGCAACTAGACTAGCTATTTATTACAAATGATGTTTTTAACCATAATCTGCAACATTTCATAACTCTCAGAAACTAAGGCTAATTTGTTGAGTTATGTAATATTGTTGACCTATGTGTCAACACTCCCACTTTCAAATTCATGTCGTCCTTGACATGACCTGGTTGTCAATGTCAGGGAGGTCTTTGTTGTCATTTTTCTTTCTTGTGCTCCACTGCTTGTACTTTTGTCAAGCCACACAAGAACTATGATCCATGAAAATCATAATTGATGATGACTTCATGTCCTTCACATCCAAGCCATGAGCTGCAACATCTGCTGCTGTCATTATAAGGCTATTGCCAAATCTAAATTCAAAAAGAACCCAATCTTGTTTAGATTGACTCTTATCACCATGGATGGAGATGAGGGCTTCGTGGAGTCCTCTAAGATACACCATGTAGCTATGTATTTTCAAAAGTCTGCCAGGCAATGCTAGTCTAGCCTATGGGAAAATGGTGAAGCTCCACAAACATGGAAAGCTTTAAGAGCTTCCATCATGAAGAAGTTTTTGCTACTAATGCCAAAGATAAAGTACTCACCGAATGGTGAAGCTTGAAGCTCTCTCCCTAAGAATCTATCCACAAATAAGTAGACAAGTTTTGGGACTTACATCTCAAAGCCACTATCTTCAAAAAGATGGATTTTGGAGAGCAAAAACAACAATTTTGTGCCGGTTTAACTGAAGATATGGTGGAGTATAGGGATGGATTGCCCAAGTCTATCCATGGGAATACAGGAATATGGATGATAGTAGACAAGTTGAACAAACAAGATCATTTTATACCTGTCAAAAAGACTATCAAAGCCCATCAAATGGCAACCCTCTTCATATCACAAATCTTCAAGTACCATGGCTTGCCAATGTCCATAGTGTTGGATAGAGATCCTAGAATGACCAATAATATCTGGAAGGGTCTCTTTGAGAATTTAGGAACAAGGCTAAACTTCTCTTTGACCTATCACCCGCAAACAGATGGCCAAATTGAAATAGCTAACCTAACAATTCTTGATCTACTAAAAGCTTACGTAACGGAAGTAGATCAAAGATCCCAATGGGAGAAGTACTTACCGTTAGTGGAGTATACCTATAATAACACTATACATACCTCCATCAGAAAAGCACCTTTTGAGGTAATTGAGGGAAGATCTAAAAGTCCGCTGTGAGAAGATCTTCGTTGCAGATGAGTATAGCCGAGACCTACAAGAATCTTTACAAAAGACTAAAAATTCTATCTCTATCTCACAGCAAAGGCAAAAGGCTACTGCTGATAAGCATAGAAGAGCTCAAGCCTTTAAACAAAATGATTGGGTCTTACTTAAATTTCCCAAGGCTCAATTAAGGCACACAACGGGCAAGAATCCTACGGGATACCAAAAGTACTATGCTAAATTAGCAAAAAGGTACTATGGTCCCTTCCAGATTCTTAGACCAATCAATGAGATGGCCTATCAACTCAATTTGCCAAGTCATTGGCTAATACACAATGCTTTCCATGTGAGCCTACTAAAGCCTTACAAAGGAGAGCCACCTCAAGAACCAACTATTGAATACCCACCGAAGATCGAGGACCAAGAAGAGGTGCTGCATTTTGAGTCCATTCTCCGACATGAAGACAAGGTATTGAGAGGCGGTAAATTTATCCGTGACGGTATCTTATTAATTTTAAGAAATATCCTTTTGAAGATGCTAGATAGATGCAAGGCATACAACTAAAGGATAACCTAAACCTTGTCAATGCTTACAATGCTTCCTTAGAGCAAGCAAACGTAAAAATGTTTAAAATGAACAAATTTTTTGTCTTATAAGACTCTCTTTTTCTTTATTGTGCACGAATGTTAAGAAGTATGCATGCTTAGGATCAAGTTTGTGGAGACGATGTCTTTCAAACACCAAGTAGAGCTTGTCACTTTACTATGGAAGATTGATAGGACTAATGCGCAGACATGCTTCTGGTAGCTTAGGCTCTCAAGCCCCAAATGGATTAGTCATCCATTTTGGAACGATGTCGTAGGGTAAAATAGGGCTCCTCTACCCGCTAGAAAAAGGTCTAATGACTAGGCTTTATCTTCTCTACCTCATAGTCAAGGAAAACTATGATTTCAAGAGAGAGGTAATGTCATAATAACTAATATCTAATTCTCTTAATTATTTTCTCATGTTAAACTGATCAATTAATATGGGGAAGTACCAGGGGAGAAAAAGCTAGAATATTGGTTAGGCTGGCAGACCGGTCACAGTAGAGATCCAAAGGAGAGAAAATAGGGATCCAAAGGAGGGGCCATCTGCAAAAGAGCAATGTGCATCAATGGGCTCCAAAGACCCTCAGGGTCAGCTCATTAAGACTTCCAAAATGCTAAGGTTCCAAAATTCAATAAAATCTTCAATGGTCAAGCCTTAGAGTAAATTGGATGCTTGTGGGAAGACTCAAAAGTCTTCCCACATCCCTATCTAGGAGGGGGCAAGCCATATTATTAGGGGATGAGAGAGAAACACACATACTCTTCCAAGCTCCCTTTACACAAAGGGCATAGTGGACACATGTGAGCTTCCTAGCCCAGTTGCCCCCAAGGTGCATTCAAATCCTATTGGATGGCCATAGAGGTGGACCAATAGGAATTAGTCTAGAGTAAATTTAGTTTAATTCATTTAAAAAAACTTGATAAAATAACCAATAGAAATTAAGCTCTCTAGAATACTATTGGACAGTCTCCCAAGGGGTCCAATGAGCATTCAACAGCCCAATGGCTTGCCTAATTCCTATTGGCTAGAAGACTAAGAGGTCCAATGAGAGTTTAATTGCATTATTTAAATACCTAAAGATCTCACAAAAGGGGAAAGGGGGACACATTTCACAAGGCTATCACTTATGCTCCTTAATTGTCATTGGCTAAGCTTTGCAGGGGCCAATAGGATGCCAGCATGAGCAAATAGCAAGAGGGGTCGACCAAGAGAGAGAGGGGGGCTGATTTTTGCAGGGATTTATCGCACACACACTCACACAATCTCATGTGTGAAGTAAAGAAGACTATCTTCTTCTCAAGCTTTAATGGAAAGCTCATCATCTACTCCAAGCTTGTGAGAAGGGAGGCCTACATCAACAAATCTTGGCTTTGTGATGCAAATCCAACCAAGAGCCAAGCTCCAATGCATGCTCATATCCTCTACCATGATAATTACTAAGCTATGCTAATCTATTAAGAGCGATTATGTGAGGGGACATACTTCTTTCTCGTAAGAACATTCCTTCTTCCTCTCGATCTACTCTCATACCCTGCTAGCTCTCACCATCTTCGAAGGTGTGTGAGGTCTTGGGTCTTGTTAACTGAGTCAAAGTCAGTTAACAGAAGTTGCTTAAGACTGAAGATGTACAAATGTATCGAGGATGAATGCAAAGAAGCAGAAAAGACTGGAGTTACACATTTTTCACGTTTTCCCAAAATGGTCACGTATTGTAAATTCCTAATTTACTTCAAACCATTGTAATATTTTAATGTGTTATGGGCTCAATGGGAGTTTCAAGTTGTAAAGGATAGGTCACTTATTGTGCCTAGGTTGTAGATTCAGTAAGTGGTGAGCCCTAAAGGCCTTGGGCGCCCAGACATTGCACATTTTTACCCTAGGTATATAAGGCAATGTGTAAAAGAAATTAGGGTTCTCAAGTCATTTGTTGAGAGCACTCTTTGGTGAGAGCTCTTGAGGTGTGTGGCTATGGAGTCCTTGAGCTTCTCCTTGCTCATGAGACTTGATTAACACTAATCAATGATTCATTCTCTCTCACTATGCCTCTCTCTTACTTCTTATGATTGCCTATGATGCTTAGATTAACTAGATCTTAACTAATTGATTAATCCCTCTGTAATCTTGTGTGATTGCCCTCTTTTGCTTGTGTGTGCATGTAGGTTTGATTGGAATGTGGTGCTCGAAAGATCTATGTGTGTGTGCTTGCGATTAGTGTGTTCCATGATAGGATTAGTGTTGTGTGCGTCTTGCAATCGTAATGTGTGTGATTGGGTTGATTAGAGGTGAAGAGAAGTGGATAAGGAGATTGCCCTTCATCCACTCGCTCTCTCACTTCTCTTACTCTCTCTCTCCCTTATTCTCTCTTCCTGGGTCGAGTGTATTTTAACTGGTTGAAATCATAAAATGTCGGTTAGATTTTGAGCTTGCCTTGCAGAAAATCGAGAATTTTTCACAAGTTTTAATGTAATTACCGGCAAAAGCTTTAAGGTTTGACCTAAAACCGGGAGAATTTCAAGCTTGACCTTATCTAAAAATGTATTTTTTTGGCCGTGTCTCTCTCCACTCTCCCCATCTCTCTCTTAACCCTCTCTCTCACTAACTCTCTTTCTCCCCATCTCTCTCTAACTTTCTCTCTCTCTTGGTGAGAACAAGCTCTTTCTCTCTCTTTCCGCCGTTGCCCCTAACTGCTCGTGAACGCCATCTCTCTCACACACACACACGTCTTGTTCTCTCTCTCCTCCCCCCCCCTCTCCCTCCCTCCCTCTCTCTCTCTCTCTCTCTCTCTCTCTCTCTTTCTCCTCGTGTTCCGTCCTTTTTGTCTCCTTGTATCGTACTGCCAGGCTGCCACCCTTCTCGCGCAATCAACGCTGCTCCGATGCTCTTTTTTCAGTGCCTTGTCTCTATCTCTCTCTCTTTGCTCCTGTAGGCAGCAGCGCGCAGCAGTTGCTGTAAAGTCAGCCTCGTACGCTCTTCTCTCTCTCTCTCTCTCTCTCTCTCTCTCTCTCTCTCTCTCTCTCTCTCTCTCTCTCTCTCTCTCTCTCTCTCTCTCTCTCTCTGTGTGTGTGTGTGTGTGTGTGTGTGTGTGTGTGTCCTTGGCCTACCTCGCATTTCGGTGCAGTGATGCAGTCAACGCGTCGGGGCGCACCTTCCCTTCTTGCTCACGATTTGCTGTCGCATGCAGGTAAGCCAGGTAAGGTTAGTTTACATTTAGTTAGCTTAGGTTAGTAAAATCCAAAATAAAATAAAATAAAATAAAAAGCATAGAAAAATTCAAAAAATATATATAATAATAATAATAAAATAAAATCAAAAGAAACATTAAAAATTCACAGTAAAATAGAAAAGCATAAAAAATTCACTAAAAAAGTAAAACATCTCAAAAAATTCTATAAAAATAAAAAGCACATAGAAAAATCAATACAAATCCAAAAATTCACAAATAAATCACAAAAGATAAAAACACTCACAGAAAATCCAAAATCGTCCAAAAAATCACAATAAATCAAAAAATTATTTAAATTCACAGAAAAATTCATAAAAAATCAAAACTTTTCCAAAAAATCGTAAAAATACCAAAAAAAAAAGAAAATTTAAAATTTCTCAAAATTTTTAGAAAAATTAAAAGAAAGTCGTCGGAATTGCAGAAAAAGACTGAAAAAACTAGAACGAGCCAGGAAGCGTCAGAAAAGCAAAAATCAAAGCCGGGAAGTAGTGTATCGCACACCGAGCAAACACTGCAAGCAAAAAATCACACTAAGCAAACTGATCAAAAGCAAATCAGAGATCAGCCCGAAAAAACGAGCAAAAAGACCAACTCCAAGCAGTGGAGCGTCAGGCAAATAAATTTCAAACAAATTGCATGATGCTGAAAATTGACTAGTGCGAGTAATTGCGCTGCAAATCAGCTTCCAATTGGACGAGCAGACACAAATCACGGTGGATTGCAAATTAAGTTGTTCAGGTTCTAGATTTTCATCATTTCAAAGGCCAAATCAATTCTGACACAGTCGAGCTAGAGTTAATCGATCTTGTGAGATTGAAGAGCAGTCAACTGCAAAGGTGCTTATCAAAACTGAGCAGGAGAAATGATGCTAAGCAACGTCAAAGTCTGTCAATTGATAGTTTTTGGAGACTGAGCCAACATGGACTCAAATCGATTCGAGAGTTCAAGTATAGTAGGACAAGCCAATAGCAGTGGCAGCACAAGTGCAACTGCAAAAAATATAATTTTGCCGCTATATGGCTACAATGGAGACAAAGTCTTATATGCAGATTTAGAAGGCCATAGGTATCTTATGAGTAGCAAAAGAAAAACAGGAGCCAAGATCCTATTGATCAGGGTAAAGCAAGACTCAGAGAACTCCCAGATGTTCACAGACTTCAGTGGAGCCAGGTATTGTAAGCTCAAAGATGAGGTGCAGATAGAAGTGCAAAAGACCAACCCAAGTGGTTATCCAAAAATCTGCACATGTCCGCAAAGCATCCGTTTAGTGCATATGCAATTAGGGTCTTTGTACATGGATTACAGTGGTCAGATCTATAATCGAGAACCAGAGTTGGAAGATCCAACAGATCAACCAATAGAAGCAAGTCTAATTGGAGAACCAAGTCAAAGACGGTACAAAGGTCAAGACGGAGCATTCTATAGCTTGATGCTCAATGTTCTCAAAGAAGATACTAACAACTTGGCAAGCGTAGAAACAAAAACTTCTCAGTTAGAGCTTGACATGACAAAGCCAATTGAAATACCACCAGTCATGGCGTATTGCTCAGATTGTGGACGAAAAGGTGGACATTTTTCTGAAGATTGTCCAAGAAACCCAGACAATAGGGACACATCAACTGCCAAGCAAGGTACATAGAAAATTGGAAATGCGAATCTCGATGTAACTGCATTTAACTCGTTACGTTTAATGCAATCAGATGATTCTGCATTACCATTAGAAGCACCAGTAAATGCAAGTTCAAAATCAGCATAAAGATGCACAGGCAGCTGAAAAGCTTAAAATTGATTCTTTGAACAACAAATGCTTGCATGAATTTAGTAAACGTGTCGAGATATCACCAAAGGTTGAAAAGAATGTTAGGTTTGCAAATGATTTTGCATCCACTGACACAAGTGTGCAATCATTCACAAGTCTAAGGGACATATCAAACAGAATGATGTTAACATTGTATGGTACATATAATTCATATGCACACTATGTAGACCAAAAAGGGCAACTGTACAAAAAAGATCAACCTGTGTTTGAATGGCCCACATACCAGCTCATAGAAGGATATTACTAGCTCATACCGGCCCATCCTCTCTAAAGCTGAAGGATATTACCCGAGTGAACCAAAAATCTGTTCAGAGCCAAACTCTCCTCCATTATAAATCAAGCTTCGATGTTGTGACCAAACGAGCACATACTTTGACCAAAACACAAGAGTCTAGCATCTATGATGCCTTGGGTCCTAAAACCACAGAAGCTCATATCATAGGAAACCCATGGGATAGACAATATCAGGGAAAAGATAATGCTTTCTACAGCTTAACTTGGGGAATAATTTGTCATGTTTCAAGAAGATACATAGGAAACTATGTAGAAGGTTTACAAATGCCAAACATCAACAGTGCTACCCAAAGTGTGCCTTATTCCCAAAAGGTGAGACTGAACCAGAGCCAAACAACTTTGAACTCTTACAATGAAGCAGGATATAGTGATCACCCTAGGAAGGGGGGAGCTGTAAAATCATCAAGCTCAGCTACACCAGTTACCTAGCCAACAAACTCCTTCAAAGCATAAACCATTGAAAGATCATATGGTTGTTGGAAGTTTCCAATTGACCCAGATTCCATCAAAATCTGTAGACAAATGCCTCTATGAGGATCATTAGGGACAAAAGTTTTAGCTGACCTCCACAAGTCAGAGTCAAAAGCCTACAAGTCAAATAGTGTTTAAATAGTTACATGTGATCAAGCTCACATATGCATATCAAGATGCACATGGTAATGAATATCAACAGGATAATGATCTTGTACAAACCCCTATGGATGGTAAGACTGAAGTCAAAGACTATTTGAAGATGATGCAAAGCCTCAAGTTACCAGAACAGGTGACAAAAAAGTCAAAATTAACGGGATCTAAAGTCCAAAAAGCTACACAAAGGTCACCACCAAAATCTCCTCCAAAGAGACAGATTTTGCCAGATAGTACAGTGGATCTATTAAGATCAAGAGTTACCCAGATGCAGGAGGACAATGCTCTTTAATTGCAAACAAAAAGTGCAATATTAGAGCCAATAGACTCGACATCAACGGAAGCAGGTGGTCAAAGCAAAGAAAATGCAGATAAAGTCCAACAGAAGGATGTTGCCATAGCAAAAGAAGTCAATACAAAAACAAATCCTGAGAAGATCAAGTGCAACATTGTTGGTGAACATGAAGAAAAGCTGTCAAGAGAAGTAAAGCTAGATTTTCAGTTAGACAAGAACCTCATGTCTTTTCGCACTTTGAAAAGATGTGGCAAACCATAGCTGGAAGATACTCTTGAATTTGTGAGCATATCAGGAAACAAACGAGCAGAATGCTGGGGAATCATCTCCACCACCATTGAAGTAAGTTCACAGATCATGATAGCTCAATTCCATGTGATCACAGAAAAGGATATGCCAGAGGACATCATAATGGGAATGCCAATGGCCCAGGAGCTGCTAGAGATACAAAGTTCAAACATGACAGAGTCATCATAGAAATTAAAGAATGAAGACCAAGACTGGTCACCCGCGGACGACATCAAGCAAAGTCCTCAAGCACAGTGAGAATGGAGAGTGATGCCAAAACAAAGCTTATTGAAGATGATTCATCTCCATCGAGCAGAACTTCAAAAGAGCTTAAAGAAAACCAGGAAATAGCAAGTGCAGATCAAACAGAGCAAAGAGCAACCATGATAGCTATTGACCAAAGAATGCCACCAAAGCTAGAAATTAAGAAGAACAAGCTTGCAGACAACCAAGAAGCAAAAGGAAGTCCAAAGCTCAATCACTCATTGCCAGTTGAATCAGCCAATGTAAGTCAGAGTGGAACAAAAAGTCTCCAGCCACCCTCTATAGAGACATAGTTAAATCAAGATGAGACCATAGAAAATGTAGAACAAAGATCTTCTATAGAACCAAAAATGCTAGATTCGGAGTTGCAAAAGTCACAAGAATCAAAGACACATTTTGCAGACAAAGGTAAGGCCAAAGTGGACCTCCATCAAATAGAAAAGAAAGTGTGACATCGTATGCCTCTACATCAAAGAACCCTCATGGATCAGCTTCTTCAAGCAAATCAGGCTTCCAAAACTTCAAGTTAATTGTTGCTAACCCAACTGAAACTAGAAAAGCAAAGATATTTCAGCCAAAGTACTCAAGAAAGCAAAGGAAAGTCAAGCAAGTTTTTGTTCCGAGCAGTTTAGTTAAAGTCAATGATTCAATTTGGATTAAAGACAAGAAATCAACACAGAAAGACAAACATATGGGATGGATAGCATCACAATGGACCTTAAAAGAACAGGAGTACTATGAAGGTAATAGACAAATATGGGTGCCAAAACCGCAGGTTAGATCATATGAAGTAACTTCAAGACCCTCCCAAGAAAGAAGGCCCACAAGGTATCAACCTCGACAATAATCTAGGATACCTAAGAAGCAGGTATACAACAAAACCACAACAAAAGATGCTAGAGTCAACCACAACTTTCAAGAGGATACAGAACAAAGATGGATCTCAAAATGTTCCTCTTGGAAAATGATTTTACACAGGGTATGCAAAGGTTTGGTTACCAGTCAACCACAAGCCAATTGCAGCTACATCAGACCTGCATGAAGATATCAAGAAATCAACAAGACCTAGCATGAAGCAAAGTCAACAATGGAGATACAAAGGTCCTCAAGAGATTTGGATTCCTAAGTCTTCCAATGCTGCAAGTCAAAAGCCAGATGCCGACAGTGAACAGAGGCCTACAACAACATCTAAGACTCCTATCAACAGGTCTAATTGGAGAGTCAAACTTTAATGCCAACTTGGTCCTTCACAAATCCTCTTTTTGAGTATTCAAGCTTACTTTTACCTGAAGACATGTTTATAGTAAGTACAAGAATATGAAAAGTCAAGTCGCCAGGGTGCAAAACAACTCTTTGGCATAGTCAGAGTCACGGGCTGCTAAGCCATAAAATGAGCAAAGCATTAGTCACAAAGCTTCAAGTCATACTAAACTCTGTGCTAATAGTCGTAGTTATTAGGCTTACGCTCAAGCTGTAAGAGTTGAGCATATCTATGTCATGTTGCTCATGCTGGATGAGGTGAGCATACGAGTCAAAGTCTATTAACTTACAATTGGTGGAGTGTCGTAGAGTCCAACACTCATGCACAATGCACAGTAAGATGAGAGCACATATCCTCATCAACGAAAACCATTCTTAAAGGGGTGCCAGCTTGCAAATCCATGTCATATGCTTTTATAGCTACACCATCTTTCTGAAGAACCCCTCAAAATCTTTCTTGCACAGCATATTGTTTCCCATGCATTTTTGTGTATGCATAAATAGGATGTCCCACCATTGGACATATGCATTAGACACTATTTTTTGCTTCCACCTATGCACCCTGAGTGGACTACAATAGACAAACCAACGTTCCATCATGCTACCATTTGTTGCCTTTTTAATTCCATATCTATCAGCAAATGATCCCTTGAGTACTTTATTAATATTTCCCATGCTAATAAGTACTCCAATAATGCGCGTATCCCAAAGGCAATTTTTTTCCACTGGGTTTTTTTCCCTTTGGCCATCGAGGTATTAGAACCTTATTTAGAACCTCATCATAAATAAAAATCAGTCTCATCATTATGCTATTACAACGGACAAATGCAACATCATCTCTCACATCAGGCATGTTTAGACCAATGAAGATGCTGCAACAGATTGGACCTCATCAACAAATCCAACGACAAACTGAAGACAATTAGCCCATCAACAACCAATCAAAACCTTCCATAGCCTCCAAGGACACTTTTTGACAGCGCCCGAGGACGGGCACTAAAATAGGAAGGGGATAATGTTAACTGAGTCAACGTCAGTTAACAAAAGCTACTAAAGACAAAGATGTACGAATGCACATCGAGGATGAATGCAACGAAGCAATAAAAATTGGAGTTACACATTTTTCATGTTTGCCCAAAATGGTAACGTATTATAAATTCCCAATTTATTTCAATCCATTGTAATATTTTAATGTGTTACGGGTTCAATGGGAGTTCCAAGTTGTAAAGAATAGGTCACTTACTATGCCTGGGTTGCAGATTTAGTAAGTGGTGAGCCCTAAAGGCCTTGGGTGCCCATACATTGCACATTTTTACCCTAGGTATATAAGGCAGTGTGTAAAAGAAATTAGGGTTCTCAAGTCATTTGTTGAGAGCACTCTTTGGTGAGAGCTCTTGAGGAGTGTGGCTATGGAGTCCTTGAGATTCTCCTTGCTCATGAGACTTGATTAACACTAATCAATGATTCATTCTCTCTCATATGCCTCTCTCTTACTTCTTATGATTGCCTATGATGCTTAGATTAACTAGATCTTAACTAGTTAGTGGTTAATCCCTCTCTAATCTTGTGTGATTTCCCTCTTTTGCTTGTGTGTGCATGTAGGTTTGAGTGAGGTGTGGTGCTCGATAGATCTATATGTGTGTGCTTGTGATTAGTGTGTTGCATGATAGGATTAGTGTTGTGTGCATCTTGCAATCGTAGTGTGTGTGATTGGGTTGATTAGAGGTAAAGAGGAGTGGATATGGAGATTGCCCTTCATTACGGCTTAGCTCCTCCATATGCCGAGAAGCTCACCTCATAGAGTTACCCATTTGTGTTGCCACGATTAGCTCACTAACCGTGTGAGTGTTTCCATGCACTAGCCGGGTAGCTCATCCCTTCGGATTGATAATTCTGTTGGTCATTGGAGCTATTGCAACGATGGGACCCCCAACAGGTCTGAGACTTTGAGGGAATTGATGTTGTGTTTTCAAGTGTAAGCTTGGTGCTTGAAGCTTCTATCTTCATTGCACTAGCAAGTTATTGAAGGAACACAAAGTATTGTACTGTAAAATGTCTCCCTTGATGGGGGAAACCTATAATACAAAGCCTTTTGGAGGGGGACTGGTTCCACGTAATTCCGGTCCTCAACTGTTGTTGATAGCTTAATTTCTCTCTCTTTTTGAAGTATTGTTCACGCCTATCTAACTAGGTGTTATGCTTTTGGCTCTCTCCATCTAAGCACTCTTGCTATGCTCATTAGGAATCTAGTCTTAATGAAATTCTCACTATGTCTATGTTATTTTCCGCTACACATAAGTTACTAGACCATTAAATGTTACATTAAGATTTCGCATTGCAAAGCTCCACACATCCATAGTTTTTTAGGCTTACCCAACCATGCTGGTAGTTTTGATCCTACTATTATAGCGGAATCAAACTCTTCTATTGGGTTCAGTTCACGTCCTTGTTGCTATGGTCTTCAAGTTTATCCTTGTAGTGGTTTCCATATTTCTCAGGTAGATATGATCATATCCCAAAACCTGGACCATTTTCAATTGTCGCATGAATGGTCTTCCTATAATGATGTCATAGTTGTTCTTCTGGCCAAAGTCAACAATAGCAAAGGTATGCTCATACTCAATGCCACAATAAGTAACAAATACTTTTTCTAGCAGTCCTATGGGCCTTTTCTTGTGCCGGTCTGCAAGCTACACTTTCATTTGGGTAGTCCTCACTATTGGTTTTTCCCATTTCTTCCAGATCTCTTTTGTTGTGATGGCAACACCAGACTATAGTCAAGGATTCCCATGGTTTTTACACCTTGTAATTCCACAGGAAGAGTGGTGTTCCCATCTTCTCCCTCATAATAATCTCCAACCTTGTTTAACGGCATTGATTGCGTGTCATTTCCAGCTATTTGATCCTTTCCTTGATTTGAGTCATTGGTTTTTTAACACCAAATTTCTCTAGGCATTTTTCCACAGTAGCCCATATGTTTGGTTGTACTCTAAGAAAATTGGCTAATGTTATGGTTTACGTGACTGGTGTCCACAAAATTTCTATTAGCCCTTTTGAATCTATGACCTTGCTGGAAGACAGTCTCTGTAATGGGACTGCAATAACATCTAACTTGGCCTCATTCTCTCTTGTATAGGATGGTAGTGTTCTTAGCAAATGGGGTTGATTGTCCATATACTGTACAAATCCTTTGTCTCTCCAATATGATTCCACTTCTAGATTCATTTGAGATCCAACATGGAATTCCTCTATTGGTGGAAGAGACACTCCTCTTCCATCATCATAACTTGTTTCCTTATCTCACTTGCTTTATTGGCCTCTCTAACTTGTTTTAGCAATTTGTCAAGACTATCTATTTCTTTACAAATCTCTGGTATAGCTATGTGAAATCCCTCAGAAGAGTTATCTATGGTATTTAACACTATCCTTGGCTTTTATCAAGCATAATGCTTCTTTGCGCACTGACTCACCTTTTTTTTGTTTGAATCTATGGATTTGTGAGACCGTATTGTGAGATATACCTTTTTGCGATAATTCTTTGATGGACTCCTCAAACAGCTTGCCTAGAGTCTCAAAATCCCATCTTTCTACAGAGTCGAACAATGTAGCCATGCCATCTTCTAGACTTAGTCAAAATCCCGCAAATTGTGTCACAAAATTCCAAACTTCCTCTACTCTAATTACTCTTCTAAAAGCCTTTATGTGAGCTCTTGGATTCTTATCTTGAGATAATTTCTTGTTTACCCATTTCTGGATCTGGGAGGGTCTAAATCTCCGATTGTCTACAAATCTAACCATAGAGTCTCCCAATCCTTCTCTCACTTTAGGCCTTCTACTATGCCTAGGTTCTTCCTTAAAGGGATTGGTCATTCTCTTGGAGATGGGTCCATCAAGAAGATTCACTCGAGGAGGCATGTCTTCCATCTCTGTGATCAATTCATCTCTCGTTATCACTCTAGAAGGAAATCATGGTGGCTCTCATTTTGGAATTCTTGTAGGAATTTTCTCATGTTTGGTGGAGGTATCTGTGGTCCTTCATTGAATAAATTTCCACCTCTTTCTAGTGAAGTCCGTGGTTTTGTGCTTTGTATAGATATATATTCTTGTCCATACTTGTCAACATATATAGATTTCCATTGATAGCTGACTCTGTATATATAGACATATAGGAGCTTGTGGTCCGTTAACTCTTCTGGGTACGGCTCTGCGCACCTATAAAGGTTGACCTTACTACCGTCAATGTATCTATACAATCCTTTACTCTCATGGTCTGTCATCCAAACTCTCTCAACAAGATTGGTCTTTATCAACTACAAGTTTGAAAGATCCATTGTGGGCGGATGTTCTTCTACCTCTGGGATCTTGAAGCTTGTGTAAGTTGAGTTTGAATCTAAAGAGGACATGACCTTTGGGCTTAAGAGCTCTATCTTGATGTAAGCAAACTTATAACAATGTGTTCAAGTGCTTTGGTTAGGAAAAAGTTGAAACTATGTCCAAAATCACGAATGTTTTCTCATAATTTTCTCAAATTGTCAGTTTTAGACACCCCTAACTCCCATATGAATTTTGAGGCCTTAAACGACGTTTTTTTGGACACTGACCGACTATGAATGACCCAAAGGGTCTTTGATTGTTGTTCAAGGTTGACACTGAGTCTTGTCTTTGGAGATTCGTTTTGATAAAAAAAGTTTTTGAATCCGATACCCGGAGCTCAAGTTATGGCCAAAACAGTTAACCTGTTCCTGGAGACTTCATACGCGTATGATGTCTGCCGACTCACAATTGCTCCAAACGTTAATTGTAAACTCTCCTTGATGTACTCTACCCACTCCAAGTCTCAATTTGGGATTTTGACACTTTAAGGCAGGTCTATTACTTCTTTTCCTATTTGGTTGCCTGCAACTTCCTAGCTAAGACAAAAGTTTTTCAAACTGAATGAAACTTGGTCTCTAGGCCTATTTTATGCTGGAGCTCAGATGTGAGTTTTGACCTCTAATTTGACACTTGAGACATCATACCTGCATGATGTCTTTTGTGGAAAAATGAAGCGACTTTTATCCCACAAACTCCTTATCACTCAAGCAACTCTCATCCATTTTCAAAATCCAATTTGAACACTTTTCGTGCAAGTTATGGTCAATACAAGTATGAATCTTGCCCAATTTCTATCTTTATATAATTTTTAGCGCAAATGTGCTCCAAATGCAATGAAATTTTGGTTGTGGACTTCTTTTATGCTCTACGACACTAGGGTATACTCAGATATCTGATTTGACCCATATCTGGCCTCTAAGACATCCTTGCCTTGAGACATCATACGGGTATGATGTCCGTGTGCTCAAAATTGGAAGAAATTTGGTTTAGAAGCTTATTTTGTGGTGCTAGACACCTTGGTAAGCTCAAATGTCAACTTTGGTCCTTGAAATTTTCCTTTAGACATATGATGTCTAATTGGTTGTCAGAATGAGATAAAACTCACTCCAGAGGTCCCTCACTGCACTGGCAACTCACAACAACTTTTAGAATTAAATCCAGCACTTTTTGTGCAAGCTATGATATCAAGAATTCAATTGGCCTAGATCTATCTTATGGCCTTTACAAGCCCAAAAATGCATCAAATTCATTGAAATTTCGCCTATATGCTTTCTAAATGTTCTAGATCACAAGGGTGCACTCATTTGTATCTTTTGACCTTAGATCTAGGCTCCAAGACATCATACATGTATGATGTTTAGGTGGTCAGAATGGACTTCTATTTCTACCCAAGGTGCCCTTTGATATGGACAACATGCACATGTGCTCACAACAAATTTTGGACATCAAAATTGCACAAAATGATTACTTTTTGACAAGGAAATCCTTTGAAAGAGTAAAATACCCTCAATGCTCAATCTACATGCCCCAATGGAATGAAACTTGGTGTATGTGCTCAACACAACATGCAGAACATGGGTATAATGTCAAAAGTTCATTTTTGCTACCTGAATCACCGTTCAAACATCATACGCATATGATGTCTTCTAATAATGTTTTGGTCAAAACTCATTCACAAGCATCCCCAAGTCTTTAGAACTAGTTTTCAAGCACTTTTACCAATTTTCATGAAAAAATATGCTCACAATCACAAGTTTCTTTTTTTGTTTTGTTTCCAACACTCCATCTTTTGCCTTTTGGGTGTCAAGAGTTGGTGAAAATTCTAGTTTGAGTGTGTACCTAGGGTAAAACACCCCTTCTGAACACTCTGGTGCTGTTAGATTTTTTAAAATTTGGTCTCCAAATGCCTATTGAGACATCATACGCGTATGATGTCCAAGATTACAAGATTTCAAATTTTCTTCATAGAACCCTTGCAAATGCTTTCTTATATGCACAACACCAATCAATCATGCAAAAATGTCATCAAAATTTTGTTTACTGCATTTTTATCAGTATCTCCGGGATGAAGCTCATGCTCTCTCTCTTTTTCTCTCACACATAGTTGATGACAGCTTAAAACCATCATTATGACAAAGGTTCTCTTTACAAAATGACCTAGGTACCTTATATACTAAGTCTACCATAGGTTAAACCTAAAATAGAGTTCAAAGGGTAAAATGGATTTGTATTTACAATTTGGAAGTGCCATTGTACCCCGTATTTTGCAACTAGACTATATATTTATTACAAATGATATTTGTTGGAGGCTCGCCATAGCATAGGCAATCTCCCACAAATCTATCAATCCGGAGAGAGAGAGCATGACCCGGCTAGGGCTTGGAGGCATCACACAAAGAATATGCGAGAGCGTCATCGGATGCAAAGATTGAGAGGATTCAAGAGCGTGCATCCTCCAATGCAAATAGAAATCATCCCAAATCAACTAATGCTAATCGCACATCAAGCATCAATTTCAAGCAATCATCTACACACATCAAGCAACGAAGTGAAACACACTAATCTTGGAATCTCTCAAGCACAACTCTAATTACATGCATTGACGATTAAGCACACAAGATCGCATTCAAGTCGGCCACCCCAACCATGCCCATCATGGTGTCCAAATCAAGTCACACATAATCAAATTAAGCTCAAGGCTTCTTAAACCTACACACACACACACACAAGCACACCATTAGAGGACAACTCTAATCCCTCAATCACGAGTACGCCCACTCCGCTTAATTGAGAGAGTTAAATAAGGACTCCAATAATCGTAGTAGCTTAGCATAAGTAAGAGTTAGATTAGAGAAGATCAACACTTCAAAACAATGAAGGAAAGTAGACAAACATTATTGACAACATAATGAAGACTAGATTAATTAAGAGAGGATTACACTAATTACATATGATTAGCACTAGCCTTCTAAGCATGGGCATTAAGCTCAAAGGCTAGGCCATCAAGACCTAGTCTAGAGAGAGAGTTCTCAAAAGGACCACTCAAGAATGACCTCTCATTAAGCATAGGGCTCTTTTATAGTTTTGGGCCTCAAACCCTTCAACTATGGGATAAAGTGAGCTCTCTAGCCTTAACTCATACAACTTTGGAACTCCTAAATGAGCCCAAGCCCTATACAATGAAAAGTAAATACTGTGCACTATGGCACATCCACAACTTGGTGCATAAATGGTGTATCCTGTGTTAGCCGCTGGTAACATTCCCCCCTTCCTAATTTGGCGCATGTCCTCATGTGCCGGTGAAGCAAGACACGGTGACATGGTAGAAAGTAAGTCCAAGGAAGAAATGTTGAGCTGCAAAACATAAGAACAAGTAATGAGCATCAAAGGCCACCAAAAATGAATAAACATGAAGTATAAATGAACAATCATGCAAAGTGATTTTTTGCTTCTAAAAGATGGGTCAATCATAGTAAAAAACTAGACAACATAAAGCAAAAAAATACTCAAACTATTGTGAAGATTAAACCACTTGAAATTTCAGTTTTATGCATGAAACACAAGCAATCAATTATGACCTTAGGCTAATGCAAGTTCATAAACCTACTAGCCTAAAAACTATGTGAACAATCTTAATAAATCATTCAAGTCTATCATGTCTATGGGCTATAAAAAAGCTCCTAATCTATTAGTACATTGTCAAAAGTTTTTTTGAAGCTCATGGAAGTTTTGATTTAGTCATTCATTGAAAAATTAAAGCACAATCACAAGGCTACCACCCCAAGGCAAGTCTAGGTGCGACTCTCAGCTCCTTGAACCCTCAAGAAGGTGTTCCAAAAGCCTACTAGCTTACCAAGGCGACGGCTAACCCCTATCAGCCCAGGGCATCGGTTTAGGGCCTTGACCAAGCGAGCCAAGGTGATTCCCCTTGCCTACCAAGTGCCAATAAGGCGCTAGGCCTTTACACAGACACAACATAACATATAATTTTTATTTTCATGTGCCTTAGTAGTATTTTTGCTACTTTTTTGGGCACTTCTTTGCTTCATGGTTCATTTTTTAGCACATTTCTATTTCTTCCTTTATGAGATACTAGTGGCAATTGGACTAAAAGGATTAAAGCCTAATCATAGCCCTAGGTCATGACAAAAATGAATGGAATATTAAGACTTATCACTATGAATCTAGGACTAGGGTCCAGCAAGCAGCCAAAACCGGCTGATAGCTTTTGTTTGATGCTGGAGCGCGCCACAAAATGTGTGTGTGTGGGGTTGCTTTTGTAGAGTATTGGCTGGCCCCGCATGTGCAACAGATGACAAGTAGATTGTGTGTGTGTGTGTGATTTGCTGTAGATACGCCATAATCGGGATCTGGAAACTTGCATCATAAAGGAAAGAGAGAGACGAAGCCAGGAGGGTAACACTACTCATGAGTTCTTGTAGGGCTTGGTGAATTGCGTGTGTGTGTGTGTGTTGTTTTGCACCAAGTCAGGAATTGGCATGTAGTGTGTGTGTGTGTGAGAGAGAGAGTTGCGAGCTTGGTGCCTTGAAGCATGCGAGGTTGTGTGTGTGTGTGGGTCTCTGCGAGCACCAAGCCAAAAGTGGCGGGCCAGCAGGACGCCAGAATCGCAAGTGGGTGTATGTTTTTGATTCGAAGGCTGCACCTGGTAGCATTTTTTAAATTTTTGCATGGAGACAAGAAAGGCAACGAGTACTTAGGGAGCATTCCAACCATTCGGACATGACATAACGAATGTGTGTGTGCATGAGAAATTGGCAAGGGTCGCACGAAGAATGTAGCATAATAAAGTTCGAGTTCGAAATTGCATTTCAAAAAATTCTCGCAATCTATATCAAACTCACTCGGCTTGCACAAATAGAACGAGTTTCGGATTTTCCTGGATATCATTCTTCCTACACAATAATGAGTCAAACTTCTCACAAGTGATTCAAATTTGAAGCCCATGTCGAAAGTGCATTGTGGTTCACAAAATAATGCACACAACTTAGTCCCAAAACATATATAACTGATGATTCACATCGAATCCAAGCACGATCACTTTCAAAATAATTGACAATCCACATACAAGTCCATTTGATCACACAAAGTCGTCCAAATTCTTATCCATCTTGCTTCGATTTGATGATTCTTTTACCACACACATTAGAATGGATTGAAATGCACAAGAGCTTTTGATTTTGATTTCAAATTTGAATCATCAATCGGGAAATGCACACAAGCTTCACTAATGCATGTTTTTATTTTTTTAAAAATTGCCAATTCAATCCGATTTATCAATCATTGCAACTCAAGTTGCTCATATCCCAAAACCCTAATCATCCAAACCTTGTCGGATTTGTCACTTGGTTTGTACGACTACACAATTGATTACGGCATTTGCACATGCACAAATCATTGAATTTTTGAATATTTTCAATCAGATTGGTACACCGATCATAATGGTAATCACATAAATAATCTTCAATTGAGTACCAATTGAATCATCCAAAGTCAATCAATCTCATATACACCGATCTTTTAGGCCAAATTAATCATGATAATTGGCAACCAAGACCAATTATTCATCCCCAATTTAGGCATAATTGGCCATTACTTAGGCACACACAACTAAATTTAGGCCGTCGATTTGTGCAAAAATTTCATTGAACACTCATTGCATTTCATCAATTGCACACTTGATCACACATACATGCTAAATTAACTCGATTTTAATCAAAAATTTATCAAATTTTAACTCAATTTAGCATTGCACACACACAAAAATTAGGTGCACAAATCCAATTTTTTGCTCAATTACCAACGAAATTAGGCCAATTCTTAATGTTTGCACACACATTTCTTGCAAAATCATCAATCTACAAGCATTTAGGTGTTCTATTTGATTACAATTTCATTTGAATTTCATCAAATTAAGCATAAAGTCCATCAATTAGGCACACACACCTAATTTTAGCAATGATTTAGCAACTGAATGGGATCAACGTAATCAATCAAAAATTGAACGGAGTAGGTCAATCCACTTACAATTGATTGCTTGCTTGCTTAGTCCTTGCTCCTCGCGTAGACACTCCATTGCAGACACGTGTGTGCAACTCCGATTCAGTCCAAAATTGATCAAAAAATTGACCAAAATCAACACTCAATCACATGATTAGGTAAAGATTAGAGCAATTAAGAGTGATGATCCTCCTCAATTAAGGGGATTTAGCATACATTCCAAATCAAAATTAGTGGTTAGGTTAGCACAATTAGCATGAAATTAGTACAATTAGCACGAAATTAGCATGAATGGGATGTAAAATTAGTGAAGGTTAGTGAAAAATTAGCAAAATCAAAAGAGAATTTAGGGGTTTTTGGGGTAAAATGACTCTATACACATCTAATTAAACCTAATTACACTACACACAAATCAAATCCTACCTAATTACAAGAAATCGGTAATCAAATTACTCTTATCTTTTGCAACCTCAACTCCACTAGCGTAGGCAACCCGTCCCTGGCAACGACGCCAATGTTGGAGGCTCGCCATAGCATAGGCAATCTCCCACAAATCTATCAATCTGGAGAGAGAGAGCATGACCCGGCTAGGGCTTGGAGGCATCACACAAAGAATGTGCGAGAGCGTCATTGGATGCAAAGATTGAGAGGATTCAAGAGCGTGCATCCTCCAATGCAAATAGAAATCATCCCAAATCAACTAATGCTAATCGCACATCAAGCATCAATTTCAAGCAATCATCTACACACATCAAGTAACGAAGTGAAACACACTAATCTTGGAATCTCTCAAGCACAACTCTAATTACATGCATTGACGATTAAGCACACAAGATCGCATTCAAGTCGGCCACCCCAACCATGCCCATCATGGTGTCCAAATCAAGTCACACATAATCAAGTTAAGCTCAAGGCTTCTTAAACCTACACACACACAAGCACGCCATTAGAGGACAACTCTAATCCCTCAATCATGAGTACGCCCACTCCGCTTAATCGAGAGAGTTAGATAAGGACTCCACTAATCGGAGTAGCTTAGTATAAGTAAGAGTTAGATTAGAGAAGATCAACACCTTAAAACAATGAAGGAAAGTAGATAAACATGATTGACAACATAATGAAGACTAGATTAATTAAGAGAGGATAACACTAATTACATGTGATTAGCACTAGCCTTCTAAGCATGGGCATTAAGCTCAAAGGCTAGGCCATCAAGACGTCGTCTAGGGAGAGAGTTCTCAAAAGGACCACTCAAGAATGACCTCTCATTAAGCATAGGGCTCTTTTATAGTTTTGGGCCTCAAACCCTTCAACTATGGGATAAAATGAGCTCTCTAACCTAGACTCATACAACTTTGGAACTCCTAAATGAGCCCAAGCCCTATACAATGAAAAGTAAATATTGTGCACTATGGCACATCCACAACTTGGTGCATAAATGGTGTAGCCTGTGTTAGCCGTTGCTAACAATATTTTTAACCATAATTCATAGCATTTCATAAGTTTCAAAAAATAAGGCTTTGTTGAGTTATGTTGTACTGTTGACCCAATGGTCAACAATAATCATCCCATTTCTTGGGTTGAGAAGACACATAAGCTTTCAATAAATCAATTATAGTGCAATTAGTTACTTTTGTATGACCATTACACTTAGGATGGAATGCAAAAGTGAAATCAAGTGTAGTACCAAGATTTTAAAAAACTCTAGTCCAAAATGTACTAAAATTTGGCATCTCTATGAGATATGATTAACTTTTGGCAAACCATGATGATAAAAGACAGCTTTTAAAAAGGAGAAGTGTAGCTTGATGTGAAGTGAGAGTTTTCTTGCATGGGATGAAAGATGCTTGCTTAAAAAAATGATCAACAACACTCCAAATCATATCATGCTTGTGAGAAATGAGTGGGAAACTAGTAACAAAATCCATAGAATTGTGTTCCCAAGGTCTTTCATGAATGGAGAGAGGGTATAAAAGACCAAATTTCCTACCTGTTGCTGCTTTAATCTTTTGGCAAGTTAAACAAGATGAAACATACTATTTAACATCACTTTTCATAGTAATCATGACATAAAATCTGAAAAGTAGCAGAAAAACCTCTATGTCCAACATAAGGTGGTTTATGTAATTATTTAATGAAAAAAACATGGAATGGTTCTGTGACACATAGTTTCTATTTAAAGTCAAGGAAATTTTCTTGTACGGTGTATACAAGAAATGTGTGCGCTGAATTTTCAAGCATATGCAACCATATAGTTTTAAAGTCATCATCTGGTGCATAAGTATCATGCATAGAATCAATTGAAGTACCTCTAATAATTGATAGATTATTAAGAGAGGGTCTTTGACTCAAAGCATCAGCCACAACGTCTTCTGAATGTCGGTCTAAAAAATTAGAATAAAAGTAGCCCAGTGAATATGCTATCATCTATTAAGGGTTGAGATAATAAGTAATTGATACTTTGCTGATCCATTTTAGTTATTGAGTTAGCACCCATTATATAATGCTTCCAAATTTTCAAAGCATGCACTATAGCAATCAATTCTTTGTCATATGTACTGAATTTAGATTTAGAGGGTTTAAATTTATGGCTTTCAAATGCAAGTGGATGGTTATCTTGCATAAGAACTGCACCGATATCTTTGCCACTAGCATCAATGACTACAACAAAGAATGGCCGATCAAAATGAGGCAATTGTAACACGTGCATTAGTCAAAGAATTCTTAAGTGCAATGAATGAGTTTTCTTGTAAGTGAGTCCGCATATATGGGGTGTTATTATTTAATAGGAGAGTCAAATAAAAAGATCTGTAAGAAAAATTACAAACAAAAGTCTTGTAATAGATGCATAGACCAATGAAACAACGTAGCTCATGCAGGTATTTGGGTCGAGGCTAGGATTGAATAGCTTCAATTTTCTTGAGATCTTCATGTATTCCCTTTCTTCATACTATATATCCCAAACACTAAATTTTAGATTGGAAAAATGAACTCTTTTTGGGATTTAGGTATAGGTGGTTTTGTGAAATAAGTTCAAAGAAACATTGGAGAGGGGGAATGGGAAATGTGACCCATCACACGAAAAATGCCCCTATATAGCTCATGGCATTCACAACACCCCTTTCCTCTCAAATTCACCTTCAAAAACCACAACTTATACTTGGGCTTGTATTGGTAATACAATTCACAAACTCACACCTCCTATATAACACCATACTTAAGCACATTCATCCCACAACACTCATTCCACAACCCTTTGTACACACAACACTTCTCTCTCACCCTCTTGGCAACATAAACACCACTAGTTTGGCGTATACCCACACACGCACATGACATCATGGATTTCACAAGAGAGGTTGGAAAAAAGAATCAGGGAAGGGGGAACGATACAAGACTGTGAAAATGATGCTTTTTCTTGATTGAAAAATCGGTGTAAAAGGCATATAGAGCTGAGCTTGGGGCTCTTTTTCTCCTCTTACGACTCCACCAAGCTTTCAATTGCGGAAGGACACACCCTTGGCATGGCTTTTCTGCCTACACAGAGTCCCAAAAGCTTCTTCAAAAACAAAAGCCTCCTACTTTAAAACGTTTTTTCTTTTTTTTGCCTCTCTCACATCTTGGATGCTTGCACTCGATTGGTCCACTTCGGGCTCGCATTTTGGAAAATTTTGAAGACTTTGTCTTCCTCTCTCTCTCTCTCTCTCTCTCTCTAGTGCACATTGAATTTCACTTTACTCAAGGGGGGCAACAATAGTGCCGTCGTTGCTCCCTTGAGCACTTTGCCTTCAAAAAAGGTTTGAGGAGGAGGGTTTTTTCCCCATGTGAATGCGCCCTCGCGAGCTAGCCTATCATGTCATCAACTTGTCCACATTTGGATGCCACCAAAAACTGGCCACCATCGCCCAGCTCCGCTACGTGCAGCACCTACACAACATTGCAGTGCACCCGCCAGAACCAAGAGCTCTAAACTGCAAGGACAACACCCTTGTGATGCCCATAATAGGTCATCGTATATGCTATATACCTTAGCTCTTGAGCCCCCATGAGCGTATGTGGGTTTAAACCTGTTGGAATTAGGGTTGCAGAGAAACACACACAGCTTGGAGAAGACGAAGGAAGCTCAAGGCACACAATAGAGAGTGTATTCCTTAGTGTGCAATGGAAAGATAGATAGCCCTAGAGTGATGGGCGTATATACAATGCACGGGGGAAAAAACCTCCTAAAGAGGGAAAAAATGCCCCGGCGGTCCTAGTGTGTTCACACACATCACTACCACATGTATATGGTAACAAATCCCCCCTGGAGTGATGCGGTGAACGAGAGCTGGCACATGAGTAAAGGGAAGTGCCATGCCCTGAGGACAGGATCAGTCCACAAAGGGGAGTAAGCCCAAAGCTTTGCGGAAAGCTTCAAGCTTCTCACGAGACAATGCCTTTGTGAAAAGATCTGCAAGGTTGTCCTGTGTTGGCACATAAGCCAAGCTGATCTCTCCTGCTGAGAGCCTCTCCCTGACATAGTGGTAATGCACCTCAATGTGCTTTGTGCGAGCATGAAAAACTGGGTTCCTCGCAACTGCCAATGCGCTCTGACTGTCAGTGTAGATAGTGTTGGCAGTGTCCTGTCCAACACCCAAGTCAGCCATAAGGCGTCTGAGCCATACACACTCAACCGTAGCTGTGAAGACTGCCCTGTACTCAGCCTCACAACTCGAAGTGGCCACAGTAGGTTGCTTCTTGCTCAACCATGATATACATGAACTGCCAAGCATGAAACAAAAACCACTTGTGGACACTCGCGTGTCAAAACAACCAGCCCAATCTGAGTCCGAAAAAGCATGTAAGTCTGGCGGCAATGATCCCCCCTTGGGATAAAACAAGCCAAGATGTAAAGTGCCACTAAGGTAGCGGAAAATCCTCTTGACAGCCTGCCAATGCTTAGACCCTGGGCTATGCATAAATCTGCTGACCTGCGAGACTGCAAACTGAATATCTGGCCTCGTGTTGCATACATAAATGAGGCAGCCAACAGCAGTTTGGTAAAGAGTGACATCAGCAGGATCGCCAGCATCATGTAGACTCAACTTCAAACCTGTTTCCATGGGAGTGGCAATAGGTTTGCAATCCTCAAGTCCAAACTTACATAGCAATGTCTCTATGTAACTTTTCTGACACAAGGCAATACCACCATCACACTGCTTAAACTGTATACCCAAGTAATGATGCAACAACCCCAAATCTTTCATCTTGAAAGTAGCATTCAAATCAGCCTTAAATTCAGCAATATGTCTCTCATTTGGTCCAGTGATCAGCAAATCATCAACATAAAGAACCACAATGAGAAATACATCATCCTCACGCTTTACATACAATGTGCTTTCTGTTGGACTGTTACGAAAGCCTCGTTTAACCAAATGAGTGTCAGCTTTCTCATACCAAGCACGAGGAGATTGCTTCAACCCATACAAAGCCTTCTTACATTTGCACACTTTGTCCTCTTGTCCTTTTATGACAAAACCGCGAGGCTGCGTTACATAAACTTCCTCAAATATGTCACCATTCAAGAAAGCAGTAACAATGTCTGATTGATGTACATCCCAACCAAAATGAGCTGCCAATGCACATAGAAAACGCACAGTAGTCATACGACAAGTGGGAGCAAAAGTCTCTTCATAATCTATGCCTTTTTGTTGTGCATAACCCTTTGCAACAAGTCGAGCCTTATGGCGATCGATCTCACCATCCGGCTTGCGTTTCAACTTGTAAACCCACTTCGTACCAATGGCCTTTTTGCCAGGAGGCAAATCACATAAAGTCCATGTGTCATTCTCTATAAGTGCATCATATTCTGATTTCATGGCAGCAATCCAATTTTCTGAATTCTGTGCTTCATCAAAAGACAGAGGCTCCTCAACATCATGTAAACTAGACACAGCCAAAGCATAACAATCTGATGCATAAGATGCATGGCGAGAGCCTGAACGAGTACGACTAGATAAAGGTGCATCCAATTTACTGTCACGCAAAGTGTGCACCAGCCATTTTGGCATACCTCTAGCTTGCTCATTTTCAGCCCTTTCCTCATCAAGTACATCATGTACATCTGCATCAGTAATAGGCTGTTCTAAAACATTTTCAGAAACCCCCATAGGCTGTACATTTGCCTCATTGGAACTTACATTCGTATTTCCACCACTGAAAAGAGGCAACAAAGTGTCATAAATGTCCTGTGAGCTTACATTACTGTCTCTAGTACATGACAGCAAGGGTTGAACAGAATCTTCCACAAACACTACATCCCGTGAAACCAGAATACGTTTTGTTTGCGGATGATACAACCTGTAACCTTTGCTTTCAGCACTATAACCAACAAAAATACATTTGACAGCCTTATCATCCAATTTTCTGCGCTGCACTTGTGGCACCAAAGCATATGCCAAACAGCCAAAAACACGCATGTGCTCAATAGAAGGTTTTCTATCATGCCATGCTTCATATGGAGTAATAGACTGCAAAGCTTTCGTAGGACACCTGTTAAGTACATAAGTGGCACACATGATGGCCTCAAGCCAAAAAGAATGCGGCAAAGCTTGACTTTTGACCATACATCGTGCCATTTCCGTTAGTGACCTGTTTTTCCTCTCAGCAACACCATTTTGCTGAGGTGTATAAGGCACTGTACATTGGTGTTTTATCCCACGACTAGCCAGAAATGCATTAAATTCATGAGACATATACTCCCCCCCTCGATCGGAACGGAGGGTGCCCATAGTACATTTTGAGACATTTTCAGCCATAGCCAAAAATTGTTTGAAGCACATAAAAACTTCGGACTTCGCTTTAAGCGGAAATACCCACGCATGCCTGGAGTAATCATCAATGAAAGTCACGAAGTACAGGTAATTGCCCAAGGACGGAGTTTGCATGGGCCCACAAACGTCACTATGCACAAGCTGCAACCTGCGTGTGGCCCTAACTGAACCATCCTTTGGAAACTTAGAACGCTGCATTTTACCCAGAATACAGCCTTCACAAACATGTTTGATAGGTGCTTCAAGAGGCGGCAAAGAAGCAACCATATCAGATTTTTGCAAACGCAGCAAACTGGCAAAATTCAGATGACCAAAACGTGCATGCCAAAGTTTTGCATCTGAAATAGCCCTTGAATCTGCAACAGCATTTGCAAAATTTTGTCCACACTTGTCATACAAAGTGAGCTTATACAGCCCACGGCACAAAAGCCCAGATGCAACAATTTCATCACCAAAACTGAGATCATGAACTGTACATCTGTCATCCACAAATTTGACTACAAGTCCAAGTCTAGCAAGTGCGGATACAGACAATAGATTCTTCTTGATCCCAGGTACATAAAGTGCATCAACAAGTGTGAAGGAACTGCCATTAGCAGCAGTGAGCACAATCTTTCCAACTCCCTGAACTGGATAAGAGGCGTTGTTGGCACAAGTGACTGAATTCCCATGAGGGACAGACTCGAGAGAGGTAAACAATTCACGATGTGAGGTAATGTGCTTTGTAGCACCACTGTCGAAATACCACACATGTGAATCTGCAGCAACTGACAAGCATGCATCATGGACAGCAGGATTGTAAGTGCACTCTGCGCTAAAAGCCCATTCTGCATCAACATCAGCATCACAATCTCCTTTCACAGAAGACTCAACAATGGCTGCATTTGTAGTGGAACCAGCATTTGCAGTGGAACCACCCTCTTTCTTCTTAGCCTCTTTGGCCTTCAACTTAGGACACGACTTGATCAAGTGATCATTGGCTTTACAATAATGGCAACGCATCTTCTTTTTGCCCTTATCACCAGAATTGCCAGACGAAGTGCTGCCAGCAGAAGCATTAGGAACAGAATTTTTGCCACTCGCAGCAGAACCATAAGAAGTGGCTGCATTACTGTTACCACCCTTTCTTTGAGAAGCAATAAAAGCCTGTTCAACTGCACGCTGCCTAGTCCTGTTTTTTCTAGAAAGTGACTCTTGCAACAGCAATGTGCATAATGCATCAAACTTGACAACTTCAGGATTTCCTTGGGTCATCAGTCTCCAAGTACTAGCAAAAGTCTGGTAGGAATCTGGTAAGGCATCAAGAACAGTCTGCACAAGGGAACTGTCAGAAATGACTTCACCTGCAGAAATGAGTTGCTCATTGATATCCTTGACACTAGCAAGGAAAGTGTCCATATCATCTTCCTCATGCATAATCTTCGACTCTAGCTCTTTACGCAGCAAAGCAATTTTAGCCTCATTGCGGCTTGCATAAAGACTTGCTAGAATATCCCAAGCCTGTTTTGCAGATTTTGCTGAACGGATGTGAGGAATAATGGTGCGCTTCACAGACAACGCAATCAATGCATGAGCCTGCGCATCCTTAACATCCCAACGAGCTTGTTCTGCTGTAGGCAAAACAACTCTAACAGCTGCAATCCTTGCAGCAAGACCTGCAACATCCTCAATATCGCCTACATCTTCAGAACCAGGACGTACATCAATGCCCTGCACAATGTTCCAGACACCTTTTGACACAAGAACGTGTTGCATCATATAAGCCCACATAGGGTAGTTGTCCCCATCCAACCTGTCCTCAGCAGCAAACATCTTGAACACATCTGTGTTGTTGTTGTCAGCCATGGTAAATGCTGCACCTGATGTGAAAACTGCCCGAAAATAGGAGAAATGGAGCGGGAACAACTTGTGCTATATAGCACAAACCGTAGAAGACTATAAGGCACCTGTTATGCAGAAAACGGCACTGACAGAAAATCTGCACAAAATGACGAAATAGCCTGTGCAGTACTGCCCGTAGTGGAAACGGAGGCCGAAATGAGCCCAAATCAAAATTCTGAGCAGATCGAGCTCTTCGAGCTCACCCAAAATATTTGTCGACCTGCGAACGCTTGCCAAAGCTCACTGAAATCGGAGAAAGTGAGCAGGCGTGTGCTGGAGCAGCTGGCGACTAAGCCCGGGAGGACGTGACCTGCTCTGATACCAATTGTTGGAATTAGGGTTGCAGAGAAACACACACAGCTTGGAGAAGACGAAGGAAGCTCAAGGCACACAATAGAGAGTGTATTCCTTAGTGTGCAATGGAAAGATAGATAGCCCTAGAGTGATGGGCGTATATACAATGCACGGGGGAAAAAACCTCCTAAAGAGGGAAAAAATGCCCCGGCGGTCCTAGTGTGTTCACACACATCACTACCACATGTATATGGTAACAAAACCAACGACACATGGCAAACTTGCATTGCTTCGCCTTTGGGGTGATTCAAAATCTCCAAAAATTTCCTCAACAAAATCCATTCATCCTGAGAGCCACCACTTTATGCTTCCACATTTGATGATCAAGCCGTGACATCCTAGTGAAATTTCTCATTTCCGACCCCAAACCACCTGGTCTTTGCATTTGCCCAAGACTTTAAAGCCTGCCAACTAAGGCCAAGAAAAACAAAAAAAAAATCTGACATCCTCCTCTAAGCAACTATACCCGAACTTCAAAGTGGAATATCTTCCCCTTCAGAAGTCTGATTGATGCCCCATCAATTCTTTCTATTCTCACTTGATGCATATCGTCCTCTAGAGCCTAGTAAATCCTAGAGAAATGTTAGATGGCATGACTTTCAATGCGATCACGTGGGCACACAACTGACCCCTGACAAACACTCTACTGCCCATATCTTGGACACGTGGGATCCAATTATCAATATGAGAGGACCCACATGGACCACAACTTGAGTACTTGACATCTACCTACAAAAATCAACCCTAGCTACTTATCCCCATCTACCCTGCCTGTCGGGGATCTGCAAAGTCTTCTAATTTTAAAATTTAGTATTGTGGCTCCGTTTGATGAGCTGTATGGACCGACTTCTAGAGCACTTCAAACACCACCTTTCACAGCACAACTTCAACCCTTTGAAAACCTAGACTAGCCATCCTAGTTATTCTACTTTTGGAGCCTTTTTGTCTTGGGAAACCACATTAAGCACACGTCCTTGATGTCACTAGCCTTCCCAGGACTTTTATACCCGCTTTAACCCTTGTAGATGCACCTGTCTGCACCCATAGCCTTGCATAACATGCTTACTAGCTCGGACCAACTTTGGTTGCACCATCATTTCCCAACCCTTTTGTTGAGCACTTATGCTCAACCAAAAGAATATTTATGGAACTTTAAACACTGTCACACCAAATTGACAACAAAAGCACTTCACATGATCAGAACCATATGTACATGCTATGTACAAAAGCTTCATCTTCTCCACATACTACATACTTTAAGTGGGTTTCCCACCCCCTTTGGCTACAATCTGATGCACATCAAGCACTAGATTCCTTTCAGAATATGGCTTAAGACGCACTCCATTCACTCTATGCCTAACAAGCTTCCCATTTTCTCTCACTAACTAATAGGTCCCATTTGGAAAATCCCTTTGCACTTTGTATGGACCTGTCCACTTCTTCTTGAACTTTTTTTGAAAAGTAGAATCCAGGTATCTCTCATACTTCATCACTAGATCCCCTTCCTGTATACCCTTGTCACGTAGACTTTGGTTGACCTTTACAACTTGTTTCTCCCATTGCTTCACATAATAATCCACTACCACATCCCTATTCATCTACAAGGCCTCAAGAATAGAAATTTGATCTTGTAATACCCCTTGTTGGGTGGCATTGATGTGCCACATACCCTTCAAAGAACTCAGCTACACTTGAACTAGAAACACTTCCTCCTTGAAATAAACAAACATGATAGAGTAAAGTTGGCCACATTGTAGGATGTCCTTTATGCCCACAAGACATTTTCCAATTTCACCTCCCACTCTGACTCCTGCTTATATACGCACTTTGTTAACGTCTTGGTGATTTGCCCATTGGCACTCTCTACCAAACCATTACATTGGCGATGATAGGGAAAATAAAATTGATGATGAATGCCAAGATTCTCTACCAATGCACACATTAGTTTTCTTCTGAATCCCTGGCCCTTATAAAAAATCAGCACCCACCGTACCCCAAAATGAGTCATAACAACAAATATGATCAAAGACAATATGGGCCACAACACTGGCACTTACATTCTTCACAGCTTTGGCTTCAACCCACCAGGTTAGGTAGTCAATGGCTACTAGTTAGGGAGGGTACCAATGGCATCTAAGACCCAGTTTTTAAAAGGAGTCTAGGCTATAATAGCTCCTTGTGACTTTGGTATTAGCCACATTTCCTATATGATCTAACATTCATGGCAGGTTTTGCACCAATAGTGTACATCACATACTATTGAAGGCCACGAGAACCCTACTCTTAACACTCAAAACAACACCTGGTCCTTACCTTGATGTCCACTTTCTTTGTGGCACTGCTTAAACACCATGCCTATCTCTTCCTTATAAAGCGCTCTCCTTAGAATTCCCTCACTTCTATGGGTCATCAGGTATTTGCCCATCATAGTAAACCTGCAAGACTTTTGCACAACCCTTCTCTTTTGTAGCTTAGAGATATCTTTTTCCATTGCCCTATATTTAAAAAATCATCCACCTCCTTTAAGGTTTCTCTCCCCGCATAGGTGGCCGTTGTCACTTACATACCTGCAACATGTCCTGATACCCTTCGTCTGGTCAATTGGTCTGCTTCCTGATTTTGTTTCCTTTTGATATGCTTAAAATGGATCTCTTCAAAAAATCTTAGTAGCTTTTTAATGGAAAAAAACCAATGCTTCAAAGAATCCCGCTTTACCTACCATTGGCCTAAAAGCTGTTGATAACCAGCAATGCATCACCTTTTACTATTAGCATGAATATACCAAACTCCATACACGGTTTCAGACCCAAATGAAGATTAAGGTACTCCGCTTCATTGTTGGTGTGGACATTCTCAAATTCGTAGGACTTTGATAAAAATGACCCTGCCCTATGGGTCCCTTATCACCACACCACCCCTTGCCTTTTGTACTACCCTTCAATATGCCCCATCAAACCATATAGTAAAGGAATTCTCCAAATTTTATTTCTCTTTAGTTTCATCTCAAACTACTTGTGGATAAACCGGTAAATCAACCCCCTTATTGACCAAAATATATGCCAAGTGGGACCGACTAGTATAGTTAATTGTAAGATCCTCAATTTTTGGGTCTCTTCTAAAAATAAGAAAAAAATAACTTTCAATATCTATTTTGCCAAATTTTGACTTAAGATGCTTGATTGACACTATTGGAAGGTTCTAAAGTGAAAAGCAAGGTAGTTTCCATATTCCAATAGGTTAAACGGACATTTGGTTCAGTTTTGAAAAATCGGATGTTTTTAGCTTTTTGTGCTTTTCAACATTTTTGAAAATCAATCTGCTTTTTATGATGACCTAAATATAAAAATATTAATTTTAGTCTCCGTCGGATTTAAAAATGATCACCCGGAGCGAAAACGGGACTAGACGAGATTTTTACAAGAAATGTTTTATAAAAATCGGTATCGTAAATATGTCAGGGCAGTACAAGAAAGTCATAATTATGTCGGGATATTACGATATGGCATAGTCTAGCTACGGTTTCCATTAGTTAGCCAGATACTGCTTGGACGGTCAATTTGCTGTAAAAATTGAATGGTAAGTGGGAGAGTTGACCACCAAAAAGCAAAGGCTTGTTTTTAGGAAAGAAAGAGTCTTTTTAGAAAAGTGACAGGAGTTTAGTTTAGAGCTCTTTTCTTGGAAGCCAAGCTTCTTCTTAGAGGCTCGAAATCGTGCATCGAAATCTATGTCTGCAAGAAAAAAAAAGTAAATAATTAAAAAAAAAAAAAAATCAGCCCACGAACGTGCGCAAACTTATCTCTCTTTGCTTCACTCTATTCTTAGCTTGTGATTTTGGCCTTGAGAGCCTATATAAAGACCCCTCTCCCTTCACTTGAGAGAACACACTCTTGAACACGGAAGCTCTCTTTCCTTGACGTCGGAGTTACCTTCTCAAGCTCTCACCTTCAAGTCATCTCTCAGCTGTCGTCTGCTGCATCTACTACCACAAGACTATACGTATCTATTATACGGAGTGGTGCAAGATCTTCATCACCATCTCCATAAGCTCTTCTCTCTCTCTCTCTCTACTTGCTTATTATATTCTCTCTTGTTTCACAGTGTACGCGCTCTCCGGAAGCTTTCGTGTTGGATACCTCTACGTAGCTCTCATCACCACTCTCTTGTGACAAAGCAAGAAGCCTTTTGATAGCCCTTAATCAATTCTAAAGCATGGTGAGAAACCCTAAACTCTATAGTCATCATCTCTCTCTCTCTTCCTGCAATGCGGTGTACACATATATTCACCCTCCACAATTTTATATTTTCTTGAGTACGCTTTCATTCAGAACACCCATTCTGGGGTAGGACTAGTCGCTAGGTACCTGTGGATGCAGTCCAGCTCATGGCCTAAACTCCATGCTTGGTCGGGTGCTGAGAACTTCTCCCCTATGCAAATACACAACTCTGATGTATATTGAAAATTGTATAAAAGTGTAACCTGTACATTTTTGTGCATAGACCCCTGGGGAGGGGTATCTCTCACCTGCTATCAGAGCCAATGCTTAAGGTTACGGGGATAGCCTAAAGCCCGATACTAGTTGGGTTAGTTATGCATCATGCATGATGATTGAGAAAGTATATTGTATTCATGATGCATCTATAAGTGACATTGGTTGATGGTACTTGTTTGACTTGTCTTCTTGAGTGGAAGTGTTTGGTTTGAGTTATGATAAAGTGGTTGAAGTGTTCAGCAACAACAATGTAATTTTTGTGAATGTTTGTTTTGTAGTAACCAATGGATTCCAGAGTGATGTATGAATGCTTTAGCCAAGGGATTGAGGTTTTGGCCCTAGTGTTCAACAATATGGCGACATGATTGTCCAGGGATGAACGGGAACTCGTTTACTTAGAAATCGGGACCAAAGTCTTTGGCATACCAGGAAGCACAACTTGTTGTTGGAAGAGTGTTGACCGGGATTACCTTACCCCTCACCAGGACCCTTTTCGTCAATTCTTCATCTGCATTGACGACAGTCCAAGAGATTGGTTTGCCAACCTCAGACTACTTCAACTCAGAATATGGCTAGGCCTAGAAGACATGTTTTATTACTTGGTGATGTGTTCCCAAATGTTAAGGATTGCCAAAGCTGTCAAGAAGTTTGAAGCTCTTGCAGTTGTCATAGGAAAAGAAAAGGTAGAGGATAACTACCGACCATGTTGTCACCTTGGAGGTATGAGAGAATACCTTGTTATGAAAGTTGAAAGAATATTTAGAGAATTAGCTCCACGACACCCATAATATTGTAATGAAATCATAAAGATCAAATTTTGATGAATAAAAGAAGCATAGACTTAGTTTTGATTCACATGTGTATTAAGTTTTCTCTCTCTCATTGTCTTGTTTTAGATGGATCTCTTAATTGTCTTGATGAACTCCCGAGTGATTTTGCACAAAGAATCTTTTTCAATTACGCAGTTGGATTCAATCTCCATTGGGGAATTGAAGTGGCTCGAGTTTCAAAGGGGACTAGGGATTTCGTTATACCCAACACTTATGTAGCATGGAAGTTATATGTTGAAGCTCCACCTGAACACCAAACACAAGTGTCTGATAGGTTCATGACCAACCCATAGCTTTTGGTGAAGGAAAAGATCCAAGAAGGAGATGTTAAAGTGCAAGGATATGTTCTTTACCTTAACTTATGCTCTCTTTTGGACATACCAAATCGTGAATTCATACTTAGTAAGAAGACCCTTAGGCTAAACCAAAGATACAACTTCTATGAGAAGGTCATAATCAGAGTATGGAAGAAGTCAAATGGCGGCAACCAATTCTATTATGTACCCCAGGATTGGCTCAATAGAGTTTATGGACCTATTCTTAGATATAACCCTCACAATGTTACCATTACCTTTGATGACTACGAGAAGCCAAGGTGCATTAGTGACTTTGCCTGAGCACAACCAATAGCAGTGAACTTGAGTACATATTTCTACAAAAATGACGTAAACAAATGACATGCTCATGTAAACTACTTTACTGGATTATCACCCAAGGATGTATCACGGGGGGAATAATGGTACGAAAAGAAAGACGTGACTTTTAGTACACAAGTTGAAGTGCTAAACTTTGACACCCGAGATGTGAAAAAAGATAGGGGTAGAACCTCAGTTGTAGGAACCAAGAATTGGTTCATTGGACCCTTTCATATTTATGTATCTCCCTAGAAACACTATGTATCTTTTTGATCTTTTGTGGTTATAAAAATTTGATTTCGATATAGCATATATTGTTTAGAGGATATAATACTTGATTTTGAATCTTGGGTTTCATCATTCTAACTAACATGAGTGATGGGGTGTGTGTGTAGATGATTGACATTTTACCTCGAGGGATATGGGTGGATATACTCTCTCGCCTTATGGCGGAGCAACATTTCCAAACTAGAGTGAGAGTACAAAGACTTGTCACTACCACACATAACAAGGAAGAGAAGAAAAGTTTGATGTCTACAGATTTCATTTTACCAATACTTTCAAAGCTTGGTATCATTATGCTGCAGGGAACCCCGAGTTTAGACCATCTTAACATAAACCCTCGCCTGTTGAGAGTATCGAGTGGATACAATCTAAGTTGGGAACGGAGATTGTTGTTACTAATTGAATATTTTACATAAATGCTTATGAACTTACCGTGAGACCGACAAAAGAAACATCGATGGCCAGAAACATGCTTCCTTTAGTAATGGCTATGGGATGCTTTGACATTGTTATGTTTAATGTATGGGGACAACAATGCAAAAACAATGACCGACATTCCTATAGTCCAGTTATTCTTTGACTTATTTGGTAAGTCACTAATCTACAACCCTCACAATGTAAATTTTATACAATGCCTATAGTAGACCTCAGTGCCTTGCAGATTGTGCAAATATTCCCAACTCAGTTGGATGGGACACATCGGATGTGTTTCCAAAGGAATCTGCTTTCTTTGATGACTACTTTGGGTAAATGGGGGTACCTGTAACAAACAAATCTCTTACTCAAGAACGGTATGACTCACATGCCAATAAAGAGATGTTCCAGCCAAAGATCATAAAGGACTATTGGAGTCAACCATCAAACATACTCAAAGAATGGGACAACTATGCTCCATTGGTGGAAGGATGTCACAATGGATATTACCAAGTGCATTATGTTAGAGCCACTAGGATGTATTAGAAACTTCCGAGACACCTTGTAGACTTTTAAAAACCCAAAGTTATAGGAAATTGGGTTAATTTATTCATTATTCTTTCTCCTATTTTCTTCTCATCTTATCTTTAACATCTGTTCTATTTGATTCAAGGACTTTGAGCGAAATAGAATATTTTGCTAAGCATGACCTTGGTTGATATGGTGCAGTAAGTTACCATGCCTCCTAGAGGAAATACAGCTGTTGCTAACACAAATGCGCCTATTGTTCCTCAACATACCATCATCGATAGGGACATCGATGCTATGCTTCACAAGTCTCAACCTGGGAATTTTAGTGCGGAAGGCAAAGATGTAGGCAAAGTTCTTGAAGATTGGATTGAGTGCATGGATGACTACTTTGACTTGGCTCATTCGTCCGCAATGAACAAAGATATCATCGCTAAGTTCAAACTAGAGAAAGAAGCCAAGCGCTGGTGGAGAGATCATTGCTGGAAAACAATGTTGATCCTAATGCTGCAACTTGAGATTATCTTAAGATCCAGCTTAAGAAAAACTATCAGAACAAAGTTTATCATTTAGACCGTATAAATGAGTTTCTTGACTGTACTCAAGGAACCAAAGATCTGGAATCATACTACCAACATTTCTTAACCCTTGTCAAGTATACTCCAGTAGGGATGACTCAAGAGGTCAAGGTAGCTCAATTCATGTCAGGACTAAATAATCCAATGAAGATTAGACTTCAAAGTCTTTGTCTTACCAATTTTGCAGATGTCATTGATACAGGAAAACCCATTGAAATAGAGTTATCTACTACCAAAAAGAGGAAACCAGAACCTGTTCCTATTCATGAAATCAAAAGACCTCGTCCCGAGGAGGAACAAAGAAGAGAGAACTTATTACGTATGAAGGATAGGCAAGATCATTTATGCTACACTTGTCTTGAACCTGGTCATGAATCCAGGGATTGTCCCTTTAACACTTCAAGCTTCACAGGATTGGTGGAAAATTATGAACATAGAAACTTCAATCCGAATCGAAATTCTGGAAACTTTAGACCCAGACCATCGGTGGTTCAGAGGAACTTCAATCAGTAGAACTTTAACCAAAACCAGAGACAACCTCAAAACCAAGGGAATTTTAGACCAAGAAATCCACCTTTTGTTCGGAATGGACCGCCTGTCAACAATAACAACAATGGGAATGTTAATCGTCAACTTCGTCCAAGGGGAGGAGGAAATCAAAGACCTCAAGGAAGACCTCAAGTTAACAGAGCTCAAGGGGCTAGAGGTGAAGGAAATCAGGCAAACGCATATGTTCATACTTCAATTGAACATCAGGGAGTGAATGAACAATTTTCAGTTATTCAAACCCCAGGGGAGTATCAAGGTAACCACTTTACCTTATTAATTGATTTAGAAAGTACACATTCTCATATCTCCTAAGTGCATCAAAAACCTTAGTTTTCTTGTACACCGTGATACATACCTTACAGTAGAATTAGCTACGGGTAGGAAGGTAGATCTTCTACTTCAGTGGGTAACTTGAATTTTGTTTTGATGGTCATAATACTTCTCCAAAATTCAGAGTCTTACCCATCAAAATCTACGATGGAATCCTAGGAATGGATTGGCTTAAAGCCAATGATGCTCACATACATTGTAAATACGCTTCATTGACTTTTCAAAATGATCAAAACTCTAGAGTTACAATTACTGGGAAACGGGGAAAGCCTAAGCTCAAACTAGTGAAATTTATCAAATTTATGAAGAGCCATAGGAAGAATGAGAGGATTTACACAGTAAAGCTTAACCCTAAAGAGAAGAAGATAGACTCACGTGAACCCAAATGGATAACATGGTTTGATGATGTATTTCCTGAAGAACTTTCTCATCTACCACCCAAGCGTGATATTGATCATGCAATAGAGATTACTCTAGGAGCTCAATGAGTTTCTCGTAGACCTTACAAAATGTCAGTACCCGAATCTGCGGAACTCAAGGAGCAATTAACTCAACTTCTTGAACAAGGATCCATTTGACCCAGTGTTTCTCCATAGAGTATTCTGTTCTCTTTAATAGGAAGAAGGATGGTACTTTACGTCTCTGTATTGATTATCGTGGATTGAACCAGGTAACAATCAAGAATAAATATGCATTACCAAGGACTGATGAATTGCTTGATTGAATACATGGATCTTCTATCTTCACAAAGATTGATCTTAAGTCAGGGTATTACCAAATCCGAATCAAGGAGGAGGATATACCAAAGACCGGATTTAATACTCGTTTTGGACATTATAAATTTACAATTATGCCTTTTGGACTTACTAATGCTCCTGCAACTTTTAATCGTCTTATGACCGATGTGTTTCGAGAGCATCTTGATAATTTTATTCTTGTCTTCTGTTGTTTTACTCAAGAAATAGAGAAGAACATGAACAACATGTGCAGAGAGTACTTGAACTTCTCTGTCAAAATCAACTTTATGCCAAATGTAGCAAATGCACCTTCTTCACTGACAAGGTGGAATATTTGGGACTTATTGTATCCAAAGATGGTTTTTCTACTGACCTAAGTAAGATCAAAGCTTTCAGAGCTTGGCCTACACCAAAATCAATACAAGAAGTATGTGGCTTTCTTGGTTTGACAGGATAATATCGTACATTTATTGAAGGTTACGCTAAGATTGCATCTCCATTGACTAATACGCTTAAGAAAGCTAAAGTGTTTACTTGGAATGAACATGCTCAAGCTAGTTTTGAGAAACTCAAAGACAATTTGGTGAATGCTCCAATACTACAGCTTCCATACTTCTCAAAGACATTTACTGTGCTCACTGATGCAAATGGACAAGCAATTGGTGGCATTCTGTCTCAAGAGGGAAAACCAGTAGCTTATGAATCTCGTAAGTTACGTATACATAGATTAAATTATCCTACACATGACTTGGAATTATTGGCCGTTGTGCATGCTCTTAAAGTATGGCGACATTATCTTCTTGGAAGGAGATTTGAACTACATACCGGCCATAGAAGCCTAAAGTGGATCTACACCCAACCTGACCTTAATATGCGGCAGCGAAGATGTATGGAGTTGTTATGCGAATATGATTTTGAAATCAAATATGAACCCGGGAAGTAAAACCTTGTGGCCGATGCCTTAAGCAAGAAGAGTACTGTAGCGCTGTCACAACCTCTACTACTTCTTTAATTGACCTTATTTGAGAAGGTATGACTCAGGACCCATATTACTTAAAGATCTAGTACTTGATAAACCTAAAGAATCGCATAGAGAAGTAGGAAAGACAAATCAAAGGCTTTCACGTTGAAGGTGATGACCTTTACTTCGATAACCATCTTTGTATTCCAAATCAAGGTGGAATCAAAATTCAAATATTACAAGAAGCTCTTGATATACCTATAGCAAGACATCAATTTACTCTACTGTTAGAAAGGGTTTCTTTTGGCCAGGACTAAAGCGCAATGTGTTGAACTATGTTACAAGATGTTTAACAAGTCAACGTATTAAAGATGAACGAATTCGATACCCCGATAAGCTTCATCCTATTGATGCTCCACAAATGAAGTGGCAATGCATATCTATGGATTTTATAACAGGACTTCCTACATCTCTGGGGTATGACTATTTTTGTGGTTGTTGATATGCTTACAAAAATGGACCATTTATTTCCAATCAAGACAAGATTTACGGCTAGCTCAAGTCTTCATGAAAGTTGTTTTCATGTATCATGGTTTACCTCGAAGGATAATTTTTGATCATGATACGAAGTTCACCTCTAATTTTTGGAAAGCCTTATTCTCAGCTATAGGAACCCATTTAGCCTTTAGTACTACTTATCATCCTCAAACTGATGGGTATACATAAAAAACAAATCAAATCATTGAAGATATGTTAGGGGCTTATTGTATGCATGAACATAGTAAATGGACCAGATATTTGTATTTGGTTGAATTTACATATAATTCCTCATTCCAACGTTCAATTGGAATGTCTCCTTTTCAAACATTGTATGGACAAGAGTGTTCTTACTCCACTCAAATGGACAAACCCTCTCATACAAGTTCAAGCATCCAAAGAAATGTTGGATAAAATGCAAACAAAAACCGATCTTATACGATAGGATATTAAAATTGCTCAAGATAGATAGAAAAGTTATGCTGATCCAAAACGATCTGCCAAACTTTTTGAAGAAGGCAATATGGTATTTTTGAGGGTGAAACCCAAACATAGTTCTTTATCAATGGGTAAGTGTAAAAAGCTAAGTGCCAAATATTGTGGACCTTTTGTAATCACATAGCAAATTAATGATCAAGCTTACAAACTCTTGTTACCACCACACATAAAGGTATATGTTTTCACGTCAGTTTACTCAAGAAGTATGTACCTGATCCACGACATATTCTTGACGATTCTCTAATATCTACATCTACTGACGGAACTTTTGAAGTATATCCCAAAGAAATACTTCAGAGCAGAACCAAGCCTCTACATAATTGGACCATTATTGAACACCTTGTTAAATGGTCAACGTATCCTCAGGAAGATGCCACTTGGGGAATTTGATGATGTAATGAGACTAAATTATCCAGACTTCATGTCGAGGTGAGGACACCTCAAATTTTTCAAGTGTGGGAGGATGTAAGATCCCCAATTTTTGGGTCTCTTCTAAAAAAAAGAAAGAGATAACTTTCAATATCTATTTTACCAAATTTTGACTTAAGATGCTTGATTTACAGTATTGAAAGATTCTAAAGTGAAAAGCAAGGTCATTTCTATATTCCAGTAGGTTAGACGGACGCTTGGTTCAGTTTTGAAAAAATCGTTGTTTTCAGCTTTTCGTGCTTTTTAGTGTTTTTGAAAAACAATGTGCTTTTTATGATGACCTAAATATTAAAATGTTAATTTTAGTCTCCGTTGGATTTAAAAATGATCAACCGGAGCGAAAACGGGACCAAACAAGATTTTTACGGAAAATGTTTTATAAAAAGCGGTACTGCAAATACGTCGGGGTAGTAGGAGAAAGTCAAAATTATGTCAGGATATTACGGTGTGGCATACTGTAGCCACGGTTTCCATTAGTTGGCCAGATACTGCTCAGATGGTCAATTTGCTATAAAAATTGAATGGTAAGTGGAAGAGTTGACCACCAAAAGGCAAAGGCTTGTTTTTAGGAAAGGATGAGTCTTTTTAGAAAAGAGAGTTTAGTTTAGAGCTCTTTTCTTGAAGCCAAGCTTCTTCTTAGAGACTCAGATTGCGCATCGAAATCCGTGTCTGTAACAAAAAAATATAAAAATATATTTTAATCAGCCCCGCAAACGTGCGCGAACTTATCTCTCATTGCTTCACTCTATTCTTAGCTTGTGATTTTGGACTTTACATGTTTCCCAGTATGTTTTTCAACCATAACTTTGAAATTATGACAATGCATAAACACCTCACTTTTTTTCTTCATGAAGTAGACCCATACCTTTCTTGTATTGTCATCAATTAAACTCACATAATATCTACATCCACCCATAGATGCAGTCTTTGCTGAACCCCATACATATGTATGCACTAAATCCAATGCATTCCCACTTACATGCTTATCATGAGGAAAGGGTGCCTTTGCCTGCTTTCCAAACTGACAAGCTTCACATACTTTCTGCATTTCAACAACTAGAAATGTAGGTAAACCTGTAACCATCTCTTTAGTCTACATCATTTTTAGCCTCTACAAATTTAGATGACCAATACATTTGTGCCAAATCTTTATATCTCAAACAACACTTTCACCTCATGCAAACATGGCAACATTCACTTCGGGCACATTTACATCCAAAGTAAACATTCTGCCCACTTTCTTTCCTTGCACAACTAGCCTTCCATTGAGTGTGTTTTTTTTTTGCGAGCTTCCAATTTTGAGCTTTCGCAATGAAAACCAATTTTGCAATCTTTTTTACTTCAAACCAATTTGGATCCTTTTCTAACAACACAAAAAAGCTAACAAAAAAAAAGCCATTGCCCATATGATACACACAAAAAAACATGCATAAGTTTGCAAAAGTCATAACTTTGAGCTTAAACATCTATCAAGATATGAATCACAAAGCATACATCTATAACAAGACAGGATTCAAAAAAGACTTTAAAGGGTGGAGAGAACTAATTCTGCAGCTCATACATAAGATATGACTCCTTCGATGCATATCTCTAGACCACTTGTTTTCTACAGGTTCTATAGGGTCTACACTTTGTTTTCTATAAGTGGAAGATCATGTACGATCAAGGAGGTAATGCTTCTGGTCTTCACGATCCAATCTTGGCAACACATTGACCTTGGTCACAAACCCTCATATCTGTACAATTTCTTGCAACCCTCAAAATTTGACAGAAGGAGATAACAAGCTTTGCAAAAAATATTCACTAAGGAGAAGCTCTCCATTCCTTAATGAAACACTATGTTCCACGGGAGCACCATTTATCATCCATGAAAGTAGGGTTGAAGTTGTCATGTATGAAGCATAGATGGAGGAGAAAACCTTAAAACAAGAAAAGTGAAAGAATGAGACGGTCACATAGAGAGTGGAAAAGAATATAGCTCCAAAGAGTTAATGTGCTCATAAAAACTCATACTAAATTCATATCCAATATCCATCCTTTACGGTGTGTACAATTGTAATCATTAAAATCCATTCAAATCTTCTTGTTATAACATGTCTCTCTAACAATCACTCAAAATACGTGCATTTATAAAAATAAAACGGTTCATGTATAACAATATATTGTACTATACATTATATTAATTTATTTAAAACTTAAATAAATATTTAATACATTAAGAATATCATATTCTTGCTATATGTAATTAATTAATGTATAAAAATCTATTATATTATATTATTTAATATACACAAAGTGTTATATTGTTTATAACATACACTATGCATTATACATTAAATATTTATAATCAAACTATACTATAACTATACTATATGTAATTATACAAATATATAACATATAACTTTATTATTCATATACATAGTATACCATATATAATTATATAACATATAACTATATATAATTATATCATATAACTATGTATATCTATAACAATATATAGTATATGGTATAACTATGTAGACGGTGGGAACAGTCCCTATGCTAGAATTTTGACTGGCGATTGAACTAGTAATTATCGAGCCAATTACTACAGTAATTGCACAAAAGATAGTTAGTCAAAGACCAATTTTGATACATATAAATAGGGGCCATTACTTCATTTGATGGGGAATGCTTTTGGGGAATGACTTGGAGCTGTGTTGAGAGATTGTGAGTGACACTATTGCACAATACTGTTATACTCTTTTGCTTATAAGTTTAGAGCAACCCTTTGGCTCACTAAGGGCTCAATGTAATTTTTCCAATTGTATTGATCTAGATAGAATACAATCAAGTTCTAGTTTCAGCTCCAATATATGTGTCATTTCCATTTCACTTATTATTTCTAGTTCCATTCCAATATTAAAGTGTCTATGATTGATCTATTGATTGAAGTCGGAAGTCTAAAGCTCTTAACCCAACACTAGAGTATCTATTTGAAGAGACCAGATCATTCCATTTTTGTGATCATGGTGGCTTGAGTTGAAGTTCTCTTGACAAAGGATCACTCTTGCAGTTGGGGTCAGAGATTTCACGTTCATCATGACAAGTCCCAAAGGAATGAGGACTTCCAGGAGACTAGTTTTAGGCTTTGGAAAGGGCACACATGGTTGGTGAGAAGGCATATCATTTCCCAGATCTGTTGTAGATTATGGACACTGATACGGTCCTGGGACTAGAAGGTCCAATGATGACAAGGTATGATATGTATAGTATATATTATGTTTAATTTATAAAGCAAATAACATAATATATAATTTTTTATATTTCTATGATCTATGTAGAGAAATATATAAAATATAGTAGTCTTTAGTATAGAAGTAGTACATTTAAAATGTCATATTAAAACAAACTCAAATTTTTGTCAATATGTGATGTATAGATAATGGTCCCCAAAACTTTTTGGCACAACATTTGAAATAAGAAGGGGAAAGATGGCTTTAAGTTGTCCACGCATGCAAAGACCATGGCCCGAGGCTCTAGCTCCTCTCCCTCATTTTTTTTTGGTGAAAAATCTCCATTGAGGTCCACTTGAAGGTAGAATCCAATTTTTTCATTAAAAAAACACAAACTCTATTGAGGTCTTGTGGGATGGCATCAATCCAAAATAATCTATTAAAAAAAGAGGAGGCTAGAACCCTCCAGAATTTGGATATTTTGAGTACATGGAGAGGTCAAAACATCCAAATTTTTGGAGGAGAAAAGGAAGGCAAGAGCTCCTGATCATCCGAGATGATCGGGAGGCTCTTGCCCCCCTTTTTTCCCCCCAAAATTTGGATATTTTGACCTCTTCATGCACTCAAAAGATCCAAATGTTTGAAAAAAAAAGGGAGAGCAAGAGCCCCCCAATCATCTGTGTGCACGCGGATGATTGGGGGAGGGGAGGTCTTGGCCGTCGTTTTTTTTCTCAAAAAATTGGATATTTTGAGTACGTGAAGAGGTCAAAATATCTATTTTTTGGGATAAAAGGGGGTGGGGGGTGGCAAGAGCCCCACGATCATCCGCATGCACGTGGATGATCAGAGGGCTCTTGCCCCCCCTTTTTCCCCAAAAAATTGGATTTTTTGAGTACCCAAAGAGGTCAAAATATTCAAAAATTTTGGATCGAAGGGGGCAAGAGCCCCCAATTTTCGGATATTTTGACCTCTTCATGTAATCATCCCCTTGTTTCTTCAAATATTTGGATAAATTGAGCTCTTCATATACTAGAAAATTGTTTTCTTAAAATTTTATTGGTTTTTTCACCCTCAAATTTCAAATTTAGAGGCAAATATTAACATTTATAAGTGGCATTACACTAAGCCTACACATAATTCTTTGTCTCGATTCTCTCTCTCTCTCTCTCTCTCCCCTTAGTTCCGATCCCACCATGTTGATCTCAGCATGTCAAGAGAATGGAATGTCATGGGTGAGCTCCCAAGGGAGAATGACAACATGCATGTGGTTGATGAAGGCGTTGTAGGTACCTACACGTGTAAAAAGAAGAGGGGGGACTAGAGGCCCCCCATTTTTTTCCCAAAGCTGAGAATTAACTTCTTTTTCAAAGGTCATGCTTTCAATTGCTAAGAAGTGCTATCATTTCAGGTGGTTTGGACATTAAGCGGGGTCTAGGTATGTTTTGTAGAGCAGGCCTAAATTTACATCACATTGTTTTGTTGATTTTGCATTATTTAGGAGTTTAGTGAAACTGGCACACAATTCACTCTTTGAAAGTTTTTCACATATGTAAAAAAACTTATATGGACAAAAATAATTACTGATCGATAAGAAAGGGTTTAGCTACCTCATGATGGCCTAAGGAAAGGGCAAGAGTTACATGCTCTTCTAGGACTAGAGTTACATGCTCTTTTGTAGGCAGAAATAGCTATCGATTGGTAAGAAATGGTTTAGCTATCATGTGATGGATTGGTAAGAAATGGTTTAGCTATCATGTGATGGCCTGAGGAAAAGGTAGGAATGCTCATGAAAATTTTGTGACCAGACAACCATCTAGAGGGTGTTGTAAGCTTTCAATACATAGTCAAAGGCCTGTTTCCAAGGTGGCCGTAACAAAATACAAGCGAGACTTAAGCTTATCTCAGAATGTGACCCTTCATTTGGAAGGTAGTTTTATTGCTTAGAGAAGCTATATGCCATGTCATCAATTTTATGAATAAAGTTTGGTGAGTAAACGCCACATATGAACCACATTCAATACAATCTGAAAAAGGGGGGGGGGGGGGGGGGGGGGGGGGGGGGGGGGGGGGGGGGGGGGGGGGGCCTGGGGGGGGTTCCCCCCCCCCCCCCCCCCCCCCCCCCCCCCCCCCCCCCCCCCCCCCCCCCCCCCCCCCCCCCCCCCCCCCCTTTTTTTTTGTTGGAGCGGCTGTGGTGTTATCACTTTTCATAGAAACTACACGCACTTCATCTTCAAGCCTAGCCTCAAATCACAAGCACCTAACTATAGTATCTTCTAATACAATAGTGCAGCTATCACTCTCTCTCTCACACACAGTTTGTTTGCAATATCTCTCTCTCTCTCTCACACACACACACACAGCCTGGTTACAATCTCTCTCTCTCTCTCTCTCTCTCTCTCTCTCTCTCTCTCTCTCTCTCTCTCTCTCTCTCTCTCGCTCTCTCTCTCTCTCTCTCTCTCTCTCTCTCTCTCTCTCAGCCTAGTCCCAATCTCGCAATCTCTCTCAACTTGGCCCCAATCCCGTCAGGGTATTACGTTGAGTTTACAATCGCAATATCTCTCTCTCTCTCTCTCTCTCTCTCTCTCTCTCTCTTAGCCTGGTCACAATCTCATCTTGCAATCACTCTCAGTTGAACAGTCATCTAGAAGGTGCTATAAGCATTTCAAAGCAATACAGAACCATCAAATGTGCTACAAGACAAATGGATGAAACAATTCAAGCAAAGCATAGGTTTTGGCATATGGTAGGTCACAACATGCTAGCCTTCATTATAGGCGGGTCTACCTTATCACCTCTATAGCCATGAGAGGAGCTCAATGTGTGGACCTTTGTATTAATAGTGTGATTTTGTATATGTGCATGCATGTGTGTGTGTGTGTGTGTGTGTGTGTGTGTGAAAGAGAGAGAGAGAGAGAGAGAGAGAGAGAGAGAGAGAGAGAGAGAGAGAGAGAGAGAGAGAGAGAGAGAGAGAGAGAGAGAGAGAGAGAAGATGCTGATGTGTGATTATCAAACAAGGTAAGCCCTTACCATGGCATACCAGGTAAAGGCAAGAACGAAGCTTGGATCTTTGGGGCTTGATACTAAGGATAGTGACGGAGCTTGATGAAGGTAACAACTTTTCATCAATGGGAGAACATGACACCAAGATTCTTGAAAATCTTGTACTATAACGAGAACATCACACCAAGTGATGTTCGGAAATGATGTGCCAAGTGGGGTGGCCTCTATACCACACATAGCCTGAAGTCCCCATGCATCATCTCAAGGGGAAGGGCTATCCTATAACTCTATGGGGCACCACCTAGCATAAGTGCGGCTAGGGCGCATATCATAGCCTCTGTCACTCTAGCACAACACACCCAAACCACATTCTTTTGAATCCTAACTTTGAGTGTGTGTGTGTGTGTGTGTGTGTGTGTGTGTGTGTGTGAGAGAGAGAGAGAGAGAGAGAGAGAGAGAGAGAGAGAGAGAGAGAGAGAGAGAGAGAGAGAGAGAGAGAGAGATTACCCTTTTCTTATTGTTCCCTACTATGAGAAGTCCTAAATTGATACACAACCATACCCAAAAGCTTCTATAGAGAAGAAGCTGTCACCTAGAGGGTGGATGCTTACACCCGCACTTCTATCACATGATACAACACAAGTACACATGTCTTGATGGTGAAGAGGTCCTCTCTCTTGATGTAGTTTTGTAGCAAGATTACAAGCTACTCGAGATCCAAGATGTGGCTTGGGCTAACCAAGAGATCTCTTATGAGTTAGATGTGTGTCTAAACCCATATTTCCATGGTGCTAGCATCAAGTGCTCCTAACTCCATGTGCTTAGAGTGCCAACCTTCCAAAAACAAAAAAACTACCAATTGTCTATCATGCTTGTGTAGTGTGTGCATATTATTATGGTTATGGTGATGTTGTGCTTGTCTGCATTGGCGTTCTTCCCTCCCTCCCTAAGTGGACAACTCACCCTCCTTATATAGGATTTTGGAATTGGTGACCTCTCTTATCAGTGGGGTGAGAGAGAGTGTGAGTGTGCCATGTGATTGCGGGACCTGCTCCAGTGGAGCCTCTTCTTATTCTATTGAGTAGGAGAGAGGAGGTGAGAAGAGTAGAGAGAGAGGCAAGGAGTGGGGTAGTGATAGGTGAATTTACAAGTGCTAGCCATGGCTAGACTTAGGGTAACTTAGTTTAGGGTTTTTTTTACAAGGGTGTTGCCGATGGGGGAAAGTCATAGAAGAGGAGATGGAGTATTCTTCTGCCGTCACCGGTATTTTGTCAATGTCGAGATGCTATAGGATGAAGAGATCTAGACAGTATGGATCCTCCCCGTTGGCTCGCTTCTCCGTCTTGCTTCTTGTGTTTTTCTTGCCTGAAAGGTGATTTATACTAGGTGTAGTCATAGTTTAGCATGTGTTTCTCCTTGATAAGTGTCCGTATGTATAAGCGTGCACTTGTGTGAATGGGTGTGTGCGTGTGTGTTTGTGTGGGTGTATGTAACTATTTGTGTGTGCTTGTAAGTCTGTGAGTGTGTATGGTAAGTGTGTGCATGTATAGGTTTGTGGAAAGAGAGGTTGTGTGTGTGTGTGTGTGTGTGTGTGTGTGTGGGGTTGTGTGTGTGTGTCAGCAAGTGTGTGTGTGGGAACGAGAGTGTAAGAGAGATATATTTTTTTACATGGCTGGCTCAACGGACTACACAGAGAACGAGAGAGGGAGAGAGAGCGAGACTGAACGAAGACGAGGGAGATAGTGAGCGAGAGATGGGGAGAGAGGGATGGAGAGAGGGAGTGTATGTGTGTGTGTGTTGAGAGAGAGGGAGGGAGAGAGTGAGAGAGGGAGTGTATGTGTGTGTGTGTTGAGAGAGATAGAGAGTCTTTTTGATGCTGCTCGGCTGACTCAGGAAAGGAGAGAGAGAGAGAGAGAGAGAGAGAGAGAGAGAGAGAGAGAGAGAGAGAGAGAGAGAGAGAGAGAGAGAGAGAGAGAGAGAGAGAGAGAGAGAGGCTGAATGAGGACAAGGGAGACAGTGAGCGAGAGATGGGGAAAGAGGGAGGGAGAGAGTGAGTGTGTGTGTTTGTGGTGGGTGTTTAGAGAGAGGGAGCTACTCTGCTGGCCTACGGCTACAGACATAGGGATGGAGAGAGAGAGAGAGATCGGGAGTCAACAGGGTGAGAGGTTGAGAGAGCGAGTGAGGAAGAGGGTGGGTGAGCATGTGGGCATGGGTGGGGAACGAGAGAGAGAGAGAGAGAGAGAGAGAGAGAGAGAGAGAGAGAGAGAGAGAGAGAGAGAGAGAGAGAGAGAGAGAGAGAGAGAGAGAGAGAGAGAGAGAGAGAGAGAGAGAGAGAGAGAGAAAGAAAGAGAGAGAATTATGTTTTTATTCACCCTATGGGATGGCCTAGCACAGGACAGGAGGGAGGGAGAGCATGAGTGAGCGAGAGGGGGAAAGAGAGGGAGGGAGAGAGTGAGAGAGTTTTGGCGGCTTGCAAATAAATGAGAGGAAGAGGGACGGATGGCGATAATGGAGGAGAGAGGGAGGGAGAGAGTGAGAGAGTTTTGGCGGCTTGCAAACAAATGAGAGGAAGAGGGACGGATGGCGATAATGGAGGAGAGAGGGGGAATAATGGAGGACAGGGAGGGAGTGGTGCCATTGGGGGGGGGGGGGGGGGGGGGGGGGAGGGGGGCGACGGTCCACTGCATGCGCGCGAGCGAGGGAAAGAGAGAGGGTGTCAGTGGCGTTGATAGCTTGAGGAAGAAAATAAAACGTTTTTTTTGTTTTTTTTGCATTATCAAGCTCCCCTCTTGGGGTTGATTCCCGCGGTCGTAGCCTCCAAAAATCGGGCATCATTAGCCTCTGGGTGAGCTAGAGTGCGGTGCGGTTAACCCCGTGTCATGAGCCCTCCTCGAAAGCATTCATGCCTCTAACTCATATGTTTGATCACTGTCATCAGAGGTGGAGGTTGATGGTGTATCCTCATCAGGAATGTCGATAGGTGGAGTTTGATCAAATCGTAGAAAATAAGGTTTAAGCCGCCATCAATTGACTCTCGTCTTATGAAGCTTATCATTAGCTTCCATGAGTTGATAACTCCCATTGGCATATTTCTTCCTACGATGAAAGGACCTTCCCATCGGAGTAGGAACTTCTTATCCTTGCGTGTGTTGAAGCGATTGTCATAGAGGAGCACGAACATACCCTTCTTTAAATCTTTGTGCCAAAGATGTTGATTGAAACAAAGCCATCTGTTCTACCTGTGCCGCATAATGATTGATTGCCTCCTCTCTGTCCACTTGTACTCATTTCAAGTCAAGGATATGATCTTTTAAATGCATGTTGTGTTGTTGAAGCTGGCTCGCCATTATTCTAAGACTTGCTAGTTGCGCCTCAATAGGTAAGATTGCCTCCTTACCAAATACCAAATGATATGGGGTGAACCCCAAAGATGTTTGGAATGAGGTGCAGTAGGCCCATAAAGCTGGGAGTAGATACTTATCCCAATCCCCAGGATGATTGTTAACCTACTTGGTGATAATTTTACAAATCATTCCATTCACTCTTTCAACTAGGCCATTACATTGAGGGTAATATGGTGTGGAGTGCTTCCTTGCAATGCCTAATTTCTGCATTAACTCCCCTACCAAGTCTGCTCAGAAACCTGGCCCTCTATTAGAGATGATTTCTAATGGTGTGCCAAACTTGCAACATATGTTCTCATAGAAAAACTTGGCTACCTAGCTATGATCCTAGTTGTGGCTATAACTTCCACCCATCTAGTTATATAGTCGACTCCCATGATGATATAGAACTTCCTAGAGTTGGCTCTAGGAAATGGTCCTATGGCATCTATATCCCATTTTTCAAATGGCCCATATGAAAGGACACATGTTTGTGGTTCAGGCATGAGTGACGTGGTGCCGGCCCTTTGACACAAATTATATGTCTTACACAAGTGGTGTACATCACGATTGAGGCTAACCCAACGTGCAAGACTTTCCTGCTTGTTATATCTAGGCAAAGTGACCTCCACAAACACCATCATGACAATTGGCAATTATCCCAGTAATTTCATTACAGAGAGGGACTTTGTAACATTTAATGGCCTAGTAACTTGTGTGTAGCGGAAAATAACATGAACATAATGAGCATTTCATTAGAATAGGTTCCTAATGTTAGGAAATAAGACGTAGCTAAATAGATAATTGAGTAGATTACTTAATGGAGAGAGACAGATTTATATACACGAGATTATAGAGTAGAGAGAGAGAGAGAGAGAGAGAGAGAGAGAGAGAGAGAGAGAGAGAGAGAGAGAGAGAGAGAGAGAGTACACACGATATACATGGTTCACCCAATGTGGGCTACGTCCACGGGAAAACAGCCACTCAATGGCTTTAGTACTTCAAAACAAGAAGTAGTTTACAAAGAGATTATACCCTTAATGGAGCTCCCGCCTTGCTTCACTCTCACCACCTCACACTCACCTTGTTGCATCAACTTCACACTATGAAATGTGTGTAGAAATGGCCTCCTTTTATAGGCCAAAAGGGCTGCCCTCTCTTATGAGAGACAGCCATGTGTAGCCGCCCTTGTGAGAATAAGTCCAAATCGGACCCTCCAATCCGCCCATGTGTGGCCGCCCTTGAGAAGACAAGTCCGCTTTTGAATTCGGCCACCGGCCACCAACCATTGACTTCTGACCGCCAGCCACCGGCCATTGACTTCCGACCACCAGCCATCGGCCATTGACTATCGGCCACCGACCAACCGACCGGTTGTTTTCCGACCACTTTTCGGCTGCCGTCCGGCCATAATATTCCGGCGAAAAAAAAAAGTCTCAGGGGGCTCCTCCCCCGAGGCCTCTAAAGTTGCCCCTGATTCTTGTTCGTGAAAATTTTGGTTTCCGGTGAGTGATTTTCCTTCACGCACGATGGCTTCTCCTCATAATGGGGGCCTTACAAATGTGTGCTTTTACCACAGAAAATTACAAGGCTAAATCAGGCTCCATACTTAACAATCTCCCACTTGGAGACTGATCTCCAAACCAAACCTGTGACTGCTTTCCATTCTGGCTTCTTATCCTTGAATGCCGATTGAAGATGAGCAAAAGCTCAACTTATCCTTGTTGACCACCTTTGTAAACATGTCTGCAGGATTTTCACTTGTATGCACCTTTCCTAGCTTTAGCTGTCCCTCTTCCAAAAGAGTGCGTATGAAGTGATATCTCACCTCAATGTGCTTTGTCCTTGAATGAAAGACTGAGTTCTTCGCAAGATGGATAGCACTTTGGCTATCACTGTACAAGACACAATTGTCTTGTTTGAATCCAAGTTCTTCTAAGAATCTGTGAAGCCACATAATTTCTTTGCTTGCCTCCGTCATTGCTACATACTCTGCTTCCCTGGTAGAAAGTGAAACCACTTTCTGCAGCTTTGAAGCCCAGCTTACTGCTGTGCCTCCAACCGTGAACACATAGCTAGTAGTGCTCCTTCGAGTATCTTTGTCACCTGCCATATCTGCATCAGCATACCCTTCTAGAAAAATATTAGTTCCTCCAAAATACAAAGCATTTGTTGTTGTCCCTTTTAGATACCTAAGTATCCACTTCACAGCTTGCCAATGCTCTTTACCTGGGTTGTCCATGAACCTACTCACAACTCCCACTGCATGTGCAATTTCTGGCCTTGTCCAGACCATAGCATACATTAGAGAACCTACCGCTGCAGCATATGGAACTTTAGACATATAGGCTATCTCCTCTTGTGTCTTTGGACACATATCCTTCATTAGTTTAAAATGACCAGCCAAAGGTGTAGAAACTGGTTTTGCATTTTGCATTGCAAACCTTTCTAGTAGCTTCTTGATGTAATCTTCTTGAGATAGCTTTATTGTCTTCTTCGTCCTGTCCCTTGATATTTTCATACCAAGTATCCTCTTTGCAACACCTAAATATTTCATTGAAAAAGATTTGGACAGCTCCTCTTTTAGGTCTTTGATGTCCTGCATGTTAGCACTTGCTATCAACATGTCATCAACATACAACATTAGGATGATGAATTTCCCATCTCCCAAATTCTTCGTGTAGACGCAGTGATCCGAGTTGCATCTTGTGAATCCATGATCCAACATCCATCGATCAAAATTCAAGTACCATTGTCTTGATGCTTGCTTTAAACCATACAAGCTCTTCTTTAATCTGCAAATAATTTTCTCCTTACCTTTTACTTCATACCCCTTTGGTTGAAGAATGTAGATTTCCTCCTCTAAGTCACCATGAGGGAATGCCGTATTTACATCCATTTGCTCGAGATTTAGATCATGAGCAGCCACAAGGCTTAAGACAAGCCTAATTGAGTTCATTTTTACAACAGGAGAAAATATTTCATTGAAGTCAATACCTTTCTTTTGAGAAAAACATTTTACCACAAGCCTAGACTTGTACCTTTTCTTCCCACCTTCTTCTTCCTTCAGCTTTTGAAGGAAGGAACAAACCTTTCTGGAGGTCTACTTGCTCTTGTAGATCTTCGGGGAATAGGTTGAGGCTCCTCATTTGGTTGACGTTGTTGCACATTGTCACCATTTGCAGTCCTTGAGTCTTCACCGTCCTCAAGCTCCATGTACTCATCACCTGTTTCTTTTGTTTGTTTTCTTTCCAAGTAATCTTTGTACATATTTTGTTCGTTAAAAATTACATCCCTACTCCTTAAGATTTTACCATCTTCAGGATTCCATAGGCGATACCCAAAGTCTCCTTCTCCATAGCCAATGAAGAAACACTTTTTGGACTTTGCATCTAACTTTGATCTTAGGCTTCTATCTATGTGCATGAAAGCCTCACACCCAAACACTTTGAGAAATGCATAATTCACCGGTTTACCTGTCCATGCCTCTTTTGGAACTCCCCCATCCAATGCCGTTGAGGGTGACCGATTGATTAAGTACATAGACGTACTTACAGCTTCCGCCCAAAGCTCAAGCGGTAGGCCTGCATGTAGCCGCATGCTTCGTGCTTGCTCCATGATTGTCCTGTTCATCCTTTTTGAAATACCATTTTGTTGAGGTGTCCTTGGGGTTGTCCTTTGCCTCCGAATGCCATTGCTAGGACAAAAGCTTTCAAAAGCTTGGCTGCAATATTCACCTCCATTGTCGGATCTGAGGCATTTAACCTTGGTACCTGTTTCATTCTCCACAAAGGCTTTCCACCTTTGAAATATGGAAAATACATCGGATTTATTCTTCATGACATAAACCCATGTTTTTCTAGTCGCATCGTCTATGAATGTTACATAGTACAATGAGCCACCAAGTGATGGTGTACTTGCACGACCCCAAACATCAGAATGAACCAACTCAAGTTTTTTATTTTTTCTTTCATTTCCTGATTTTTGAAATTTTACCCTCTTTTGTTTACCATAAACACAATCTTCACAGAACTCTAAGTCCACTTCTTTCAAACCTGGTAGAAGCTTCTTTGTTTGAAGGATTTGCATTCCTTTGGCACTCATATGCCCAAGTCGATAGTGCCACACCTCACTGTCAACTTCTGTAGTTGCTGCACAAGCTGAAGGTTGCGTGCTAACAGTACACAAGTAAAGTGTACCGACTTTTTCACCCTTGGCAACCACCAAAGATCCCTTTGAGATCTTCCACCGTTTGTTTCCGAATGCAATGTTGTGACCTTCATCGTCCAATTGTCCTGTAGAGATCAAATTTTTGTAAAGAGAAGGAACATGCATAACATCTTTAAGCTTCCATTCATTTCCGTTAGCAGTTTTGACAGAAACTGTACCTTTTCCGACAATCTCACTAGCTTTATCATCTCCCGAGTATACATACCCAAAATTACCTTTGGTGTAGTCTTGGAAATGTTGCTTGTGTGGTGTCTCATGGAATGAAGCCCCGGAATCTACTATCCAGGAATTAGACACATTGTCTAATGAGAGAATTAGAGCATCTTGCTCTACTTTACCTGCAACATTGGCCTCTGATGTTGGCTTGTTGTCTTGAGACTCTGTCTCCTTCTTCTTCTTGGACGAGCAATCCTTCTTGACGTGGACCTTCTTGCCGCAGTTCCAACATTCAAGAACTGAATTTGTGCGTGACTTGCTCCGCCTTGAGCGATCACGACCCTTTTGGTTTTTGAACCTCTCCTTAGGCCTTCGTCTTGTTTCCACTGATAGTGCAGCACTTGATGATTCTCCTGTGCTTCTCCTTTGCATTTTCTCACTTAGGAGAACACCCACAACATCATCAAACTTAAGAGTATTTGTGCCAGAGATAGAATTACTTACAGCCATCACAAGGCTGTCCCAACTATCCGGTAGAGATGATAGTATAAGGAGAGCTCGCACTTCGTCATCGAAATTGATTTTCACTGATCGAAGTTGACTTATGTTTGTGTTAAAGTCATTTAGGTGTTCTGCAACTGAACCATTCTCTGCCATCTTTAGATTGAACAAGCGCTTCATAAGAAATACCTTATTGGATGCCGATGGTTTCTCGTAGAAGTCGTCAAGTGACTTCATCAAGTCCTCCGTGGTCTTCATCTCCAAAACATTGAAGGCCACCGTTGACGCCAAGCTTAACCGGATTGTTCCCAGTGCCTTTAGATCAAGGACAATCCATGCTTCATCTGCCATTGTTGCGGGCTTCTTTGCAAGACCGCCTAGTGGCAAATAGAGGTCCTTCTGGTAGAGATAGTCTTCAATCTGCATCTTCCAATGTTGGTAGTTTTTGCCGTTGAACTTTTCAATCTTGAGCTTCCCTTCCTCCGCCATAACTCCCACTCAATTCAAGGAATCCTCTCCTTGAGATAATTTAGCTACGAGCAAACCTTGCTCTGATACCAGTTGTTACAAAATAAGACGTAGCTAAATAGATAATTGAGTAGATTACTTAATGGAGAGAGACAAATTTATATACACGAGATTATAGAGTAGAGAGAGAGAGAGTACACACGATATACGTGGTTCACCCAATGTGGACTACGTCCATGGGAAAGCAGCCACTCAATGGCTTTAGTACTTCAAAACAAGAAGTAGTTTACAAAGGGATTATACCCTTAATGGAGCTCCCGCCTTGCTTCACTCTCACCACCTCACACTCACCTTGTTGCGTCAACTTCACACTATGAAATGTGTGTAGAAATGGCCTCCTTTTATAGGCCAAAAGGGCTGCCGTCTCTTATGAGAGACAGCCATGTGTAGCCGCCCTTGTGCGAATAAGTCCAAATCGGACCCTCCAATCCGCCCATGTGTGGCCGCCCTTGAGAAGACAAGTCCGCTTTTGAATTCGGCCACCGGCCACCGGCCATTGACTTTTGACCACCGACCACCGGCCATTGACTTCCGACCACCGGCCATTGACTTCCGACCACCGGCCATCGGCCATTGACTACCGGCCACCGACCAACCGACCGGTTGTTTTCCGACCACTTTTCGGCTGCCGTCCGGCCATAATATTCCGGCGAAAAAAAAAGTCTCAGGGGCCTCCGCCCCCGAGGCCTCTAAAGTTACCCCTGATTCTTGTTTGTGAAAATTTTGGTTTCCGGTGAGTGATTTTCCTTCACGCACGATGGCTTCTCCTCATAATGGGGGCCTTACAAATGTGCGCTTTTACCACAGAAAATTACAAGGCTAAATCAGGCTCCATACTTAACACCTAATGAGCATAACAAGAGTGCTTGGGTGGAGAGAGCAACGAAAAGCATAACACCTAGTTAGATAGGCATGAACAATACTTCAAAAGAGAGGGAGAGATCAAGCTATTGACAACAATTGAGGACTAGATTTACATGGAGCCACTCCCCCCTCCAGAAGGCTTTGTATTATAGGTTTCCCCCATCAAGGGAGACATTTTACAATTCAATTCTTTGTGTTCCTTCAAAAAATAGCTAGTGCAATGAAGATGGAGTCTTCAAGCACTAGGCAAATACTTATAAAACACAACATCAATTCCCTCACGGTCTTAGACCCAAGACCTCACACACCTTCAAAGATGGTGAGAGCTAGCAGGGTATGAGAGTAGAGCGAGAGGAAGAAGGAGGAGTATTACAAGAAACAAATATATCTCATCACATAATCACTCATAAAGGCTTAGCATAGCTTAGTAACTAGCATGGTAGAGGAGATGAGCATGCATTGAAGCTTGGATCTCTGTTGGATTTGCATCACAAAGCCAAGAGTTGTTGCTGCAGGCCTCCCTTCTCACAAGCTTGGAGTAGATGATGAGCTTTCCATTAAAGCTTGAGAAGTAGAGAGAGAGAGAGTCTTCTTGCTCCACACATGAGCTTGTGTGTGTGTGTAAGTGCTAATGCATTTACAAATCAGACCCCTCTCTCATCTTGGTTGACCTCTCCTGCTAATTCCTCTTGCTGGCTTCCCATTGAACCTTTCCAAGCTTAGCCAGCTTGTGACACGTGTCCCCCTTCTCCCTTTTGTGAGAGCTTTAGGTAATCAAATGATGCAACTAAACTCTCATTGGACCCCTTTATCTTCTGGCCAATAGGAAGCAGGCAAGCCATTGGGCTATTGAATGCTCATTGGACCCCTTGGGAGATTGTCCAATAGTCTTTTTGAGAGTTGAATTCTTATTGGTTCTTTTATCAAGTGTTTTTAAATGAATTAAACTAAAAGTACTCTAGCCTAATTCTCATTGGTCCACCTCTATGGCCATCCCAATAGGATTTGAGTGCACCCTGGGGGCAACTAGGCTAGAGAGCTGACATGTGTCCCTTATTCCCGTTGTGTAAAGGAATATTGTGAGTGTGTGTGTGTGTGTGTTTCTCTCACATCCCCTACTTGCAAGGCTCTCCCCTTCCTTTGTAGGAATTTTGATGACTTTTTGGTACACACACAAAGCATCCAATTTCCCTAGTGTTTGACCTTTGGACACAACCTGTGAATTTTGGAACCTTAGCATTTTGGAAGTCTTAATGGGCTGAACCTTAGGGTCTTTAAAGCCCATTGTTACACATTTCTCTATTGCAGATGGCCCCCCCCCTTTGGATCCCTATTTTCTCTCCTTTGGATCCCTATTGTGGCCAGTTTGCGAGCTTAACCAATATTCTATCTTTTTCTCCCCTGGCACTTCCCTATATTAAATGATCAGTTTAACATGAGAAAATCATTTAGGAGAATTAGATATTAGTTATTACGACATTACCTCTCTCTTGAAATCATAGTCATCCTTGACTATGGGGTAGAGAAGATAAAGGCTATTCATTAGTCCTTTTTCTAGCGGGTAGAGAATCCCTCTCTTACCCTAAGACATCGTTCCAGAATGGATGACTAATCCATTTGGCACTTGAGATCCTAATCTATCGCAAGCATGTCTGCACGTTAGTCCTATCAATCTTCCATAGTAGAGTGACAAGCTCTACTTGGTGTTTGGGAGACGTCGTCTCCGCAAACTTGATCTAAGCATGCATACTACTTAACATTTGTGCACAATAAAGAAAAAGAGAGTCTTATAAGACAAAACTTTGTTCATTTTTAAACATTTATATATTTGCTTACTCTAGGAAAGCATTGTACTAAGCATTGACAAGGTTTGGGTCATCCTTTAATTGTATGCCTTGTATCCATCTAGCATCTTCAAAAGGATAGTTCTTAAACTTAATAAGATATCCTTGGATAGTCTTACCACCTCTTAATACCTTGTCTTCATGTCGAAGAATGGCCTTGGGCTTCAACACCTTTTCTTGGTCCTCGATCTCTGGTGGGTCTTCAATAATTGGTTCTTGAGGTGACTCTCCTTTGTAAGCCTTTAGTAGACTCACATGAAAAGCATTGTGTATGAGCCAATGGCTGGGCAACTTGAGTTGATAGGCCATCTCATGATTGGTCTAAGAATCTGGAAGGGACCATAGTACCTTTTTGCTAACTTAGCATAGTCCTTTTGGTGTCCTGTAGGATTCTTGCCCGTTGTGTGCCTTAATCGAGCCTTGGGAAACTTAAGCAAGACCCAATCATTTTGTTTAATGGCTTGAGCTCTTCTGTGCTTATCAGCAGCAGCCTTTTGAATTTGTTGTGAGATAGAGATAACATCCTTAATCTTTTGGAAAGATTCTTGTAGGTCTCGGCTATACTCATCTGCAACGAAGATCTTCCCCTGTACTGTAAGTAGCAGGGGACTTTTTTATCTTCCCTCAATTACCTCAAAAGGTGTTTTTCTGTGGAAGTATGTACAATGTTATTGTAGGCATACTCCACTAAGGGTAGGTACTTCTCCCATTGGAACCTTTGATCCACTTCCGTTACATAGGTTTTTAGTAGATCAAGAATTGTTAGGTTAGCTATTTCACTTTGGCCATCTGTTTGCGGGTGATAGGTCGAAGAGAAATTTAGCCTTGTCCCTAAATTCTCAAAGAGACCCTTCCAAAAATTACTCGTCATTCTAGGATCTCTATCTGACACTATGGACATTGACAAGCCATACTACTTAAAGATTTGTGAAATGAAGAGGGTTGCCATTGGATGGGCTTTGATAGTCTTTTTGACAGGTATAAAATGAGCTTTCTTACTGAACCTATCTACTATCATCCATATTCCCATATTCCCATGGATAGACTTGGGCAATCCAAAGATAAAATCTATGGATATTCTCTCCCATGGTGAATTAGGGATTGGAAAGGGTAGAAGCAATCCAAGTTGCTTCCCTCTATCAAACTTCGTCTTTTGGCATACCACTCATTTAGAAACATACTCTTGTATGTTTGCTTTCATGGTAGGCCAATAGAAATATGTTTCAATCCCTCTTACAATAAACTGAATCCCTCTATGCCCCGCATAAGAAGGAGCATGAGATTCATACATTACTTTCTCCCGTAGTGAGTTAGTAACGCATAGTCTATTGCCATAGAGAAGATAACCATCTTGTAAAATAAATGGTTCCTATTTATTCCCTAGTGCAAGGGCTGAAATCACATCTCTAAAATTGGGATCAATAGCATACTCATCTATAATAGAAGATAGATCATTGTGAGTTGCTATGGAAACCGCATTAACTCTCGGGAGTCTTGAGAGTGCATCGACTACTTGATTATGCTTGCCAGCAATGTGAGCAATATGTAAATGAAATCGCGAAAGGAAACTTTCCCACCTCATTTGTTTGTCGACGGAGAGCTTGGTCTGCGTCATGAAGTACTTAAGACTTTGGTGATCCGTCCTCAAAATGAAAGGAGTCCCCAATAAATAGTGCTTCCATGAGTCTAAGGCATGTAGAACTGCAAGGAGTTCCTTTTCATATATTCCTAGAGCTTTCTCAACATAGTCGAGCCTTTGAATTTCATAGGCTATGGCGTTCCCTTCTTGGAGCAAAACAATTCCAAGGCAATCACCACAAGCATCACATTGGACCTCAAATGGCTTTGAGAGATCCTACAATGTAAGCACATGTTGAGAGATAAACTTTTTGAAAGGATTGTTCTCCTTGGTAGACTGTGTATACCTAATGTTTTTCTTTGTTAGGTCATGTAATGGTCCTGCAATTTGTGAGAAATTTTCTATGAAGCATCTATAGTATGCACACATATCTATAAAGCTTCTTAGTTCATGAAGATTCCTTGGTTTAGGCCATCCTTTTATTACCTCTAACTTTGATGGATCCATTTGGATGCCATCTTGAGAGATAATGTGACCTAAATACTGAATCTCTTGTAAGAAAAACCCACTTTTCTTTTGATTAACATAAAGTTTATTCTCTCTTAAGACTTAAAATATTACCTGGAGGTGTTGCTTGTGTTCATCTAGTGAACTAGAATAGATGATAATATCATCAAAGAACACTCCAATAAAGGTTTGATGAGGCTTGAATAGCTTCTCCATCAAGCGGTTGAATGTGGCTTGTGCATTTGTCAAACCAAAAGGCATGACAATGTATTCATAAAGACCAAATATAGTGAAAAATGTGGTCTTTACAATGTCTTGATCAACTATGCTTATTTGATGTAGCCACTTTTTAGGTCAATTCTTTGTGGTGAGCTTCCTCTTCTTGGATTTTGACCAAGGTAGCTCTAGGAGGCTCATGGTGGGTGTTCTTTTGGGGACAAGTGTGGTACGCATGCCTTTGCTCGCGTGCACTTGAAACAACGATTATCCTTGCGATAACGCTCAATCTCTTCAAGAGAGAGTTTATTTTTGCCTTTGTAGACCCCCTTCTCCTTAGCTTTGTTGCTATTGGAATTGCCCTTAGGAGACTTGTGGACATTGTCCTTCCCTTTAGGCTCATTGGAATCCTTGTTTTCCGTGGGCTTAAGATTTCTGTTAGCCCCTGTTTGGAAATTGAGTCAAGAAGCCACTATAGGATGATGTATAACCTCATATATAGTGCGTGGCCTTTGGGAATTGACATACTCCACCATCTCTTCAATTAAGCCTGCATGAAAATTGTTGTTTTTGCTCTCCAAAATCCATCTTTCTGAAGACAGTGGCTGTTGTGAGAGCGAATCACACCACCCATAAAGTGCATGCAACACAACCTAGATCAACATAATGCCAATCGAGGACACACATGACACGATAGGGACACGGAGGAAATCTCTTATCTTGTCAGGCTGAGACCATCCTAACATAGAACACTCTGGAAGTCCAACTAAACCACAACCTAGAGTCTCACTACTCTCATCTACACTTACTAAGCCACATACACACAAACGGAAGGAAACTCATCAAATCATGTCAGCATCGTACGAAACTCAAGGAACACCATCCCCTCACTAGGATACACATGTCCCTAAGTCCTTACACTCAAAACTCTAGCTCTAGACTCGTTTGCAAAAAACACGTATAAAGATAGAGCTGAATTTTGAAAGTGTCCGAAATTGAAATCTATGAGCACCTATGCGTAGCTTATGTCACTACGGTTCTAATGATTACTTGCAGGCATAAAACAGACATCCTTTGTGATACTTACGGCCACGAGTAGCTCGTAGATGCGCGAGCGCGTTTGCTCCATTCCGCGAGGAATGCCTGGTGTTGTTGCGTAGCTCTTGCCTATGATTATGATAAAGTCTCTTTACAATAGTGACCTAGGTACCTTATATACTAAGGCTACCTTAGGTTAACCAAAAACAAAGTTTAAGGGGTCAAATGGCTTGGTATTTACAATCTAAAAGTGCCATTGCACCCCGGATTCTACAACTAGACTATCTACTTATTACAAATGATGTTTCTAACCATAATCCGTAGCATTTCATAAGTCTCAAAGAATAAGGCTTTTTTGAGTTATGTCATGTTGTTGACCCTCCGTCAACACTCCCCCCCTTCGCGATCATGTCGTCCCTGACATGACCTGCTTGTCAATGTTTGTTGTCGTTTTGCTAATGAAGAAAGTATAGGTTGTAGGCTTTGCATGAGCTTGTCCTATTTGCCCAAGATGTACATAGCCTTCACATGATTTAGAAAAATCATAATTGATGAGGGACGAACATTTTGCCAAGTTTGTGTCGTTCTCAATTTGAGAAACAACTTCTACAATATGTAGAATTGAGTGATTGGCTTTCAGATCTTGTGAGCCAATGACTACTTAGTAAGGATTCTGTAGAAAGTGTCTGGCTAAACCTTCAACTTCTTTAGGCCAAGTTGCACTTTAATGCAAACTCTGTCTGTCAAGCCGAATGTGGTAGATAATTTTTTGATTTGAGGTTCAAAACTGATGTCTAGCATTCGATCCGCCTCATTAAGGACAAGCTTTTGAGATCCTCTGATTACTTCTGTGGTTGCTCTTTTGAATTGGTGACTCCTTTGTTCCTACATCAAGGTGATCAAAGCCGCATTTTCCATTGTTAACTTTTGTGTGATGTGCAAATCATTATACTGCTTCTACTTGATACATGACTTAATTAAAGCCCGACAAACCCCAATTAATTCCCAAGTTAGTAACTTGCTTCAAAAGGGCTTTATCTGACATCATTGGTGATTGATGAGCTATCATTGTCCCTTTGTCACCAAAATTCATATACATGATGGACAAGGTATGTAGATGGCTATCATGGCTTCAGCTTTGAAAAAATTGCATCTTTGGCTGGCTAGGGGTTCTCCCTTTTTTTTAAAATTAAAAAAAATCCTTAGCTTGTACTCTCTATGCATAGCCTCCTGACAAGGTTTGGATTGATTTGGACTTGAATTTTACTTTCTAAGCTCACTTTTTGGATTTCAGTCTCATAAATGACTAATGGGCATCTTTAGTATCTTCTGGCTACCAAACACATGTAGTCCCAATGATGATGACCAAAATTTGGATTATACCCTTGGTTGCTCTTGCAGACATCTATCACGAAACATGACTGAATTGTCATTTCTGCCCCTTTTGTTCTTGTCAGTATTGTTAGTCCCTTTTGTTTGTTAGGCTTCATTAAGTCACATACAAGAAGATAGAAGATTTACAGTATAAAGATCTACTCCCTGTATATGGCCTTGTAGTCACATGAAGTGGCTGATAGGCAAATTTACACTTGACAGGTGCTTTCGTTTTGTTGATCACCAACTTTCTTTGTCCTTGTAGTCCATTCCGGATTTTTATGACCATTCTCAGTCATGTTGAGCCTCATGTTGTTGTTGAAGGCTGATCAACATTCTTTCTTACCTCTGGCATTACCCATTGTGTGTATGGCATTTGAGACATGCTTCTTGAAGCGTTGTCATTTTCTTGGACCTTCTTTGCTCTGCATGGCTCAATGTCTCTTCATTCTTTTCTTCATCTGGATATGGATTTTTCCTGCCTCTTTTTTTATATATTTAAAAATCTAAAACATAACAAAATAAAACCAAAAATCAACTCAACAAAAAAGAAAAAATTATTCGAATAAAAATCTAAATGCTATGTACACTGTACACATGTCCCTAGGGGATCATATATGGCTTTTGTCCCCGTAATACTCTTGTAACTCAACTATGAGGGCATATACTTTGAATTTTGGCAAAAAAATATCACAATCAAACACAAAAATTCAATACAACTCACAAAACATTGCCCTCTAATATTCATATATTAGGTCCACATTTTTAATGCCTCCCCCCCTCCGATTTGGAGTCCTCCTTGGCGACAGGCCGGTATCACCAAGGGTATGTGTTGTGCTTGGGAAATCAAAAATTATGCTTATGTAGGCCTTGTAATGTAGCCCTATTATGCATACACAATCAATGCATGGAAAAGATTTATGTTGTGCAAGATGTGGGTATAAGCAATTTGCTTATTGGCATTTGCTGATGAGGCTTCCTATTCTAAGCAATGTGATGTTTCTTGAAGCTCCTATGTTGTTTGCTTGATGGAAGGTTGCAGTAGAGCTTTTTCGAAGGCTTACTTATCTGTTTGATGCTTCTTTGGAAGCCAGTTTAGCCTTATGGTTGGTTGTCGTATTTGGCATTGTTCCTCAGAGTGGGTTCTCTTCTAACTGTACGGTAACTATATGAGGAATTGAAAGAATTCAAGCGAACGTGCAATAACAAAAATGTTTCTGGTTTCCTTTGGGACCCACTTCTTTGTAATTACTAGTTGTTTTGTTGATGTTGCTCGTTTGGGAACCCATACTTGTCCCTCCTTTGTTTGTGTTTGAAGAGACTTCTTTGGGATCCACCTTGTCTTTGTGCGAGTCTTCAGTGGTCTTTGCCTCAATCCTTGAACTCTTGGTTGAGGAAGAGAATCAGACTTTGGGAGTTGATGCTCTAACTGTTTAGAATCCAAATGAATTCCTCACCTCTTTGTGCTAGAGTCAACTTTGTTGGAACCCAAATTTGATTAGTGAAAGCTTGCAACTTTGTGTTTTTCTTAGATGCTCTTGCATGCTTCGACTGTTTTTCTATTGACATTGGATCTTTCAAGAAACTCTCAGCAAGTTTCAGAATTCAATTTGGACATTTTTTGAGCAAGTTAAGACCAATACAAGCCTGAATCTGCAGTTTTTTGTCTTTTGCTCTTTACAAGCCCAAATGAGCTCCAAATTCTATGAAATTTTGGCTAGGGACTTCTTCTATGCTCTAGGACACTGAGGTATACTCAATTGTCAGTTTTGACCCAAATCTGGCCTATGAGACATCATACGCGTATGAAGTCTTTTGGCTCAGAATTCACTTATATTTCTACCCAAGGTACACCTTGATGCATACAACAAGAATATGTGATTACAACAAATTTTGGATGTCAAAATTGCTCAAAATCACCACTTTGTCACCTTTAAATTCTTGTATCTGCAAAAATCTCTTTACATGCAAAAGTGTGTGTCCAAATGAGTTGAAATTTTGCAACCAAGCTTAACACATCATTTCCCAACCCCCTATGTGGTCAAAAGTGAAATTTGGCTTTCATATCTGGCCTTGAGACTTCATATGCGTATAAAGTCTATGTGCTCAGAATTGGACAAAATTTGGTTTGTGAGCTTGTCTTGTGGTGCTTAACACCCTAGTAAGCTCAAATTTCAATTTTGGTCTATAAAAGTGTCCCTTAGACTTCATAAGCGTATGAAGTCTATCTGATCAGAATGAAGTGAATTTTACTCTAGAGGTTCCTCACTACACTGGCGACTCACAACAAGTTTCAAAATTGAATTTTGACACTTTTTGTGCAAGTTATAGCCAATACAAGCATACACTTGCCTACATGCGTCTTATGGTCTTTGCAAGCCCAAAAGTGATCCAAAATTCATGAAATTTGTCCTATATGCTTCCTAAATGCTGTAGATCACAAGGGTACACTCAGTTGCAACTTTTGACCCCTGATCTGGCCTTTAAGACTTTATACGCGTATGAAGTCTTTTGGCTCAGAATTTAGTTATGTTTCTACCAGAGGTGCCCCTTAGTGTGTAGAACAAGAATATGTTCTCACAACAAATTTTGAATGTCAAAATTGTTCAAAATCATCAATTTTTTCAAGGAAATCCTCTAAAAGAGTAAAATCCCCTTAACTCTCAGTCTATAAGTCCAAATGACATGAAATTTGGTGTATGTGCTCAACACAACATGCAGAAGATGGGTATAATGTTAAAAGTTCAAAATTCCTACCAGAATCACCCTTGAGACATCATATGCTTATGATGTCTACTGATGAATTTTTGGACAGAACTCATTCAAAGGCGTCCCAAGCCTCTAGCACTGGTTTTCAAACACTTCTACCAATTTTCATGCAAAAATATGCTCACAATCTCAAGTTTCTCTTTTTTCCGCTTCAGACACTTAGTCTTTTGTCTTTTGGGTGTCAAGAGTTGGTCAAAACTCTAGTTTCAATGTATACTTGGGGTAAACCCCCCTTATGAACACTCTAGTGCAGTCAGATTTTCAAAATTTTGTCTCAGGATGCTGTTGGAGACTTTATACGCGTATAAAGTCTACTGTCTCAGATTTCAGATCTGTTTCTATTCTAAGTCCCCATTATAATTAGCAACATGTACATGTGTGTACAACAAAATTTTAAAGCTGAAAAGTGCTCACAAACACAAGTTTTTGCTTTTTCAATCACAACCACTCTATAGTTTGGCTTTTAATGCCCAAATCTATGCCAAAACTCCCCACTCAAGGTGTTCCTAGGGTAAATGATACCTTTTGAACACATTGGCACGGTCAAATTTTTTAGATTGGGTCTCTGTTGACCGCTGGGTCAACAACACAACATAACTCAAGTTTCGTACCAAAATCTTATCTTTTACGAGTTATGAAATGCTGCGGATTATGGCTATAAACGTCATTTGTAATGAGTAGTTATTCTAGTTTCAGAATCCGGGGTGCAATGGCACTTCCAGATTGTAAATACAAAGCCATTTGACCCTTTCAACCCCATTTTTGGTTAAACCTAAGGTAGCCTTAGTATATAAGGTACCTAGGTCATTTTGTAGAGGGGGGAGAACATTGAGCTTGGAGATATTGTGCTCTTTATCTGTCTCAGGTATGTGTTGCCCCTTCGCTAATTAGTGCATGTGCGCCTACAAGGTCCTCATTGGGGGATGTTTTTTCTTTGACTTCAGGTGTCTTATGAGAGATCTTCCAGAAGCTATAGCTATGCAAATTTCCATATTTGATCCTCTAGTGACACAGTGTCTATTTAACCATCAAGGAAGACTTTCAAGTTTTTTTGAAGATTTTGACATGTTGACTTGAAATTACGTATTATACCCCTATGTTGAAGGGTAAATCTTAAATCCTAGCAATTTATAATATTCCTAGCTAGTTGTTATTTTTTGTAAAGGACATTGGAGTCTTATTATCTTAAATCTTTTGGAGAAAGATATTATATTTATGAAATCATTGTCAAGTATCCATGGGAGAAGTAAACTGTAAGTATAAAGTAAGATGTATGCTTGATGGCCCATTGTTTTCTATTAGTAGCTTTTTGATTTATGTCTTCTTGTAGTGCTGCCAAACTTATTGTTGGTCACATGAGTACCACAAATAAGGATTACAATATAGAAGGATTCAAGTACTACAATCAAAAAGCGCCTTTACAAACAGACTCAACATCTTGTGGATGGAGGGTGCTTTCCAATGCATGGAGATATCTTGAGTCAAGGTGCAGGATGACTACACTCACTATAAGTGTGTATCTCATGTGCCATTGATTTGTTTTGAATTCTTAACTATGCATGTACTCATGTCCTTTATTTTCTTTTTCTATTTTTTGCAGCTGCATGAATATCCAGAGTCTTGGGTCACGTGGGTGAGAGAGAAGGCTATTTCTATGGTTTTGGAAAGATCAATAAATCCAAATGATCCAGACTCTGCAAATGGAACCAACTACAGATGGAATAGAGTCTCCTTTGCCACCAAAGAAAGGTAGAGTCACCGAGGGTTTGGATGCAAAGAAAAGGGATCACAAGAAGAAGAGTCATGCAAAGAAGATCCATACAAAGAAAAGCCATACAAAGAAGATTCCTACAAAGAAAAGCCATACAAAGAAGAGTCCTACAAAGAAGAGCTATGCCAAGAGGAAGAGCCCCACCAAGAAGAAGAGCCCTGCAAAAAGAAAAGCAGATACAAAGGGCCATCCATTCCACTCACCATTGAAATTCAAGGTTCAAAGGCGTCGTTCAGCTAAGAACAGTAAGGGAGAGCCACCTATCTCACCTTTCAAGCTACCATTCATGTTTCCAAAGAAGGTTGCCAAGTCACCCAAGCCAACCACTCCTTAGGAGCCCAAATCACCAACCCCTACCAAGTCCCCCGTGCCAAGCCGTGAGGAGACCAAGTCACCACTACCCCCTCCTGAACTGACTTCACCCCCTCTTGAACACAAAAGAAAAAGGGTCTCTGAGGATGCAGAATCCTCTCAGGCAAAAAGGAAAGTGGAGTTTCGTGTTTGATTACTCCACAAAATTTATGTACACTTTTGTTCATTTTGTCCATATGAACATATATACCCTTTGGTGGTTCATAATTTTGTACTTCAAATACTTAATACCAACGATTCGATTCTTAAATGTGTATCATGGTGTATTGTCAATTTAAAACAACATAAATAATGATCACAATAAGGTAGAAAAGACAAATATATTTGCAAAATGCAATGATTACAATATTGAACTTGTTTTTTCAAGTCCTTGCAAGTGGCTCAAATACAACTTTTTTGGGGGGAAGGCATGTGATGCAAGAGGTTGAACTCTCTATCCTTGTGCTCACCACGATTCCATCCACTTTGAATCTATCCAAAGGAGATGTTTCATCAAGAAACTCAAGAGATTCTCTAACATCCTATAGTCTCCAATTTGTTGTTACTATACGGCTTCTATGCTCAATGTGTGGATGGACTGTGACCTTTAGTTCAAACTCGAGACAATTTTCCTCAGAGTAGAGAGGAACCCAAATACCTGATTTGCTTCTCCATCTCCTATAGTCATAGTCGAGAACTAATGATTGATGACATAGTTGATATGAGATAGGCATAGAATTTGGGCTTACTCTACAACTACTATTATCGCCAATATGGAAAGTGTTTTGTAACTCCATCCGTCTCCAAATACATTATCCAATTCAGTCATAGAAAGTATTCTATTAAGCCACATCATCTTTGTCCTCTGCAAGTCCATTGTTTGGAAACATGCCACAAAGACATGTATAGGCAAGAACCATTGAACTTTAATCCTTCTTCGTATCCTGTGGCGGGTGACATAGCTTCAAGGATGTCTTCTTTGATCTTGGATTTAAAGCTTGATATAGTACATGCATCAGGAGCTTCCCAGTCAAGTGAACTTATGGTGGGAATGGGTAACTGATGTAGTTCTCCATATGCACCTTCTTGTGATGGAACCTTGTATTCTGCAAAATAGACAAACAAATCCATTGTTTTGTAAATAGAAGGTGGCTTGTCAGCATACAGCATCTGCAATCCCTTTATGTGTTGCTTTGAATGTCCCACTTAGACTCTCCACAGGCTGCCATTCCACAGTTGTTGAAGGAAATATATCTGAAATGGAATCAAAAAATGAGAAAAAATAATGGGAGAATGAAAAATTCATTGTATTAAATAAAAGTTTTTTTTATACTTACAATAAGAATGCAGTGTCGGATGTTCGTCCAAGTCTAACACCATATCCTTCGCCATGTACACATGTTGAACCTTATCTAGCTAGCCATTATCAGTCACTTTGAAACATGACCTTTCCAATGGTTTTTTACTTTATCACATTTAGTTCTCTTCACTCTGTGTACACCTTTGCATGAAGGAAGCATTGTTACCCAATCATTCACACAAAAAGATATAGATTTCCAAAGATCATTCTCTCTAACGTTATGAAAGAATTTATGTTATGTGAAGGGCAACGTGAAGAAGATGCCATGCAAACTCAAAGATTAGAAAAGAAAGAAAGAAAATACAGAGATGGAAAGACAAACCTCTCACAAAATAGAGGGAAAGTGAAAAGGTATACGTTTGAAAAAAGTAGGTGATTTGTCATTAATAGCCTTGTTTTTAGAGCCTTCTCACATAGATTTTGTATCTTTTGACAACGTTTGTGAAATATAAAGTAGAATAAAAGACGAGACTTCATTACTTTGGGCCGCAGATTTAATGAGCTTACTTGTCCAAAGCACCTAAATATAGTAGTTTTAGCCTTATGATCAAGACATTTAGCCGCTCTCCGTCAAAATAGGACCACCAAAACCGAAGCTAGAGGAGACAAGAGTGCCATACTTTTGTATACGTGTCAAATGACTATTGGACTATTCCTTAGTCCTTAGATTAACAAACATCCATTTTCTAGCCGTTTTTGGCCTAATGAAATGCATGCACACCAAGTGTTATGGGCCCTAGTGTTTAACAAAGACAGTTTTGGAGAAGCATTCATATTCATGACATAGATCTAACAATCACTACTAGAGGTCGTGGATTGGTTTCATAACATTTTTGATTCCTCATAAATGTTTTAAGACGCTATGATCACTGTTTATCAATCATTTTGGAAGAATGTCTTGTTAGGAAATAAGACGTAGCTAAATAGATATTTGAGTAGATTACTTAATGGAGAGAGATAGGTTTCACACGCAAGACATTATAGAGTAGAGAGAGAGAGAGAGAGAGAGAGAGAGAGAGAGAGAGAGAGAGTACACAGGATATACGTGGTTCACCCAATGTGGGCTACGTCCACGGGAAAGCAGCCACTCAATGTCTTTAGTACTTCAAAACAAGAAGTAGTTTACAAAGAGATTATACCCTTAATAGAGCTCCCACCTTGCTTTACTCTCACCATCTCACACTCACCTTGTTGCCTCAACTTCACGCTATGAAATGTGTGTAGAAATGGCCTCCTTTTATAGGCCAAAAGGGCTGCACTCTCTCATGAGAGGCAACCATGTGTAGCCGCCCTTGTGTAGATATGTCCAAATTGGACCCTCCAATCCACCCATGTGTGGCCGCCCTTGAGAAGACAAGTCCGCTTTTGAATTTGGCCACCGGCCATTGAATTCGGCCCCCGGCCACCGGCCATTGACTTTCCACCACCAGCTACTGGCCCACCGGCCAACGGACCGGTCCTTTTCCGACCACTTTCTGGCCGCCGTCCAGCCATAATATTTCGTCAAAAAGGAATATTCTTTGCTCGAGATTTGGTTATTTTTCTTCATGGACGATGGATTCTCGTCATAATGGGGGCATTACAAATGTGCGTTTTTACCACAAAAAACTACAAGGGGTAAATCAGGCTCCATACTTAACATGTCTATATACAATGGAACACACCTCAATAACTTCATTTATCCAAAGAGGATAGGCATATTACGAGTGAATCTTGTGCTAAAGGATATGCAAAATGTGTATGTTAGCACCATGAAATCTATTTAAAATCATGAATCACTCTAGTAGGAGATTTCTTGCCATAGTGACTAGATTAGTCTTTTTATGTTTCAGTCAAGTTCTCAACCTTGAACACGTGTTATGGTGGGGTTGTTTTTTGATGCAATAAGATAACAAGTCAAGGACTTTAGTTCTGCCCTGGGCGGTCACTTTTTAGAATGTGTATGCTATCACGTGAGTTAACCGGAGAGGATTATTAAAAGATCAAAATGTATACATACAGAGGGGGGTGGGGTTTTTTTAAATAGGCACGCAATGTAAATATAGTATGTATATTGAGGTATTATTAATAACCTCTTGAACGCAGGTGATATATGAAGCTTTTGATAAGTGACCGCCCCGGGAAGTTCTGCTGATGAGTCATGTCAGTAAGTTACTTTCATGCAAAGTGAAAAGAGGTACTCTTTGGGGTACATCTTTGTTGTGATAACGTGTTTAGCGTGCTCATGTGGGTTCTATATGGATTTTACACACTATGTTGGTTATGGGCAAGTAATCCATGATGGCTGCAAAGGGATAATAATGTGGAAAATGAAGATGTTAGTATTGGTTTCATTAAACCTCCTTCTGAACTGTGTTCCGGTCCAACGAACAATTGGATCCATGAAGGATGCCACTGTGGAAAACATTATTATTCATATGAAGATACAAAAACTTTTGTTTTTTAGGACAAGAACGCTTATCCAAGGGGGGAGTAATGTCAAGCCTAGGTTAAGATCAAGCAGTCCAAGGACCAAGACGAAGTCATGCGGTCAAGGGGCCCCTATTATTAGAAGGGTTGGGCCTATGTAGGGCATGGTCATGTGGAGAGTTGCAGGCTCTGGTTCCCTCATTCTTACACTCCCACCCTCCTTTCTTGAGTCCTCTGAGACGACAGAGTATAGCGCAAGTAGTGTATTGCATTGAAAGTCAAGTCATGCCTATGCATAGCTGAAGTTGGCTATACCATGCTTTTGATATCAATGCAATTCAAAACACTATGCAGTGCAAGAAGTTATTCTTGGTCAATGAGCTCAAGGGTTGTCGATGACAAAGTATCCTGCTGGTTGAATCTCTTGAGAGTAGATCTTGAAGCAATTGTGTTTGTTGCTTAATAGTGCTTGGTGTATAACCGTCAGGTCCTAGAATCATTTGGCAATGTGGTAGGTGGTTATGTTGTTAATGACTAAAGCTTTGGTATCCACTTGTACATTACTTTTCTTCGTGTTTCCTTGGGTTGCAATTTGTATACCATCTTTGGTAGGTGGTTGAATCTCTTGAGAGTAGATCTTGAAGCAATTGTGTTTGTTGCTTGATAGTGCTTGGTGTATAACCGTCAGTGGTCCTAGAATCATTTGGCAATGTGGTAGGTGGTTATGTTGTTAATGAATAAATCTTTGGTATCCACTTGTACATTAATTTTCTTGGTGTTTCCTTGGGTTGCAATTTGTATACCATCTTTGGTTGGGGCTTGGCTTCAAGCTATTGCTTTGGTTTCCACATCCATTTAGTTGGTTCTAACTTTGCTAACCTTTTTTGTGGCTAATGGGGTGAGTTGTGATCTCTTTTGTGTATTCAACATTTGCTTAGGCACCCAAATCTTCTTAGAATTATTGTTGAGCTATGCTTTTGGTACCCAAAATTGGTTGGCTCGTTGCAAGCCAAAATTATGAGAATGGATTCGGCATTGAATAGTGGATGTTGGTGCTGAGTTGATCCTGTTGTCTGGTAGCTTTGAAGTTTGAAGAGTAGCCTTCCACTCTTCACAACTATGAGAAATTGGAACTCTTAACTGTTCACCTTTGAGTTTTAATTCAAGAACCATGTTATTCCAATCCTCAACAACTTTACACGTTCTCATCCATGGAACTTTTAATAAATTATCTTCGCTCATATGCTCATCATTTTTCAATAAAAACTACTTCATTTATTTTGAAAAAGTATTTAAGGTTTGCATTTTATTAAGTCGTAGAGCATTCCAATGGAACGATCGGATTGAAAATCTGTGAGGTCCCCACCCCGTCGTCTCAACAACGAATCTGATGGTAAACCTAGTGGCCACTAGATCTATAGCGGAAGCAAACAAAGTGGTCTGGGTTCATCTAGCGGACGATCTCTCATCGCAAAGTGAATTGAGTTCGAGCCTACTAGCAAGGAGATCTAGCTCCACCTCGTAGGGGAAGCGTGATTTAACCTATGTAGCGATCCTAAGACCCACCTTCCAAGAGGAGAGAAACCTCGAGTACCTTTTTCCCCATGTTTCAGAGGCACGTACTCTCGAGATTTCACCGCTCTAGGGGAAATGAGTATTACTAATATCGAAGTAAGCACAATGGGGACAGAGAGTTCCCGACCCATCGGGACCACCCATCTCGTAGGCATTGGCAACCTGAGCCAAGCCCCCACTTTTCACCCCCACACTCACACTTCCTTGTGTGACCTAATTACTACCACAAAGGTTGTTCAACATAAAGATTCCTTGTTTAATTCCGAATCACATTGTTTGTTAATACAACCCTTCAACCAGTATTGCAAACAACACCACGACAGAATTCTAGTAAAAATTTTACTCAAACTTATTCATAAAAGTTCCAATGTTCTTTAGGTACAACATTCCCCCCTCCAGCGAGAGTTCACTCCTCCCGTTGTCGCCTAGCTGCCCATACAACTAGGTATGTCCACCACATCGAAAGCACGTCATGGACACTCCCACCGCATAGAAAACAAGACGTGGGTTCCCACCGCATAGAAAGCAAGTCGTGGGTATCCACCGCATAGAAAGCAATTCGTGGATTCAAGAGCCCTTAATGAGGAACTCTGCCCCCTGTGATCAGTAGGGGGGTCAGGAGTGATTCAACATTGGAATTAAAATGAACATGTCGAGCTAAATTTTCCCTAGCAGACATTCTTTCCTATTGCAAACAGCATACCCATTAAACATTACCTTCCTACTTTAGAACTTAATGTACAATGATTTCAATGTCGAGGTTTCCGTCGGATTTCTCCAACATGTTTAGGGATATGAGCATTCCTAACTAGCGTACGCAATGTTAATTTAAACAACTTGAATAAAAATATGATCTACCTCTTCCACTTCTTCATCGATGGCCCGTGAGATGGTCGGTATTTGTTCCTCCATAGGAGCTTTCCCCTTTCCGTTGACATTACTCGTTCCTGCCTCGCGATCGTGGGCACCACCGAAGCACGTCCTCTTAACCGGGGCCATTTCTCACTACTTTAAATGATTAGCTTGGAGAAAGAGCTAAGGTTCGCAAGCATCATAACAGTCCAATGGGTAGATTAGTGACATCAATTAATTTCTCCAATATGAGAGATCTAGATTTCTTTCATAAAGCAATCATTAAGGATAGCACATAATCCTATGGGAACCGGCTCTAAGATAATTATTTGGCTTACATGATTAAGAATAATTAGGATTTCACTATTGGAATTACCAGAGAATTGAATTAAGTATGATTAAACTATTTCTTGGCAAATAGACGATGCAGATTTACCTTAGGCATATGTGTGAGGAAAACCAATTCTTAGAGTCTTAATGACAGATTAATTCCTCCTTAATTACATCTTAATGCATAAGAGAATGAATTTAATTAAGCTTCATTGTTAATGAGTGATTAAAAGAGTGATTCTCTTCAATCTACACAATTACTAGCTTACCGATTAATTACTATGCTACCTAGAGAGAGAAAATTCTAATAATTATGTTCTAATCATTAATCGAGAGTGATGAATGGCTGATAATTCAGCTATGGAATGATGATTACATAATAGAATATGGATAAGGAGAATTTAGAGAGTAATCATAGAGAATTACGACTAGGAATAAGCATAATAGATGAGAAATTTAGATGGTAATGAAAAAGGATTTGCAGAAAGCATTAATTAAACCGTGGTTACCGTGATTAAGGGCTGATAATCCTCTCGATTCTCTGATTTAATCGAGCTTCTTGAGGCGAGAATTCGACAGCACCTCCCTCCTTGCTTCTTCTTCAAAAGGTGTGTGATCCGGCAGCACTGTCCCAGAGTGTGTGTAGGTGTGTGAGTGTGTGCACTGTGTGTGTGTGTGTGTGAGCATATGTGTGTGTGTGTGCGTGTGTGTTTGTGTGTGAAAGTCTTTAAATAAGTCTCCTCAAGCTGAAAATTGATCTGGGTTTCTAAATGCATCTGGGAGCTTCTCCAGTTAAGCATGGCAAGTCCATTTCCCTGCCCACCAAGTGTCAGGTTGGCTTGGTTAACTGGTTCTGAGACTGAGCTGCTGGATTGGAAACCCTCCCAGGAATCCCACAAAGCAAGAGGGCGCCCCCTAGCTGCTAAAGCTGATCTGGAGTGGGCTGGAACCTGTTCCCACACAGTCCCGGGCTCCGGTGCCTCTCCGCTCAATTTTTGGAAAAATTGATTTTAGGCTAAAACGGGTCATACAAGTCGGATTTTGATGCTGTAAATTGCTATACGAAGCTCTAACTAAGACGTACTGGACCGAGTACCTGCCATATTTAGCAGCCCCCGGGGTCCGAAAATGATTTTTTTTGAAATTCGGGGTACGGGTGCAGTTTGTCGAGACGATCAAAACTGGACGGGTCGGGTGACCAAAACTTACTATTTTTGGATTTTTTTTACAAAAATTATTTTAATTCACATTTTGCAACTTTAAAACATTCTAAACATCATGGCACTGGCAGAATCTGGAAAACTGCTAAAAATAGTAACTTATTCCATTATTTTCATTTCAAGGTACAATGGTGTTCTTTTTGATCGGGGTCGGAGACCTTACAACATCCCCAACGTGAAAAATTTGAGATGTCCTCATCTCAAGAATGTGTTTGGGTAATCCTTTAAGAGCGTTGGTTCGTCCTCCCAAGTTGCATCTTCTTCAGGGTAATCCTTCCACTTTACCAGATGCTCCGTGATAGTTCTGTTGCGTAACTTCCTTTCCCTTGTTTCTAGTACGTAGTCAGGTTGGAGCTCGAGAACTCCTTGTGCTGGCATGACTATCTGATCTGAGTCCAAGAATTGATCAGGGTTAGGAATGTAGGGTTTGAGTAAGCTGACGTGGAATACATCATGAACCTTCAAGTTTGCAGGTAACTTTAGCTTGTAAGCTTGGTCACTCACAACCTTAATGATCTCGAATGGTCCACAATACCTTGGGCTTAGCTTCTTATATCTGCCTAGAGATAAGTTTCTTTTCTTTGGTCGGACTCGCAGAAAAACCTTATCTCCTTCTTTGAAAGTTCTTTCCGAACGGTTCTTATCTGCATAGTGCTTCTGTCTATCCTGAGCGGCCTGAATGTAACATTTAATGGCCTAAAATCTTATTTGGAGCGGAAATTAGCATGAACATAGTGGGCATTTCATTAGAATAGATTCCTAATGAGAATTACAAGAGTGCTTGGGTGGAGAGAGCAACAAAAAGCATAACACCTAGTTAGATAGCATCGACAATACTTTCAAAAGAGAGAGAGAGATTAAGCTATTGACAACAGTTGAGGACCGGATTTGCATGGAGCCGGTCCCCCCTCCAAAAGGCTTTGTATTATGATTTCTCCCATCAAGAGAGACATTGTACAATACAATTCTTTGTGTTCCTTCAAGACTAGCTAGTGCAATGAAGATGGAAGCTTCATACACCAAGCAAAAACACTTAATCAAACACAACTTGAATTATCCCCGTTCTCAGACCCAAGACCTCACACACCTTCGAAGATGGTGAGAGCTAGCAGGGTATGAGAGTAGATTGAGAGGAAAAAGAAGTATCTTACGAGAAAGAAGTACATCTCCTCACATAATCACTCATATTAGCATAGCTTAGCTTAGTAATTAGCTTGGTAGAGAAGATGAGCATGCATTGAAGCTTGGCTCTTGGTTGGATTTGCATCCACATGCCAAGAGGGTGTTGATGTAGGCTTCTATCTCACAAGCTTGGAGTAGGTGATGAGCTCTCCATTAAAGCTTGGGAGGAGATAGAGTGTTTTCCCTTCACACATGGTCAAGTGTGAGAGTGTGTGAGTGAATGCCAAGCAAAAATCAGCCCCCTCTCTCTCTTGGGCGAGCCCTAGCTGCTAAGTTAGGCTGGCTTTTTCCTCATTGGACCTCCCCAGGTCAAGCCAATAGGAATTAAGCAGCATAAGTGATAGCCTTCTGACATGTGTCCCCCTTTCCCCTTTTGTGAGAGCTTTAGATAATTAAATAATTAAACTAAACTCTCATTGGACCCCTTTGCCTCCTGGCCAATAGGAATCAGGCAAGCCATGGGGCTTCTGAATGCTCATTGGACCCCTTGGGAGACTGCCCAATAGTCTTCTAGGACACTTAATTCTTATTGGTTTCTTTTATTAAATGTTTTTAAATTAATTAAACTAGATTTACTCTAGCTTAATTCTCATTGGTCCACTTCAAGGGTCTTCCAATAGGAATTGGGCACACCTTGTGGGCATCTGGCCTAAGAAGCTGACATGTGTCCCTCATTCCCTTTGTGTAAAGGGAGCCTGTGTGTGTGTGTGTGGTTTTCTCTCTCATCCCCTAGCTTTGGGGCTCGCCCCCTCCCATGTAGGGATGCAGAAAGACTTTTTGGGTACACACTAAGCATCCAATTTTCCCTAAGGTTAACCTTTGGACACAACCTTTGAATTTTGGAACCTTAGCATTTTGGAAGTCTTAATGGGCTGAACCTTAGGGTCTTTTTAGCCCGTTGTTTCACATGGCTCTTTTGCAGATGGCCCCCCCTTTGGATCCCTATTTTCCCTCCTTTGGATCCCTACTGTGGCCGGTCTGCTAACTTAACCAATATTCTAGCTTTTTCTCCCTTGGCACTTCCCCACATTAAATGATCAGTTTAATATGAGAAAATCATTTAGGAGAATTAGATATTGATTATTATGACATTACCTCTCTCTTGAAATCATAGTCGTCCTTGACTATGGTGTAGAGAAGATAAAGCATATACATGAGTCCTTTTCTTAGCGGGTAGAGGATCCCTATGTTACCCTACGACATCATTCCATAATGGATGACTAGTCCATTTGGCGCTTGAGAGCCTGAGGCTGCCGCAAGCATGTCTGTACATTAGTCCTATCAGTCTTCCATAGTAGAGTGACAAGCTCTACTTTGGTGTTTGGGAGACGTCGTCCCCGCAAACTTGATCTAAGCATGCATACTACTTCATTTTTTTTTAACATTTTGTACATTTGCTTACTCTTGGGAAGCATTGTAAGCATTGACAAGGTTTAGGTTATCCTTTAATTGTATGCCTTGCATCCATCTAGCATCTTCAAAAGGATAATTCTTAAACTTAATAAGATATCGTCTAATAGTCTTACCGCCTCTTAATACCTTGTCTTCATGTCGGAGAATGGACTCGGGCTGCAGCAGCTCCTCGTGGTCCTCGATCTCCGGTGGGTCTTCAATAGTTGGTTCTTGAGGTGGCTCTCCTTTGTAAGGCTTTAAGAGGCTCACATGAAAAGCATTGTGTATGAGCCAATGATTGGGCAACTTAAGTTGATAGGCCATCTCATTGATTGGCCTAAGAATCTGGAAGGGACCATAGTACCTTTTTGCTAGTTTAGCATAGTACTTTTGGTGGCCCGTAGGATTCTTGCCCGTAGTGTGCCTTAATCGAGCCTTGGGAAACTTTAACAAGACCCAATCGTTTTCTTTAAAGGCTTGGGCTCTTCTGTGCTTGTCAGCAGCAGCCTTTTGCCTTTGCTGTGAGATAGAGATAGCATCCTTAATCTTTTGGAAAGATTCTTGTAGGTCTCGGCTATACTCATCTGCAGCGAAGATCTTCCCATGTACCTTAAGTAGCAAGGGACTTTTTGATCTTCCCTCAATTACCTCGAAAGGTGCTTTTCCTGTAGAAGTATGTACAGTGTTATTGTAAGCATACTCTACTAAGGGTAAGTACTTCTCCCATTGGGATCTTTGATCTACTTCCGTTACATAGGCTTTTAGTAGATCGAGAATAGTTAGGTTAGCTATTTCACCTTGGCCATCAGTTTGTGGATGATAGGCCGAAGAGAAGTTTAGCCTTGTTCCTAAATTCTCAAAGAGACCCTTCCAGAAATTACTGGTCATTCTAGGATCTCTATCCGACACTATGGACATTGGCAAGCCATGGTACTTGAAAATTTGCGAAATGAAGAGGGTTGCCATTTGATGGGCTTTGATAGTCTTTTTGACAGGTATAAAATGAGCTTGTTTACTGAACCTGTCTACTATCGTCCATATTCCCGTATTCCCATGGATAGACTTAGGCAATCCAAAGATAAAATCCATGGATATGCTCTCCCATGGTGAATTAGGGATTGGCAAGGGTTGAAGCAATCCAAGTTGCTTCCCTCTATCAAATTTTGTCTTTTGTCATACCACACATTTGGAAACATACTCATGTATGTTCACTTTCATGGTAGGCCAATAGAAATATGTTTCAATTCCCTTTAGAGTAGACTGAATCCCTCTATGCCCCGCATATGGGGGAGCATGAGATTCATACATTACTTTCTCACGTAGTGAGTTAGTAACGCATAGTCTATTGCCATAGAGAAGATAGCCATCTTGTAAAGTAAATGGTTCTTCTTTCTTCCCTAAGGCAAGGGCTGAAATCACATCTCTAAAATCGGGATCAATAGCATACTCATCTATCATTAAAGATAGATCATTGTGAGTTGCTATGGAAACCGCATTCACTCTCGGTCGTCTTGAGAGTGCATCGGCTACTTGATTATGCTTGCCAGCAATGTGAGCAATATGAAAATGAAATTGCGAAAGGAAATTTGCCCACCTCATTTGTTTGTCGGAGAGCTTGGTCTGCGTCATGAAGTACTTAAGACTTTGGTGATCCGTTCGCAGAATGAAAGGAGTCCCCAATAAATAGTGCTTCCATGAGTCTAAGGCATGTAGAACTGCAAGGAGTTCTTTTTCGTATATGCCTAGAGCTTGCTCAACAGGGTCGAGCCTTCGACTCTCATAGCCTATGGCGTGCCCTTCTTGGAGCAAAACAGCCCCAAGGCAATCACCACAAGCATCACATTGGACCTCAAATGGTTTTGAGAGATCCGGTAGTGTAAGCACAGGTTGAGAGATAAGCTTTTCTTTAAGCTTTTCGAAAGCATTGTTCTCCTTAGCAGACCACGTATACCTAACATTTTTCTTTGTTAGGTCATGTAATGGTCCCGCAATTTGTGAGAACTTTTCTATGAAGCGTCTATAGTATGCACACATACCTATAAAGCTTCTTAGTTCATGAAGATTCCTTGGTTTAGGCCATCCTTTTATTACCTCTAACTTGGATGGATCCATTTGGATTCCATCTTGAGAGATAATGTGACCTAAATATTGAATCTCTTGCAAGAAAAATTCACTTTTCTTTCGATTAACATAAAGTTTATTCTCTCTTAAAACTTGAAATATTATCTGGAGGTGTTGCTTATGTTCCTCTAATGAATTAGAGTAGATGATAATATCATCAAAGAACACTCCAGTGAAGGTTCGATGAGGCCTGAACAGCTTCTCCATCAAGCGGTTAGATGTGGCTGGTGCATTAGTCAAGCCAAAAGGCATGACAATGTATTCGTAAAGACCAAATGTAGTACGAAATGCGGTCTTTACAATGTCTTGATCAACTATCCTTATTTGATGATAGCCACTTTTTAGGTCAATCCTACTGAAGTAGGTCGATCCTTGTAGCTTATCAAATAGGTCTTCTACCCGTGGAACGGGAAACCTATTCTTGATAGTGATCCTATTTAGTGCTCTATAGTCGACACACATACGATATGTACCGTCTTTCTTTTGCACTAATAGCACAGGTGAGCAAAATGGAGATGAGCTAGGCCTAACCATGCCCTTCTCAATTAACTCATGCACTTGCCGCATAATCTCCTCTTGTTGAGCTTGAGAAACTCTATAAGGAGGTTTGTTAGGCGGTGAACTTCCTGGAAGAAGTTCAATTGCATGGTCGTCATTACCTCGTTTAGGAGGTAGCTCACAAGGGATGTCGTCAATAAAGACATCTTGAAACCCCTTGAGAAAATTGGATAACTCTAATTCCTTTTGGTTACTTTTATTTTCTTTTGCTAAAGCATTAGGTTCATTTTGAGAATCTTTAACAAAAATCATGTACACGGAAATAGAGCTCTTTATTGACTTGTTGAAAGCTGGTGTATGTACAATGGGGATGGTGTTACCCATCTCCCTAGCATCTATATACATGTCCTTTTCCCTGAACTTAAAGGAGATTCTCCTTTCAGGAAATTTAACATGGGCAGCCAGACGGTCAAACCATGGTGCCCCTAGGATTACATCCTCATGCTTGAGAGGAGAGATAAAGAAATCCTCTTTGTCCACATAGCCTTGGACATGAAGCCTCAATTTCCCGATTAAGGGAGTGACTGAAGCTTCTTGCCCCTTGAAGGCACTGTCTGCGGGTAGGATATCTCCCATCTCGTAGGATTGTATGCCTAGCTTGGTGGCTAACTCCATAGATATGAAATTGTGAGTAGAACCAGGGTCAAAGAGAATAAAAGCATCATGTTCTCTTACCTTTCCCCAAGCATGGCATAGAGGAGATCCTTTGTGATGAGTTTGGTGAATCTCCTCCTCTTGGATTTCAACCAAAGAAGCTCTAGGAGGATCTTGGCGGTTGTTCTTTTGGGGACAAGCGCGGTACGCATGCCCTTGTTCGCCGCACTTGAAACACCGGTTATCTTTACGATAACGCTCAAGCTCTTCAGGAGAGAGTTTATTCTTTCCTTTGTAAACTCCCTTCTCTTTAGCTTTGTTGGAATTGCCCTTAGGAGACTTTTGGACATTGTCCTTCCCCTTAGGCTCATTGGAACCCTTGTTTTCCGGGGGCTTATTATTTCTTTTACCCCCCGTTTGGAAATTGATTCGCGAGGCCACCATAGTATGGTGTATTACCGCCGATATGGTACGTGGCCTTTGGGAGTTGACATACTCCGCCATTTCTTCGGTTAAGCCCGCACAAAATTGTTGCTTTTGCTCTCCAAAATCCAACTTTTTGAAGACAGTGGCTTTGAGTTGTAGGTCCCAAAACTTGTCTACATATTTGTGGATGGATTCATTGGGAGAGAGCTTTAAGCTTCGCCATTCGGTGAGTACTTTGTCTTTGGCATCGGTGGCCAAAAACTGCTTCATAATGGAAGCTCTTAAAGCCTTCCATGTTCGTGGAGCTTCACCGTTGGCTCGTAGGCTAGACCACATTGTCTGGCGGACTTTTGAAAGTGCATAGCTACATGGCGTAGCTTAGAGGACTCCGTGAAGCCCTCATCTCCAAACGCCGCATCGAATTGCTGGATAAAGGCCAAAACTTTGTCTGTAGCACCGAAGGTGCCATCATAGGTAAGGAAAGAGATGCTCTTCCCTCCCTCTTTGAATTTCTTCAGCTTGGACGACCTCTTCCATGCGGCATAGGATTTCCTATGGCCTCTTCTTTTTGATGGTTCAAAAGTTGCACCATCACTTTCTTCAGAAGATGAAGAATTTGAAGAAGATGGAGAAGAGGGTGACCTCTTTCTCGCCTTTTTCTTGTCTTGATCTTTGTCATCTTCACCATAGCTTTCATAAGAGGAAGAGGATGAAGAAGATGGAGAAGAGGGTGTCCTCTTTCTCGCCTTTTTCTTGTCTTGCTTTTTATCATCCCTCTTTGAATTATGGCGTGGAGAAGAGTGTGATGGTCTTCTCCGCTTTGGTGGTGATGGAGAGCGTTTAGCCCGCCGTCTTCGTGGAGCCATCTCCGCCGAGGTGGCGGGAGACTCGCTTCTTTCTCGTTCCTTCGGTGGAGGCTCTTGAGTTCTCCTTTGGGAAGGAGATGCATCATCAAGAAGTAAGTTCTTGAGCCCTTCATATGGATTCTCTTCTTCTTCCCGAATCGGAGAGAGACCTCTTTTGGTAGTCTCACTAGGAGGCTTCCTAGGTGTTCTCTCGTCATGGTGATGAACTTGGAGAATCCCGTGAGCACGGAGCTGCCGTTGCACTTCACTTTGGAGAGATGGATTGCCCATGGCTTGTTGAAGCCTAGAAACAAGATAATTAACAAGCATTGAAGCATCATTAGTAGCTTGCTCATGAGCAAAATCAAAGTTATCAACATTAATTTCACTCTCTTTAATATTGTCAGCCATTCTAACAACTTTTAGGTGTAAACTTTTTAGGTGTACTTTGGCACTTCAAGCCCTAGTTGCTACTCCTCTTTACCCCTTTAGAAAAAGCACTCAAGCTACTGTACCCGCGGCTCGAATACCATTAATTGCAAGGAATAGAAGAGAGGGTCTTTCGACACCAAAACAGCACCGGCTCCTGTCAAGCTTCTAATAGCTCAATAGTGGTTAAGCCGTAGGCAAGCCCCGTAGGACTCCACTATTAAGACCATAGCTCTCGACGGTGATGCCCCGTTAACTGCACAAAGGTAGGCGCACTGCAAGGCTGAAAAATCCCTATTCTACTTACTCTCAGGCAATTAATAATACCAACCATTTGTAGCTAGCTTGAGGACCTCCCTTCTTGAGCAAGAAAAGAGAAACCTTGAGCTCTGATACCAATGTAACATTTAATGGCCTAAAATCTTATTTGGAGCGGAAATTAGCATGAACATAGTGGGCATTTCATTAGAATAGATTCCTAATGAGAATTACAAGAGTGCTTGGGTGGAGAGAGCAACAAAAAGCATAACACCTAGTTAGATAGCATCGACAATACTTTCAAAAGAGAGAGAGAGATTAAGCTATTGACAACAGTTGAGGACCGGATTTGCATGGAGCCGGTCCCCCCTCCAAAAGGCTTTGTATTATGATTTCTCCCATCAAGAGAGACATTGTACAATACAATTCTTTGTGTTCCTTCAAGACTAGCTAGTGCAATGAAGATGGAAGCTTCATACACCAAGCAAAAACACTTAATCAAACACAACTTGAATTATCCCCGTTCTCAGACCCAAGACCTCACACACCTTCGAAGATGGTGAGAGCTAGCAGGGTATGAGAGTAGATTGAGAGGAAAAAGAAGTATCTTACGAGAAAGAAGTACATCTCCTCACATAATCACTCATATTAGCATAGCTTAGCTTAGTAATTAGCTTGGTAGAGAAGATGAGCATGCATTGAAGCTTGGCTCTTGGTTGGATTTGCATCCACATGCCAAGAGGGTGTTGATGTAGGCTTCTATCTCACAAGCTTGGAGTAGGTGATGAGCTCTCCATTAAAGCTTGGGAGGAGATAGAGTGTTTTCCCTTCACACATGGTCAAGTGTGAGAGTGTGTGAGTGAATGCCAAGCAAAAATCAGCCCCCTCTCTCTCTTGGGCGAGCCCTAGCTGCTAAGTTAGGCTGGCTTTTTCCTCATTGGACCTCCCCAGGTCAAGCCAATAGGAATTAAGCAGCATAAGTGATAGCCTTCTGACATGTGTCCCCCTTTCCCCTTTTGTGAGAGCTTTAGATAATTAAATAATTAAACTAAACTCTCATTGGACCCCTTTGCCTCCTGGCCAATAGGAATCAGGCAAGCCATGGGGCTTCTGAATGCTCATTGGACCCCTTGGGAGACTGCCCAATAGTCTTCTAGGACACTTAATTCTTATTGGTTTCTTTTATTAAATGTTTTTAAATTAATTAAACTAGATTTACTCTAGCTTAATTCTCATTGGTCCACTTCAAGGGTCTTCCAATAGGAATTGGGCACACCTTGTGGGCATCTGGCCTAAGAAGCTGACATGTGTCCCTCATTCCCTTTGTGTAAAGGGAGCCTGTGTGTGTGTGTGTGGTTTTCTCTCTCATCCCCTAGCTTTGGGGCTCGCCCCCTCCCATGTAGGGATGCAGAAAGACTTTTTGGGTACACACTAAGCATCCAATTTTCCCTAGTTTCACATGGCTCTTTTGCAGATGGCCCCCCCTTTGGATCCCTATTTTCCCTCCTTTGGATCCCTACTGTGGCCGGTCTGCTAACTTAACCAATATTCTAGCTTTTTCTCCCTTGGCACTTCCCCACATTAAATGATCAGTTTAATATGAGAAAATCATTTAGGAGAATTAGATATTGATTATTATGACACTGAATGTCCTGGCGAATAGCTCTAGTCTGTGCTTCCATATCCTCTAACATCTTTCTAGAGGCTTCTACCCTGATGGTTGGATCTGAGAAGTTCAGTGGTGCTTAACAGTCCTGTCCATAAAGAGCTTTGAAAGGTGACATTCCAATGCTTCTGTGTTCGGAAGAGTTGTAAGCATACTCCACCAAAGGTAGATATTGTAACCACTTCTTTGGATCTTGTGAACAATAGGCTCTGAGAATGTCCTCGATGACTTGATTAACTCTCTCAGTTTTCCCATCTGTTTGTGGATGATACGCTGTACTGAAGGCTAATTGTGACCCAATAGATTGGAAAAGAGAAGTCCAAATTTTTGATGTAAACTTGGCATCTCTATCACTGACGATAAGCTTGGGTAGACCATGTAACCTAAAAGTCTCCTTGATGAATACCCGACTAACATCTGAAGCAGTAAAGGTTGTCTTTACAGGTATTAGATGAGCCACTTTTGTGAGCATATCAACAACCACGAAAACAGAATCATACCCTCCTGTAGAAGGTAATCCTGTAACAAAATCCATATTGATGCATTCCCATTTCATCTGGGGTATGTCAAGAGGTTGAAGTTTCCCTGGTAACTTGATTCTTTCGGCCTTTATCCGCTGACAAGAAAGACATTGCCTCACATAGCGAAGTATGTCCCCTTTCATTCCAGACCAAAAATAACTCCTCCTGACAGCATGAAGAGTCTTAGCATAGCTTGGATGTCCGGATGTAGGGCTATCGTGCGCTTCATACAAAATGGCCTTCTTTAAGGCTGGATCTCTTGGTACATAGAGTCTATGTCTGTAGTGAAGACATCCTCCCATAAGAGAGTAATCTTTAGCTTCAGGCATCTTATTCTACTGGACTAGAGATACTATATGTTGGTACTCTGGATCTACCAAGGATGCTTCTTTGATTCTATCCCAGATAGGGTTATTTGGAATAGAGATAGATCCGAGAAAGGATTTTCGGCTAAGACCATCTACAACTGCATTTTCCTTTCTTGGTCTATACTTTATGTCAAGGTCATGTTCCTGTAACAGCTCTATCCATTGTCGTTGTCGCATATTGAGAATAGGTTGAGTAAAAATCCATTTTAAGCTCTTGTGGTCTGTAACTAGCTGAAACTTGCGTTCGAGAAGATAATGTATCCATAACTTCAGTGCATGAATAACTGCTAGAAGTTCCAAATCATGAGTAGGATAATTCTTCTCATGATCTCTCAGCTTTCGCGAAGTATACGCCACTGGTCTTCCTTCTTGAGTAAGAACTCCGCCTAGAGCGAATTTGCTAGCGTCGGTCGTTACTTCAAATTCCTTACTGAAATCTGGAAGCTTTAAAATAGGAGCTGAGACCAAGAACTCCTTTGAAGTAGCGTCGGTCGCTACTTCAAATTCCTTACTGAAATCTGGAAGCTTTAAAATAGGAGCTGAGACCAAGAACTCCTTTAGTTTAGCAAAGATAGACTCATGCTCGGTCTTCCATTCGATCCTCATTCCTTTCTTCAGGAGTTTCGTCAAAGGTGCAGCAATACGTGCATAATCCTTGACAAAAATCTTGTACCATCCCGTTATTCCAAGAAATCCTCTTACTTCACTGACGGTGGATGGTTGATGCCAATCAACGATGTCCTTGACCTTGTCTGGGTCCACTGAAATCCCCTCATCCGATATGACAAATCCAAGATAGTTGACCTTTGGTGAGCAAAAATTACACTTGCTCTCTTTAGCATAAAGTTGGTGTTTTCGGAGAAGATCAAGTACTTTGCGAACATGTTCTTCGTGATTTGCCTCGTTCTTAGAGTAGATCAGAATGTCATCAAAGAAAACCAAGACAAAATCATCCAGGTAAGGTCTGAAAATATCCTGCATAAGTCGATTGAAGCTTGCAGGAGCATTTGTTAGACCAAAAGACATTACTGTGAACTCGTAGTGCCCATACCTAGTATTGAAAGCTGTCTTTGGAATATCTGATTCCTTGATCCTGATTTGGTAATATCCTGACCTTAGATCTATCTTCGTAAATATTTTGGCGCCGTGGAGTCTGTCCAAAAGTTCGTCAATCCTTGGAATTGGATACTTGTTCTTGACAGTTACCTGGTTCAGTCCACGATAGTCTATGCATAGCCTTAAGGTTCCATCCTTCTTCTTCTGAAAAATAACTGGAGCACCCCAAGGAGAAGTACTAGGTCGAATGAATCCTTGCTCAATGAGTTACCTAAGCTATTCCTTGAGTTCAATGGCCTCTGGAAGTGACATCTTATAAGGTCTTTTTGAGATAGGTTTACATCCAGGATATAGTCTCTATCTCATGATCTACCTCTCTGTGTGGTGGAAGATTCGTAAGGTCTTCAGGGAATACATCATCATACTCCCTCAACCAGTTTGGTCGAAATGAGGTATCTGATTGGTCCACTTTGTTGAGTTTTACTGCATAAATTTGCCGACCCTTCCTTAGTCCCTTCAAAAGTCTGCTGGCCTTAACTAGAGTAGCCCTAGGTCTCCCATTTTCCCCTGGATTAAGGCTTCATTACCCAAGTTATCTGTAAAAGTAAAGTTCCCTTGTGCACAATGTATGTGGGCCCTATTTTGCTTTAGCCAGTCCATCCCTAGTATCCCATCAAAGAATCCTAAGGGTAGGGCTCGAAATTGGGTGTCCCCCTAAATCAAAATCTATTTTTCCTGCAGAATGTTGAGATACTACTTCTTTGCCGTTTGCTAACTCTACGACTAGCTTGCTTGTTGGGTACTTATCTAGCTTAAGCTTCCTCATGCATCTGGGCGAAAGAAATGAAAGAGTACTACCACAATCTATAAGGAAGTTAACTTGTTCACCTCTGAGAGATCCTGGCGTATGAATGACTACGTATTGCTCGCAACCATTGGGATTGTCAATTGCAGCATGTAGGGTTGCTCTCTCTGCTGCTTCGTCACCCACAGTTGGTTGTACCACTGCGGCATTCACTCTGGCGGTAGCTCCACGCCCTCGCCCTCTGTTCATCCTTCCTCGTCCTCCTCTTCCATTAGCTTGGCCACACCCACGGGTATTCAAGGGTATGGCATTGGTGTTGGTTGCCTGAATGTTCCTGGGGCAATTGGATCTGTAATGTCCATGCTCGCCGCAACCATAGCATCGAACATCGAGAAACTCCATGGTTGTGGTGGTAGCCACAATAGAGCACTGGTTATACGCTTGGTTGGCTAGTCTATTATCCCAAGCAGTGGTCCTTGCCCTCTTTGCCCAATGATTCCTCCTGTTCTGATTAGCCCTTTGTACTTCGAGAGCTAGAGGTTTGGCCCTTAACAAGGCATCCTGTAGCGTCGTCAGCCTGAGAGCTTTCAGCCGAGTATTCAGGGGATCGATTAGTCCTTGACAGAACCTTGCCACCTGTTGTTCCAATGTCATCTTAGGAGCATATCTCCGAAGAGTGAAAAACTTTGCATAGTATTCTTCGACAGATGAATTCTGCTGCCGAAGTGAAAAGAAGTCATTCATCCTCAAGGTTCTGTAGGCAGGCGGTAAGTAACGTCCCATTATTGCAGCTTTGATGTCTTCCCATGATTGGGAAGATCCCTTAATATCCATGTCCCTGCAATGTTGCTTCCACCATATCTTGGCATCGCCAGTCAAGCGGAACATCGCAAGCATGGTCTGATTTACGGGTTGGGTCCCCGCAGCTTCAAAGTAATCGTCCATGGCTTCCATCCATACTTCCGCATCTCTCCACATTTGCCCCCTCGCCTTTAAAGATCCGAGGTTGGGCTTGCTTAAGGAGGAGCTTCTTCTCTTGCGCTGCCGAGTACAGAGCAACAGGCGGTACCTACATGGATTATACGAATTCTTGATACATTACTTGGATATACACGAGACTTTAAATAAAATTTAAGATTGTACTTTATCAAGAGACAGAGATTCAGAGACAAAAAGCACTTTATTGATGAAAATTTATTACAATTGAAACCCCTCAAGGTTTAGGATAACTGATGATCAGCTTATTACATGGCTTTATGGATTGCGTATAAAATACGCCTAGGAGATGGTATTCACGTGATGCACTACTTCATTCGTGTAATAGTTTCTATACTCATTCTTGAGTGGATAACAAACTAAGATATCAAGCCGGAGTTCCGCCTTCAGTAATCCAAAGGTTTTGACTCGGTTCGCTGGGATCACGTTGGGGACCTTCTCCAAAAGCCAGTCGTTGATGGTTTGATTGGAGTTGTCTGAAACAGTCTGGTCCAATCGTGTAGGCACCAAGTAGAATATCTCTATTACTCTCAACTCTTCTCCCCAACATATCTTCTTCAAGTCGGTAGCCAGGCATCCTAGCTTCCGGGCGTTGATGTAGTAAACCCCTCCTGGAAATGTCCAATCAAGTTCCCATCCTCTATCAATGCGAGTGGAGTGTGGCGTATAAGCCTTCAACAGTATCTCCATGACATCTTGCCTGAACTAGTAAACTGGGGATCTTCGAGCTTGCTCATAAATAAGCTCAAACACTTGGAACTTCCGATATTCGAGCACGGGGTCTTCCTGCAACACCAATGCAAGGAATTCGGATCAACTACCGATATACTTTCAATTCCTTTTAAATGTTCAAACAATACGACTTTATTTCCCAGCCTAACCTAGGCTCTGATACCAGGTGTGAGGTCCCCACCCCTTCGTCTCAACAATGGATCTGATAGTAAACCTGGTGACCACTAGATCTATAGCGGAAGCAAACAAAGTGGTCTGGGTTCATCTAGCGGACGATCTCTCATCACAAAGTGAATTGAGTTCGAGCCTACTAGCAAGGAGATCTAGATCCACCTCGCTAGATCTCGAGAGGAGAGAAACCTCGAGTGCCTTTTTCCCCATGTTTCAGAGGCACGTACTCTCGAGATTTCACCGCTCTAGGGGAAATGATTATTACTAATATCGAAGTAAGCACAATGGGGACAGAGAGTTCCCGACCAATCGGGACCACCCATCTCGTAGGCATTGGCAACCTGAGCCAAGCCCCCACTTTCCACCCCCACACTCACACTTCCTTGTGTGACCTAATTACTACCACAAAGGTTGCTCAACATAAAGATTCCTTGTTTAATTCCGAATCACATTGTTCGTTAATACAACCCTTCAACCAGTATTGCAAACAACACCAAGACAGAATTCTAGTAAAAATTTTACTCAAACTTATTCATAAAAGTTCCAATGTTCTGGAGGTACAACATTCCCCCCTCCAGCAAGAGTTCACTCCTCCCGTTGTCGCCTAGCTGCCCATACAACTAGGTATGTCCACTGCATAGAAAGCACGTCATGGACACTCCCACCGCATAGAAAGCAAGACGTGGGTTCCCACCGCATAGAAAGCAAGTCGTGGGTATCCACCGCATAGAAAGCAATTTGTGGATTCAAGAGCCCTTAACGAGGAACTCTGCCCCTTGTGATTAGTAGGGGGGTCAGGACTGATTCAACATTGGAATTAAAATGAATATGTCGAGCTAAATTTTCCCTAGCAGACATTCTTTCCTATTGCAAACAGCATACCCATCAAACATTACCTTCCTACTTTAGAACTTAATGTACAATGATTTCAATGCCAAGGTTTCCGTCGGATTTCTCCAACATGTTTGGGGATATGAGCATTCCTAACTAGCGTATGCAATGTTAATTTAAACAACTTGAATAAAAATATGATCTACCTCTTTCACTTCTTCATCGATGGCCCGTGAGATGGCCGGTATTTGTTCCTCCATAGGAGCTTTCCCCTTTCCGCTGACATTACTCATTCCTGCCTCGCGATCGTGGGCACCACCGAAGCGCATCCTCTTAACCGGGGCCATTTCTCACTACTTTAAATGATTATCTTGGAGAAAGAGATATGGTTCACAAGCATCATAACAGTCCAATGGGTAGATTAGTGACATCAATTAATTTCTCCTATATGAGAGATCTAGATTTCTTTCATAAAGCAATCATTAAGGATGGCACATAATCCTATGGGAACCGGCTCTAAGATAATTATTTGGCTTACATGATTAATAATAATTAGGATTTCACTATTGGAATTACCAGAGAATTGAATTAAGTATGATTAAACTATTTCTTGGCAAATAGACGATGCAGATATACCTTAGGCATATGTGTGAGGAAAACCAATTCTTAGAGTCTTAATGACAGATTAATTCCTCTTTAATTACATCTTAATGCATAAGAGAATGAATTTAATTAAGCTTCATTGTTAATGAGTGATTAAAAGAGTGATTCTCTTCAATCTACACAATTACTAGTTTACCGATTAATTACTATGCTACCTAGAGAGAGAAAATTCTGATAATTATGTTCTAATCATTAATCGAGAGTGATGAATGGCTGATAATTCAGCTATGGAATGATGATTACATAATAGAATATGGATAAGGAGAATTTGGAGAGTAATCATAGAGAATTACGACTAGGAATAAGCATAATAGACGAGAAATTTAGATGGTAATGAAAAAGGATTTGCAGAGAGAATTAATTAAACCGTGGTTACCGTGATTAAGGGCTGATAATCCTCTCGATTCTGGCTTCTTGAGGCGAGAATTCGACAGCACCTCCCTCCTTGCTTCTTCTTCAAAAGGTGTGTGATCCGACAGCACCGTCCCAGAGTGTGTGTAGGTGTGTGAGTGTGCATTGTGTGTGTGAGCATGTGTGTGTGTGTGTGTGTGTGTGCAGGTCTTTAAATAGGCCTCCTCAAGCTGAAAATCGATCTGGGTTGCTAAATGCATCTGGGAGCTTCTCCAGTTAAGCATGGCAAGTCCAGTTCCTTGCCCACCAAGTGTCAGGTTGGCTTCGTTAACTCGTTCTGAGACTGAGCTGATGGCTTGGAAACTCTCCCAGGACTCCCACAAAGCAAGAGGGCTCCGCCTAGCTGCTAAAGCTGATCTCGAGTGGGCTGGAACCCGTTCCCACACAGTCTCGGGCTCCGGTGCCTCCCCGCTCAATTTTTGGAAAATTTGATTTTAGGCTAAAACGGGTCATACGAGTCGGATTTTGATGCCGTAAATTGCTATACGGAGCTCTAACTAAGACGTACTGGACCGAGTACCTGCCATATTTAGCATCCCCCGGGGTCCGAAAATGCATTTTTTTGAAATTCGGGATACCGGTGCAGTTTTTCGAGACGATCAAAACTGGACAGGTCGGGTGACCAAAAACTTACTATTTTTGGAAATTTTTTACAAAAATTATTTTAATTCACATTTCGGAGCTTTAAAACATTCTAAACATCATGGCACTGACAGAATCTGGAAAACTGTTAAAAATAGTAACTTATTCCATTATTTTCATTTCAAGGTACAATGGTGTTCTTTTTGATCGGGGTCGGAGACCTTACAAAATCGAACTTTGGAACTATTGATTTTGGCTTATTTTTACTTAGAAACATTAGGTTGATGGGAGAAATTAAGCCTCAAGACTATATCTAAATATAAGAGTTGACCCTCAAGAAAGGAGTAATTTTAGTAAAAGAATAGTATTTTTAGAAGAGAAGGAGTAGAAAGAGTATTTTTAGAGAAGAAAGATGAGTAAGTCAAGTTTAGACCTTCTTTCTTAGAAGCCAAGCCTCTACTAAAATTAGAAGCTCAAAATTACGTATTGAGATGCGTGTCTGCCCAAAAAAAGAAAAGAGCCACGAACTAATCTCTCTGACTTTTGCTCTTCTTAGCTTGTGCTTTTGGCTCTTGAGAGCACATAGAACTTCTTAGAAGCGGAAGCTCTCTTGCCATAACTCCAGAGTTACCTTCTCTCCCTCAACCTCTCACCCGGTGACCCATCTCCATCTCTACCACCATCCTGTTGTCCCTCAGATTGTTGAGTTATTTCTCTCTCTCTCTCTCTCTCTCTCTCTCTCTCTCTCACACACACACACACACACACACACACACACACACACACACACACACACACACACACACACACAATCTTCTTGGCAAGCAAGGAAACCATAACTCTTCTTTTCATGGCAAAGCTTTCCTTTTCTCTTTTGTGATACAATGGCCCCAAAGCAAGTGACTCGAAGCTCCAAGGATGCTCCTATCGTTCTACCTCCAAGGAAGATGCAAAAGAAGGTATCATCTACTCAAATCATAACTCAGGTGGAGATATCGACTCCAAAAGAAGTTGAAACCTCAAATATGGGAGGTAATTGAACATGTCGCTAGTCCGGTTAGATAAATTTATATTTTTTCATTGCTATTCATGTTGACCTGAGAACCTTAGCATAGGGATTCCCTTGAACTGTCCAAAAAGGTGATTCTATGACAAGAAACAAGCACATGTTTTCATAGATTAGTGAAAGGATTGTTTGATAAATTGTCATTGTTTGTTAAAATTGTTATTTTTTGAAGTTGTTACTAGTTGATATGAAGAGCTAGTTGATCATGTCTAATGAATCATTTATAGAGAAGAATTGTTCGAAGAATATCTTTTATTCCTCGCAGGTAGCGAGATGCCTCGTGGTTAGCGAGATGATCCTGCTGTTAGCGGAGATTATGCTGAGGTTATCGGCTCTCCTTTTATCCCTCGCGGTTAGGGAGATGCCTCGTGGTTAGTGAGATTCCTCACGGTTACCGAGATGATCCCGCGGTTAGTGGAGATTAAGTGAGGTTATCAGCTCTCTTTTTATCCCTCCTAATTAGTGAGATTCCTGGCGGTTAGCAAGATGTCTTGTGGTTAGTGAGATGGCTTGCGGTTAGCGAGATGGAAAGGTTGCACAATTTGCGGTTAGCAAATAAATAAATCCTTTGTGAAGGTCCTATTGGTTAGACAGAGAAAGTCCGTGATGGGTAGCGATAAACTCATAAGAAATTGGAAGAATTATTTTTGCTCAAAATTTGGATTGAGGCTTCATTAGGCCTTGTTTGAATTGTTTTGGTGTTGATTGAAGGGCTGTATGAACAAACATGTACGGAACTAATAAAGGGACCCTGTTTGTATTTGTAAAACAGTGTGGTAGTAATTGAAAAACAAGAAGAATAGGTGAGTGTGTTGTGGAAAGTGGGAGACTGGTATTCTAATGAATCTAAGTCTATGGATGGGTGGACCCGATTAGTCAGGTACTTCTCACAAGATTATTGGTTAGTTAAATATAAATCTCTTATCAGACCTATGATTTATCAATGGTGACCGTGCTCTTAAACGTGGGGAAAAAGGCATTGTTTATAGCTCTTAAGTATGTCAATGAGATTTTTTCTTTGTGATATAGAAATTAGATCCCATTAAAATCCCTTAATTATCGACTTGGCCTATGGTGTATGACCCTTATGTCCACAATCACAATGGATAGAGGACTTTCTCTCTTCTGTTGCTTGTATCTCTACTTCGTGGAAATGGAGTAGGGTGTCGTTAATGGAGCTTGAGAATAAAGGAAGGCCATCTATCAAGTTTCCCCAATCTTCTCAAGGTTGGGGACCTCACAATCAGGAATGAAAATAAACATGTGTGGGCACAAAAACTCATGCACAAAGATATTGAGATTGATCAACCCCAATGTTGGTGACTTCCTTATGACAGCCCATGACTTTATCTCTGCAATAATCCAATGGTTGGGTTGTCGGTCTTTTGTAGGTCGTATAGTTTATTGCATTGAGTCATGCACCTCTGTCAGCTAGTGCTTTACATTTGAGCCCATATTTCAAGGTAACTGTGATCCTCATGTCCAATCCAGCCAGCCATTCATCATCCGTTTCCACTTCATCTTTGCTAAAGACTGAGCAAAGTAGTGATGGTGGATTTGAAGGTATTGATTGGCACAACATTAGGGATTGGTCTCATTACAGATTTTCTCTTCAAAGTTCAAATGTGTGCTTCCTCTTGATCCTCCTCAATCACCTACTGTAGTTTAAGCTTTCCTTCTTTTGTTGCATGCATTCTTTGCAAGAGATCATTAGTCAATGGAAAATGGTATTTTCAAAGACAACATCCACTAATCGAATTCTGCATGATTTCCCCATCTAAGTGGGCAACCTTATCTACCCCACTTGGCGAAACACTCTTGATTATGAAATGACCATGTCCTTCTTTCTTGATTTTAGGGATGTGTTATTTCAGTTACTAAACCAATACCAAATCGCCTTGTTTAAAGACCTTTGTCAACAAATGCAAACCAAAGAATTGTTTTTGTTTCCATTTTTTGGCATATATAAGTGCTATGGCTGCTAGTCTCTACTCATCTAACCATTCTAAGTCCTCAAGTTTTTCTAACAATGTAAGGTCTCCGACCCCGAGTTAAAAGAACACCATTGTACCATGAAACAATCATAATGGGAAAAGTTACTATTTTTAGCAGTTTTCTAAAATCTGTCGATGCCATGATGTTTAGAATGTCATAAAGCTTCCAAAATTCAATTAAAATAATTTTTGGGAAATTTTCCAAAAATAGTAAGTTTTTGGTCACCCGACCCGTCAGTTTTGACCGTCTCGAAAAACTACACCCGTACCCCAAATTTGAAAAAAATGCATTTTCGGACACTGGGGAGCTTAGTATAGCAAGTTCCAGCATTAAATTCTGATTCGTATTGCCCGTCTTAGGTTAAAATTAAATTTTCCTAAAGTTGTGCGGGGAGGCACCGGGACTCGGGGGCTGTGTGGGAACTGGCTCCAGGCTACTGCAGACTGAGTTTGGCAGTAAGAGGGTGCCCTCACACACTCACAGGGCTCATGGGCTACTTTCCATGCAAGAGAGAGAGAGAGACTAAGTGAGCTCTTGAGCAAGTTGGGACACTTGGTAAGTATGCAACTAGAGCTGCCATGCATGAAGTGAGTACTCCTCCATATGCATATAGTAGGAAAATTTGAATTTTTCAGCTTGTGAGCCTATATAAGAGCATGCTCACACACACACAAGTACACACATATGCTCACACACACACACACACACACCTTGGGGAGGTGCTGCCGACAGACATAGTCTTTGGAAGAGGAGCTAGGAGGGAAGGTGCTGCCCGTTTCTCGTCTCAAGGAGGACCTTGCATTAGAATTTCGAGAGGAATTCAGACGTAACCTTGGTAATTTTTGATTTAATTCATGCTTGTTGTAATTCCCTCTTTAATATCCTCTTAATTCCGTATCTAGTATGCATAGTCATAGTCAATACTCATTATATACTCTCTAATTCTCCGTATCCATGATCTATTGCATAAATATTAATCTAATTAGTAATCATGCAAGCAACTAGTCACTCTTAATCATAGTTTAATGCGTGTTTAAGGAATCATCCACTAGTCATCGTTGTGATTACAAATCAAGTCAGCTTTGAGGTGGGAATGGTCCATTGCATTCTATTACTCCATAATGTGTAAATAATTAAATTAGAATCAATTTATCATGGATTAAGATTTAATTAGGAGAAATTAATCCATCATTAATCATTAGGAAGGGAGAAATCCTCTTATCTATGCATACAGTAAATCTACAATTCTCTACTTGCATTAAGAAGTGATTAAGCACGTCTATTTCATCTCTAGTAGAACTGATTAAGTAAAAATCTGAATATCATAATTATCTAGGTCAAGTAATTAACATTAGGGTCTATTCCCATAGAACAAGTATGGTGCTATCGGGATTCTCTATGTCTTGAAGTAAGTCTAACCTCTCGTACAAGGGGATTTGCTTATTGAAACTAATCCGTCATCATGGTTGTATGTTACTCTCGAATGTTATCTCTCTTTTTCCAAGTTGTCAATTAAGTAGTGAGTATAAAATGGCCCCGGTAAAGAGAACTCATTTTGGTGGTTCCCACGACCGCGAGGCGGGGACAAGCAACACTAAAGGAAAGGGAAAAGCTCCCATAGTCGACCAAGTACCGGCCATCTCACGGAGCAATGACGAGGAAATTGTGGAGGTAGGTCAAGTTTTAATTCAAGTTTGTTAAAGCAACATTGCATTCGATAAGGTAGGATGAAAAACACATTTCCCAACATGTTGGAAATCAACGGAAACCATGACATTTAAATTGATTGTATTTTATATTCAAGTAGGAAAGAATGCTTTCAGAATATACTGTCTGAAGTAGAAAAGATTGGTTGCTAGGGAAAATTTAGCTCAGCTAGTTCATTTTCAATTCCAATGTTGATCTCGAACCCCCTCTTGATCACAGGGGACAGCTCGCAAAGTTATTTGCAGGAGCTAGAGTTCCTGGTTAAGGGCTCTTGAATCCACGACTGCTGGTTAAGCGGTGGATATCCATGACTGCTGGTTAAGCAGTGGAAGTCCATGACTGCTGGTTAAGCGGTGGACAACCTAGTTGTATGGGCAACTAGGAGACAACGGGTGGAGTAAACACTCGCTGGGGGATTTCGTGCCTCCAAAGCATTGGAACTTTAAATGAATGAGTTTTTGAGTGAATTTTTACTAGAATTACTGTCTTGGTGCCGCTTTGCAATAATAGTTGAAGGGATGTATTAAAGAACTTGTGAATAAAAAAAATAACAAAGAACTTATATGTTGAACAACCATTGTGGTAGTAATTAGGTAACAAAGGAAGTGTGAGTATGGGGTGGAAAGTGGGGGCTTGGCTCGGGTTGCCAATGCCTATGAGAAGGGTGGTCCCGATTGGTTAGGAACTCTCTGTCCCCATAGTACTATAAATTGACGCTAGTATTACTCATTGCCCCAAGAGCGACAAAGTCTCAAGTGTACGCGCCTCTGAAAGATATGGGGAAAAAGGCACTCGAGACTTCTCTCCTCTTGGAAGGTGGGTTTTAGGACCAATAATTGATTAGACACGCTTCCACTGCGAGGTAGAACTAGATCTCGATGCTAGTAGGCTCGAGCTCGATTCACTTGGTGATGAGAGATCGTCCGCTAGTTGAACCCAAAACCACGTTGTTTGTTTCTGCTGTAGATCTCGTGGGGCCATCAGGTTTACCATCAGATCCGTCATTTGAGACGATGGGGTGGGGACCTCACAGACAAATCATGACCTTTCCACTCTAGCTTGTGTGCAACTCTCAGGGTTGGTAATAAAAATTCCATTGGAAATATAATATCAAGTCCATAGACCAAATCAAAGGAGTGGCATTCAAATCCATTTTGAATGACACTCTATAATCCCACAAAGCTGAATGAAGACTCATTTCCCAATTTGCTCTTCTTGAGCTTACAATCATAGTAAGCATTGAGCTCAAGATCTTGATTGTATGTTTGGCTTGGCCATTTTCTTGAGGATGATAGGGTGCGGATTTATTATGGATTACCATAAAATCATTCAAAAAATATTATATCACCTCATTGAGAAAGTATATTCCTTGATCACTCACAAGCTCAATAGGAAGTCCGTATCACATAAATATGTACTCATACAAAAATATTGCAGTGGTTGGAGCATTGTTCTTCATAGTCGCTTTTTCTTTGGCCCATTTGGTCAAGTAATTTGTGGCAAGTAATCTATGGCCACAATAATGTATTTCAATATTAATTAAGTCTTGTATGCAAGTGGTTGTATTGGACTGACAAAGTCTATACCCCACTAAGCGAATGTGCATGCTCCTATCATAAGTCACAATGGCGCGCTGTCAATTCTAGTTGTCATTTTTGCATTGTTGAATTTTTTTTTTTTGCATCAGTGAACAAAGTTGACCACCACATCAAGATCTCTTCCTCTTCTTGAGAAAAATCTTTAGTTATGTATTTTGAGTCTTCTGCAGGATTTGTGAGGCCAATTCATTTGGTACTTTTAGAGACCTCATATTCTTTTCCTGGTTCCTTGGATTGTCTCATTGGTTGCTCTACTATGATCTGTCAACCTTATGGAGTTTACTTCTTTTAATGCAAAAAAACATTTGATTGCCCGTGGTTTATCGCTCTTGAATTCTATTTCAATGGTCCAAACCTCCTTCAAGGTTTATTTCAACTCCCTGTACTTGGCTTTTTCTTTTGTTTTAGTCATTCGAGGTTCCTTTTCTTTGGCTTCATTTGGCTTGCTCAATTTTTGTTTGGTTTTGTTCCATTGATCGGTGTTTTTCTTTTCTCTGAGATAGGATATCTCCCAATTATCTTGTTCTTGACACAATCTTTCTCATCCACGTGGCATCATCAAGAACTATGTTTTGCCCCCTATATTTTTGGTTGTTTTATTCTCAATTTGTTTTCTCGTTTCTGTGATATCTTTGTTGGTGTCTATGATGTTGATTTGAAAAATAAGATAAAAATTCTTCCCTTGTCATAAAATCTAATATCTAACCAACCCAAATGATTTTCTCATATTAAATTTATCACTTAATGCGGGAGAATGAACGGGAACGAGTGTTAAGATATAGATATGTGCTTATAGATCTATCTCAACACGGGGCCAATAGTAAAGGGGCCCAAATGAGAGATGGTCTATCAAAGAGCAAGGCTAACCAATGGAGCATAAGACCTTAGGGTTAGCTTCATTGAAGACCTCCGATAATGTGTGTAAAAGTCCTTTGACCTTAGGTAAGCTAGGTATGAGCTTGAGGTGGGAACCCGGCCCGAGCTCGAGGTGCTTGTCGTGCTTGAGGTACTTGCCGTGCTTGAGGTTCTTGATTAAGGTGCTTGAGGTACTGGACCTGCTGCATGATTAAGGTGCTTGAGGTGCTTTGACATGCTTGCCTGAGATGCTTGTGGGAACATCCCTAGTCCAAGTGCTTAGTCATGCTTGATGACTAAGGTGCTTGAGCACCAAAGGTCAAAAAGATCCCTACAAAGAGGGGGGGCGAGCCCTTTTCTTAGGGGCTAGAGAGAGAACACACACACACACTCTCAAGGAAAGCCCAAGCTTAAAGAGGCAATAGGGACACATGTCAAGCCCTACCCACGTTACCTCCATGAGGTGCTTGAACTCTATTGTCTAGGATTAAAAGGGGTCCAATGATAATTTACAACAATTATCTAATTGTTTTTGCATTTATCAAGTCCTCTCTCTCAAAGGGGAAAGGGGGGCACTTGTCCCTAGACTACACCTATTGCTAGAAATGGCTCAAGCTTGTGATTGGCTAGGCTTGGTATGAGCCGATGAGCTTCAATGATGAGCTAGAAGAGGGGGTCAACCTAGCAATGAGGGGGGTTGCTTAGGGGGTATACTCACCCACACACACTCACAAACACTATTATGGTGTGCTATGCAAAGTGCAAGAGCTCCCTCTCCTTCTCCAAGCAAGTAGAGGTTGAGAGCCTACACCAACACTCTTGGAGATGGCGTGCAAATCCAACCAAGAGCCATGCTTCAATGCTTAAGCTTTCCATCTCCCTCTTCTTCATTACTATGCTATTATGTATACTAGCAACAAGAGTTATGATAAGTGAGGAACTAATTCTTTCTCCTACGAAATGTTTCTTCTTCCTATTTCCTACCCTCATTCCCTGCTAGCTCTCTCCACCTTCAAAGGTGTTTGAGGTCTTGGGACTGAGGCTTGGGATAGTTAAAGCTTTCTTCATGTTTATGTTATGTTTGTGATGCATGAAGCTTTCCATCTTCATTGCATCACCTAGGTCACAAGGAACACAAAGATTGTATTGTAACAAGTCTCTCTTAATGGGAGAAATCATAATACAAATGCCTATTGGAGGGGGGACCGGGACCGGCTCCACATAAATCCAGTCGTCAACTGTTGTCATGTTCTCTAAATTCTCTCTCTTGCAAAAGTATTGTTCATGCCAAGTTAACTAATTGTTATGATTATGTTGCTATCTTCAATTATGTTCACCCGCTATGCTCACAGTCATTTCTCAAAAGTACTCTCATTAATTTTCGCTACTCTCAAATTAAATAGGCCAATTCCATTACATTGGTATCAGAGCATTTGGTTTCTCTTTTCTTGCTTAAGAAGAGAGGTCCTTAAGTAGCCTATAAATGGTTGATGTTGTTAATTATATTAGGGTAAGTGGAATTGGGATCTAATATCGGTTATGTTGAGCCCACTATGTGGGGGATGGTGCACACCTCGGGAGCTTTGGACTTAGTAATGGAGTCTTTTTAGACTTGCCTACGGCTTTACCATTATTGAGCCATAAGAAGTCCGAAAGGAGCTAGCCCTTGGAAACTCTGCTATGTTAGACCTACTCCTCTACTCTCTATAATTAACCACTTCGAGCCGTGGGTGTAGATACTTAAGAGCCGATTTTCAAAGGCTAAGAGGAGTGGCAACTAAGGTTTTGAATTGCCAAAGCATACACTAAGTACATACATAAATTTTGTTAACATGGCTGACAATAATCAAGAGAGTAGAATGAACATTGATAGCTTTGATTTTTCACATGAAGGTGCTAATGATGATGCTCCCATGTTTGTGAATTATCTCGTTACTAGGTTGCAACAAGCTATAGGCAACCCTTCTTTGCAAGCCGAAGTTACTCAACAACTTCGTGCTTATGGAATTTTCCTTCCTCTCCAAGAGGAGAGAGAGCTTAGGAGGCCTCTTGAAGAGACCCCCCAAAGAATACTCTCTCCCATTCGAGAGGAGGAATACAAAGAGCAAGAAAGCAATGAAAGTTTAAGTTCCTCTGAAGATGTGTCTCCACGAAGATGGCGGTCTAGACAATTGCCCACTCCTCCCAAGAGGAAAAGATCAACAAATAGTTCTTCTCCTCATCACTATGAAAGGCAAGAGAGGAAACAAAGGAAGAAAATGGCTAGGAAGAGGTCACCCTCTTCTCCTTCTTCTTCACCTTCCTCCTCTTCCGACGAAAGTTATGGCTATTCTCCTAGAGAATACAAGAAGGGAGGACATCGCAAATCATTTTCTGCATGGCGAAGGTTACAAAAGCTAAAGAAGTTCAACGAGGGAGGAAAGAATATCTCTTTTCTCACCTATGATGGCACCTTCGGTGCTACCGACAAAGTGTTGGCCTTCATCCAGTAATTTGATGCGGCCTTTGGAGATGAGGGATTCACAGAGTCCTCTAAGCTATTCCATGTAGCTATGCACTTCCAAAAATCAGCTCGTCAATGGTGGGCTAGCCTTCGTGGAAATGGTGAAGCCCCAAAGACATGGAAAACTCTACGAGTTTCCATCATGAAGCCCCAAAGACATGGTGAAGCCCCAAAGACATGGAAAACTCTAGGAGTTTCCATCATGAAGCAATTCCTTGCAAGCGATGCAAAGTACAAAGTGCTTACCGAATGGCGCAGCTTGAAGCTTCTCTCCCATGATTCTATCCACAAATATGTAGAAAAGTTTTGGGATTTACATCTCAAGGCTACTGTCTTTCAAAAGATAGACTTGGCCGAACAAAGGCGGCAATTCTGTGCGGGATTACCTAAAGAGATGGCCGAATACATCAACTCTCAACGGCCTGGTACTATTAGCGAAGTAATCCATCACACCATGGTTGCTTCACGCATCAATTTCCATCAAGGGGCTAGACGTAATGTCAAACCCATGGAAAACAAAGACAAAAATGATGCAAAGGGGAAAACCAATGTTCAAAATACTCCCCAAGTCAATTCCAACAACAACAACAATCGGTCCAAGGAGAAGGGAGTTTACAAAGGTAAAAACAAACTCTCTCCTAAAGAGCTGCTTGAAGCTTTTTGCAAGGACCATAAGTGTTTCAAGTGTGGGGAGCAAGCACATGGCTATCGTTCTTGCCCCAAGAAGAATACTCGCAATGAGACACCTAGGGCTTCCACCATCGAAGCTCCAAAAGAGGATGCTCATTGCAAACGATCATCACTTTCCTATGCTTGGGGAAAGGTAAGAGAGCATGATGCCTTCATCTTGTTTGACCTTGGCAATAATCTTAACTTCATATCAATGGAGTTGGTCACCAAGTTGGGCATTCAAGCTTTTGAGATGGGAGATATAGTAGTGGCTGATGCAGCTTTCAAGGGACAAAAAGCCTCCGTTACTCCCTTGATTGGGAAGTTGAGGCTTCATGTCCAAAGCTATGTCGACAAGGAAGACTTCTTCATCTCTCCTCTCCAACATGAGGATGTTATCCTAGGGGCACCATGGTTTGATCGCATGGCTGCCAACATGAAGTTCCCTGAAAAGAGAATCTACTTCACCTACAGGGGAAAGAACATGTATATAGATGCTACTGAGCGTGGTCGCACTATTCTACTTGTAAATCCTCTTGCTTTTGATAAGTCAATGAAGAGCTCAGTTTCTGCGTACATGATTTTTGTCAAAGAGTCTCTAAAAGATACTAATGTTTCATCAAATGTAAATGGTAGGAATCAAGAAGAGTTAGACTTGTCTAATTTTCTAAAAGGATTCCAAGATGTGTTCATCGATGATATCCCTATGGACTTACCTCCAAAACGAGGGGATGATGACCATCATATTGAGCTCCTTCCTGGAAGCTCACCACCTAACAAGCCCCTTATCGAGTCTCCCAAGCTCAACAAGAGGAGATCATGAGGCAAGTACAAGAGCTGTTAGACAAAGGGATGGTGAGGCCTAGTTCCTCTCCCTTTTGTTCTCCAGTCCTTTTAGTGCAAAAGAAAGATGGTACATATCGTATGTATGTGGACTCGCACTAAACCATATCACTATCAAAAACAGATTTCCCGTACCTCGGGTAGAAGATCTGTTTGATAAGCTACAAGGCTTGACCTACTTCAGTAGGATTGACCTTAAGAGTGGCTATCATCAAATAAGGATAGTGGATGAAGATATCTTACAGACCGCGTTTCGCACAACGTTTGGTCTTTATGAATATCTAGTCATGCCTTTTGGCTTGACTAATGCACCAGCTACATTCAATCGTTTGATGGAGAAAATTTTTAGACCATACCGCAAATTCACTGGAGTGTTCTTTGATGATATCATCATCTACTCCAAGTCTTTGGAGGAACATAAGCAACATCTCCAAGTGATTTTTCAAGCATTGAGGGAGAACAAGATTTTTCTTAACCAAAAGAAAAGTGAATTCTTCCTTCAAGAGATTCAATACCTAGGTCATATTATCTCTAAAGATGGTATCCAAATGGATCCATCAAAGTTAGAGGTAATAAAAGCATGGCCTAACCCAAGAAATCTACATGAGCTAAGAAGCTTTGTTGGTATGTGCGCATACTATAGACGCTTAATAGCAAAATTCTCTCAAGTAGCCGGACCACTACACAACTTAACTAAGAAGAAAGTTAAGTTTGTATGGACTACTAAGGAGCAAAATGCTTTTGAAAAGCTCAAAGAGAAGCTTACTTCCCAACCAGTCCTCGTGCTTCCGGATCTCTCAAAGCCATTTGAGGTCCAATGTGATGCTTGTGGTGATTTCCTTGGAGCAGTTTTGCTTCAAGAAGTGCATACCATAGCATATGAGAGCCGAAGTCTCAATATTGATGAACTAGTCTTGGGAATTTATGAGAAAGATCTTTTAGCTGTTCTACATGCCCTAGACACATGGAAGCACTACCTATTGGGGACTCCATTTATCCTACGAACCGACCACCAAAGTCTCAAGTATTTCATGACGCAAACCAAGCTTTCTGACAACCAAATAAGGTGGGCAAATTTTCTTTCACAATTTAATTTCCATATTTCTCACATAGCTGGTAAGCACAATCAAGTGGCTGATGCACTTTCACGACGACCCAAAGTTAATGCGGTGTCTATAGCTACTCACAATGATCTATACTCTATGATAGATGAGTATGCTACTGACCCGGACTTTAGAGACATAATGTCAGCCCTTGCTTTGGGGAAGAAAGAGGGACCAATCACCTTGCAGGATGGTTATCTTCTCCACGGCAATAGGCTATGTGTTACCCATTCCCTTCGTGAGAAAGTTATGTATGAATCCCATGCTCCTCCATATGCGGGGCATAGAGGTATTCAACCTACTCTTCGAGGACTAGAGACGTACTTCTATTGGCCTACCATGAAAGTGGACATACAAGAGTATGTTTCAAAATGTGTAGTATGCCAAAAGACGAAGTATGATAGAGGGAAGCAACCTGGATTACTCCAGCCATTGCCTATTCCAAATTCACCATGGGAGAGTATATCCATGGATTTCATCTTTGGATTACCCAAGTCTATCCATGGGAATACAAGAATATGGACAATAGTTGACAAGTTTAGCAAGCAAGCACATTTTATTCCTGTCAAAAATACTATTAACACTAGAATGGTAACCTAACAGGACATAAAAGTGTCCTTTCAGGGTTTTGGGAAAAAAATCCAAAACCATAGTAGATCCACTCATTTTGAAAAATCCTTTCATGAGCTTATATTTCAATAACTACTACATATGGAAAAAATGAGAAACTTGTAATTTTTCTCATCCCTTGGTCACTACAAGCCTCCAAAGTTGATGGACCAGTGCATTTTGCCCAAAACAACAATTTCTTACGGTTGATTGCATATAAATAAGAGTGGGGATTTTTGTAGGACATGAGATAAAATGCCCCGTTAACTTCAATGGGTTGGTGACCAAAACATATGGTTTCTTTTACCTCACTAATTTTTTTTGGGCAAAAAAAATAGGTACAAAAAAGTTACATTTTTGCCATTGTGCGGACCTATCATCAAAGTTTCTATAGTCACGCTCAATACAGATACTATATACATGTTTTATTAGTTCCCTTTGGGCATTTGGATTCAAAAGGATCCACGGAGCATGTCAAAAGGATAATGGATCTCTTACAATTGGAACCTTGGGGGCAATGATAAAGTGCTAAATACAGCAAACATTAAAAAACTGGGTTTAGCATTATGACCTCTAGAAACCCATAGAAACTACTCAATATCTAGCCAAGTTTGTAGTCTATGATTAGATATGGTTACTACCTACAAAATACACACAATTGGCCTAAGAAACTAGCAATATTGAGAAAGTTATACTTGCTACTCTAAAATGTATCGTATTCTTCAGCAATCAAAAAACTCAACCATCATCATATACTATGCTATATAGCATATTAGGTCCCCCAAAACTCAAGGAAGATTAGCTTTATGCTATACATTACACTTACACAATTAAAAATGAATTTGGATATCAAGAAAGCCACCAAAAAAATCATAAAAGTGCTAATTTTGCCCAAAAAATAGGATTATGCAATTCTTGTAAATTGGTCATAACTTTCAATTAAAACACTTAGCTCTCCCTAAAAGCATCAAAACATGTTGAGAACTGTGAAGGCCTAACCTTTAGCCATCTAAACCTCACAAACATGAAGTTTAGAATGGTATAGTTGCCAGAAATTGAAAAAAAAACCAAAAACAGGACCCGTTTTTTCACACAGTTTAGGTTCAAAAATGTTGTGCAAGAGTAAGGTTAATGGTGAGATCGATACTCCAAAAAAAATGCTAAGTTTTTTTCAGCTCATAAGGCAACTTTGTGGATATATAGCACCTAGAAATTCATTTTCATACTCTTTAAATAATTCAAGCAAAATGGTCACTTAATAGGACACAAAAGTGTCCAAGGACATAAAAGTTTCCTGTTACCATTCTAGTGTTAAGGCACATCAAATGGCAACTCTCTTCATATCTCAGATTTTCAAGCACCATGGATCCTAGAATGACCAGTAATTTTTGGAAAGGTCTCTTTGAAAATCTAGGAACAAGATTGAATTTCTCTTCGGCCTATCACCCACAAACGGATGGCCAAAGTGAGATAGCCAATCTTACGATACTCGATCTACTCAAGACTTATGTTACCGAAGTAGATCAATGCTCACAATGGGAAAAGTACTTACCTCTTGTAGAGTATGCCTACAATAATACTGTACATACTTCTACGGGAAAAGCACCTTTTGAGATCATTGAGGGAAGACCTAAAAGTCCCTTGCTACTCAAAGTACATGGGAAGATCTTCGCCGCCGATGAGTATAGCCATGACCTACAAGAATCTTTTCAAAATATTAGGGAGGCTATATCCATCTCTCAACAAAGGCAAAAACTTGTTATTGATAAGCACAAAAGAGCCTTAATGTTCAAAGAAAATGATTGGGTATTACTCAAGTTTCCTAAGGCTCGATTAAGGCAAACGATGGGCAAAAATCCTCGGGCCATCAAAAGTATTATGCTAAACTAGCGAAAAGATACTATGGTCCTTTCCAAATCTTGAAGCCCATAAATGAGACGGCTTATCAACTCAAGTTTCCCAACCATTGGCTCATACACAATGCCTTTCATGTAAGCCCTACAAAGGAGAGCCACCAGCTGAACCAATTATTGAAGACCCTCCCGAAGTTGAAGATCAAGAAGAGGTGCTACAACCCAAAGCTGTCGTTCAGCATGAAGACAAGGTACTACGACATGGTAAGATTATCCGATGGTATCTTATTAAGTTCAAAAATTATCCTTTTGAAGATGCTAGATGGATGCAAGGAATACAGCTTAAGGATAGTATGAACCTTGTCAATGCTTACAATGCTACATTAGAGTAAGCAAATGTACAAATTTCTTTTAAATGACTCATGTTTTTGTCTTATAAGACTAATCCTCTTTTTAATTGTGCACAAATTTAACTAGTATGCATGCTTAGAATCATGTTTGTGATGACGACCTTTCACAAACACCAAGTAGAATTTGTCACTCTACTTTGGGAGAATGAAATGGACTGAAGAGCAGACATGCTTGCGGCAGCTATGTCTCCCAAGCACCAAATGGATTAGTCATCCATCTTGAAAAGATGTTGTAGGGTAAAAAGGGATCCTCTACCCGCTAAGTAAAATTGACTAATGACTAAGGCTTTATCTCTTCTACCTCATAGTCGACGACGACTATGATTTCAAGAGAGAGGTAATGTCATAAAATCTAATATCTAACCAACCCAAATGATTTTCTCATATTAAATTGATCACTTAATGCGGGAGAATGAATGGAAACAAGTGTTAAGATATAGATATGTGCTTATAGATCTATCTCAACACGGGGCCAATAGTAAAGGGGCCCAAATGAGAGATGGTCTATCAAAGAGCAAGGCTAACCAATGGAGAATAAGACCTTAGGGTTAGCTTCATTGAAGACCTCCAATAATGTGTGTAAAAGTCCTCTGACCTTAGGTAACTGACCTTAGGTAACCTTAGGTAAGCTAGGTATGAGCTTGAGGTGGGAATCCGGCCCAAGCTCGAGGTTCTTGAGGTACTTGTCGTGCTTGAGGTGCTTGATTAAGGTGCTTGAGGTACTTGACCTGCTGCATGATTAAGGTGCTTTGACATGCTTGCCTAAGATGCTTGTGGGAACATCCCTAGTCCAAGTGCTTAGCCATGATTGATGACTAAGGTGCTTAGTCATGCTTGATGACTAAGGTGCTTGAGCACCAAAGGTCAAAAAGATCCCTACAAAGAGGGGGGGCGAGCCCTTTTCTTAGGGGCTAGAGAGAGAACACACACACACACTCTCAAGGAAAGCCCAAGCTTAAAGAGGCAATAGGGACACATGTCAAGCCCTACCCACGTTACCTCCATGAGGTGCTTGAACTCTATTGTCTAGGATTAAAAGGGGTCCAATGATAATTTACAACAATTATCTAATTGTTTTTGCATTTATCAAGTCCTCTCTCTCAAAGGGGAAAGGGGGGCACTTGTCCCTAGACTACACCTATTGCTAGAAATGGCTCAAGCTTGTGATTGGCTAGGCTTGGCATGAGCCAATGAGCTTCAATGATGAGCTAGAAGAGGGGGTCGACCTAGCAAGGAGGGGGGTTGCTTAGGGGGTATAATCACCCACACACACTCACAAACACTATTATGGTGTGCTATGCAAAGTGCAAGAGCTCCCTCTCCTTCTCCAAGCAAGTAGAGGTTGAGAGCCTACACCAACACTCTTGGATATGGAGTGCAAATCCAACCAAGATCCATGCTTCAATGCTTAAGCTTGCCATCTCCCTCTTCTTCATTACTATGCTATTATGTATGCTAGTAACAAGAGTTATGATAAGTGAGGAACTAATTCTTTCTCCTACGAAATGTTTCTTCTTCCTCTTCCCTACCCTCATTCCCTGCTAGCTCTCTCCACCTTCGAAGGTGGAGAGAGTTATGATAAGTGAGGAACTAATTCTTTCTCCTACGAAATGTTTCTTCTTCCTCTCCACCTTCGAAGGTGTTTGAGGTCTTGGGACTGAGACTTGGGATAGTTAAAGCTTTCTTCAAGTTTATGTTATGTTTGTGATGCATGAAGCTTTCCATCTTCATTGCATCACCTAGGTCAGAAGGAACACAAAGATTGTATTGTAACAAGTCTCTCTTAATGGGAGAAATCATAATACAAATGCCTATTGGATGGGGGACCAGCTCCACAGAAATCCGGTCCTCAAATGTTGTCATGTTCTCTAGATTCTCTCTCTTGCAAAAGTATTGTTCATGCCAAGTTAGCTAATTGTTATGATTATGTTGCTATCTTCAATTATGTTCACCCGCTATGCTCACAAAGTCATTTCTCAAAAGTACTCTCATTAATTTCTGCTACTCTCAAATTAAATAGGCCAATTCCATTACATCCCCTCCCCTAAGTAGTAGTCACAACATGTTCCTTTTTAGAGTTTGATTCCTCAGTCATGAGTGTTTCCTCTTCCAAATCATCAGTAGCGTCATAGTAGTGATCAGAGAAAACTTGTTGTTCCTCAATCAGTTGTATAGATACCATCTGAATAGGTGTGTCCTTATAAGCGTAATTCCCATGTTTTGAATTTTTGTAGTCTATCCTACCAAACCGTTGCAAAATGTTTCTTTATGATCGTAGTCACCATGTGTATGTTTTTGTCATCTACCTATACAACACCTTTGTAGGATGTGTCATTATGAGCGTAATTGCCATGTTTTTACTTTATGCACTCTATTTGAACCGAACCATTGCAAAATGCGTCTTTATGATTATAGTCGCCATGTTCTATTTTTTCACTCCACTTTTACTACACCTTCGTACAATGTGTCCTTATAAGCATAATTGCCATGTTTTTACTTTATACATTCTATTTGTATGAAATTTTTGCAAAATATTTGTTTATGATTCTAGACGCCACGTTCAAGTTTTTGTAGTCCACTTCTAATACACCTTTGTATGATGCATCCTTATGAGTGTAATTGCCATGTTTTTACTTTAGGCAATCTATCTGTACCAAACCTTTGCAAAATGTGTCTTTGTGATTGTAGTCACCATGTTCTAGTTTTTGCACTCCACTTTTACTACACCTTTGTACAATGTGTCCTTATAAGCATAATTGCCATGTTTTTACTTTATGCAGTCTAATTGTACCAAACAGTTGCAAAATGTGTCTTTATGATTGTAGTCGCTACATTCTAGTTTTTGTAGTCCACTTGTACTACACCTTTGTACGATATGTTCTTATGAGTGTAAATACCATGTTTTAAATTTATGATGTCTATTTGTACAAAACCATTGCGAAATGTGTCTTTATAATTGTAGTTACCATGTTCTAGTTTTTGTAGTCCACTTATACTACACCTTTGTACGATGTGTCCTTATGAGTGTAACTATCATGTTATCACTTTAGGCAGTATATTCGTAGCAAATCTTTGCAGAATGTGTCTTTATGATTGTAGTTGCCATGTTCTAGTTTATGTAGTCCATTTGTACTATAGATTTGTACGATGTGTCCTTATGAGTGTAACTACCATGTTTTTACTTTAGGCATACTATTTGTACCAACCCATTGCAAAATGTGTCTTTATGATTCTAGTTGCCATGTTCTAGTTTTTGCACGACTTGTACTACACCTATGTATGATGTGTCCTTATAAGCATAATTGCCATGTTTTTACTTTATGCAATCTATTTGTACCAAACCATTGCAGAATGTGCCTTTATTATTGTAGTCACCATGTTCTACTTTTTGCACTCAACTTGTACTACACCTTTATAGGATGTGTCCTTATGTGTGTAATTGCCATGTTTTTACTTTAGGTAGTCTATTTGTACCAAACCTTTGCAAATGTGTCACTATAAGAGGAGTTGTCAAAAACCGCCAACATTGCCGCAGAAAAACAAAGGAGAAAGGAGAGAGAAAAATTTGTGTGGGCAGCAATAACCGCCAACATTGCCGCAGAAAAACAAAGGAGAAAGGAGAGAGAAAAATTTGGTTTGTCAGCAATAAGCGCAATAATAGTCGCGGCAATATACCCGCTGCTATTACCGTGACCTTTGCCGCTTCTATTATCGTGTTTATTACTGCTAAATGCCAGTTCAAAAATAAAGGTGCTCATTTGGGTCACCCAAATTTGGGTGGCTCATATGAGCACCTTTATTTTTGACCTGCATAAAAACAATAAGACATCAATTGTTTTTTGGAGAAGTAAAAAAAATACTAAAGAACTGAAATTGAATTTACTTTACCTTGACAATTAAAAATGTAGAAGATCAACTATTTAAAAAAGTTATAATAAAAAGTAAATAGTTGTATATACATTGTGCCACATTGGGACTTTAGGAAAATTTTGACAAAACATTTTTTTATCTAATCCTCGTCGTCGTCCAGAGGCACGTATGTTGAATCACTTTGAATCTACATAAACACAAACCAAATTAAACAATTATCCACAACTCAAAACAATTGACACAAAATTACTTGTTTAAACTTACTGCTTGTAATGGTCTAACCGCCGTGTCGAACTGCTCGCGAAAGATGTGGTTGTTTTCAAACAACCATCGCCAAGTATCAAATTCTGTATGTTGCTCCCGATACTTGACCATCTCTCTGGTTGGTCGAGAGAGAGTGACATTTTCCTAAGTTAGCAATAATAATACCAAATTATCAATTACAATCTTTACAATCAACGATCGACGTTATAATTCAAATAATCTTTACAATCAATGATCGACGTTATAATTCAAATAAACTTTACAATCAACGATCGACGTTATAATTCAAATCATCTTTACAATCAACGATCGACATTATAATTCAAATAATCTTACATATTTATCCTTCCAAGCTCCCTTGCCTCCTGAGCCATAGTGCGTGGGAGTTTTTCTTCCGCGGGCCTCGCGTTGTTGTCTACATGATGAGCCCGTCGCAGCTTGATCGCTCTTCTCTTGAATTTCCCACTCCCACTCCACGTCTGCCATGTTGCCACCGCGGTAACTCTTGTTTGGATCTCTGACCTGGTTGGCTACTGCGTGCCGCACACTGGACTTCTTTTTTTTTAGAAATGTCTTTATGTAGCCCTCCAACCATTATTGTGAAAAACGTTGATCGGGGGCGTTTGGAAATCTAGCTAACAGAGCATCCTCAATGTAGTGCATGATCGGGCAGTTGGTCTCTGAACTTTATAAAACAATTCTTATACATTAAATGTATAAGAATTTGTAGATGGCGTCGAAATGCTCTGCCCTACACTGTGCCGGAATCAACCTCCCCGCCATATTTAACCCTGTAGTAGCACCCATGCGTGTCTAAAAGTCCTAAAAGTCCCTTGCTACTCAAAGTACATGGGAAGATCTTCGCCGCCGATGAGTATAGCCGTGACCTACAAGAATCTTTTCAAAATATTAGGGAGGCTATATCCATCTCTCAACAAAGGCAAAAACTTGTTATTGATAAGCACAAAAGAGCCTTAATGTTCAAAGAAAATGATTGGGTATTACTCAAGTTTCCTAAGGCTCGATTAAGGCAAACGATGGGCAAAAATCCTCGGGCCATCAAAAGTATTATGCTAAACTAGCGAAAAGATACTATGGTCCTTTCCAAATCTTGAAGCCCATAAATGAGACGGCTTATCAACTCAAGTTTCCCAACCATTGGCTCATACACAATGCCTTTCATGTAAGCCCTACAAAGGAGAGCCACCAGCTGAACCAATTATTGAAGACCCTCCCGAAGTTGAAGATCAAGAAGAGGTGCTACAACCCAAAGCTGTCGTTCAGCATGAAGACAAGGTACTACGACATGGTAAGATTATCCGATGGTATCTTATTAAGTTCAAAAATTATCCTTTTGAAGATGCTAGATGGATGCAAGGAATACAGCTTAAGGATAGTATGAACCTTGTCAATGCTTACAATGCTACATTAGAGTAAGCAAATGTACAAATTTCTTTTAAATGACTCATGTTTTTGTCTTATAAGACTAATCCTCTTTTTAATTGTGCACAAATTTAACTAGTATGCATGCTTAGAATCATGTTTGTGATGACGACCTCTCACAAACACCAAGTAGAATTTGTCACTCTACTTTGGGAGAATGAAATGGACTGAAGAGCAGACATGCTTGCGGCAGCTATGTCTCCCAAGCACCAAATGGATTAGTCATCCATCTTGAAAAGATGTTGTAGGGTAAAAAGGGATCCTCTACCCGCTAAGTAAAATTGACTAATGACTAAGGCTTTATCTCTTCTACCTCATAGTCGACGACGACTATGATTTCAAGAGAGAGGTAATGTCATAAAATCTAATATCTAACCAACCCAAATGATTTTCTCATATTAAATTGATCACTTAATGCGGGAGAATGAATGGAAACAAGTGTTAAGATATAGATATGTGCTTATAGATCTATCTCAACACGGGGCCAATAGTAAAGGGGCCCAAATGAGAGATGGTCTATCAAAGAGCAAGGCTAACCAATGGAGAATAAGACCTTAGGGTTAGCTTCATTGAAGACCTCCAATAATGTGTGTAAAAGTCCTCTGACCTTAGGTAACTGACCTTAGGTAACCTTAGGTAAGCTAGGTATGAGCTTGAGGTGGGAATCCGGCCCAAGCTCGAGGTTCTTGAGGTACTTGTCGTGCTTGAGGTGCTTGATTAAGGTGCTTGAGGTACTTGACCTGCTGCATGATTAAGGTGCTTTGACATGCTTGCCTAAGATGCTTGTGGGAACATCCCTAGTCCAAGTGCTTAGCCATGATTGATGACTAAGGTGCTTAGTCATGCTTGATGACTAAGGTGCTTGAGCACCAAAGGTCAAAAAGATCCCTACAAAGAGGGGGGGCGAGCCCTTTTCTTAGGGGCTAGAGAGAGAACACACACACACACTCTCAAGGAAAGCCCAAGCTTAAAGAGGCAATAGGGACACATGTCAAGCCCTACCCACGTTACCTCCATGAGGTGCTTGAACTCTATTGTCTAGGATTAAAAGGGGTCCAATGATAATTTACAACAATTATCTAATTGTTTTTGCATTTATCAAGTCCTCTCTCTCAAAGGGGAAAGGGGGGCACTTGTCCCTAGACTACACCTATTGCTAGAAATGGCTCAAGCTTGTGATTGGCTAGGCTTGGCATGAGCCAATGAGCTTCAATGATGAGCTAGAAGAGGGGGTCGACCTAGCAAGGAGGGGGGTTGCTTAGGGGGTATAATCACCCACACACACTCACAAACACTATTATGGTGTGCTATGCAAAGTGCAAGAGCTCCCTCTCCTTCTCCAAGCAAGTAGAGGTTGAGAGCCTACACCAACACTCTTGGATATGGAGTGCAAATCCAACCAAGATCCATGCTTCAATGCTTAAGCTTGCCATCTCCCTCTTCTTCATTACTATGCTATTATGTATGCTAGTAACAAGAGTTATGATAAGTGAGGAACTAATTCTTTCTCCTACGAAATGTTTCTTCTTCCTCTTCCCTACCCTCATTCCCTGCTAGCTCTCTCCACCTTCGAAGGTGGAGAGAGTTATGATAAGTGAGGAACTAATTCTTTCTCCCACGAAATGTTTCTTCTTCCTCTCCACCTTCGAAGGTGTTTGAGGTCTTGGGACTGAGACTTGGGATAGTTAAAGCTTTCTTCAAGTTTATGTTATGTTTGTGATGCATGAAGCTTTCCATCTTCATTGCATCACCTAGGTCACAAGGAACACAAAGATTGTATTGTAACAAGTCTCTCTTAATGGGAGAAATCATAATACAAATGCCTATTGGATGGGGGACCAGCTCCACAGAAATCCGGTCCTCAAATGTTGTCATGTTCTCTAGATTCTCTCTCTTGCAAAAGTATTGTTCATGCCAAGTTAGCTAATTGTTATGATTATGTTGCTATCTTCAATTATGTTCACCCGCTATGCTCACAAAGTCATTTCTCAAAAGTACTCTCATTAATTTCTGCTACTCTCAAATTAAATAGGCCAATTCCATTACATCCCCTCCCCTAAGTAGTAGTCACAACATGTTCCTTTTTAGAGTTTGATTCCTCAGTCATGAGTGTTTCCTCTTCCAAATCATCAGTAGCGTCATAGTAGTGATCAGAGAAAACTTGTTGTTCCTCAATCAGTTGTATAGATACCATCTGAATAGGTGTGTCCTTATAAGCGTAATTCCCATGTTTTGAATTTTTGTAGTCTATCCTACCAAACCGTTGCAAAATGTTTCTTTATGATCGTAGTCACCATGTGTATGTTTTTGTCATCTACCTATACAACACCTTTGTAGGATGTGTCATTATGAGCGTAATTGCCATGTTTTTACTTTATGCACTCTATTTGAACCGAACCATTGCAAAATGCGTCTTTATGATTATAGTCGCCATGTTCTATTTTTTCACTCCACTTTTACTACACCTTCGTACAATGTGTCCTTATAAGCATAATTGCCATGTTTTTACTTTATACATTCTATTTGTATGAAATTTTTGCAAAATATTTGTTTATGATTCTAGACGCCACGTTCAAGTTTTTGTAGTCCACTTCTAATACACCTTTGTATGATGCATCCTTATGAGTGTAATTGCCATGTTTTTACTTTAGGCAATCTATCTGTACCAAACCTTTGCAAAATGTGTCTTTATGATTGTAGTCACCATGTTCTAGTTTTTGCACTCCACTTTTACTACACCTTTGTACAATGTGTCCTTATAAGCATAATTGCCATGTTTTTACTTTATGCAGTCTAATTGTACCAAACAGTTGCAAAATGTGTCTTTATGATTGTAGTCGCTACATTCTAGTTTTTGTAGTCCACTTGTACTACACCTTTGTACGATATGTTCTTATGAGTGTAAATACCATGTTTTAAATTTATGATGTCTATTTGTACAAAACCATTGCGAAATGTGTCTTTATAATTGTAGTTACCATGTTCTAGTTTTTGTAGTCCACTTATACTACACCTTTGTACGATGTGTCCTTATGAGTGTAACTATCATGTTATCACTTTAGGCAGTATATTCGTAGCAAATCTTTGCAGAATGTGTCTTTATGATTGTAGTTGCCATGTTCTAGTTTATGTAGTCCATTTGTACTATAGATTTGTACGATGTGTCCTTATGAGTGTAACTACCATGTTTTTACTTTAGGCATACTATTTGTACCAACCCATTGCAAAATGTGTCTTTATGATTCTAGTTGCCATGTTCTAGTTTTTGCACGACTTGTACTACACCTATGTATGATGTGTCCTTATAAGCATAATTGCCATGTTTTTACTTTATGCAATCTATTTGTACCAAACCATTGCAGAATGTGCCTTTATTATTGTAGTCACCATGTTCTACTTTTTGCACTCAACTTGTACTACACCTTTATAGGATGTGTCCTTATGTGTGTAATTGCCATGTTTTTACTTTAGGTAGTCTATTTGTACCAAACCTTTGCAAATGTGTCACTATAAGAGGAGTTGTCAAAAACCGCCAACATTGCCGCAGAAAAACAAAGGAGAAAGGAGAGAGAAAAATTTGTGTGGGCAGCAATAACCGCCAACATTGCCGCAGAAAAACAAAGGAGAAAGGAGAGAGAAAAATTTGGTTTGTCAGCAATAAGCGCAATAATAGTCGCGGCAATATACCCGCTGCTATTACCGTGACCTTTGCCGCTTCTATTATCGTGTTTATTACTGCTAAATGCCAGTTCAAAAATAAAGGTGCTCATTTGGGTCACCCAAATTTGGGTGGCTCATATGAGCACCTTTATTTTTGACCTGCATAAAAACAATAAGACATCAATTGTTTTTTGGAGAAGTAAAAAAAATACTAAAGAACTGAAATTGAATTTACTTTACCTTGACAATTAAAAATGTAGAAGATCAACTATTTAAAAAAGTTATAATAAAAAGTAAATAGTTGTATATACATTGTGCCACATTGGGACTTTAGGAAAATTTTGACAAAACATTTTTTTATCTAATCCTCGTCGTCGTCCAGAGGCACGTATGTTGAATCACTTTGAATCTACATAAACACAAACCAAATTAAACAATTATCCACAACTCAAAACAATTGACACAAAATTACTTGTTTAAACTTACTGCTTGTAATGGTCTAACCGCCGTGTCGAACTGCTCGCGAAAGATGTGGTTGTTTTCAAACAACCATCGCCAAGTATCAAATTCTGTATGTTGCTCCCGATACTTGACCATCTCTCTGGTTGGTCGAGAGAGAGTGACATTTTCCTAAGTTAGCAATAATAATACCAAATTATCAATTACAATCTTTACAATCAACGATCGACGTTATAATTCAAATAATCTTTACAATCAATGATCGACGTTATAATTCAAATAAACTTTACAATCAACGATCGACGTTATAATTCAAATCATCTTTACAATCAACGATCGACATTATAATTCAAATAATCTTACATATTTATCCTTCCAAGCTCCCTTGCCTCCTGAGCCATAGTGCGTGGGAGTTTTTCTTCCGCGGGCCTCGCGTTGTTGTCTACATGATGAGCCCGTCGCAGCTTGATCGCTCTTCTCTTGAATTTCCCACTCCCACTCCACGTCTGCCATGTTGCCACCGCGGTAACTCTTGTTTGGATCTCTGACCTGGTTGGCTACTGCGTGCCGCACACTGGACTTCTTTTTTTTTAGAAATGTCTTTATGTAGCCCTCCAACCATTATTGTGAAAAACGTTGATCGGGGGCGTTTGGAAATCTAGCTAACAGAGCATCCTCAATGTAGTGCATGATCGGGCAGTTGGTCTCTGAACTTTATAAAACAATTCTTATACATTAAATGTATAAGAATTTGTAGATGGCGTCGAAATGCTCTGCCCTACACTGTGCCGGAATCAACCTCCCCGCCATATTTAACCCTGTAGTAGCACCCATGCGTGTCTAAAAGTCCTAAAAGTCCCTTGCTACTCAAAGTACATGGGAAGATCTTCGCCGCCGATGAGTATAGCCGTGACCTACAAGAATCTTTTCAAAATATTAGGGAGGCTATATCCATCTCTCAACAAAGGCAAAAACTTGTTATTGATAAGCACAAAAGAGCCTTAATGTTCAAAGAAAATGATTGGGTATTACTCAAGTTTCCTAAGGCTCGATTAAGGCAAACGATGGGCAAAAATCCTCGGGCCATCAAAAGTATTATGCTAAACTAGCGAAAAGATACTATGGTCCTTTCCAAATCTTGAAGCCCATAAATGAGACGGCTTATCAACTCAAGTTTCCCAACCATTGGCTCATACACAATGCCTTTCATGTAAGCCCTACAAAGGAGAGCCACCAGCTGAACCAATTATTGAAGACCCTCCCGAAGTTGAAGATCAAGAAGAGGTGCTACAACCCAAAGCTGTCGTTCAGCATGAAGACAAGGTACTACGACATGGTAAGATTATCCGATGGTATCTTATTAAGTTCAAAAATTATCCTTTTGAAGATGCTAGATGGATGCAAGGAATACAGCTTAAGGATAGTATGAACCTTGTCAATGCTTACAATGCTACATTAGAGTAAGCAAATGTACAAATTTCTTTTAAATGACTCATGTTTTTGTCTTATAAGACTAATCCTCTTTTTAATTGTGCACAAATTTAACTAGTATGCATGCTTAGAATCATGTTTGTGATGACGACCTCTCACAAACACCAAGTAGAATTTGTCACTCTACTTTGGGAGAATGAAATGGACTGAAGAGCAGACATGCTTGCGGCAGCTATGTCTCCCAAGCACCAAATGGATTAGTCATCCATCTTGAAAAGATGTTGTAGGGTAAAAAGGGATCCTCTACCCGCTAAGTAAAATTGACTAATGACTAAGGCTTTATCTCTTCTACCTCATAGTCGACGACGACTATGATTTCAAGAGAGAGGTAATGTCATAAAATCTAATATCTAACCAACCCAAATGATTTTCTCATATTAAATTGATCACTTAATGCGGGAGAATGAATGGAAACAAGTGTTAAGATATAGATATGTGCTTATAGATCTATCTCAACACGGGGCCAATAGTAAAGGGGCCCAAATGAGAGATGGTCTATCAAAGAGCAAGGCTAACCAATGGAGAATAAGACCTTAGGGTTAGCTTCATTGAAGACCTCCAATAATGTGTGTAAAAGTCCTCTGACCTTAGGTAACTGACCTTAGGTAACCTTAGGTAAGCTAGGTATGAGCTTGAGGTGGGAATCCGGCCCAAGCTCGAGGTTCTTGAGGTACTTGTCGTGCTTGAGGTGCTTGATTAAGGTGCTTGAGGTACTTGACCTGCTGCATGATTAAGGTGCTTTGACATGCTTGCCTAAGATGCTTGTGGGAACATCCCTAGTCCAAGTGCTTAGCCATGATTGATGACTAAGGTGCTTAGTCATGCTTGATGACTAAGGTGCTTGAGCACCAAAGGTCAAAAAGATCCCTACAAAGAGGGGGGGCGAGCCCTTTTCTTAGGGGCTAGAGAGAGAACACACACACACACTCTCAAGGAAAGCCCAAGCTTAAAGAGGCAATAGGGACACATGTCAAGCCCTACCCACGTTACCTCCATGAGGTGCTTGAACTCTATTGTCTAGGATTAAAAGGGGTCCAATGATAATTTACAACAATTATCTAATTGTTTTTGCATTTATCAAGTCCTCTCTCTCAAAGGGGAAAGGGGGGCACTTGTCCCTAGACTACACCTATTGCTAGAAATGGCTCAAGCTTGTGATTGGCTAGGCTTGGCATGAGCCAATGAGCTTCAATGATGAGCTAGAAGAGGGGGTCGACCTAGCAAGGAGGGGGGTTGCTTAGGGGGTATAATCACCCACACACACTCACAAACACTATTATGGTGTGCTATGCAAAGTGCAAGAGCTCCCTCTCCTTCTCCAAGCAAGTAGAGGTTGAGAGCCTACACCAACACTCTTGGATATGGAGTGCAAATCCAACCAAGATCCATGCTTCAATGCTTAAGCTTGCCATCTCCCTCTTCTTCATTACTATGCTATTATGTATGCTAGTAACAAGAGTTATGATAAGTGAGGAACTAATTCTTTCTCCTACGAAATGTTTCTTCTTCCTCTTCCCTACCCTCATTCCCTGCTAGCTCTCTCCACCTTCGAAGGTGGAGAGAGTTATGATAAGTGAGGAACTAATTCTTTCTCCCACGAAATGTTTCTTCTTCCTCTCCACCTTCGAAGGTGTTTGAGGTCTTGGGACTGAGACTTGGGATAGTTAAAGCTTTCTTCAAGTTTATGTTATGTTTGTGATGCATGAAGCTTTCCATCTTCATTGCATCACCTAGGTCACAAGGAACACAAAGATTGTATTGTAACAAGTCTCTCTTAATGGGAGAAATCATAATACAAATGCCTATTGGATGGGGGACCAGCTCCACAGAAATCCGGTCCTCAAATGTTGTCATGTTCTCTAGATTCTCTCTCTTGCAAAAGTATTGTTCATGCCAAGTTAGCTAATTGTTATGATTATGTTGCTATCTTCAATTATGTTCACCCGCTATGCTCACAAAGTCATTTCTCAAAAGTACTCTCATTAATTTCTGCTACTCTCAAATTAAATAGGCCAATTCCATTACATCCCCTCCCCTAAGTAGTAGTCACAACATGTTCCTTTTTAGAGTTTGATTCCTCAGTCATGAGTGTTTCCTCTTCCAAATCATCAGTAGCGTCATAGTAGTGATCAGAGAAAACTTGTTGTTCCTCAATCAGTTGTATAGATACCATCTGAATAGGTGTGTCCTTATAAGCGTAATTCCCATGTTTTGAATTTTTGTAGTCTATCCTACCAAACCGTTGCAAAATGTTTCTTTATGATCGTAGTCACCATGTGTATGTTTTTGTCATCTACCTATACAACACCTTTGTAGGATGTGTCATTATGAGCGTAATTGCCATGTTTTTACTTTATGCACTCTATTTGAACCGAACCATTGCAAAATGCGTCTTTATGATTATAGTCGCCATGTTCTATTTTTTCACTCCACTTTTACTACACCTTCGTACAATGTGTCCTTATAAGCATAATTGCCATGTTTTTACTTTATACATTCTATTTGTATGAAATTTTTGCAAAATATTTGTTTATGATTCTAGACGCCACGTTCAAGTTTTTGTAGTCCACTTCTAATACACCTTTGTATGATGCATCCTTATGAGTGTAATTGCCATGTTTTTACTTTAGGCAATCTATCTGTACCAAACCTTTGCAAAATGTGTCTTTATGATTGTAGTCACCATGTTCTAGTTTTTGCACTCCACTTTTACTACACCTTTGTACAATGTGTCCTTATAAGCATAATTGCCATGTTTTTACTTTATGCAGTCTAATTGTACCAAACAGTTGCAAAATGTGTCTTTATGATTGTAGTCGCTACATTCTAGTTTTTGTAGTCCACTTGTACTACACCTTTGTACGATATGTTCTTATGAGTGTAAATACCATGTTTTAAATTTATGATGTCTATTTGTACAAAACCATTGCGAAATGTGTCTTTATAATTGTAGTTACCATGTTCTAGTTTTTGTAGTCCACTTATACTACACCTTTGTACGATGTGTCCTTATGAGTGTAACTATCATGTTATCACTTTAGGCAGTATATTCGTAGCAAATCTTTGCAGAATGTGTCTTTATGATTGTAGTTGCCATGTTCTAGTTTATGTAGTCCATTTGTACTATAGATTTGTACGATGTGTCCTTATGAGTGTAACTACCATGTTTTTACTTTAGGCATACTATTTGTACCAACCCATTGCAAAATGTGTCTTTATGATTCTAGTTGCCATGTTCTAGTTTTTGCACGACTTGTACTACACCTATGTATGATGTGTCCTTATAAGCATAATTGCCATGTTTTTACTTTATGCAATCTATTTGTACCAAACCATTGCAGAATGTGCCTTTATTATTGTAGTCACCATGTTCTACTTTTTGCACTCAACTTGTACTACACCTTTATAGGATGTGTCCTTATGTGTGTAATTGCCATGTTTTTACTTTAGGTAGTCTATTTGTACCAAACCTTTGCAAATGTGTCACTATAAGAGGAGTTGTCAAAAACCGCCAACATTGCCGCAGAAAAACAAAGGAGAAAGGAGAGAGAAAAATTTGTGTGGGCAGCAATAACCGCCAACATTGCCGCAGAAAAACAAAGGAGAAAGGAGAGAGAAAAATTTGGTTTGTCAGCAATAAGCGCAATAATAGTCGCGGCAATATACCCGCTGCTATTACCGTGACCTTTGCCGCTTCTATTATCGTGTTTATTACTGCTAAATGCCAGTTCAAAAATAAAGGTGCTCATTTGGGTCACCCAAATTTGGGTGGCTCATATGAGCACCTTTATTTTTGACCTGCATAAAAACAATAAGACATCAATTGTTTTTTGGAGAAGTAAAAAAAATACTAAAGAACTGAAATTGAATTTACTTTACCTTGACAATTAAAAATGTAGAAGATCAACTATTTAAAAAAGTTATAATAAAAAGTAAATAGTTGTATATACATTGTGCCACATTGGGACTTTAGGAAAATTTTGACAAAACATTTTTTTATCTAATCCTCGTCGTCGTCCAGAGGCACGTATGTTGAATCACTTTGAATCTACATAAACACAAACCAAATTAAACAATTATCCACAACTCAAAACAATTGACACAAAATTACTTGTTTAAACTTACTGCTTGTAATGGTCTAACCGCCGTGTCGAACTGCTCGCGAAAGATGTGGTTGTTTTCAAACAACCATCGCCAAGTATCAAATTCTGTATGTTGCTCCCGATACTTGACCATCTCTCTGGTTGGTCGAGAGAGAGTGACATTTTCCTAAGTTAGCAATAATAATACCAAATTATCAATTACAATCTTTACAATCAACGATCGACGTTATAATTCAAATAATCTTTACAATCAATGATCGACGTTATAATTCAAATAAACTTTACAATCAACGATCGACGTTATAATTCAAATCATCTTTACAATCAACGATCGACATTATAATTCAAATAATCTTACATATTTATCCTTCCAAGCTCCCTTGCCTCCTGAGCCATAGTGCGTGGGAGTTTTTCTTCCGCGGGCCTCGCGTTGTTGTCTACATGATGAGCCCGTCGCAGCTTGATCGCTCTTCTCTTGAATTTCCCACTCCCACTCCACGTCTGCCATGTTGCCACCGCGGTAACTCTTGTTTGGATCTCTGACCTGGTTGGCTACTGCGTGCCGCACACTGGACTTCTTTTTTTTTAGAAATGTCTTTATGTAGCCCTCCAACCATTATTGTGAAAAACGTTGATCGGGGGCGTTTGGAAATCTAGCTAACAGAGCATCCTCAATGTAGTGCATGATCGGGCAGTTGGTCTCTGAACTTTATAAAACAATTCTTATACATTAAATGTATAAGAATTTGTAGATGGCGTCGAAATGCTCTGCCCTACACTGTGCCGGAATCAACCTCCCCGCCATATTTAACCCTGTAGTAGCACCCATGCGTGTCTAAAAGTCCTAAAAGTCCCTTGCTACTCAAAGTACATGGGAAGATCTTCGCCGCCGATGAGTATAGCCGTGACCTACAAGAATCTTTTCAAAATATTAGGGAGGCTATATCCATCTCTCAACAAAGGCAAAAACTTGTTATTGATAAGCACAAAAGAGCCTTAATGTTCAAAGAAAATGATTGGGTATTACTCAAGTTTCCTAAGGCTCGATTAAGGCAAACGATGGGCAAAAATCCTCGGGCCATCAAAAGTATTATGCTAAACTAGCGAAAAGATACTATGGTCCTTTCCAAATCTTGAAGCCCATAAATGAGACGGCTTATCAACTCAAGTTTCCCAACCATTGGCTCATACACAATGCCTTTCATGTAAGCCCTACAAAGGAGAGCCACCAGCTGAACCAATTATTGAAGACCCTCCCGAAGTTGAAGATCAAGAAGAGGTGCTACAACCCAAAGCTGTCGTTCAGCATGAAGACAAGGTACTACGACATGGTAAGATTATCCGATGGTATCTTATTAAGTTCAAAAATTATCCTTTTGAAGATGCTAGATGGATGCAAGGAATACAGCTTAAGGATAGTATGAACCTTGTCAATGCTTACAATGCTACATTAGAGTAAGCAAATGTACAAATTTCTTTTAAATGACTCATGTTTTTGTCTTATAAGACTAATCCTCTTTTTAATTGTGCACAAATTTAACTAGTATGCATGCTTAGAATCATGTTTGTGATGACGACCTCTCACAAACACCAAGTAGAATTTGTCACTCTACTTTGGGAGAATGAAATGGACTGAAGAGCAGACATGCTTGCGGCAGCTATGTCTCCCAAGCACCAAATGGATTAGTCATCCATCTTGAAAAGATGTTGTAGGGTAAAAAGGGATCCTCTACCCGCTAAGTAAAATTGACTAATGACTAAGGCTTTATCTCTTCTACCTCATAGTTGACGACGACTATGATTTCAAGAGAGAGGTAATGTCATAAAATCTAATATCTAACCAACCCAAATGATTTTCTCATATTAAATTGATCACTTAATGCGGGAGAATGAATGGAAACAAGTGTTAAGATATAGATATGTGCTTATAGATCTATCTCAACACGGGGCCAATAGTAAAGGGGCCCAAATGAGAGATGGTCTATCAAAGAGCAAGGCTAACCAATGGAGAATAAGACCTTAGGGTTAGCTTCATTGAAGACCTCCAATAATGTGTGTAAAAGTCCTTTGACCTTAGGTAACTGACCTTAGGTAACCTTAGGTAAGCTAGGTATGAGCTTGAGGTGGGAATCCGGCCCAAGCTCGAGGTTCTTGAGGTACTTGTCGTGCTTGAGGTGCTTGATTAAGGTGCTTGAGGTACTTGACCTGCTGCATGATTAAGGTGCTTTGACATGCTTGCCTAAGATGCTTGTGGGAACATCCCTAGTCCAAGTGCTTAGCCATGATTGATGACTAAGGTGCTTAGTCATGCTTGATGACTAAGGTGCTTGAGCACCAAAGGTCAAAAAGATCCCTACAAAGAGGGGGGGCGAGCCCTTTTCTTAGGGGCTAGAGAGAGAACACACACACACACTCTCAAGGAAAGCCCAAGCTTAAAGAGGCAATAGGGACACATGTCAAGCCCTACCCACGTTACCTCCATGAGGTGCTTGAACTCTATTGTCTAGGATTAAAAGGGGTCCAATGATAATTTACAACAATTATCTAATTGTTTTTGCATTTATCAAGTCCTCTCTCTCAAAGGGGAAAGGGGGGCACTTGTCCCTAGACTACACCTATTGCTAGAAATGGCTCAAGCTTGTGATTGGCTAGGCTTGGCATGAGCCAATGAGCTTCAATGATGAGCTAGAAGAGGGGGTCGACCTAGCAAGGAGGGGGGTTGCTTAGGGGGTATAATCACCCACACACACTCACAAACACTATTATGGTGTGCTATGCAAAGTGCAAGAGCTCCCTCTCCTTCTCCAAGCAAGTAGAGGTTGAGAGCCTACACCAACACTCTTGGATATGGAGAGTTATTACCGTAGCTATTATCGCGATTATTACTGTTCATATTACCGCGGACAGTCATTTCAAACGGATACATGCGAATCCGAGGTTTCAGGGGGGGTGGGGAGGGCTCGCCCCCCCTAGCTATACATTATTTACTATAGAGAAAACCGTGGGAGCTTGAACATAATTCTATTAACAAGGTCATTCTTTTGAGAGCTCCCCATCATGGTATGTATTAAAGTTTGTGTCAAAATATCATATGAAGCCTACCATTGAGGGGGTGGGAAAGCTAGTGGTGCTGCCAAAGATGGTGGTGACAAAGGTGTCAAGGGAGGTGGTAATGGTGAGGGATTATAAGGAGCGCTTTGATAAAAGAGTATGGAAGGTGGATAAAATTATGAACACTTTTCTTAGGACACCTTCTCCCCATGCAAGTTCTCTTTCACCCAACCATGTTGATAAACAAAAGAAACCTAGGTTTAGTATATTTCCATCTATAAATTCTGAGATTTATCTTCAAAATTCAAAGTAGAAGGTGAGAAAACCTACAAATTTTAGAGAAATTTCTTAGAAAAACCTTCTCTTAAATTTTTCCATGTTTATATGAGCATTGCTCGAATTTCGTAGACTGTTTGGGATTCCTAGTCTACTGACTTTTCCATCATGCCTCGACCCAGATTACTAACCCAATGTGCGATGACCTTACGCTGAAAGGATTTGACAACTTCTAAATCTAACTATAATAATGGAGAGAGGCATCTCTCAAAACTACCACATGGCAACAAGAAGTGGGCTCGTGTCTATGATTCTCTCTATTTTTTTTTAGGAGCGTTTAGAGATACCAGACGTTGACTTTGATCTGAGCTTGCCCTTGATGAGATTGACACCCTCCTCCTCAGTCCACCCCATGGATCTCCCTATCGGTGCTACAAGAGAATGGATAGGGATCATTCTCTCTCTCTCTCTCTCTCTCTCTCTCTCTCTCTCTCTCTCTCTCTCTCTCTCTCTCTCTCTCTCTCTCCTTCCTTCCTTTTGATGGGGTGTAGTCATTGCCATTCGGCATGGAAGGAAATAGCAACAAAGAGGAGAGTGAAGGAAGAATCTATGGCAAGAAAGGATAGCCTCTCTCTCTCTCTCTCTCTCTCTCTCTCTCTCTCTCTGTGCTGAAAACTGTCTTCTACTTACTGTCTCATCGTGCTGCCTAGTCGGGAAGACCTATAACATCTGATCCTTAAGCTGTGTCACAACTGCCGAGCACAAAGCTGGGTGCAAACACATGTGCATGAGCGGTGCCAACACACCCTTAAAAAATTTTGCGGGCATATCCTCGAATAGCACGTTGCATGCATACCTCTCCAACCATGCAGATGTGCGGCTGACCAAAATCATCGTAAACTCCTTACTGCCATTCTCTTTGTCACCGTCTAGCTGCATATCAGCCTTTTACTCCCATTGCAGTTGCTTCTCTATGAAAATCACATTGGACCAGGGGTCCAAGTTGTCAGAATTCCCTAACGCATCATGCACTATACTAATGTACGTCCGCCATGGAAGAATTTGGCACATAATCCTTTGCACATCCATGAACAATATCAAGGCAAGGATATAGAGTCCTCAGGAAGTGTGATCTTGAGGAGACTCCATGGAAGTCAAAATGCATGGGAGTTTTTATTAAATACTATTGAGTTCCTAGCCTACCATATAAAGAAATTGAACAGATTGGTTGCTCTAGTTTCAGTCGCACAGGCGTGCACCTGTGCCTGCAATATCACGACCAAACAAGATGAGTTTTCAAGTAACACCAGCACCGTTCTCACGTTTGTCATTCAGTAGAGTAGCCACGCTGCAATGCCGGTGTTGGGACGTGTTGGAGACGAGCAACGATGCATACTAAATAAAAATATAGGACAGCTAATTAGGCGGGCGCTCCAAGGTCGAAGGCATTGAACGTTACTGCTTGTCTCCAGTTACAAGCTTGGTAGCGTTAACTACCAAGCTTAGTAGCGTTAACTACTATGTGCGACCCATAATTATGGACAACACCCATCGCTCCTTTCACATGACAATGGACACACAGCCACCAACCTCACGTGGTTGTAATGTTAGCCATGCCACCCGTGCTTCTAGCAGCTGGACGAGCCCATCTTTGACCCTCGAGTGGACTCCACAAGTCTTTCCATAATCAAAGGTGGTTCCCCTCTCTGCAATCTCCTGGGCACTGCCTCCAATTAAATATCAACACCGGAAAACTCCGTCTGCACCTACCTCAAAGTGTACCCGGATGGTGGCATCACCGCCGCCAGCAAGCTCGTCTCCGATACTTGCACTGCTTGACTTCCTGTTCGGTGGTGCCACTGGAGTTTCTGTCTCTCTCTCTCTCTCTCTCTCTCTCTCTCTCTCTCTCTCTCTCTCTCTCTCTCTCTCTCTCTCTCTCTCTCTCTCTCTCTCTCTCTCTCTCTCTCTCTCTCTCTCTCTCGCTCTCAGTTTTTTTTCAAAAAAAACTCTCTGAAAGAGCGCGTGGCGCCACGCGCTCTCAGTTTTCAGCGCGTGGCGCCACGCGCTCTTTCAGAGAGTTTTTTTTGAAAAAAAACTGAGAGCGAGAGAGAGAGAGAGAGAGAGAGAGAGAGAGAGAGAGAGAGAGAGAGAGAGAGAGAGAGAGAGAGAGAGAGAGAGGTGATCACCTCTTCTCTCCTACCAAGCCATTGTATCTTTAGCGTGAGCTCGCTAGCCCACTTTGGCCAGTATGCGTACAGAAGTCGACGCAGGCAAGCTGAGAGAGAGAGAGAGAGAGAGAGAGAGAGAGAGAGAGAGAGAGAGAGAGAGAGAGAGAGAGAGAGAGAGAGAGAGAGAGAGAGAGAGAGAGAGAGAGAGAGAGAGAGAGAGAGAGAGCTATGGCTTAGGCAAGGCATGTGGTTGAGTACCAACACCATAGCCTCTTTGCAATCTCCATGGCTTCAAGAGGGAGAAGAACAATGTTGACGTGTTGAGAGAGAGAGAGAGAGAGAGAGAGAGAGAGAGAGAGAGAGAGAGAGAGAGAGAGAGAGAGAGAGAGAGAGAGAGAGAGAGAGAGAGAGATCTGTGGCTTAGGCAAGGCATGTGGTTGAGTACCAACACCATAGCCTCTGTGCAATCTCCATGGCTTGAAGAGGGAGAAGAACGATGTTGACATGTTGAGAGCGGTGGCCTTGCCTACTCCATCAAGCTTGCCATAGCTAAGAGGCTATGGTGGTGGTACTCAACTAAGAGATGGAGATTCCATCGATGTTGACACCCTCGGACCGATGCAAATCTCATTCAAGCTTGTGTTATTGAGTGGTATTCCAAAATTGCCTCCTTCACCATATTGTTGACGTCTCTCAAGCTTGGTGGAAAGAGAGGGATGAGCAAGATTGTTAGTGATGAGAGAAGAGGAAGCATGATTGATCACAGATGAGACTAGTATATCTTGCAAAATGGTGTGGTCAATGGGGTGCAAAGGAAGACACGACTTAGAGACGTGATGGGAGGCGGAGCATACGCCAAGGTTCAAGAAGGAGGGAGGGCAACAAGGCAAGAGATAGTGGGGGAAATGGGGGGTTACATGGGCCATGATTGTATGAGAGAGGGTAAGGTTGGTATAACATAGAGAAGGGGATGGGGGGATCTTTTGAGAGAGAGAGAGAGAGAGAGAGAGAGAGAGAGAGAGAGAGAGAGAGAGAGAGAGAGAGAGAGAGAGAGAGAGAGAGAGAGAGAGAGAGAGTGGCAATGTCAGTGTGTCTATTTGAGGGGTCATAAAAAAGGTAGCAGGGGTTTCGAGGGATAGGAAGAGGAGTTGCTTCATGAAAGGAAGCAGGAAAGGGGGACGGATCTCTGAGTAATTTGAGAGGCGTTACACACACAAAAAATGCACACACACACAGAGAGAGAGAGAGTAGACAGAGGAGCGAGAAACTAGAGTAGTAGTAGCTGCCCATCACCCAATAGGACGAGACAAAGCAAAGAACTCAGAGCTGCCGCCCATCGCCTCTGAAAGCAACTGCAATTTCCAAAGAGAAGGGTGCCTCAAAATCCTCCCTCCCACTTGAAACTCTGCCAACTTTTGGCCTTTGCTCAAACTGCATCATGTTCAGATCACCTTTTTTAAATATTTTCTTAAAAATCGTGCACACATGCTCACACACTTGCTACACTTGAAGCAACCCAGACCTTTGGTTGCCATCGCACCTTCTCGTGTCCACAGTCCATGTTCCCATCCTCTTCACTAGCACACTGACATGAGAGATGAAGACAGCCTGTCCCACCCCAGTTGCCTAGCACTTGCTATATTGGCTTCAATGTAGAGCAACAAACCCCTCCCCACCTCCTCACGCATGCATCTGTTTTGCTTGCACCATATAGAAAGTCACTCAAAAGAGATAGATAGATAGATAGATAGAGAGAGAGAGAGAGAGAGAGAGAGAGAGAGAGGTTGTATGTCACCACATCTGATTAAAAAATGGTTGTCTCCAACAGATACTCCCTTCCACCAATTTGTTCAAAATGACTAGCCATATTCGGTTCAACCGTTCAACTGTTCAGGAAAAACCATTTTTTCAAACACACAAAGTAATTTCGTTGAATTTTCCAAGAGAAATTTTAACACTAGGTTGGTAACCTAACAGGACATAAAAGTGTCCTTTCAGGGTTTTGAAAAAAACTTCCAAAACCATAGTAGATCCACTCATTTTGTAAAATCCTTTCATGAGGTTATAGTTCAAGGCCTACTACACATGGAAAAATTAAGAAACTTGTAAAATTTCTCATCTTTTGGTCACACCAAGCCTCCAAAGTTGATGGACCAGTACATTTTCATCAAAACAGTCATTTCTTACATTTTGTTGCATAAAAATAAGATTAGGGATTTTTGTAGGACTTGAGATAAATTCCCTAGTTAACTTCAATGGGTTGGTGATCAGAACATATGATTGCTTCTCACTCACTATTTTTTGTTTTTCCAAAAGAAATAGGTACAAAAAAGTTGAATTTTTACCATTCTGCAAACCTATCATCAAAGTTTCTATAGCCACGCTCAATACAAATAATATATGCATGTTTTCTTAGTTCCCTATTGTCCTTTAGCTTCATAAGGAGCCATGGAGCATGTCAAAAGAATAATACATCTCTTACCAAGGGGAATCTTGGGGACAAAGATGAAGTGCTAAATACAGCAAACATGAAAAAACTGGGTTCAACATTATGAGTTGTAGAATCCCATAGAAACTATTCAATATCTAGCCAAATTTGATCCTTATGACTATATATGGTTACTACCTACAAAATGCATGTAGTTGTCACAAGAAACTAACAATATTGAAAAAGCTATACTTGATATACTAGAATGTTTCGTTTTCTTCTATAATTGAAAAAATCAACCATCTTTGTCTACTATGAAAAATAGGGTATTAGGTGCCCCAAAACTCAAGGAATATTAGCTTTATGTTACAACATGCGACATAGAAAATCAAAACTGCATTTGAATATCATGAAAGCCACCAAAAAAATCATAGAAGAGCTAAAATTGGCTAAAAAACAGGATTTGATAATTTTTGTAATTTGGTCATAACTTACAACTTTAACATTTATTTCTCCCTAGAAGCATCAAGACACGTTGAGGACTACTAAAGATAGTTTTGTAGCATTATAGACCTCACAAACATGAATTCTAGAGTGGTATAGTTGCAAAAAGTTGAAAAAAGCCAAAAACAGGACCGGTTTTTTCACACAGTTTAGGTTGTGAAATGTTGTGCAAGGACAAGGTTAAAGATGGAATTGATATTCCAAAAAAATGTCGAGTTTTTTTCAGCTCATGAGACAACTTTCTAGGCCGATAGCACCTCAAAATCCATTTTGAAACTCTTGAAATAATTCAAGGAAAATGGTCACTTAACAGGACATAAAAGTGTCCCAGGACATAAAAGTGTCCCATTACCAACCTAGTGTTAAGAAAATTAAGATTATTTTTTGAGGCTTTACACTATTTTTCTCTATATTGGGGCGGACTTTCTCCTTTTACGTTTACCCTCAACTGGCCTACTACTTGGTTCAACATACTAATAGGCACATTATTATATTTGTTGCAATCTTGCCGAGATTCCAATGGGTATAGCATTAGCCCTTTGCAAGTTGTCCAACCAAAAACTTAGCAAGCTGGACTTGAACTCTCACTGCTCCACACGCGCATCTTCAAGTCAACTGAGCTAACAATGTAGAGGCTGCATATGTTGCGCGGCATAGTGCAGCGCATTAATAAAAATATATATAACCAATCCTCCCCAAAACCTGCTTGGCCACGCTGTCGTCAATGACAGTGTGTCATTGACCCCACGCTATTTCTCATGCCAGCGTGCTATAGTAGATGACTCCACGCCCTTCCTTTTGTCAATCTCATCCTTTGTCTTTGCAAACAGGCATCTCTTGGAATTTGTCGTACATTTTTTTTCAAAAATTGTTGGGGCATACTAGCATTTTTGAAATTGAAAATGAAAATATATTAAGCTGAGACACATTTTTTCCAAACACCTAGGAATCAATGGAAAAAGGAGAGCATTGAAAATCTCCATATAAAATTTAGGATTTTTTGAGGGTTACTTTAATCTGCCAAATCTAGTCGGTTTCCTTTAAGGCAACCCTCAAAAGTAACCGAGAAATTCAATTTTTGTGCTTTAAATATACACCAAAGACCGGTTTTCTATGGCGTTTTTGTTGAAAATCGATTGCTAATTAATGTGTCCCTGATAGTAATATTGTTTCTCATTTTTTAGAGAGAGAGAGAGAGAGAGAGAGAGAGAGAGAGAGAGATCTAAGCATCTTCTCTCACTTGGCATCGTTCTTTCTAGAGGACAAATACACCAACTAATTTTACACGAATAGTTGGTGTATTTGTTAAACCAAGCCCTGCCACTTGTTCTTTCTATCCATTGATAATCCTTTTTTTTGTGGTGCATGAATATATAACAAACGATAGATATTATGTTGATGATAAAATTTACTATATCATGTACAAACACTTGCTAGGGTTTGTCCTTGCACTAAAAAAATCGCTTGGTGCATGGTAACACTCGTCTATTTGTACCAAAAAATAGCAAAATGTGTCTTTATGATTGTAGTCACAAAGTTCTAGTTTTTTGTAGTTCACTTGTACTACACCTTTGTATGATATGTTCTTTTGAGTATAATTTCCATGTTTTTACTTTATACACTCTGTTTGTACTAAAATATTGCAAAATGTGTCTTTATGATTGAGGCTGCCATGTTCTAGTTTTTGCACTCCACTTGTACTACATCTTTGTACGATGTGTCCTTCTAAGAGTAATTGCCATGTTTGTACTTTATGCAATCTATTTGTACCAAACCATTGCAAAATGTGCCTTTATTATTATAGTCACCATCTTCTACATTTTGCACTCCTATACTACAACTTTGTACGATGTGTCATTATAAGCGTAATTGCCATGTTTTTACTCTAAGCAATCTATTTGTACCAAACCATTGCAAAATGTGTCTTTATTATTGTAGTCACCACATTCTAGTTTTTCAACTCCACTTGTACTACACCTTTGTACTAGGTGTCTTTATAAGCGTAATTGCCACGTTTCTATCTTATGGAGTCTATTTGTACGAAACCATTTCAAAATATTCCTTTATTATTATAGTCACCATGTTCTATTTTTTGCACTCCATTTGTACTAGACCTTTGTTTGCCATGTTTTTACTTTATGCAGTCTATTTGTACCAAACATTGCAAAATGTGTCTTTATTATTGTAGTCACCATGTTTTAGTTTTTCAACTCCACTTGTACAACACCTTTGTACTGATAGCCATTTTTTTGCTCTCCATAATTGTCATAGTAAGCTACCTCACCCTATCAAATCACTCAAACACTATGGCTATCCCTACCATTTCACTGTATATAGGTGTGTGTGAGTTAGGGGGCTTTTCCCATATCTTCTTAAAAACCCTTAATTAGCTAGTCACTGGGCTAGTTGAGCCAAAAAAATAAAAAATATATAAAAAATATAAGTATATTATGGACGATTTGTGTGTAAATATTTCATTGTATATAGGGCCTAAATAAAAGGATTTTTCATAATTATTTTGGTATTTATTTAAATATTTCTACCTATGGTGTGTTATTTATGCTATGTACATTGACTCACCATTACTATATTTTTTCTTACCATTTTGCATACTCTTTATTCCATATAAAAATAATTTCATGCAAGCTCCTCTTATTTTTGGTGTAACTCCATCCCAACAAAAATCCAAAAAAACTAGTTCTATTGATGTGTATATTTTTTCACTATTGTGATTTTTTCCTTCCTACATCTATTCTCTATTACTCTCATAAATTAGACCACAAAAAATATTCATCTTTTTATGGTAGACTTATAATGAGAGAGATTTATTTTGACCCCTTTATATTTTTTCCACCTATATTATTTATATTTGACATGTACATATTTTTTAGACCCCTCAATATTTGATTTTCTTAGTTATACTATTCACTTATATCATGATCTCAACAATATCTTTAATTATAGACCTACCAAATAAGGTCAAGGGTATGTGGCATGCATGCATGCACCATGGGGAGCTCACTCTTGGAGGTATTCAAAAGAATCATCCAAAGAAGGACCTCACAAGGACCTTGTGCAGTGGGAAAAAATAGTTGGTTTTGTTGAATTTTTAAAGATCACATGCTCCACAGATTTGAAAAGGTGATACAAACAAAAGTTATAGCTCGTGGGCTGAACTTTTACCTCAAATTTTTTCATATTTTTTTGAGCTACGAGATGTGAGCTATGATTTTATTGGTGGACCCCAGTTTGCCCATGCTATGCAGCCACACTCCCTCTTCCACTTTATCATTTTCCTCTTTCACACACACTCCTCCCTCTCCTTCCCACTCCCAAACCTGCAACTCCCATGTCCTAATTCACCCTCTTCACCATTGCCACATCTCTCACACCTCCATAGCCTTCATCCTCCATTTCTACACCCTATGTGTCCCCCTTTCTCTCTACATATATGTCCATATTACCATACTCTCTTCAGCTTTGTAAAGAACTTCAAAAAATAAAAAAAAATCCAAGGATAACCTCTGCAAATGAAGGCTTTTATCATGAATTTTCCAAGGTTTGAAATAACATAGCTTCATCAACACGCGCTGCTTCGCCATGCTGACTGCTTCTTCTTCCGATGCTGTAAAGAGGTGAATGTCAACTTCGCCAAGGCTTCAACCTCTCTTTACAAGCTCATCCCTTCTCTAACTTTTCTCATCATATATCTCACCATTTGGTGAATGATTTTGTAGATATGTTTTAGTGATAATTACTAACTACTAACCACTAACCTTATTGTAAAATGCACCCTCTACTAGAGTAGGCACTCCCAAATTATTCACTCAATCCTCTCTCCTTTCATCCTCAATAATTCTCGTCCCTTGAGCCCACATCCATGTGACTCAAAGGACAAGAGAGACCCACCCTCATAAAAAAAATAAAAATATGCATAGTCTTTTATTCCTTCAAATAAACTTGATTAGGCCTAATCCTAATCGGGGCTTCTAAAACCTATAAATAGAGCCCTTCTCTCCCTTGTAAAACATCACATGATCACACTACACCACACCATTCTCAACACATAACACACCACTCTTCAAGCCTAGTTGTGTATAGTGTATGCATTGTGATTGCTCTATTCCATCACTACACATAGGTGCATGGAGAAGCTTGAAGTTAGTTATGCCATCTAGAGGAGTGGAGTGATACTATACTCTGCAATCACACTTGTAGCCTACTCTTATCCATAAATAAGATTCATAGTTTTGGGTGCAATTGTATGCTGCAACTACGACTCTTCTCTCCAAATTGACTTGATAAGTTGGCGCATCAGGTGGTTGAAGGTATATTGTCCTTGAAGTTTGTTGTGCCATTTCATGCTTGGTGGTTTGAGGGCTTGTTGAATTGTTTGCCTAAAAGGTAAATTGTAAGAGGGTGCTCAGTGAGAGGGCTCCCGTGACCCTAAGACAATTTGTGTATTGGCAACAAGGTCAAGTTTTGTGTTGTCTCTCTATTTCTCATCAAGCTTTGTGTGCATCTAGTCTTTAAGGCTAAGACTGAGTTGCTCAAGTTGATTTGTGCTCTTTACCTCTCTTTGGCGTGGTGAATGTTTGTGTTTGGTGTGTGTGGCTATCTTGCATTCCCCTCTCTTTGTGCGTTTGAGTACAAGGAGATATCACGTGCGTCCTAGTTCGCATCTACAACTAGGTGGTGCCCCTTTTCTTGTTTGGTTTCTGGCTGTGGGTTGTTGTTGTCTCTGATTGTGCGTGCCCCAGTCCCAGTTGAGCAGCACGGGGCCTCGAAGGGTGTTTAGAGGACGCTCTTCTTGTTGCCCGCCCCGGACCGCCTCAGTACTATGTGTCCTTTTAAGAGTTATTGCCATGTTTTTACTTTATGCAGTCCATTTGTACCAAAACATTGCAAAATGTGCCTTTATTATTGTAGTCACCATGTTCCACTTTTTGCACTCCACTTGTACTACACCTTTGTACGATGTGTCCTTATAAGCGTAATTGCCATGTTTTTACTTTATGCAGTCTATTTTTTATGAAATTATTACAAAATGTGTCTTTATTATTGTAGTCACCATGTTCTTGTTTTTCACTCCACTTGTACTACTTGTACTATGTGTCCTTATAAGCATAATTGCCATGTTTTTACTTTATGCAATCTATTTGTACCAAACATTGCTAAATGTGTCTTTATTATTGTAGTTTCCATGTTCTAGTTTTTCAACTCCACTTGTACTACACCTTTGTACTATGTGTCCTTATAAGCGTTATTTGCCATGTTTTTACTTTATGCATTCCATTTGTACCAAACCATTGCGAAATGTGCCTTTATTATTATAGTCACCATGCTATACTTTTTGCACTCCACTTGTACTACACCTTTGTACGATGTGTTCTTATAAGCGTAATTGCCACGTTTTTACTTTATACAGTCTGTTTGTACAAAATTATTGCAATTTATGTGTCTTTATTATTGTAGTCGCCATGTTCTTGTTTTTTCACTCCACTTGTACTACAACTTTGTACTATGTGTCCTTATAAGCGTAATTGCCATGTTTTTACTTTATGTAGTGTATTTGTACCAAACCTTTGCAAACTGTCTTTAAGTTTGTAGTCACATGTTTTTATTTTTGTAGTCAACTTGTACTACACTTTGTACGATTTGTTTTTATGACTGTAATTGCCATGTTTTTACTTTAGGTAGTCTATATGTACCAAACCTATGTAAAATTTGTCTTTATGATTGTAGTCCCCTTTTTCTAGTTTTTGCACTCCACTTTTACTCTACATTAGGAAGAAAATGGGGTCGAGGAGGGCCTCTTTATTTGGCAGTTTAAAGAAGTCCAACCTTTAGTTTTAAGAAAGTAATCAAAAGACAAATTTTGAATTCAAACAGACATAAGTTTATTTGAATTCAATTTTTCCCCCCAAAATAGAATTTAAAATCTAGTGGGTATATAGCATATCTATGGAAAGAGCTCAACGCGTAGATTGGAGATCTGATCTTCGCTCAAATCAAAGATCATATGTGGGAGTTATGAAAGGCCAAAAACCATAGAATTGTCCACCTCCTTTTTGGGGGGGAAAGTAATATATCCTTTGACCACTCTTACACATCTCTTGCACACCCACCATTCTTGCACACATGGCGTACACCTATTCATCAAAATGTTAATCACCTCCATAAGCTCCTGGAAAATAAAGAGGCCCTCCTGCACCCCATCCTCTTCTTTATGCCTTTGTACGATATGTCCTTATGAGTGTAACTACCATGTTATCACTTTAGGCAGTCTATTTGTACCAAACCTTTGCAAAATGCGTCTTTAAGATTATAGTCACTATGTTGTAGTTCTTGTAGTCCACATGTAATACACCTTTGTATGATGTTTATTTGTGTGTTCAATTGCCATGTTTTTACTTTATGTGGTCTATTTGTACCAAACCATTGCTAAATGTGTCTCTATGATTGTGGTTGCCATGTTCTAGGTTTTGCACTCCACTTGTACTTGAACGATGTGTCTTATAAGCGTAGTTTTCATGTTTTTATTTTATGCAGGCTATTTGTACCAAATCATTGCAAAATGTGTGTTTATTGTTGTAGTTGCCATGTTCTAGTTTTTCAACTCCACTTGTACTACACCTTTGTACTATGTGTCCTTTTAAGCGTTATTGTCATGTTTCTACTTTATGCAGTCTATTTTTACCAAACCATTGCAAAATGTTCCTTTATTATTCTATTCACCAAGTTCTACTTTTTTCACTCCACTTGTACTACACCTTTACACGATGTGTCCTTCTAAGCGTAATTGCCATGTTTTTACTTTATGCAGTCTTTTTGTACCAAATTATTGCAAAATATGTCTTTATTGTTGTAGTCGCCATGTTCTAGTTTTTGCATTCCACTTGTACTACACTTTTGTACTATGTGTCCTTATAAGCGTAATTGCCATGTTTTTACTTTATGTAGTGTATTTGTACCAAACCTTTGCAAAATGTGTCTTTAAGTTTGTAGTCACCATGTTCTAATTTTTGTAGTCAACTTGTACTACACTTTGTACGATTTTTTTTTTGAGTGTAATCGCTATGTTTTTACTTCAGAGTCTATTTGTACCGAACCTATGCAAAATTTGTCTTTATGATTGTAGTCGCCAGTTTCTAATTTGTGCGCTTCACTTTTACTACACCTTTGTACGATGTGTCCTTATGAGTGTAACTTCCATGTTATCACTTTGGGCGGTCTATTTGTACCAAACCTTTGCAAAATGCATCTTTAAGATTGTAGTCGCTATGTTATAGTTCTTGTAGTCCACATGTAATACACCTTTGTATGATGTTTCTCTATGAGTTTAATTGCCATGTTTTTACTTTATGCGGTCTATTTGTACCAAACCATTGCTAAATGTGTCTTTATGATTGTACTTGCCATGTTCTAGTTTTTGCACTCCACTTGTACTTATACGCTCTACTTTATAAATGTAATTTCCATGTTTTACTTCATGCAGTCTATTCGTACCAAATCTTTGAAAAATGTGTCTTTATGATTGTAGTCACCATGTTCTACTTTTGTAGTCCACTTGTACTACACATTTGTACGATGTGTCCTTATGAGTGCAATTGCCATGTTTTTACTTTAGGCACTCTATTTGTACCAAACCATTGCAAAATGTGTCTTTATTATTGTAGTCACCATATTCTATTTTTTGCACTCCTCTTGTTCTACACCTTTGTACGACGTGTCCTTATAATCATAATTTCCATGTTTTTAATTTATGTAGTGTATTTGTACCAAAACTTTGCAAAATGTGTCTTTATGATTGTAGTCGCCATGTTCTAGTTTTGTGGGAAATCTATACAACGAGCGTGTAATCTTTCGGAGCGAAAGTAAAGACAATTGTAACACAAATAGATTTTTTGATTAAGCCCATCCATAATCTCATGTGAAGGCAGTCCAACAAAAATCCGTAGAGTATTGAAAACTCCAGCACATGAAGGTGATTGTTGCTTCAATATATATTCATATTTGATTAAGTAACACAAGCTATCAAAACTCCATACACCCAATCACTGAAACTCTGACCCCACCCAATCCCTAGAGAAACTCCAGTTTTGTTAGTCCAGCTAGATGGACAAACTCATGAGCTATAGAATCCAACCCAATGACACAAAAATTCACAAAGTACATGTGCTTGCAAGGCACGTATGTGAGAGGTTGGTTGTCTCTTTTTTGAAATTCCTCATAAGTGCATCAAGGGAAGTCTGCAATGGTCACAACATATGTCACTCCCTTTTGAACGGAGCTAAGAGTGCTAACATAAAAAACACGCAACACACTAGGCTCTAATATAACCTCTCCCACTAGTTGTGCATACGTGATTCAACCCAATGCTATCCTATCATTGAAGTCTTTCCTTAATTTTGACCTCCATCTTACATGCTTTCCATATTTGAATTTAGCACGGAAAGAACTAGGCACAAGATAACCATGTTTTATCTTACAGTTGAGTCTCTCATATATAATCAAGATATTTAGTGAGATTTAAAGTGTAAATTTTTTGTCATATCGTCATGGTACTTGTTGAAATTCAAAACCCATGGTTGCAAGATCTTCCCTTCTCTTCAAAAAGGAGTCAAGACCTTCAATTTTACTTTTGCATTCTCATTCATTAGTTTTCCTAAGAGTCAGCTACTAATACTCATAAAAAGCATGGTATTTGCAAGATTTTTAAGACTACGGCATCATCTCCTAAATATTACTAATATCAAAGTCAAAAAATGGGACCACTAGATTGCAAAATTAAATAAATACCAGTATTGCCACTAGTATTTTGTGGAACTCGGCTCTTAAACTCTCTCTCTCTCTCTGTATGTATATACATATACATATTTATATATATATATAAATATGTATATGTATATATATATATATATATATATATATATATATACATATATATATATATATGTAGATCTATAATTTCTCATATACAATTTCTCTCTTATTTATTCGGCAACAACTAACTACTCGGAGGATTATTATTTTTTGTAATTATTCATTCGTTGAGGAAAACTTGATTCTTCACCTTGTAAATATTGGGACTTACAGAAGTTTCCAGATTGTATCCCAGTTTTGATAGTTAGATTGAGTAGATGGTTGATTTTGGATCTTTAGGGTTTGAGAAATTGTAAGGTATATATACCACTTTTTGACCTTAATGAAAGACCTTTTGTCATTTTTAAAAGCAAGTTTTGAAGTCTGTGAGTGAGCGTATTGTGTACGAGAGAGAGTGTGAGCTTCATCCTGACGCTACGTGTGCTCAGGTGGTCGGAATCGAGTGTGGAGAAGTGCAGCGTGTTGTCCCCGACGAGAGCTACGCGCCGATACCTACATTGCACGCGTATGGTCAGGTTTTGTGAGCTCCTTCTACGAGCTTCATCGGGTGTTTGGGTGAGCATACGTTGTCCGATTTTACATTGCAGCATATCTACGCGTTCACATTGAGTAGAACTACACATTAGGCACTTTAGATTTTGAAAACGAAGACCTGCAGATTTCCGCCATACATCATACGTGATTTTGCACCCGGTGTTTTGGGTTGGGATTTTGGTTCATAGACCTTAGGGAGAGCGACCTATTGGTATTAGTAGTGTCTCTTTCAAGTTCTATGGTGTTTCAAGATTGTTTGATGGGTGTTCGGCTCTAGAAAGCGTCGTAGGAAGTTTCCTCTTATGTACTCTATAGGAATTAGTTAGGAGTCGGTCGAGTGTAAGTTGACACCTTATGCTTGCTTCCACGCGCCTGCGGGTCAAGCTTCTTCCTTAGTTGACATTATATGTTAGGTGAGTTCTCGCTGTGCTGACGTTCGTCGCGGCGTATCCGTCCAACATTGGCGCCGCTGCCAGGGACGAAAACCTTAGGTAGGTGACCGAGACTAATCCTTGAGGATTGGGATTTTTGGCTTGCCAAGAGTCTCATTTTACATTTAGATAGGATCAGAGGGTGGAGGACTCTCTAGGTCTTAGAGGGAGTCTAGGAAGTGTGTGTCTGGCCTAGATCCTTCGACTTAGGTAGATTAGGTAGATCAAGATAGTTTTAGGTAGTACTCGAGTTCTTGAGTAGGAGTTGGAGTGGTTGAAGCGGTGAGAGGAGAGCTTGAGAGTTCAGAGAGGCCAAATAGCAACCAAAAAACACCATTATCACCATTTCACATGATAAGTAGGAGTAGAGTAAGTAGGACATCATGATTCAGGATCTAGAGCATTTCATGCATGAACACTTGCTTGGTAAAGTCATGACAAGTTTGTAAAAGACGGAAAAAGATGCAAGAGTGTGTTTGAAAGCCTAATTGAAGTCCAAAAGTTACTGGGAGTGTTTCTGATAAATCTACAGAGCATCAGGAGCATTTCTGTCAAAAAAAATTTAATTTTTAGCCAGGAGACATCCTACGCGTAGGATATCTACAGGCTAATCTGGGAGGGATTTTGGGATCCTGAGTTGACCAGTGTGTTCAGAAGGTAGGGTTTACCCTAATTTCAACTAGAAAGTGGAAATTTGGCCATATCTTGACAGGATAACGCCAGATAGACTGAAATTGCCAGACATCCTACCCAATTTGTGCCAAAACATTATTTTGAGACCAAAAACATAAGATGGATGCATGAGCATGTCTTCCATGATATATTGAGCGACTGAAAGGGGTTTCATCTCATTTGGGTGAGAAAATTGGGTTCAAAGCGGACTTTAGCACTTTTTACTGAAAAAGGCAAGAACAGCTAAAATTTGGGACTTTTGAAATCCAAACCAAAATCTAAGCATACCACTGGGTTACTAACATCAAGGGAAAGTTGTGGGACAAGTCTGGGGTCAAACAGGCCAAAAATACATCCTATGCGTACGATGTTTTCTGAGTGATTTTGGACTCCAAACCAAATTTTGAGTATACCAAAGTGATTAGCAACTCAAGGGGAGCCTGCGCTTTTGAAGCCATTCTGATGAAAAAGATGAGTTTGAAGCCATTCTGATGAAAAAGACATCCTACACGTAGGATGTCTATTGCAAGAAATTGAAGCCAGACTTTGACAGTGAGCATAGTAAGGTGTTTTATAGCCTAAGGCAAGCCTCCTAGTCAATTTTGGTCCAAATTGGAGTTGATTAGACTGTTGCTGATCAATATCAGCAACAGGCTATCGGAACACATTTCTGACTCATTGACCAGCTAATAGGTGTCCAAATCAAAAAGTAAAAGCAGTTGTAGGCTCAATACAACAAGAGGAAATCACAGTGCAAAAATCCAGGCAAAACAAAGCAGGAGACATCCTACGCGTTGGATGTCTATTGGGGCACACTGCAAAGAAAATTTGACTGGGCATAGACAATGAGATTCCATTTGGCTTAACAGTTCCAGAACTTCTTTCAGAAGTGAATTTGGACCTTGTTTGCCCATTTGACGAAGCAAAGACTGAATTCAGACTTTTTCGCGTAAATTGACCAACAACCGAGGGAAGTACAGTTTCAGATTAGCAGACCTAATCCAGAACATCAACAGTGTATAAAATACAGTAGTGGTTGAGATTAACTCTCCAGTTATACCAATCATTACTAAGATAACATCTAGCAGATAAATGCTTTGACTGGATTGCTGAAATTAAAATGCTTGTGTACAGGTATATTCAGCAACAAAGCAAGAAGTTGTGCAGAAACTGACACTTTGCCAGGTGAGTGGTTGGATTTGTGATAAATTGCATTGATAAGTTTGATGAATTTAAGATCAGGAAGAACATTGTTAGAGACCAGAAGGTGGCAGGTGACCAAGGTAGCTTAGTGTCCACCGAAGAGAGTGTAACTCAGGCAAGGCTAGATCCGCTAGCACCGATTATTGAGGAAGGTAGTGATACTGACACTTTGTATGACAAATCTTTCTTCATGATGGGTAGTCAACATCCAGGAGGTTTCACCTATGATGGACCTATGCGAGGAGGAAGCGCCTCCCAAAATAATTTGAATGATTCCAAGCTCACTGTGATCTTCTTGGAGGGAATAAACTCGAGGGGAGCCCTAGTCTATTCTGACTATCGAGGACGCAAGTGCATTTGTATCGAAGAGAGACCAGCTCAGAGATTGGAGATAATCCGAGTATATGATGATGGAGATAGATTCCAAGACGAAAAGAGGAACCACTATCTAATAGTTAGTAACCCTGAATATTACAACAGATATGGAGATAACGTAGCGAAAGGCAAAATGGTTTCAGAAGCTCAAGAACCGCCACCAAACATTGATCGACCCAGAGCTATTTTTATGTATGATAAGAAAACATCCAGGGTTCCAACTTATAACGAGAACTTGGGAATCTACAAGCATGAGAGTGAGGGTATAGTCTCTTACTTTCGCAGCAAAGAACCATACGTAAACGAATTAAGAAAAGACAAGGTTCTTTACTTATTCTCTTATGAAACTGCTATGGGGAAGGGTATAGTTTTTGTTGATAGATACGGGCGAGAATACCAACGTATTCTCCCAGAGGAGGTAGAAAGGGCAACAGGTCTAGGAGCATCAGCATATGCCCCTGAGGAAGTGCCAAGAGCCACCTACACCCCAAGCAAGTCAACAAATCCTTTTTCAGATGAGTATGACGCTACCTCACATTCCACCCGACCGCAAGCATTCAACAACCAAGACCAACCGGCAAACCAGCCGTCATTGCAGGCATGGCTTCGACAGAGTGCAACAATGGAACAATAACGGAACCGAGATGGTTATCAAGCCGCACGAGGGCTAAGGGATTTGCAAGAACCACCACTCTATTCAAGGTTTTAGGGAGAGAGTAAGCCAAAGACTCAAGGGTCAACAGAGCCTGGAGGACCACCCATAAAACGAGTTCGAAGAGAAGAACCACCTCCAGCGAGAACCGTTAGAAATTATGGCTTAGGAGCACCATTGGGAGAGGAATCAACCTATTATAGAAGACCTGAGGAGGTATATCGATTAGGACGTGGAGATCCAATGATGAGTTTTGTAGACCATCGGAGAATTAGACCTTCTCAAGTGCAAAAATGGATAAACAATAAATACACAGGAAGCAGAGACCCAAGAGATCATGTAGCAACCTTTGTGCATGTAATTAGAGCCGGAGAGGTGTTAGATTTTCCTACCCAATTTGCATGGTTTGGACTAACCCTAGAGGATGATGCTGCCACTTGGTTTGACTCTGTAGAGCATAGAGACTTTGAGTCCATGGAGGAAGTATTTGACGATTTTATCAAGGAATTCTCACAAAGGGGAATAGCTCATAATACCGTCTCACAGATCCATTAATGCAAACAAAAAGATGGAGACTCTGTACGAAAGGCAACCCTAAGACTAAAAAGATATGTTAAGTTCTGCCTTGTGGAAGAACTGCCAACTCAGTCCAGACTTATGCTGATATTTATCCAAGGATTAAGGAATGCGGATCTCCAGAAAGACTTACATATGAAGAGGAGCACGACGTTGAATGAGTTGACCAAGGAGGCTCTTTACCTTGTGGACAATTGTGCGGTCTACAAAGAGGGGGAGTTCAAGGACCTTGATGACGATTCATCTTCACAACAAAGTGGAAGCAAGTCTTCTAAGACAACACCTAAAGGAGAAGTAGCTGTAAACCAGGAACAACTTGTAGATGAAGTGCTAAAAAAGATCAACTTGTATGCCAAACCCCAGGCTAAACAGCCCAAGTGGTGTGCTATTGAACAAGAATGGACAAACCATGAGACCGAGGAATGTTATTATAACAGGGGTATGTGAGAGAGAGACCTTACACTCCCCAAGCTCCGGTAGCTTCTCCTCAAGTTCCACCGATGCCTAGATATCAAGCAGGCAACCTACCAAGACCTGTAGATGTAGAAAGACCAAAACCGGTGTTGGGGCAACAACCACCCCTACCAAGATTACGACTAGTTGGTATAAGATACACACCAACAGCGGAAAACCATGTCTATTATCCACCAAAATAACCCTCAACACCAGAACCATGGAGCATGATAGGAAATACAGGACCACCAACTGCAGCACAGGCAGCAAGAGAAGGAAGATACAGCTTAGATGAACGAACACTGATGTTCATAGCCAATGGGGGCATGGGCGGACAGAGACATGCTTACCAAAAAAGAGGAGCTCAAGGAGCACCTCAACAACCCAAGGGACCCTGCTACAAGTGTGGTGGAGACCATTGGATGAGAGACTGTCCTCATGATGAAATCATTAGAGTCAATGCGTATTGCCCCAAATGTGGAATTACTCATTTGATTCCCGATTGCCCTAAAAACTCGAGCAAAGGAGCAAAAACCACCTTGAACATGTTAGAAACAATACCTTCCAGTGGAGGATCGAAAAATGAAACAATCATACCCATCCAGGCGGTAACACGAGCCCAAGATCAAAGAAGGACGAACGAACCCATAGTTGAAGAACCAAAAACCGACGCCCAAATTTTAGAAACAAGAAATCAGAGAATCACTTGGAAAGCTAGAAAGGCGGGTAGGAAATCCAGGAAGGAACGAGAGCAAACAACTCTATCCGAGGAGTTAAAACATACAAAGGATAGATTGGAGTGGTTAGAGGATCTAGATAGCTTAAGCTCACACACCACAGCAACCATAGCACCCAAGGAAATAGCAGAGCCCAAAAGTGTAGGATCAGGAGGATCTGTACTGGGTGACAAGGTAAATGCGCATCTGGATACACTTCTAAAAGCTTATGAAGCTAGACTTAAAAAGAACCAAACCCAGGAGCAAAGGTGGATGACTTATCCATATGCAGAAATAGAAAAGCAGAGGTTGGATATGTGTAAAAAGATGATCGAAACAGCTCAATCATTGATGGAAGACCCGCTAGGTAAACCTGCAAATTGGCATGACCAGCTCCAACCCCTATCCAACCAACTTTGGAAAGACATGTGGAAACAAAGTAAAGACTCACTAATGCCTATGAGTCCAGAGGAGAGCCTATCATAGTGCCAAATACCACAGATGGGACAAGTGACGGGTTCCAGCCTAAAATATTGGCAAAAATGGGTAAGGACTGTAACGGTCTAGACGATCTATGGAAGCAAATCTGTGAGGCCATCGAGGCTAACAGGATGAGTAACCACATGAATAGTACGAGAAAAGAAAAGAATGTGATCTTACCTCCTATTGAAGAATTTGAGGCAAGATCACAAATGAACTTTTAGATACATTCACAAGGGGGAGACCAAGGATCAATTAGTTCGGGGCACAGCTAACCAGACTCGCTGAAAACTTTACCCTCTTACCTAGGAGAGTATGAAGCTAAGTCGAAAGTGAGAGCAATCCCATCTCAAAGACTTTCTTCTAACAAAGTGATGGATTCGCAAGGATTGATTGAGTTATTGTCCACTCTGGTGGCATGCACAATCACATTGGCAGAACTCCTAAGGTTACGACCAAACATGTGGACCACAGTAGGTAAATGCCTAGAAAAATTTGGAGTAAAAGACCCCACCTTGAAGCTATAGGAAGGGATCAGAGAGTTGGACAGGCCTCAACTAAACACTAAGCCAATACCATTGAACAAGGTTGGAGAGTATTGCGAAGGGGAAGATGGAAACATCACGCTACCAGTAGAATTCCAAGGAGTAGTTTCCAAAGCTATTCTTGACAGTGGAGCGGGAGTTGCTATCGCCACCAAGGAAATCTGGAAAAAATGGGAAAAACCAGCTTTGAGGTCTACCAGAATGAAACTGCAATTGGCATATGGGTTCATGGAGAAGCCTCTAGGACTCTTAGAAAAAGTGATTGTCACTTCGTGCGGAATCGAGTATGAGCATACATTTGCAATAGTCGATTTCGACAAGAAGAACAATTATGAGATCATCTTGGGACGACCATTCATGCGACATTGAAGATGGTCCAAGATTGGGGTTATGACCACATATACCTCAGACATGGCTAGACAACAACTAAAATACACCTGAAAGACCATAGTTACAAAGATGTGAACCAAACACCTGTGGAAGAGTTTGATTCAGCTACAGTAGCAGGATTAGAAGCATGGTTAGGGCAACCAAAAGAGCTATGGATGTGCAGAGCTTCACATTGTGGAAGCTTAAGAAGAGAGAAATGCATCTTAGAAAGAGGGATAGAAGACAAGGAGTATATTCCGAAACCTTTCCCGGAAGATGCCTTGGAACCTCTAGAATGGGAACACATACTAGCAGCATTGGATGTCTGTACCATTACAGACAGTCCAACAACAAAATTTTGCGATAAGGATGGCTATGATGTGTTACCCTATTACATGGTAAGCGTTGTACCAAGAGAAAAAGAGAAGGTAGAACCACCAGAACAAGAAGAGTTTTATAACTCCTCGAAACATCTGGAAGTAAATGATGAAGCAGATAATGAGTGTTTAGACACCTCAAGTGAGCGTGGAAATGAAACCAAGAATATCAAGTTTTATGATTTTGCTAATCAACATCCTAGACGCCAGGAACGCTTTAGGAGGAAACGAGCAGGAAACAAAGCAAGAGAGAACCTGATGCCCAGGATAAAGGATAAAACTCACTATTTGATGCTTGTAAAAGCAGAAGATTGTGTTAAAAATCAAATATCAGGAGGATTCTCAAAAGATCTAAAAGAAAGAACGCGAGAGGAAATAAAACAGGTACGAAAAGCTAAAATCGAAACAAAATCACAAAAATCTCAAAAATATAAAAAAACAAACAACAAAAGACCAAGAGTGGACCAAATTGGAGCGTAAACAGAAATACCAAGAACTGAAATGGTCCTTACGTGAGATATGGACTACTGAAGAAGATAGTGATGGTAAAGGGGAGTTAGAAAAGGAAAACATGAATGTACCATCACATTATCGGAAATTTACTATCCAAGACAGAAAAATCATCATGACACCACCAGTCAGGGAAAGAACCAACCAAGAATCTTACGATGGGCCTGAAAATGCAAAAAAGATAGACCTCGCAGAACCAGGTGAAAAGCCTTAGCCGGTCTATATAGCTAACGATTTAGAGCCTGAAGAGGAAGAACAGCTAACCCAACTTCTCAAGAAGTATAAAGATGTATTTGCTTGGTCCTATAAAGACCTCAAAGGAGTTGATCCATCGATATGCCAATATACAATTCCTTTGAAATCGGATGCAAAACCTAGCAAACAACGTCCTTATACATATAATGACACATTTGCTAAACGAATCAAAGACGAGATTGATAAGCTGATGGAAGCTGAATTCATCTATGAAATCGAACATACAGATTGGGTGTCATCCATTGTGGTAGTTCCCAAAAAGAATAGAAAACTGCGAGTGTGTGTAAACCTCAAAAAGATAAATGCAGCCACCATAAGGGATAATTATCCCTTGCCAATCACAGAACATGTACTTGAGCGAGTGGCCGGGAAATGGGCTTATTCCTTTCTGGATGGGTTTTCAGGATACAACCAACTGGCAATAGCAAGGGAGGATCAACACAAAACAACATTTGCCACAGAATGGGGGATTTATGCATATCGAGTTATGCCATTTGGCTTAACTAATGCCCCAGCCACTTTCCAAAGGTTAATGACGCACGCATTCAAGGAATACCTAAGAATATTCATAGAAATTTACATGGATGACCTTTGTGTACACTCTCTTCTAGAGAGGAACATATCGACCATTTGCAAAAGATCTTTGAAAAATGCAGGACATATCGAATCTGTCTTAACCCAGAAAAGTGTGTATTCATGGTTAAGCAAGGCTGCATCTTAGGAAACATTGTCCCAAGAAATGGCATAACCACAGACCTAGACAAAGTCAAAGTCATTGTAGACCTACCCAGGCCTACTAATACGAAACAAGTGCAATCCTTCATGGGACACTACGGATATTATAAAAGATTCATATACATGTATGCGGTTATCGCACAACCTCTGTATCGTTTGCTAGTCGATTTTGATTGGACCGAGGAGTGTGAAACTTCATTCCAAAAGCTGAAGGAAAACCTTATATCAGCACCTGTACTGAAGGCACTAGATTGGGAAAAGATATTCCATGTTCACATTGATTCTTCAGCATATTCCATTGGAAGTATTCTGGCTCAACCTGGAGACGGAACAATGGATTTTCCGGTTTGCTATGCGAGCGGACAGTTAAACAGTGCGGAAAAGAACTACACAACCACCGAGCGTGAAGGGTTAGGAATGATTTATGCTATAAAGAAATTTTGGCATTATTTGCTTGCAAACAAATTTGTGTTCTTCACAGATCATCAAGCTCTTTTGTATCTGGTAAATAAACCTTGCAATACAGGGAGAATCGTACGTTGGTTTATTATATTGCTAGAATTTGACTTCACAGTGGTGGTCAAAAAGGGTAAAACCCATCTATGAGTTGATCATCTTTCAAGGATACAGAACAGGGAACCTCTTGAAGGAGTAGATGATGACATACCATATGATTATCTATTCAATATTGAAATGGTACCCAAATGATCTCAGGAAATTGTTAGCATTCTCTCCTTTGGAAGTGGCGTTGATAATACGGAATACAGATCCAAACAACAAACAATTCAACAAACAAAAAATTTCCAGTTGATAGCAGGACGGCTGTATCATTTTGGATCGGACCAAATCCTACAATTATGTATAAATCCGGAAGAATTCGAGTGCTACCTTGAAGAGGCACATGTCCAAGACTGTGCATTTCATTGGTCAATAGTGAAAACACACCAGAGACTGAAACAGTTAGGGATTTATTGGCCAACTATGTATGCAGACACACATTCTTATGTTACCAATTGTACTATATGTAGTGCCAAAAGACCAGTGGATCACACAACTTTGTTTCAGGTAAACATTGCACCTGCATGGAGTCAATATATCATTGACTTCTTAACCACCAAGACGTTCCCTGAGAACATCACAAGAGCACGGAAAAAAGCTATAGAGCTGGAAGCTCGTGAATTTCAGTTAATTGGGAACCAACTCTATAAGCGAGGAAAGGAAAATCAACTTAGAACCTGTGCAAGTGAAAGCGAATACCTGTTGATTCTAGAACATGCACATAGCGGAATAAGTGGAGGCCATTTTTTGGGCGATAAGACGGAAAAAATTGTCTTAACCGCAGGAATTTGGTGGCCTACATTACACATGGATGCTAAAGAGTTTGTGAAGTGTTGTGACGCATGTCAACGCACCAAGGTACCAATAAAAAGAGATGAGATGCCATTACGGCCAATGATGGGAGCGAGAGCCTTTGCAAAATGGGGCATTGATTTTGTGGGACCTATATCACCCCCTGCATATCGCACCCATACCCAATATATCATTGTGGCTACAGACTATCTCACAAAATGGGTCAAAGCCAAGGCAACACAAAAATTTGATGCATGCACCACTGCACAATTTTTGTATGAGAATGTTTTTGTACGATACGGGTTACCAATAGAAATTGTCAGTGACCGTGGAACACATTTTCTCAATGAAGCCATTGAATATCTGCTAGAGGAATTCATGGTCATACATAGGAAATCTGCTCCATACCATCCACAGGCAAATGGACAAGCTGAAGCTACAAATAAAACACTACGCACAGTTCTCACTAAAATAGTGTCAGAATCAAGAACAGATTGGGATCAGCAGCTACACTCAACACTGTGGGCATACAGGGTAGCTTAGAAAACATCAATAGGAACAACACCATACAACATGGTGTTTGGCCTAAATGCTATACTACCCATATAGTTTTTAATTCCAACTCTACGAGTAGCAAAACGCTTAGAATGGACAGGGCATGAGCTCTCTTCAAGAATAGATGATCTTGAAAAGCTAGATGAACGCCGCTTACGAGCTGTAGCTTCAATCTATGCTAAAAAGAGAAGACAAAAAGAATTTTTTGACAAACATGTGCGTACTAAAGAGTTCAAAGCAGGTGATTACGTACTTGTTTATACTTTGAAGCAACATGCCAAGAAACTTAAAAAGCGAGGGATGGGACCCTTTGTGATTAGTGATCTATCGCAAAGTGGAGCTGTCAAGCTTGCTACATTAGCAAGTGAAGAAATGCCGAACTGGATTAGTGGACGTCGACGACTGAAGAGATATCATCTACCACTCACAGAGGAGATGCTCCAACAAATTCATCAAGGAAAACAATGAATGAAGAAAAAACAAAGAGTACGAGAAGAAGCTCAAGCAGAACCAAAAGAACGCATTGCAAAAAGAGACTTCTACGACAACAACAACAAAGTGGACCACCATTGCGAATCAATGCCATTCGACTGACGAAGTTGGATGAAGAAACAATGGAGCCAAAAATTGCAGTCAAATTGGGTAGCACTTAAGTTGAATCAACAGCATTGCTTGATTCGGGAGCTCAAGCAAATTTGATCTCTTATGGATTATACCAATAGCTCAAACTCACAGGTCAACTTCATCCTACTCCTCAAGTGCTGGAAAGTAGCACATCACAACTGTTGAAAACATTGGGATGGACTATATTGCATGTACAGATACATCAATATATTTACCCGCACAAATTCTATGTGGTGGCGGATGAAAGCACACAACACCCAATGATGTTGGGGAAACCTTGACAAAAAGAGTACAATGTGCAGATAGACTGGAATGCAAGGGCCGTAAAAATTCAGCATGCTCATGAACAATAGGTGATAGCCTTTGCTCAGCAATACCAGAATGATCAACTACAAGACATGCAATCACTGGAAAAAAACCCAAAACCTAAAATGCCATCAAAGAACAACCTGATACCCGAGACCAACAATCACTGGGTAAAATCCAACCATGCTAATTCCAGACATATGAAGTCACCAGCCGCAATGCAAACATCTAGGTTACCAAAACAAGGGAAACAAGTATGGATGCGGAAGGATAGAAATGACATGGCAGACAAACAACAATGCAACAACAGAATTCCAACAAAGCAGATGGTTCAACCACAAACCAAAGGCACAAAACAGATATGGATCCCAACGAAAATTCTTAGCCATAACCCAAATGACACTCACATTTGGATACCAAAACAAAAGCAAAAGAAACTCCTTTCAGTACAAGCAACAACGGAAGGCAGACAGCTGCATTTGAAAAAGGCAAACAGGCTTATGTGGGTGCCAATCAACAAGAAACCAGAGGCAAACAAGGAAGGGCCAAAATATCTAAAAAAATCGGTAGGAACAAAATACCAATGGAGAGCAAAGGCAATACGGCCCATAGCCATTCCGGCCCAGCCAATTCTCTCCTTAGAAACAGCTATTGCGACTCTATCAACAGTGTCGGCAAAGCAATTGCCTTTTGCAAAAAAGACAATTAAACAGAGAGAAGTAGAGTTACAGATGTTACTTGCAAAGAAAATAGGAAACCTCGACGGGGAATGCCAATAAGCATCTTGCTTATTCCCTTCTCTTGCACAGCATTAATTTTTCCATGCATTGACCAAGTATGCATAAAATAGGGCCACATTAATCGGCCAGGCATTAGCACAACTTTTTCAACCTATGCATGACACATACTCCGAGGCAATACCTTGTTGTCCGTGAGGACTCCGGCTAGGGGGGGGGGAGGCATTCTCAAATGCGGAACCAATAACAGAAACAACAAAAAAGGGCATGATTTTTTACTATTTTAAGGGTTGTTGTTTGATCGCAAAATTTTTTAGAGTAACCCAAGTATAGATGCCCTTATACAGCATGTATCTATATGTATATGGGTCCAAACACCAAATCAAGCCCCTAGGTGTGTGTATATAAGTAGAAATAGCCATTTTTCGGGCAAAATATTGGTAAAATGGAGAATTCCTGCCATAAAAATTGCATGTGAGTGTATATAATGTTTTACGGTGATGTTTGTGCTTTATTATGATTTTTGGGGATTTTTTGGGTTTGATTTGATATTTTCCTTTTAATTTTACTAATTTTTGGCAGAAAAACTTCAAAAATACAAAAAGCAAGTGAAAAACAGTCGTAATGAAAAACAAAAGAATATGGGGATGATCAGTGACTATAGGACAACCTATGGTACAGTGGGGGTGCAATTATGAGACTGGAGCGGAAAGCGTGTTTTGGCCAGGTTTTGACTGAAATGCCAAATTTCTGGTAAACAGAGCAAATGGAGTCCAAATCAAGAAATTTTTGAGCCTATACCGCATCTCGCAAGGAGATAGGAGCACATGTCAAATTTCGTGAAAAGTGGTTCAGGGACCTCCATTATAAGAAATTTTCACCTCATTTTTAGCTCATTCTCACTATTGACTTTGTGGAGAGAGCTTCTGCCACCTAGAGCGGACCGACCTTCCAACAGCTTCTACGGCGCGCACGACTACCCGATGAGCTCCAGGCATGAGAGGATCTATGGCATCCGCGAAGTCACCGACAAAGAAGAAAAGAATGACCATCAAGGATTACCTGGAAGAAGTGGAACCCTTCGTCATTCCAGAAGGAACACTAAAGCCCACCAGCACATGGATACAAGAAGATCTGTTACAGTCCAACGACCTAAAAATATACCAAGGAGTGTTCAAAGACACTGAAGGCAATGTTATCGAGCTACCAATGCTGCCGCGAGAACTCAATGATTTCGTACGAAGCAAGATGGCCGGATACTTGGAGAAGATTGATCTCCATAATTACTTTGAAGCAATACTAGCAGGGGTGGACATCAAGAGAGTCTAGGAGTTTGTGACAACCATCAAAGAGGATGGAGTGGCCAAAGTAGCAGATCTACAAGGCAGGCCGGGAACAGAGATAATCATCATTGAGCGGGTTGTAGCAGATGCACTAGACCTCTCCAACGAGGGGGATAGTGTAACAGAAAGAAGGAATGAGGTCAATGTGTACCATGAGAAGAAGGGGAATTACACCTTTGAAGACATTGCCAACCCAAGAGTGGCAATCATGAGCCAGTTATACAACCAATACTTCCACATGTGCACGAAGAGGCCACAAAAGTACAGGATGCCGCCAGGTGCAATTGCCACGACATTCACTTGGGCAATGACGAAAGGCACCCCAAAGATAATCAACTATGCGGCATATATACATGACAACCTAGTAAAGATGGGTAACAAGAAGCCAACCTATATAGTGCCAAGAGAACTAATCACCAAGGTGATTTATGGGGCACTACACGCAAAAGGAAGGTGGCCTGACCCCCCGTCTCAGAATGATTGGCTGAGGCTAAAAGAAGACAAGGAAGATGAGCCGCAAAGAGCACCGAGGTTGGCTACAAGATTGAAAAGACGGCTACAGCCAGTTCAAGAGGAGCAGCCCAAGCAGAAGAAAGGGAAGAAGGAATTTGCCCAAGTGCCTGCCAAAGAAACAAGGTCACAGAAAGCGGCAAGACTAGAGAGGCTGATGGAGAGCTTCCGAGCAGAGAGATCCCTCAAGGGTGATTTAAGTGAACTCTGGAAGCCTTCTCTAGAGTCTATGTCAGGATCATCCTGAAGAGTGCAAAGGGACCGATTTGAGGACTATATCAAGAACTTTGAGATTCTTGATGCAGCATAAGAAAATATTCCACATGTCCCTTTCACAGAGGAGGAAGTACAACAAATACGGTAGAAACTGCTAGATGAGCAAGAGAGCCAAGAAAGAGAAAGAAAAACTAAAGTAGACAGGGACTTAAAGGGAAAACCTGCATCTCTACCAGCCAGCCCTAAACCCAGCCCACAGCCCTCACCACCACCCTCTCCACCTCCTAGCAGCCCTCCACCAGAAGATAAGTCAGCTGAAGACAAAGCAGAAAAACAGCAAGCAGAAGAGCAAGAGCAAAGACAAGAGCCGAAGCCAAAAGAAGAGGCTAAGCCTCGAAGTGAGAAAAAATAATTAGATGATTCTTATTACGCATTTTTGGACCTGCTAGTTGCGGGATACACGAAGGAAGAAGCCGCCACAGTCGCATTCGACTTGGCGAGTACAGGGCCTAAAGAACAGATGCAAGGCATCAGGCTAGTGGAGTTAAAGGAAATTGCCACAGATATAGTGGACCTGCACCCGCCCTCCAATGACTGGGACATGGTGATAACAAAGATAACAAGGTTGAGAGTGCAATCCATGGCTTCAGAGAAAGAGATGACAGCTCTCAAGGCCACTGAAGTAAAGATTAAAATGGAAGTAGACGCTCTGCAAGGACAAAGCCAAAGGCAAAAGGAGAGAGAATTTGAGCTACATGACAGCCTAGCAAGGGCACTACAAAGCTATCAGGCAATGGAGGAAGACAATCAAGCAACCGCAAAAAGAATGCAAGCAGTTGAAGAAGAGTGTCAGCAGCTCAACAAATCATTGCTAGATGCCGAGAAGGAAAGAGATAACTTGACACTACAGCTGGCAGAAGAATCTAAAGAAGTAGAAGCCATGAGAAACGCTAAGGAAAGAGCAAAGATAGATCAAGAAGCAAGCCAAGATGAGGTCCTTGAGCTCAAGGACCAACTCAAAGTAAAAGATCAGACCATCCAGAGGCTGCGAGCATCATCTGCCAGAGTCAGAGCTAGTAGCTCGACTCAAGTCACGACTGAGAGTCAACTTTGTGAAGAACAAATGTAAGAACTTCAGAAAGAGCTGACTCTAGAGAAAAAGCAGAGATTAATGATGGCAGAAGGATCTATAGTCATGCAAACGAGAATGGAAGAAGGCCAAAAATCCCTACAAGAGGACGTAGAAAGCATGAAGAGAAAGCTTGAGGAGGCGGAAAGAATAAACGCCGAACTTAATGACCTCCTCGTGAACATGGGGGAAGAAGCGGAAATGGAAAAGAAAAAACTTCTCAGGAAAATTGAGGAGTTGAAAGGACAGCAAATAAGAGAGCCAGAGAGCACAGGGCCAGCAGCCAATGAGGGCATTGACTTAGAAAATGTGGCAGATCCGGTGGACACGCCTATGCAAGAGGAAATCCTAGAAGGATCCTCTCAAGATCCACAGGATCTAACACAAGAAGATGAAGAAAAATTTTGTAAAGCAATAGAGGTGGAGCTCAGGGAGACAACAAAGGAAGCCTTGGAATGGGAGCAGAGGGTCTTCAAGTGTATGACTATTCAGAAGATCGACGCTAGCAACCTTAGGCGCGAGTGGCTTCAACCCTCTCTCCCATATCCATTGCTGAAATATGAGGCAGCTACCATAAACAAGCGGATCACCAGGCGTACCCCTTTACAATGCAGATACCTCAAAACCAGAAGGGGTCAAGCTCATTGTTGATTCTCAGCCAAAGTGGAGGAAGGCCTGGCTTACAAAGTACCCACAATACCTAATCCACTTGGTAGAGGCACCGAAAAATATCAGAGACAACCTCAGCTTTTGTCCTCTCCCAAGGATTAGGACGTGGAAAGCGCGGGAAATATTGCAAAGGAGCCAACCCACTTGGCTGAACTACCCTAAGATGTCGAGCTTGAAGGCAGGTGAGAGAATAAGTGTCCAATACATGGTCAAAACCCTAACGGGTGCCATAAAGTTGTTCACTGGCTCACCTGGCCTTACATGCATTATGATGAGGAAAATCTGCAGAACCCTCTTAGCAATGTTCGAGACTTTCAAGCCAGGCCAGGTGACCGACAACATCTTTTTCTTCCAAGATACATACAGATGCTTATGATCTATCTGTTCAGCCTTCCAAGGAGGTGATACATGCGCTGTATCAAAGGATAATGTTTCTACCATCCTATCACCTCCACGATTTTGAAGAAGCGTTCTACACAGGCTTCTTCACCATAAACACTGACATTTTTGGCCCGACAATGATGAACCTGCATGCTAGATACGAATCTCTGCTAAAGATGCGAGAAACGATACGATGAAGAAGCAGATCAACGGCCATGTCGGGGACGACATGAGCAAGGAGGGGGGAGTGTTAGAAGCTGGACACACCCCATGGCAACTAACTACTCGGACGATTATTATTTTTTGTAATTATTCATTCGTTGAGGAAAACCTGATTTTTCACCTTGGAAATATTGGGACTTACAGAAGTTTCCAGATTGTATCCCAGTTTTGATATTTAGATTGAGTAGATGGTTGAATTTGGAACTTTAGGGTTTGAGAAATTGTAAGGTATATATACCAATTTTTGACCTTAATGAAAGACCTTTTGTCATTTTTAAAAGCAAGTTTTGAAGTCTGTGAGTGAGCGTACTGTGTACGAGAGAGAGTGTGAGCTTCATCCTGACGCTACGTGTGCTCCGGTGGTCGGAATCGAGTGCGGAGAAGTGCAGCGTGTTGCCCCCGACGAGAGCTACGTGTCAATACCTACATTGCGCGCGTACGGTCCCGTTTTGCGAGCTCCTTCTACGAGCTTCATCGGGTGTTTGGGTGAGCATACGTTGTCCGATTTTGCATTGCAGCATATCTACGCGTTCACATTGAGTAGAACTACACATTAGACACATTAGGCACTTTAGATTTCGGAAAGGAAGACCTGCACATTTTGGCCAGACATCCTACGTGATTTTGCACCGGGTGTTTTGGGTTGGAATTTTGGTTCATAGACCTTAGGGAGAGCGACCTATTGGTATTAGTAGGGTCTCCTTCAAGTTCTATGGTGTTTCGAGATTGTTTGATGGGTGTTCGGCTCTAGAAAGCATCGTAGGAAGTTTCCTCTTATGCACTCTTGAAGGCTGTGACTTAGACAATTGGTAGAGACCTCTGTAGGAATTAGTTAGGAGTCGGTCGAGTGTAAGTTGACACCTTATGCTTGCTTCCACGTGCCTACGGGTCGAGCTTCGTCCTTAGCTGACATTATATGTTAGGTGAGTTCTCGCTGTGCTGACGTCCGTCGCGGCGTATCCGTCCAATAGATAGCCATGTTTTTAGAGGTCTACCATATTTAGATAGTGTATTTTTTCATAAGACGTTCCCAACCACATTTGAGCAATTAGTGGTGCATGCGGATGTACCACTCCTATGTAGATTGTTTTAAGCCATAAATGGTCTTATGCAATTTACATACATAATCAGGGTGGTGAGGGTCTTCAAAATGAGGAGGTTGTAGCATATAGAAGAGCTCTTGGAGCAATCCATGTAAGAAGGCGGTTTGTATATCAAGATGATGTAAAAGAAGATTAAACTTAGTAGCAAGTGCAATAAGAATCCAAAATGCAGTCATACCCAGTACTGGCGAATAGGTGTCAAAGTAATCCACACCTTGGTGTTGAGTGAAGCCGCAAGCACCAAGGCGTGCCTTGTAGTGATCAATTGTGCCGTTGGGGTGGTATTTCTTCTTTAATAGCCATTTTCAAGAGACAATGTTATGACTCTTAGGAGATGGCACAAGCTCCCAAGTGTTAGCTTCTTTGAGGGCTTAGAGCTCATCCAATATGGCGGCATGCGGCTCCTTGCTCTCGCTAGAAGAGAGGGCATCGAGAACGGAGAGGGGAAGGGCATCTTCAAGAGGCTCTTCTGGATGCTCACGAATCATTTCATCATTAAGGACAACGAAGAAATTGGTGGCTTCATAGATTTCGCGAAGGGAGCAGGTGCGGCTTGCAGCAAGCTAGAGGAGGCTTGGTCCAAGTGTATAGCCAAGGTGTGTTGTGATGGTAAGGTGGAAGAAGTAGAGCTATGGGGCTTGACTTCATTGACATCTTCTAGGATGGGAGTACCTCGCAAGGCGTCCTCGAAGTTGTGGAAAACAAAATGGCAATCGTGAAGGTGAGGCCAGTAGCAAAGGTCATGGGAGCTCATGAGGTGGGGCAAGGGATAAAGGCGTGGTGCTTTTATGTGTTGTTTGAAGTGCATGCATCATATTATAGTCGCCCACTAAGAAAAAATGAGGATTGTCAAGTTGAAAAATCTCGGGTGCGATGAAGTGAGGATATAATTGTGGGTGAGTGCAGTGAGCGAGGGTGATGAATAAGAAGCGATGATGGGAGTGGAGCACCGAGTGTCTGCGGCATGATAGAAGTAGCGGTGATGGCAATAGCTTCTTCCCAATAGGTGTCTGGGAGGCTAGCTTGAAGAAGCATGGCATTAGCAGCGAGAGTAGTGTGAGATTCTTGTGCTCAACATGTTTGTTGTGGGTGGTTGGAGATGGAGAATTCATGTCGAATGCCATCAGAAAGACATAGATACTTGAATGCATGAGAAGTGTACTCCCCAGTGGAGAGTTTTAATGTGGAAGCCTTGTTTAGTCTCAACTAGTGCCTTGAATGTTCAAAAATGAGGTTGAGGATTTCTCGGCCATGTAGTAGGTAGCTGTGTATTTTGAGAAATCATCTATAAAAGTAAGGATATATTTATTTCCAGTGAAGGAGTTGATGGGCAATGGGCCACAAACATCAGAGTGGATGAGTTCAAGAGGTGCAGTGGCTTGTGATGATGATGTGGGGAATGGGACATGATGTGCTTTAGCAAGAATGCAACCCTCACAAAGTGTGATGTGAGTGAGGTTCTTGGGAAGACATAGTGCAACTTGGCAATGAGTGAGTTGGTGCAAAACATATTGAGAAATATGCCCTAGTCTATAATGCCATTTGAGTGTGTTTTCTTGTGTTTTTGATGCAGATGCATGTGCAGGCAATGAGTCACCTAATGGATAAAGACGCCCAATTTTGGGGACCAAAAGTGTGACATACTGACCATCTTTGTTTTGTGTCGAAATGTGGAAACCTTCTCGCATGAATTTGATGATGATGTTGTTGTTGGTTAGCTCACTGACAGAGATGAAACTTTTCTTGAGGCAGGGACAAAATATACGTGAGAAATAGTAGTCTCTAGGCCATTAGATAGGTTAATGACAGCATCTCTATAGGCTTTGGCCAGCTACATGTTGTTATCACCGAGGCATACTTCTAGAGGATGTTCTAGATAAGTGATATTGGATAGCCAGTGTAGGTGATATGCATATTATGGGTGGCGCCCATATCAAGTAGCCAAATATTGGGATATGAAGTAGCTATAGTGGTGGCATAAAGTTGCAAAGGATAAGATGGGCTATCATAAGCAGATATGTCAGCATAGTGAGCTTGACCATAAATAGAAGGAGATGGATGGCCATGGTGTGTCCCTCCTTGAGAGTAAGAAGGATATAGATTAGGTTGAGAGATAGGACAATTACCTTGATTGCGTGGTTACAGACAACCCTTTGTGAGGTCTCCAAAGCGATGATAGTTGGCGCATTGCTTTAATTTTTGGTGACTGTGGTGGCTTTGAAACTGAGACTTTCTTCCAAAATTATTGTGTTGTCAAGGAGTGCCCGAATGTTGAGGCTTCTAGCCATTGTAAGGGCATGAGTTTCTTGTCATAGTGACAAGTGATGTGGACTTTAGTGAGTTGCTGGTGTGGTCACGAAGAGTTTCCTCATGATGGATCTTGTCTACAAGATTTTGTAGCTGTAAGTTAGCTGTGGTGGCTTGTGTAGTGATAAAGGCTCTCCATGATGTAGGTAGGGAAGCCAATAAGAGCATACTTTGAAGATCTTCAAGGATGGCAAGCCCTGAGATAAGTAGAAATATTTGCCACGTCTCCAAAAACTTGGAGGATGACTGACCCTCTTGCATGGTAGTGTTTACAAATTTCTTGATCAGGGAAACTTGCTCGACGAGGTCAGTGTGCTCATAGTTCTTCTCAAAGAAGTTCCAAATGGTGCTAGTAGTATTTAGCTCCTTTACCATTTGAAATTACTGATCTTAGCAATGGAGAATTAGCTCCATCTTCGCACTATTGTTTCTGCTATGCCAAATGTTGTAGGCATTTATGAAGTTTGTTGAATCTTTGTCTGAATCTTTGTCAGGTTGCTCTTCAGATCTTGGAGTAACGTCCCAAAGTTTTAGCTGTGTGAGGTAGAGCTCCATCCAAATTTTACACACTTGTAGTTTGTGTCGTTAAGCTTGTCGATAATGTAGCAAGGCTTGTAGGTGGATGCAAAAGTTGAAGAAGCTAACTCAACCATCTTTTGAGGTTCTGGATTCCTTCAAAATAATGAAGAGTGAGACTTCGAGTGTGGGTTAAAGAGGATGCAATGCTCTTAATGCTAATTATAAAAGCTACTCTTAAGTGCTATTGATTTGATACCATATGAGAACTTAGAGATTAACTTAAATGTGATTAATATCACTTTTAATTAATATGCTAATGTCAAGAAACAAGAGAGTGCAAGATAGAAATAGAGCAATGACAATAGACTACACTTGAATGGAGAAAGAACACCCTGTTACAAATAAGGGTACCTTATGGAATTTATATACAAGTTGAGGTATTGAGGAATATCCATCACATGTGAATTATAGGTAGGTGGGAAAAGACACATGTTGAAACTTACATAGATGGAAGGAGTTTATGAGGGAATTAGGTGTAAGCAGTTTGGGAATAGAGGTAGGTGGAAAGGAGTCCACACTCAGTAAATAATCATTTACTTTTATAGGGCCACGCGGTTAGCAGATCACAAGATCACTTATTTGTTTTGAGATAGCGCCTAGGTAAATTTGGGAGTACAGAGGTTACTTTTGTGATGGTAGCCCTGATTTTGGCTTTGAACGTGCAGTGTGCTTTCCCCTGTAACGCCGGGACTTGCCCCTAACTAGTACCGCATTGGCATGGGAGGGTAAAGGGCAGAAAACAAAACCATGATCTTGTAGGTTTATCATAATTAATAGTGCAGTATGCACGCCCCTATAATACCGAGATGTGCCCCTAACTAGTACCACGTCGACGCGGAAGGGTAAAGGGCAAAAAATGAAAACATGATCTCTTAGGTTTATCAAAATTAATAATACAGAGTGCTTTCCCCTAACGTTGGGTCATTCCCTTAACTAGTACCACATTGGTGCAGGATGGTAAAAGGTAGAAAACCTAATCTCTTAGGTTTATTAGTGTGTATTAAACAAATTAGTGAAAGCATTGAAAGGTGTAACCTTCACACCACTCTTGGTTCCCTATTAGGAAATTAACATACAGTAATCCCTTACCTTTTTTCCAACAATTATTTCCAAGGAGAAAGTTTTAGAGGTTTTGGCATGATTTCAAGAAATTTACACTATTTTTTGCTAATTACAGAGAGTGTATGTCCTTTTCTTCATGCTCTCAACCGGCATTTTCAAATTCCAAAGAGGGTGCATAATAAGCTGAGACATGTTTTTTCCACACACTAGACCCAGGGTTCAAATTTAAAAAAATAGTGTATAGTTTGACAAAAGTGTCTTCACTGATGAAGTCCTCAATTAAACAAACAAAATTAGTAGTGACTTTGGAGTAGAGAAGCAAACCTAGAATCAAGTGGGACTTGGCCCTACTCAGTACCATGTCGGTGCGGGAGGGATAAGGATGAAAAAAATGCAATCTTTTGAGCTTGCAAAGTGAACTTAGCATCACATGGACATTTCCTCAATCAACATTGCCTTGGCACGTGAGAGTTAAGTTCTATTTAAGTGCAAAAAACTAAAGCAAACAAAATATTCACATAATCGTTTTGGGACATGGCTCTAATCCATACTACGTGAGCGTGGATAGGTAAGTTCAATGTCATGTTCTATTAATGACATCATGAACTACTCGAACTTTATTGTATTTGTGGCCTTGTTTACATTTCAAGTGCCATACATTTTTTTAGAGTAAGTATCTGTTTTTAGGATGGGACATTTCCATAAATGCTTCCATGGAAAATCAATGTGGTTAAGAGGGATGTCTTGGTACACAAATTTAATGTACATTGTAGGCTTTAGAGTCTTTCTCAATGGCCATCCTCAGCCACTGCCAAAATGTGCCACTCCTCATAATTATGTGGACATGAAAATGAGACAATAATCTGTTAAGGGTGGGGCATTGGAAAGGTTAATAGGCAAATTTGTGAAAGTGAAGAGTTCGTGTCTTAGCCTAAGATATACAAATTATATTATGGCTATTCATTAATTGAGTATATCACCATCGTAGGCCCATCCTTCCCATCATCATATTGCTATGCATTTTGTAATTATATCACCAGCAAAGTCCTATCCTTCCTATCATCATATATTATATTTCTATGCATTAATTAATTATGTCACCATAATAGGCCTATATTTCCTTTCGTCATCCTATTGCAAGGCCTTCCGGGGCACTGCCCTAAACTATCCTGCACCAATGTCCAGGTGGGTAGTAGGATTGAGCCACAATGTTGGTTTGATTGGACCTAAAGAAGAGTCTGAAGTTTCTATGTTTAAAGTTAAATAACATTTAGTGTAAATTACTCAATTATTTGTGTGATCGGCTATGAAGATTATCTTTGGGTGCTCCATACTAGAGGATGATCAAAAAATCATTTGATACTCTTCAAAAAAGGGACCAAAAGGGGAAGAGCCTTGGCATGCTCTTATTTTTATATCAACTATGCTATGAATCGATGGTTTACTAATTTCACTATTATTTCTAATGGATGGATGCTATTGACACACAAAGATTGCATCATTGAGTACGCTTTGTGTTACTCTTTACTTTTATATGGCAACAAGTAATTTCTTCTCTTATACTCTCTTTCTCTCTCTATCTCTCTCTTCCTATTTTTCATGTAAAAGACATGCTTTTGTCAATAATGAGTGATGTGAGAATTACTTGTTGCTCTCTCTCTCTCTCTCTCTCTCTCTCTCTCTCTCTCTCTCTCTCTCTCTCTCTTGTTTCTCTTGGATTCGCTCAATTTTTGTGTTTGCTCGGTAAAGACTAGTTTTTGTACTCCACTTTTATTACATCTTTGTACGATGTGTCCTTATAAACATAATTGCCATGTTTTTACTTTATGCAGTCTAGTTGTGCCAAATCTTTGCAAAATGTGTTGTTACGATTGTAGTTGCCATGTTCTAGTTTTTGTAGTCCACCTGTACTACACCTCCCTATAATGTGTCCTTATGAGTGAAACTGCCATGTTTTAATTTTATGCAATCTATTTGTACCAACCCATGGCAAAATATGTCTTTTTGATTGTACGATGTTTCCTTATGAGTGTGCTAAATGTGTCTTTATGATTGTAGTCGCCATGTTTAAGTTTTTGTAGTCCACTTATACTAGAAATTTGTATGATATGTCATTATGAGTGTACTTTCTACGTTTTTACCTTATACACTCTATTTGTACATAACCATTGCAAAATGTGTCTTTGTGATTGTAGTCGCCATGTTCTAGTTTTTGTAGCCCACTTACAGTACACCTTTGTATGTGTTCTTGTAAGCATAATTGCCATGATTTACCCTAGGTAGTCTATTTGTACCCAGTCTTTACAAAATGTGTCTTTATCATTAGGGAAAATTTGGACTCACAAAGGGGCCCTATAAGGAGTTTGACTTCCTCTCTCATGTCCAAAATGGGCATGCGGTAAACTTTTTTGCAAATCAAATTTAAACTTGGTGGATATTTGACAGTTAGAATCTTCTCTTCAAGCTCTTTCTAATGATATATAGCATGCCACAAGATTCCTCATATTTTGAAAGATTCTGCTTTTGATTCTCTAGATTCTAGACGGAGTTGTCACATCACACGAGAATAAAAAATAGAATCTTTCAAAATATGAGGATTCTCATGGCGTGCTATATATCAATAGAAAGAGCTTGAAGAGTAAATTCTAACTGTCAAATCTCCGCCAAGTTTAGAGTTGATTTGCAAAAAATTTACTGCACACCCTTTTTGGACAAGAGACAGGAAATCAAACTCCTTATAAGGCCCCTTTGTGAGTCCAAATTTTTCCTAATGGATTGTAGTCCCCATGTTCTAGTTTTTGTAATCCAATTTTACTACACCTTTGTACAATGTGTCCTTAATGTAACTTCCACGTTTTTACTTTATGCAGTCTATTTGTACCAAAAGATTACAAAATGTGTCTTTATGATTTAGTCACCATCTTCTAGTTTTTGTAGTCCACTTGTACTACACCTTTGTATGATGTGTCCTTATAAGAATAATTTCCATGGTTTTACTTTAGCTAGTCTATTTGTACCAAATCTTTATAAAATGTGTCTTTATGATTGTAGTCACCATGTTCTAGTTTTTGTAGTCCACTTGTACTACACCTTTGTACGATGTGTCCTATAAGTGTAGTTTCCATGTTTTTACTTTATGCAGTCTATTTGTATACCAAAAGATTACAAAATGTGTCTTTATGATTGTAGTCTCCATTTTCTAGTTTTTGTAGTCCACTTGTACTACACCTTTGTACCATGTGTTCTTATAAGCATAATTTCCATGTTTCTACCTTATGTAGTGTATTTGTACCAAACCTTTGCGAAATACGTCTTTATGATTGTAGTTACCCTATTCTAGTTTTTTCACTCCACTTGTACTACACCTTTATACGATGTGTCCTTATGAGTGTAATTGCCATGTTTTTATGTTATGTAGTCTGTTTGTACCAAAACATTGCAAAATGTGTCTTTATGATTGTAGTCTTCATGTTCTAGCTTTTGTAGTACACTTGTACTGCACCTTTGTACGATGTGTCCTTAAGTGTACTACACCTTTGTACGATGTGTCCTTATGAGTGTAATTGACATGTTTTTACTTTATGCAATCTAGTGGTACCAAACCATTGAAAAATGTGTCTTTATGATTCTAATGATCATGTTCTAGGTTTTGCACTCCACTTGTACTACATCTTTGTACAATGAGTTGTGATAAGCGTAGTTGCAATCTTTTTACTTTATGTAGTCTATTTGTCCCAAACCTTTGCAAAATGTGTCTTTATGATTGTACTCGCCATGGTGTAGTTCTTCTAGTCCACCTCTAATTCACCTTTGTACGATACTTCCTTACGAGTTTAATTGCCATTTTTTGACTTTATGTGGTCTATTTGTACGAGAACATTGAAAAATGTGTCTTTATGATTGTAGTTTCCATGTTCGAGATTTTGCACTTCGCTTTCACTATACCTTTGTACAATGTGTCCTTATAGGTTTATTTTCCATATTCTTACTTTATGTATTGTATTTGTACCAAACCTTTGCAAAATATGTCTTTAAGATTGTATTCTCCATGTTCTAGTTTTTGTAATCCACTTGTTCTACACCTTTTTATGATATGTCCTTATGAGTGTAATTGCCATGTTTTTGCTTTATGCACTCTATTTGTACCAACCCACTGCAAAATATGTCTTTATGGTTGTAGTCATTATGTTCTAGTTTTTGCAGTCCATTTGTACTACACCTTTGTACCATGTGTTCTTATAAACATAATTTTCCTTTATGCACTGTATTTGTATCAAACCTTTGGAAAATGCTTTTACTTTATCTAGTGTATATGTGCCAAACCTTTGCAAAATGTGCCTTTATGATTGTAGTCGTCATGTTCTAGTTTTTGCACACCACTTTACTACACCTTTGTATGATGTGTCCTTATAAGCATAGTTTCCATGTTTTTACGTTATGTAGTCTAGTTGTGCCAAACCTTTGCAAAATGTGTTGTTATGATTGTACTAGCAATGTTCTAGTTTTTGTAGTCCACATATACTACACATTTTAAGGATGTGTCCTTATGAGTGGAACTGCCATGTTTTAATTTTATGCAGTCTATTTGTACCAACCCATTGCAAAATATGTCATTATGATTGTATGATGTATCCTTATGAGTGTAATTTCCACGTTTTACCTTTATGCACTCTATTTGTACCGAACCATTGCTAAATGTGTCTTTATGCTTGTAGTCACCATGTTTTAGCATTTGTAGACCACTTGCACTACACCTTTGTATGATATGTCCTTATGAGTATTTCTATGTTTTTACTTTATACACTCTATTTATACAAAACCATTGCAAAATGTATCTTTGTGACTGTAGTCGCCATGTTCTAGTTTTTGTAGCCCACTTACACTACACCTTAAGCATAATTGCCATATTTTTACTTTAGGTAATCTATTTGTATCAAATGTTTACAAAATGCGTCTTTATGATTGTAGTCCCCACTTTGTACGATGTGTCCTTATGAGTGTGGTTTCCATGTTTTTACTTTATGCACTCTATTTGTACCGAAAGATTACAAAATGGGTCTTTATGATGGTAGTCGTCATGTTCTAGTTTTTGTAGTCCACTTGTATGACACCTTTGTACCGTGTGTCCTTATAATCATAATTTCCATGTTTCTACTTTATGTAGAGTATTTGTACCAAACCTTTGCGAAATACGTCTTTATAATTACAGTCACCATGTTCTAGTTTTTGCACTCCACTTGTACTACACCTTTGTACGATGTGCCCTTATGGGTGTTTTTGCCATGTTTTTACTTTATGCAATCTATTTGTACTTGCAAAATGTGTCTTTATGGTAGTAGTTTCCATGTTCCAGTTTTCATAGTCGACTTGTACTACACCTTTATACGATGTGTCGTTGTGAGTGTAATTGCCATGCTTTTACTTTATGCAATCTAGGGTACCAAACCGTTGCAAAACGTGTCTTTATGATTCTAATGATCTTGTTCTAGTTTCTGCACTCCACTTGTACTACACCTTTGAACGATGAGTCTTGATAAGCGTAATTGTAATGTGTTTACTTTATGCAGTCTATTTGTACCAAACCTTTGCAAAATGTGTCTTTAGGATTATATTCGCCATGTTGTAGTTCTTCTAGTCCACCTATAATATACCTTTCACTACAAGAGGTTATGTGCACTTGTGACGCTTTAAGCAACGGAAATACATTGGGTTCTTATACTCCCCCATGTCGCTAAGATAGTCACTTAAAGTGTCGCTATGGGAACGTTGCTATAACCGTCACTATACCAGTTGCTATAGTCATTGCTATATAGAGACGGTTATAGCAACAATTGCAGTCCTTCTATAGCGACGCTTATAGCGACGTTGCAGAACCTTATATAGAGACGCTTATAGCGACGCTCCAGAGTAAAAATTTTTAGGTGGCAGGGCATTCAATGCCCTGCCACCCATCAACCATATTGAATGTTTCTAGAATAAAGTATATCTAAATGAATCCAAGATAAGCACATATTCACCTTTGAAAGAAAGTGCAAGGTATAGACTGAAAGTAGTCACCCACAAGACAATATAACCATTAACTCCATCATACATAGTATTGTTTGCAGAATAAAGATACGAAACTGACAAAAGTAATTGGACAAAAGTAAATTGACAAAAGTAAATCAATGACAATTATACACATCAGAGGCAAAGTCACTTGAATGTTAAGATTTGCAAATGTAATAGTTACAACACAATTGCCATTATTGAAAAATTACATGGTTTTCCAATAGTTACAAAAAGATGTATACACGTCATCTAATTATACATGCTATGACAAAAGAAAACTAATGCTATTTGGCTATGACTAGACTGACATCGTCTAATCAGACATCTCATCGCGTCCAAGCGGCATATCTGTCACATTGTACAGAAAGAAACAATAAGACTTTCTGTAAGTATAAAAATATAATTACACAAAAAACTATTTTCTTAGCTTATCATTAAAATACAAAAAATGTAAAAGAGTAAAGTGAAATACTAACCATGCCACCACGAGAACCAAGAATGTCCATCAGGGCGTTTAAGCCCTTTCTGCCTGCGTACTCGTGCTCGTATGGTGTGGGGTCACGTCCTGTCATCAACCACTGTTCAAAACATACAAAGAATTCATTATGTTAGAATTTGAAAGTACAAATAGAAGTAACTACCAAAACTAAAGAGCAATACAAAAACACTTACAAAATCGGCCTCAAATGATGCCCGCTTGCCGCTCTCCAAGTGGTGCGATCTCCCTGTCCCTACTCGTGCTTTGGCTGCCTCCTTTTGTTGCTTCCACTTGCCAGGATTCTCGCGTGCTGCTCGCTTCGCATTCTTCTAATCTTCTTTTGCCAGTCAATTTTGTGTGTTCCATCCTTGCTTTATTGCTTTTTGTACTTTAGGACGCTTGTGCTTACAGTATTTGCGCATTCGAACCTTCATCAAGTCTTTATTGAAGCGCTCATCCCGACTTGACACAGGAAACTCGTCATGCAACATGCTGATGACTCTCTCTTTTAATTCATTGGGCACTTCACTATCGAAGCACCTGAGAGCAAAGGCCACGCATGCGTGAGATCACCTTATTGCCTTCGTCATCGAAGATGATGCTGCCACTGATGTCGATCGAGTACGGCAAGCCCTCTCACGTGTGACGCGTGAACCTAGGTGTCTTGGCAGGGGTCTCTAGCGGTATCTCGATGGGGGTATGGACGTCAGGTATCTCCAGTGGAGTATGGGCCCCGAAGCGAGGAGTGTCAATAGGGGTGACTCCCGGAGGAGTAGCTAGTGGTGTGTAGCTAGGAACGGCCGATATCAGCACAAAACCTGGCATAGATGGAGATGTCGTGGTGACTAGTGTGGAAGCGGATAGAGAAGGGGAAGGTAAGGAGACTTATCAAACACGAGGTGGTGTTGAGGCATCGGCGGCGGCATCCCCACAGCAACCACCATCACCACTAGTAGAGCATCGGTGTCTAGACGAGCGTGAAGATCATCTCATTGATATTGAAGCTTCAGAGCATGTTGAATGCTCCAAAAGAGAGGGATACACTGAAGGAGTGGAACGACGTGATGGTGTTCCAGAGCGATGACACTCATCATACCACCTCCTCTGCTGGGGTGAGAAAGAAGAAAGAAACTCATCATCATCCATATCTGCATTAAACACACGAACATTTACTCTTAATATTGAATGGAGATGAAAACATGGACAAGTTATAATCTATACTATAGATCATAGGGAGAGGGATTTCTGTGTAGAGAGAGAGAGATAGAGAGAGAGAGAGAGAACGAGAGAGAGAGAGAGAGAGAGAGAGAGAGAGGACTCATAAAGGGGGAGGGATTTCTGTGTGGAGAGATTCCTGTGAATTTCTTGTGAATTTTGTCTCCCGTGTGCATTCTACGTTTGTCTCACCTACCAGAGCCACATAACTTACATGAGAGCTTCCAAGCACATAACTTCTAAAATTGGATGTTAAATATTTATAGACCTACTTGTTCACAATGCTCAGGTAGTACGAAAGTGTCTCTTAGGTCAGTCCATCTTTAGTTGAATCCACCTCAAGGAAACCAGACTCTCCTCTACGCAAAATAGCGTTGCGACCCTCATGTTTATCTTGAACCATTTCATGTCGAACAAGTCGAGAAAAAATCCTCTTTAATTGATCCTCAAGAGTACTCCCACTCCTGCTCAGTCACTTCTTCACCGCACTGTTGTGTGCTTTTTAATTGGTTGTGCAACCATCTAAAGCTAGGAATGTTGGTAGGCTCTCTAGACCCGCCAGATAATGCATCGGCGGTCGTCTTCCTCCTCTCCACTCAATTCGTGCCCTTTATCGCTCTTGCTTTGCATCCTCGTATTGTGAAATCCACTTTTGCATCACTAGATTGTGAAGCATGCAAATTTGGTTGATTTAGCCTCTAGATCTTCCATCATCTTCTTCTCAACACCGAGATTGCACATGACAATCACAGATATGCACTCTCATCTATGGTTCACCATAGCGTGTCTCGGGCTTTATCAAATTCGTCTAGCCACTCTCCAATGTAAACTAGTCACTGATACCAACCAACCTTCTGCCATGCTACCCTCCGGACGTGCCTTTTTTTTAATGCACATATCCCTTGACCATTCTCATGAAACATTCTAAAAAGAACATCCATCTGAAATGTACTGTGCCAGATATTTTCACCTCATCAACTATGTGAACAAGAAGATGCACCTGAATGGTTAGCATGGTAGTAGGAAAGTGTTTCTCAAACATGCACACAACCTCCATAGCATTTAGTTTGGAGAATGGTATGGAGTCTACATTGATATGCTTTTGTGAGATCCATTGCACCAACTTCGTAGGTTTATAGATTGTGTTATGGACGTCAGGAGACAAACATCTCCCAATGGTCACCCGTAAAATAAACTGCAAAGCACATCTAGCAATGATCTTAAAGTCCACACATGCATTTGTTACACAATTCCCACCATGATATATTCCACTTCAAACATACTTGACACATTTTATGCCAGTCGTCTGACTTCAAACCGGTAAGCTTCCCTTCTTTAGTGAAACACGCCGAGTTCATTACGCCAGTGGGGGTCCTCATAGATTAAATGGTCTCTTTTACTTTGCGTTCTTGGGCTCCTGTCAAAATCCATGGCGCTTTAGGGGGTTTTATCGATCCATAGGGTGCTATCTGCGGCCAATATTGCTCAATATGGTCCACATTTCTAAGGTCAACCCTTGCTCCCAAAGTATCTTTCTTAGCGGTTAGATGGTCCCACAACAGATTACCCACATTCTTGAATATGTGCATTGGATTGAGCAAGTGATTGATCATGAGTCTGGGCCAATATGGTAAATCGTACCATAGAGAGAATCTCTTCATCCTTGGGGGCAAACCGTCATCACACATCTCCTTCTTCTCTAACCATGCTTGTGTATACATCCTCGGTGGCTCTCTTCCCAAAAAACCATCGCGTAACTCATGATTCTCTAGAAGATATGCTTGATGACCTTTGTAGATTTGCTTCTTCAGTGAGAGCACCCAACGTGCATTAAGTCTAGGTCTACATGTGACACATGCTCTATATCCGCTTGTTTGAAGCCCTGCATATATACACATGACAGTAGATAAGCTTGAGAAAAACCAGGATTTATAATGTTTGAGTTTGATTGTAAATCACTTGAGCATTCTGTTAGTCCGGGATATTCATGCATGGTCCACATTAGAACGCCTCTGATCAAAGCATTCCGTCGACCTGTGTGTCGGCTCATATCCACCACTTCTATGCCAATTCACAATTGTTGTAGCTCTTCCAATAGTGGACATAGATACACATCCATATTCTTCACTTTATACCGCCCTGGCACAATCAAGCTTAGAGACAGGTGCCCCTTCTTCGTAGTCAACCATGGGGGAAGGTTGTATTTGACGATGAAAATGGGCCATACACTGTAAGATATTGATCTTTGACCAAATGGATCTACACCATCCATAGCCATGCCTATGTGCAAATTTCAAGCTTCCCTAGAAAAATCCGGCCATGTTTCGTCTATATGTTTCCAAGCTGCACAATCTGCAGGAATCCGTAGCACACCATCCGAAGATCAATTCTCCTCGTGCCATGATGCTAGGGAGGCCATGGACTTACATTCGAAGACATCCTTGATGCAAGGAAGCAGCAAAAATGTTGCAAAACCTTTTGTGGAATTTTTTGTTCGTGTGGAGATCTACTCGATATCTCTCGGAATCACATTTTGGACACTTCTCCATGTCTATGTATTCCCCTCTGAAAAGAATGCAGTCTTTAGGACAAGCATGAATTTAATTGTAATCCATCCCCAAGTTTTGCAAGATCTTTCTTGCTTCCTCTCTAGAATTTGGCCCCACATTATCAGCTGGCAGTATGTGCTCTTTGAGCAATTGACACAGCGAAAAAAATGTGGTACACTTGTGTAAGTAATCTATCAGATCATTATACATCTAGAGTTATTTATTGAAGTAAACACATTGCAATAATCACCCGAAAAATGTTGTGACAATAGTGTCACTCCATCCAAACTTTTCCTGCATGTTGATAAGAACTAGGAGCGCCTTCAATCTAGACACAAGTGCTCCATCATACAATGGCGTATCGGCTTCACTTTTCATATCATCATAGATAATCCTTTCTGAATCCATGATCATCTCGATCATTTCATCGAACTCAGGCTCAAACATTGCCTCACTGGGAATGTGGTCTACATGATCATCCTCCGAGCTATTAGAGGCTACATCTTGTGGCCTCACATATGCTGTTTGAACAAAGCGCCTATGAACACGTCTATTGGGTTGCAAGATTGCTGTCTGTTGGCCAGCTCAGAGTCCCCCGATGAGTTATAATTGGCAACAAATCGATCTATAATAGATGGATTAAACTCATCAAATTTGTGAATGTGCTACAAAGAAATGCATCTTGTTCATCGCACAACATGTTTGCATTGATTACAAGGACATAAGATCCTTGTTGAGAGATAGGTGTTTTGGCTGGACGGCCCCACATCGTTGTCACTACTCATAATGAATGTAAAAACCTTATAACCTCGACATAAATTTAATCTTCTATTGGCATCCTCCGTCTTTTATCTCTCTCTCTCTCTCTCTCTCTCTCTTTCTCTCTCTCTCTCTCTCTCTCTCTCTCTTTGTTCACACTGTAAGCTACCTCACATTCTCTAGTCATGTCCGATCCCCGCACACCTCGGTCTAGAGGTGCACGGAGATCAGAACCACCGGGTTATAATCTTGTCTTTATTGGTCAATGCCTATATTTGTGGGTATGAGAAATCTACACACCCTCGTCTACATGATAGTGCATGTAGTGGAAAAAACCCCTTTGCCTCTTCTCGAGCTGTAGAAATTTACAGAATCTTAACATCTCTTCACAGAAGATCCTTGTTCAAGGGATTACTTCGCATATTACATGTTAGACTCCAATCTCAGTATCAGGCTGTTGAAAGCTTTCCAACTTAAAATTGCAACCGTAGAGAGGAAGAGAGGGATCACCGTTCGCCTCACTCTAATTTTTTTCGTAATCCCGAAGGGTAGACTTTAATATAAAACCGAAATCCAAAATCTAACTTAATTGAACATATGGTGATTCTGAGCTAATTGAACATGGTTAGTGGATGAGTTAATAGTTGTCTGATTCTGATGGGAATATACATACTGTTGTGTACCCAGTGTTTGCTCTTTGGGCAAAGCCTTCATTGACATGCCCTAAAATCTAACATAAATCTAATCTAATCTAACATAAATCTATATCTAATCTAATCTTAAACTCAACATAAACCTAAATTTAATCTAACCTAAATCTAAATGTAATTTAACTTAAATCTAAATCTAATCTAATATTAAATCTAACCTAGCTAATTTTAAATCTTGCCTTAATCTTAGATCTAGCATAAACCTAAATCTAATCTAATCTTAAACTCAACATAAACTTAAATCTAATCTAATCTAATCTTAAATCCTAAACCTAAATGTAATCTACCTTAGATCTAACTCCAATTTATTCTTAAATCTTGTCCTAATTTTAAATCTAACATAAATCTAAATCTAATCTAATCTTAAATTCAACATAAACCTAAATCTAACCTAAACCTAAATGTAATCTAACCTAATCTTAAATCTAATTTAAATCTTAATCTACACTTAAGTCTAACCTAATTTTAAATTTAGCATAAATTTTAAATATAAGTTAAATGTAATATAACTTAATCTTATATCTTGATATAACATAATCTTAACTGTAATTTTAAATCTAACATAACCTTAAATCTTAATATAACATTTCATTTCATATTTTCTCTACTTTTTTTATCAATCTCCCTCTCTCTCTCTCTTTGTTTTCTTCGCTTACCTCTCTCTTTTCGTCTTCTCCCCCCCTCTCTCTCTCTCTCTCTCTCTTTGGCTTTCTCTCTCTCTCTCTCTCTCTCTCTCTCTCTCTCTCTCTCTCTCTCTCTCTCTCTCTCTCTCTCTCAATGTGTATGTGTATGTGTTTTTTGTTTATGCATGTGTGTACTCTCTCTCTCTCTCTCTCTCTCTTTCAAAGACACAATGTGTGTGTGTGTGTGTGAGAGAGAGAGAGAGAGAGAGAGAAAGAGGGAAATGGAACATGGGAGTGAGGAGAGGGAAGGAGCATACCTGACTCTCCTTCCTCTCCTTGTGTGTGTGTGTGTTTGTGTAGGTGTGTGTGTGTGTGTGGGGGGGGGGGGGGGGGAGAGAAAGAGGGAGAGTGCAGGTTTACCTGTTTTGCTAGAGCATTAAAACTCAAATATGAGATCTAAATTTTTGGCACTCTCGATTTATTTTTTACCCCTATCGACGTCAATATAGGCGTCATTATACAACAAAGAAAATAGAGACGCACATAGCGACATCGTGGATTTTAACTTTTGAGTGTCGCACTGCGAGCGTCACTAATGTGAAGTACCTCTTGTAGTGTTTGTACGATGTTTCCTTATCAGTTTAATGGCCATTTTTTTACTTTATGCGGTTTATTTGTACCAGAACATTGAAAAATGTTTCTTTGTGATTGTAGTCCCCATGTTCCAGTTTTTGCACTCCACTTTTACTACACCTGTGTATGATGTGTCGTTATAGGCATATTTTCGATTTTTTTACTTTATGTAGTGTATTTGTATAAAGCCTTTGCAGAATATGTTGTTAAGATTGTATTCGCCATGTTCTAGTTTTTGTAGTCGACTTCTACTTCACCTTTTTACGATATGTCCTTATGAGTGTAATTGCCATGTTTTTTCTTTATGTAGCTTATTTATACCAACCCATTGCATAATATGTCTTTATGATTGTAGTTGCCATGTTCTAGTCTTTGTAGTCCGTTTGTACTACACCTTTGTACCATGTGTCCTAATAAGAATAATTATCATGTTTTTATTTTATGCAGTGTATTTGTACAAAACCTTTCAAAAATGCATCTTTATGATTGTAGTCGCCATGTTCTAGTTTCTGTAGTCCACTTGTACTACACCTTTGTACAATGTGTCCTTATGAGTGTAATTACCCTGTTTTTACTTTATGAAGTCTACTTCTTTATACGGTCTATTTGTACCAAAACATTGCAAAATGTGTCTTTATGATTGTAGTCTCCATGTTTTAGTTTTTGTAGTCCACTTGTACTACACCTTTGTACAGGGTGTCCTTATCAGTGTAATTACCATATTTTTACTTTATGAACTCAACTTATACTAAACCATTGCAAAATGTGTCTTTATGATGTAGTCTCCATGTTCTAGTTTTTGCACTCCGCTTGTACTACATCTTTGTAATATGTCTCCTCATAAGAGTAACTGCCATGTTTTTACATGTAGTCTTTTTGTACAAAAACTTTGCAAAATGTGTCTTTATTTTATAATTGTAGTCGCGCCATGTTTTAGTTTTCGTAGTGCACTAGTACTACACCTTTGTGCGATTTTTACTTATGAGTGTAATTTCCATGTTTTTCTTTTATGAACTCTATTTGTACCAAACCATTGCAAAATGTGTCTTTATGATTGTAGTCGCCATGTTCTAGTTTTTGCACTCCACTTTTACTACACCTTTGTAGGATGTATCCTTATAAGCGTATTTACCATGTTTTTAATTTATGCAAACTATTTGTACAAAACCTTTGCAAAATGTGTCTTCATGATTGTAGTCACCATGTTATAGTACGATGTGTCATGGCCATCGCAATCCGTTTGGATGGTCTAGGGAAAAGGACAAGGGAATAAAACTAATCCTTGCTCATGCAAAGTTTCATGGCCATCACAATCTATTATTATGATGGTCTTGGGCGGCAGAATCTCCAACTTTTGGATGTAAGGCCCTTGGTGACCCCAAAGCCAAGAAATTGGAGGTTGTATTGTCTTGGACCGATGAGACGAGAAATCACGAATTTCCTTTTTAAATTCTGACAAGGCGTGGAAAATCTCCTCCCAAAATTGTTTTATGAGCTCCCTCGTGCATGAATCTAAATGTGTGAGCATTGTGGAGCATGCCCACCTCGAGGGGTTCACCTGTTAGACATGTAAGTTACCACGTGAATTCAAAGAGTGGGTTTTTTTAATTGCCAAAATTTTATAATTTTAACATGATTATTTTAATAGAAGGGGTTTTTTAATTGATTTTAGAGAAAAATCCGTAAGTTTTTAAAGAAAAAGGGGGTCATTTTATTATCTTAAGCATGTAAGTAATGTGGGTTTTTTAATACCCTTTGAATGCACATTATATAAATGGTTTCTTAAAGGTGCACCCCCCAAGATACCCACTACTGGCCCAAATATCCTCACTATGTCCCAAATCAAATCTTGTCTCTTGAGGTGTTTAGCATGCAAGGTACGCCGACAAATATACAACACATGAGAAGTGAACCGATAAATACCTGTGACAGATGTAGTTTCCAGCATTGCGGTGCAAGTGAATCCTTGGAGCTCCACCAGGCTAGCATGATGTAAGAGCTTCAGAAACTATTTACAACTATCATCATAGCCCAATGGGTCCTTAGACTATGGATAGCTATGTGGGCCTCAATGACACAAGGGTGTTGCAACAAATGCTCAATTACCTGAGTACGTGAGGGAAGATTGATATCACTGAAGTAGGTCTCCGCAATGATGCATGTACGATTTCTAGCACCACACATGCTATGTGAGCATCCAATTGCTAAAGGACCAGGCTTCAAAGCTAAAGTAGTTTCCACACATGCCTCCATGCCAAATCTAGAGGGTGCTCCAAGAGCAATTGAGGGAGATCCACTCAAAGAAGTGACGTGACTATGGTGCATTGATGGACTACTGAAATGCTCCACAACGGACGATACCATGTGAGACTCGCCAAAGGCACCCATTGTGCGAGGAGTGCGCTTGCCAATGGGTGATGCCTCTCCTGGTGTGTGGATGGGTTTCCTAACCTCACTCTTACCTTATTGTAGACATAGCGATAACCACGAACATAATTGTCAATCCATGGGACGAAGTTGAATCGACTAGTGCATAGAGGCTACAAGAGGGTGTCAATCTCTTGGAAAAAAAAAGACAACTCACATCAAACACAAGCTACACTCAAATGACCTAAGTCATCAAAAGCTAGTCACTAATGGAAAACAAAACATGATCGTTACAACAACAAAGGACATCCAAATGCTATGAAACTTCTAGGACAAGTATATAAGACCTAAGCACACATGCTTATGGTCTCAAATCTCACTTTTGATGAAGTGCAAAAAATGCAATTATTAACAGTAGCAGTGAGATTTTAAGCTAGTTTTTTCTGACCGCGAATGCATCTTAATGCTTAACAATGATGCCCCAATACCTTACCTATACTTATTTTGTGATTTCCCAACTTAAATTCCTACTTATGATGAAATTAGGCTACGGGTCAGCGACGTCAAAATCTATGATTTATCATGATATGTTTATGTCAATGCGTGGAGCTCTTATCTGTGGTTGCAACGCAATAAACCACATTGCAATGTGACAACCAACAAGGGAGATAGAAGCACGAGAAGGAGAGAAGTGAGCGTCGTAAGCTCATGCTGTGTATTTCTTATCCAAAAACTTAAATTTGACTTTCATACCTTAACCAAGGTTTCTTTGGTCAAAAACTAATCTTTTGGGAGCTCTAAGTAAAGATAAATTAATACAATCTAGAAGCTTATAGCTCCGGCTCATGGATTACAATATTCACTCGTTCAATAGGAGTTACAATATTCCCAGTTTATCAAAAGAATAAGTGTTTTTACAATAAAGCTCCCGAAAAATGTTACATCGGTTAGCTGTGTTGTCCCTTGACACTGTTTCATGGACTGAAATATTCTTTGGGTTGACATCTTGCTAGGCAGTCTTTAAGTGCTTGAAGTGCTTTTTGATATCTGATGCGCCATTCTTTCATAGGGACTTGCAAAAATTGAAGAGTAACTTTATTTTTTAGTTCAATGTTGAATATCTGATGAACCTTGCTATCAGATTACTGATTATTGGTCCAAAACTCTTTGTACTCCATGTGAAGAACCTGATGTAAAAAGCTTCTTTGAATGCCAACATATTGCTTGATGGCAAGAACATACATCTGCCATAGAAGCCAAAGGACTTCTTCTGAAGGTTGCCCACTCATCATAGAATAAGCATTGATTACCTTCTAAAAATAACATCCATGGGGCTCCTCCTTGTTCAGGCTCATGAAAAACCTAGATGAATGTGACATTATGTGAGAAGCATTCTACAGATTTTAAATAGCATTGCACACAAGAGGTCAGGGAGGATCTTGAAGAAGTCCTTGGCGCCCGTTAGGGTTTTCACCATGTACTCCTCGGTTGCTGGTCCTTGCTCTGGAGCTGGCAGTTTTGGGTAGTTAAGCCAAGTCAGCCATTTCTTCTTTAGTGCTTCATGTGCTTGCCATGACCTTACCCTTGGTACTTGATGGGTCTTTCTGGATTGATGCTAGTGCCCTTGTAAACAAGATGAGATACCTTAAGTTTTTGTTGAGCCAATTCTTTCTCCATTTGGGGTGGAGAGCATCTGACCCCTCTTCTTGCATATCCTTGTAGAGTCTTTCTTTTACTTGTAATAGCTCCACCTTTATCAAAGGATAAGGCAACGACTATTGATGCCACTAATAATTGATTTGGTTGGGAGAAATCTCAGTTACATTGATAGAGTGAAGAACCCTCAAGTCCCAATCCATAGCCGCTTCCCATTCAGCATCCACTTTGTGAACAATCTACTCTTTAAGTGCATCTTCTTCCGCTTTAGAGAGCTCGACCATTGGCACTTGTTCTTTGTCGGTGATTGGTACTTGGAATTCAAAACGTCTTGTCTGCCCTTCAGTTGGTTGTGTTTCCATTTCTGCAAAGGAGATTGATGGTTCTCTAGATTTGGTTGTTCAGATGTACCTGCCTTCTCCTGAGTTTCCACATTCCCTTCTCTCAGCAATTAATTGGCTCTCTTTAATTCCTCTATCTCTTTAAGTAGTTGCTCTTCTATTTGTACACGCATTAGGGAGAGGTCCCTTCTTTGTGCTTGTTCTAGCTTCAACTCAAGTTCCAAGTCTTTGTTTATCTTTTCCAAAGTCTTGTAAACTTCATCTATCCCCTTGAGTGAAGCTACTGCTGGTTTTTTCTTGATTTGCTTTAGAAATGCCACTTGGTCATTGATTCTATGTTCTACGTATTGCAAAGAGGCATTTGCTACATTCAATTGTACCTGGATATTTTGTAGTGGCTGAGTAGTGCTCATAAGTTCATTTGCTACTTCAATCAACTGTTGATCCCTGCTTCAAGTTACAGTCATCCGACAACTTTGTGAGGAGCTCCCATAATTCTCCATCTCCTTTTGTTGCTTTTCCTTGACGCTTTGGTGTTATTTTTATTCATTCTTGAGCTCTTTGATGTGGACTTGAATATTTTCAATGATATTCATTTTGTCTTCAAGCTCGCCTTGGAGAGAATCAATCACTTGTTCTAGTTCTTGAGCTTAGCACTGTAGCTAAGAGCTGTTGTTCACATCTTTTCCATCATCAACTGCATCTGCTTTGCATATTCATTAACTTGGGTGATAACTTCATCCGTTGTTTTCCATTCTTCAGATTCTACTTGAGGCTTTTTAGAAGGTCCAATGGATTTTTCTTGAGGTTCTTTAGACGGTCCAGTCTCAGCTTTAGTCTCAGCTTTGTTTGTTTCCTTGGGCTGTTCTTGACTAGCTTCCTCCTCTATCTTCTCATCTTCTTTTGTTTCCATGCCTTTATCTGGTTTGTCGGTTGGTGAAGGTCTTGGAATAGGAGATGGTTGATCTTCTTGTTTGGTAGTGGGTGAGGTTGGTTCCGAAGACATCTCTCCCTGTTCTTGATGTGGTTCAGTCAGTTTTGCAGCTTCTGCTTGCTGTGTTTGTTGAGCAATAGACTCTTCTCTGGATTTTCTTTGCGCTTCTAAAGCCTCTTGTATCTTTAGGGCTTCAGCTTTTGCATACATCCTTTCTAGCAGGTCCTTTGATCTTCTTGGATCTTCTTCTCAGGGTTTTTAGTTCTAGGACCCTTGATTTCCCTTGGACTACATAATTATGGATTCTATCCTGCAGCTTGGCGACTTTGTTTGTAAGCTTCTTTTTCTCTTTCAAATATTGCCTTATTCTGTTGAGGTTCTTCCTGATGGGCGGCCATTGCCTTTCTTTTCATCTCTTCTCTCCTCGCCCTTTTTTTCTCATTGTCCGAACTCTCTTCACTGTTATGGACTTTGGGTGAGCTTTTTGTGGACTCTTCATATAATTTATAGATTCCTTTCTTCTTTGATCTAGTCGCTCGTGGAGAGGGCTGAGCTGTGATTATCCATGTGTTCTAATTTGGGACTGGCGGCAAGTTATCAGCCATCCCAGTAGCATGGTACGCAATTCGGGTAGAACTTTTGAAGCTCCCAACTTTGTTACTTTTCCTTCTTTCTTTGTACTCTTGAGTGTTGTAAGCACATACGGAGCATGATCTATGGATTGTCTTGTTGTTGAATTCAATACCTACGTGGAGGTGGTTGCGACTGCATGATTTGGGGTAGTCTATCTTGGTGGTTTCTTGGCAAGGAAATGGAAGTACTGGTGATATAGACGGATGGGAACCTCTACTTGCTTTAGTATAAGGTTGGAGAAGGTGGCGGCAGTTGTACTCTTTGTGAATGTACTAGCTGTCTGTCTATCTCTGGCTCCCATTGTCATACCTTCAATGGTGGGCAGCTTTAGTGCTTCAGCCACTATGTCTTTATTGATGACCACTTCAACTTTTTGTCCTTGTTTGCTGATCTGTGATCTGGGCAGATCCATCCTCTTTGATTGTTGACAGTGGCTCATAAACTTTCTTGAAATCTACTCCACATGGTTCTTGATTATAAAATTCCCGCAGTCCTAACCTCATGTTGGCTTCTTTTGTTGTTGGCTTTACTACTACATCATAAACTTCTTTGGGTAGCATCTGCAACTCTACATGATTTCCCTCTTCACTCATGAATCTGTTGGTGAATACTATGGTGTTGTGTTCTTCAAGCTACTCTTTTGATAGGTAGGTTAATTTGGCCGTTTTCACAGAACTCGGCTCCAGATGATATGGTGGCAACTCTTGCAACTTTTCTTTTTGGGTCATTCTCTTCTTTGCTTTCTCAGCAGCTTGCATTGCACCTATTAGGAGAATACATTTTCAAAGTTAGAAAATTTCACAAATTTTGCTCTTAAATGCCCTGTGTTTAGATTGCTAGCAAATGATGTCAGTTTTGCTTCAAATCAATTTTGGAGCATGCATAGATGCATAAAAACATGTAAAGATCAAAACCATTCAATCTAGGCAAAAATTGCAAGCAAAGTAAATAATCACGATTATTTACAACAGGAGAATTTTTAACATTTTTTTCACTTTTGATTTTATAGGCTTGAAGAACATGTGATTTAGATACTCTGAGTGAAGTGTGGGCGCATTTGAGTGTACAAGATGGAAATGGTGTCAGATTTAGCCTTCAGACTGTGAAACATTAGATATGAAGGCATTTTCGGTTTTTGAGATCCAAATGTGATCAAAATTGATTGGTGGGTTTGTCACATCATGTACTTTGGTCGCATAAGGTCAAAGATGAAATTTGGGCTCATTCTGGTAAAAATATAACTAATCGGGGTTATTAATATTTTCATCAAATTGACTTTTTTTTATTGCAAATTGGTTCTTGACATGATATAGACCTTCTGTGTGAAATATGGGAGGTTTTGGATCAAAATATGTGGTAGATAACTCAAAATTTGGACTAAAAAACTTTTAGTGTGTTTTTTGACAAAATCTGAAATTTACTTGATCTTTTGGTCTCATATTTGACATGTGGCAGGAGATAGATGTGTACAACTGATAGGTGAAGCAAAAAGATGATTTTCAAACCAATCGTGCACAAAAGTAAATAATCATGATTATTTACAAGAGTTGAATTTTTTGCTTGAAAAGACAATTTTATGACCTACACATCTTCATTACAACTCAAACAGGTCCTAAAATGAGTTTGTGGTAAGATTTGGTCATGTCGACATCACTTCGTGCTCTTGTCGACTCTAAAATCACCGGTGTTTGTTACCACTTGGTGTGTAGAGTTGTTTGATCACTGTTGAAGCCATAGACTTGTCCGCTACATAGTTCTTATGGTGCTCATCCAATTTGAGCTCATTTGGAGTCAGTTTGACTCCATATGTCAAAATTGATGCTTTGTAGTCTTCGAGTTGTTTTTTGCTGCTAGAGAGCTTTCCTTGACTGTTTTCTTGAAACCATCTAGCTACATTGTGTATAGGCCTTGTCTATAAGCTACCCCTGCATCAGAATTCAATTCTGGCATGTGGCAAAAACCTAGATTGTTTACGTGGGGACCCCCTCGACCCCTACCAAATGATCATCTAATTATATGGAAGTGTTATACTATCTAGGGGAATTCTATAGTTCAAGTCTTGTCCAATTCGGTTGAGCTAACAGGCCGATATGGTCGTTCTTGTGTTCTAGGAATTCGTACACAACTGGGATTCTAGGGTTTTTCCCTTGTCCTAGACCTGCTACCCGACTGCATATAAATGATATTTGATGAGTTTAGAACTTACCCCTCATGTCTCGTGTAAAACGGCGTTGAAAATGGGCGACTGTGGACTCCAAAAATCGCGCGCGAAGAAGGTAGAGAGCTCTCTTCTCCAAGAGTAACTAGTGGAAATGAGGTGATTTTGGGCTACCTAAGATATCTATACTCGGGCTTCCCAAACTACTTTTTCCCATATTCCCATGTTAGTCCTACTAGGCCGTGAAATCGATGTTACAGTCAAAAATTTCCTCGATCGGACTCCGTTAGCTTATTCTATAAGAATTTGCAAAAACAGGCCCTGACGGCCTAATTTAGGCCTCCCGCTTCCATCTTTCATTTTGATTGAAAATTTTTGTGTCTGTCTGTCTTGTTCTTCTAATCATCAACGTATCTTCAGTTTCTCCATCTGAGCTCATTTGCCATTTATTATTAATTTTGAATTGTTTATTGAAAAAATCAAAGAAAATAATAAAATACACTAAAAAAGAAAATTGAAAAATCAAAAATTAAAAAAATCCATTGAAAAACACTATTTTATTACTTTTAGGTGGATTTTCCCATTTTTAACGTCCAATATCAAGAAAAAATAATGAAAATAAGCAAAAAAAAAAGGCTATTTTTTTATGTACTTTCTGATAGTATATACACCATTTACACTCATTGTGGAGATGTTATCAACAACTGAAATTCCCGTATTGATGATTTTTAAGGGCATTATCATGTAATTTTTCAAAAATCCACACGTTAACATCTAACTTTTCCTCCCTCTTCAAACATTGTCTTTAATTAATGAGGTTTCCTTCCACCCTCCTAGATGGAGTACTCTAGGATGACTCTATGCATGGGTTAAACAATTGTTTCTATGCATATCCGTGGTTGGCTCTATCATGATTTGAAGGTCAATGCAATTCAAACCAGTATGCAGTGCAAGAGTTGGGACTTGAGTAGTTAACTCAAGGGTATCCGTGGTCGACGTTTCTTGTTGATGTTTTCTAAATAGAAGATTTTGTAATCTATGTGCTCTTTGCCTCATTGTATTGTCTTGATTCTTTGGCACACTGATTTCTTGAGCTTGGGTATCAAAGATGACGGTTTTGCTGAGATTTAACTCTCCATTGGTATTTTGGTTTTGCATTGATGTACTGTTGTGGTGGAGTTTTTTGAGATTTAACTTTCCACTGATTCATCGGCTTTACAGTTTGTGAAGAAGATAAATGCTCCTTTGGTTTCCAAACACACCTAGTGCTAGTTTCTCTTCTGAAAGATTTTTTTCTCTGAGTTTATAGATGTAAAACTTTCTTCGGTATGGTAGATGAGTTTTTGGGCACCCAAATTTGAGACGGATTGTCCTTGAGTTGTGCTTTTGGTACCCAAATCTGTGTGATTCCTTGCATGCTACTCGTAGAATTTGCTTGTCTAGAGGTTGACATAGATTGATTATTCTCTGGGTTTTTTTGTGGGTGACCTCTTTTCCAGTCCTCTTTGCTCGGTGCAATTGGAACTAAGAGTTGTCGTCTTTTAAGTGATAGCTTGAGCTCATTGGTGTCCCAAATCTGGTACTGCCTTGTATGTCCTCATCCATGAGATTCCAAGAATCATTGTTTCATTCATATGTTCATCTGGTATGCATATAAATTGATGAGGGCATGAAAATCCATTTACTAGCACATTCAAGTTAATCACTCCCAATGTCGGTGTTGGGTTTTTCTTGCAACCTTTGATACTGATATTCTCGACGCTAAAGATTAATTTTTAGCTTTCTTGTAAGTGTAATAATTGATTGCATTCATTCGAGCTCCGGCATCTACTAATGCATTTGGGTTATGATTGTTCAATTGTACCGCGATGCAAAGGTCAATTCCATCCAACCATTCATCATCCGTTGATATTGCATCATTATGTGATTCCCATAATCTTTCATATGGTTCCAAAGTGTTGATGGGAATAGGTATCTGTTGATTCCTGAATGCAGCTTTCCTCTTGAGTACTCAAAGTCGAGCTTCCTTTGGAGCTTCATTAGTAACTTGTTGTCATTTAATCTTTCTCTGCTTTGCTGCATGCATTTTTTATAGCAAATCATTGGTTAGTGGCAAATGGTACTTCTTTAAGAGGCATCCACTAATCCAGTTAGCCACTGGTTCACCATCTATAGTGGACAAAAGAAATATTTAGGAATTTTGGGAATTATTCAAGTCCCATTTTTGGGGATGAGACTTAAAATTAGAGTATTTTTCTTTAAGTTTGGATTTATGATTATTTTGGGGAGACAATGCCATATGGAAATGAGGCACTAGCACATGAATAGGAGGCTCAAATTTAAGTTTAAGCCTTACTTTTGATGCTCTATGGGATATAAAGAAGAGGATTGAAGCTAAGTTTGATTTTCACATGCTTCACTTAACTATCAAGTGGACATGTTCAAACTTAGTTCAAGGCACTAGCACAAGGATGTGGGGCTCAAATGTAAGTTAAGACTTTACTTGTAGTTGCTATGTAGGATACTAAGATGACGACTAAGCCTAAGTGCCTCAAATACCTCACCTAAACTAGAAATTGGGCATGAGGCTCAAACTTAGCTCAAGGCACACGTGCTAGTTCTTATTAGTGCCATTTGAAAATGAACCACTAGCATGTGTATGTGAGTCTCAATTTTTTGTTTTCCCTCACTTGTTGTGGTGCTTTCTAGGATGCCTCATGTGCCATGCATGAAATAGCAAATGAGCACTAGTCTCATACTTATTTTCACATTCTATATTCAATTCCTATTTTGGTGCTATATAGAAATAAGACACTATCACATGGATGGGAGTCTCAAGCTTATGTTTAATCGTTAATTTTTTCTCCTACATAAGAAACTAAGTTGGAGATATAATACAATCTTGAGCCTCATGTACAGCTCACATGAAAGTCCTTAGTAGTGACTAGAATCTAATATCTTAACCTTAGACTTAACACATAGACATAGGCTGAACACATAGTTCTATTGTTGTTGTTGTGTATATACAATGACACATCTAGAAGCATGGTTTAACATTGTTGATATGGAAGAGCAACTTCTTGATGGATAGTTCTTCCAACAAAAATTGTTCTAATTAAAGCAATATAATGCCTACAAATTCGCAACATTTTAAACAAAGGCTACTAGAGTCAAAATCATCATCAAGGATTACAGTGTTAAGAAACACTAGGATAACAAATAAGCAAAAAAAAAGGACCTTTTTGCAAGCTCTCACTAAAAAATCATTTATTTACATAATTCATATTACAGCAAGATACACAAATGCTTGGCAATGATATTGATCAAGGTTCTAACCTAATACAAATGTATCCTTTAACATTTTTTTTCCTCTTGTGTATACTCTATTTCTTTGGCTTTATTTACTAAAGTGTTACAAGTATATTCTTGCTAATATTTACATATATTAATCCAAATAGGCATGTAATTATTGTTCCCCTAAGAAACTGAAATTATTGTTCCTCTCACAAATTTTTCCAGCTCCAATTGATTGATTTCATAATTTTTGAAAAATCAAGTATGCTTGTCCATATTCTACATTACATGAGGGTGGACGACATCTCTTTTATCACAAGGGTAGGAATTCTCTCTTATGGAGAGCATGACATGCTTCCTATTCCAACTAAATAATATGGATATGTCTTGTATATGTAGGCTACTTCCATGACAATATTTGCATGGGTTTGGTACCGTTTGACTCTATTGAATACCTTAAACAATATAAAAGCATCACTATTATATTGAGCAGAATCAAAGGGAAGAGAGATATTAATCCAAACTCCAAAAACCCACTATTTGTTCATCCTACTTGTGGAGGGTCTCTTTAATAAAAAAAGGTGGAAATTCTGTCTTATGAAGAGCACAAGCATGCTTCTTTTTAAACTAAATAACACATATAGTACAAAGGATATATCCATGATATATTCTCATGGAGGTGTTATTCTAGTTGAATGATATGTAGATATAGGCTACTTCCATGAGAGTATTTTCATGTATTTGGTACCCTTTGACTGTGTTGAGTATCTTAAATAGTAATTGAACAATATAATAGTATCACAATTGAGAAAAATCTAAGGGAAGAGAGATATGGATCCAAAGTCCAAAAAGAATACTATTTGTCACGCCGTAGGTTGTGGAGGGCATGTCAAAAAGTTGGGAATTCTCTCTTATGAATTCCATAAGCATGCTTGCATTTGAAACTAAATAACACATATATGAAGGATGATTTCATGAGATATTTTCATGAAGGTGGTACCTTTGGTTATCTTCAATAGATTTAAGATGAGTACAAATGCTAGAGTTGTCTCTTGATGGGATGAGCGTATGAATTCTTGATTTTGGGAGATATTAATATGTATTATAGGATCCAATTTCATGAGATAGTTTCATGAGGTAGTCACTAATTTGTATTGATCAATTGAATACTAACTAGAAAATCTAAAATCATCATGACTTAGTATCATCAAATGTAACCATAAATTATATGGTTACTAAGATTCATCATGTAGTTTACATTTGAGAAGTAGGATTATGTACGTCTAGATGTAATGAGATTTGTATCTTTCTATCCACATAGAGAAATAAGGAATACAATCATGCATAATAATAAACCCACTTTATACTTTAAAATGGAAAAGCCAATATTTAGATAGTTCATCTTTTTTTGGCACATCTCTCGCTAAGGATCCCTAATCATAAGTCCTTTTTTTAAAAACTTTCTTGCTTTGTCAATTTCAAATAATACCTTTTGTACTCCAACGCCACCTTGGAGTCCTTGAGAAAAAATTGATTTTAGCATGCTTCACATGTTTTGATTCCAAAAAGTCTCCGTCCAAGTGTTGGTATTTATGGCTAGTCAAAACATCTCCCTTCAAACCAATCTCTCTAAGAAATAGTCTAAGTTTACTAGAAAAAACCCTTAAGTAAAAGGATGAAAAGATTGAGTCCCTTCAAAAAGAGATACTTAAATTTTGGAGGAGACATGACAACTTTATCTTCAAATAGAATCATATATCAATCTTGTCCACCCATCATGTAAAGCATTGCTTAACTTTACAATACAGTCATATATTAGACTAGTATGAAGCCAAAATACCAATCTTGGAATCTAGAAAAATAGATTTTGAGACACATTCTTATTATATTATTGGAGGCTCGATAAATTTTGATCAATAGTCCAAGGCAAGAAGGACCCCATCTTTGACCTAAAAGATTTTGCACGGGATGGGAGAGGCTTAAACTTACATTGGAGGGTCTCCATAGCTTCAAGAAGAAAACACTAAGTCTTGAGAGCTAGGCTACAAAATACCACTTTTCCCTAAGGAACCACTAATGAAAGTGTTGATCATAAAACTTAAGTTTGGGACTTGAGAAAAGGGTAGAGGCTTAAGGACCTGATAGAAATACAAAAATATTTGTGATAAGATGACACAACATGAATTAGATACTTGAAGTTTATTCCTTTAAAACAATGTGTTTTTTGTTTAAGCTACCTCTTGTAAAAGAGATGTAGGGCATACAAATTTATGTATTTTTCTTGGTATCTTTGTAAAATCAAAATTATCAAGGCTTGCTTTAATCAAATAGCTATAAAGAGGATCTCAATAAAGCTAGAAATGAAGGTCCTTAATGTATCCTATGGTCTTGATGATGTGACACTTGAATGCATGTACATTTGCTTACACAATTAGCAATGAACCTTATCTTGTTTGCTATTCACGTGGCTTATCTTCAAAAAATTAGAGTCTATCTATAAGATATTCTCAATTATTAAGGAAAACCCCAAACAACATATGAGAAAAAATCACTAGATTAATTTAAACATGTGCCATAATCTAAGAACTATAGCCTAAAAATAAAATACCAATTGGACTTATTTTGCTCCTATTATTTAATTCAAAACTTAAATCCTTCATATTCTCAATCTTCCAAACTACTATGGCCATGTTTTAAGATAATAAAAGCTATAAATTTTAAGATATGGGCTATCCTTCTCATGAGAGTAGCATATAGCTCACAAGGTAGGTCAGGGATAATCAAGAAATAAGGCCTCGCAATCGGTTTTACTATCTTGAATATAGGTAGAAGATCTTGTGCTTAAGACCAAGTTTAATGATATTATAGATGTCTACACAATTGAAAGGCTCTTCTAGTATATGACCTTGAAGTAAAACATTCTAAATAGTTAGATACTTTTAATCCATGGAACTTAGTTTGAGCCATGTGGTTATCCAAACCATGTGTCAAGGTACTTTTCAAGATTTTGATCAAATTAAAGCGGAAGTATAGCAACCAAAGGCAAACTCTCTTAGTCCTATTAACATCAATAATCAGTAGGCTTCCAAATTGAGTCTCCAATCCATACGTCTCAAACTTATGTTCAAGACTTGTGGAGTAGAGACTCACAAAGAGGATCAACTAGAAAAAGTTATGTAAGGGTCTCTGGCCTTTTATTTCAAGCCTTGTGAGACACAACTCTTGTGGATGGCTTCTAACTTGGAAGAGTCCTACAAACACGGTCATGATTCTTAGAAATTCAATCCTTAGATCCCCTCAAGCATAAGTTCGGGCCTCATGAGGTAAAGACTCAATTCATGCCTTGTGAGATACAGACTCTTGCAAATGATTTCTATGTGGAAAGAGATCTACTAGAATGTTCATGAGGCTTGAAAACTGAGTGTCCATGTCATGGGGCTTGAGCTTAAGTTTGAGATCAAGAGATAGAGACTGAATGTTCAACTAGAACGAGTTTTCAGATCAAGTGGCTCACAAGATTGATCTCAAGCCTCATGAGCTAGCGACTTTTCAAATGGCTTCAAGTTAGATAAAGTCCTAGTAGATGTCTAGCTCGTGAGGCTTAAAAATTTAGTCTCTAAGTCATGAGGATCGAGCATAAGTTCAAGCCTCATGAGCTAGAGACTCCAAGAGAAGATATTGTAGATTATGGGTCTTTCAGATTACGTGCTATAGACTCCTAGCTTATGAGGTTCTAGGTTATGAGCCTTAAACTTAAGTTTGAGCCTCATGAGCTAGAGACTCCAAGAATATAGATTGTAGCTTATGATACTTCAAGCTTAAAATTTTTTCAAGAGTCTTTGTCTCAAGATGTTGTCATGCTTAATCTCGAGCCTCATGAGTTGGAGAGTTTTGCATGGTTTGGAGCTAGAAAGAATCTTGCTAGGAACTCTAGATCATGAGACATGGAAATTGATTCTCTAGGTCATGGGGCTCGAGCTTAAGTTCAAGCCTCATGAGCTAGAGACTCTAGGAGAACAGATTCCAGATTATGTCTCTTCAAGATTATGAGCTAGAGACTTCTAGCTCATGAGGCTTCAAGCTTATGAGATTGAGACCTCTAGCTTATGAGCCTTCAAGCTCATGAGGTTTGAGTCCCATGAGCCAAAAGATCTAGGAGCAATATTGTAGCTTATGAGGCTTCAATCTTGCAGTGATATGTAGCTCGTTAGGCTAGACAATTGAGTCTCTAGGTTATGAAGCTCGAACTTAAGTTTTAGCCTCATGAGCTAGATGTTCAAAGCATAGATTATAGATAAAAAGAATCCTCCTAGAATCTCTAGCTCATGAGACTGGAAAACAAAGTCTCTAGCTCACGAGGCTCAAACTTAAGTTCGAGCCTCATAAGCTTGACACTTTGAGTAGAGATTATAGCTTATGAGGTTTTCAAGACTCTTTGTCTCAAGAAACTCTCAACATAGAGAATTTGTTGAGTGGTTTCTAGCTAGAAAGAATCATCATAAAGTCTCTATCTCATGAGTCTTGAAAATTGAGTTTCTTAAGTCACAAGTCTCGAACTTAAGTTCGAGCCTCATGACCCAAATAATCTAGGAGTACAGATTATAGCTTAGGAGGCTTCAATTTTATCAGTTTTTCAAGTCTCTTTGTCATGAGAGGCTCTCAAGCCTAAGCTGGAGCCTCCTTAGCTAGAAAACTTTTAAAATGGTTTTTAGTTAGAAAGAATCCTCATGATGTAGAGACTCAATTCTCTACGCAAAATGTTGTTGGGTGTGAAAGAGGTCTTCTTTCTCATTCAAGAGTAAGTATTTTTCTCATTGAGCAGTCATGACGACCATCATTGCTCATTTTCTTTTCCATTGGAAACAAAACAAACTTTAAGGAATTTAAGGCATGCAATAGATTATTTGCACCTTGGAAGGAGATCAAAACATCTAAAAATTATAGTGATATGTAGCTCATGAGGCTATAAAATCAAGTCTCTAGGTCATGAGGCTCGAACTTAAATTTGAGCCTCATGAACTAGATGTTTAAAGCATAGATTATAGCGTATGAGGCTTCAAGCTTATAATATTTTCTATAGTCTTTGTCCCAAAAGGCTGTCAAGCTTACGCTCAATCTTTATGAGGTAAATAATTTTGCCATGGTTTCTAGCTAGAAAGAATCCTCCTAGAATCTTTAGCTCATGGGACTTGAAAATTGATTCCCTAGGTCACAAGGCTCAAACTTAAGTTCAAGTCTCATGAGCCAGACACTTTGGGAGAAGATATTATAGCTTATAAGTTTTTCAAGACTCTTTGTCTCAAGAGACTCTCAACTTAGATAATTTTGTGAATGGTTTCTAGCTAGAAAGAATCATCATAGAATCTCTAGCTCATGAGTTTTGAAAATTGAGTCTCTTAAGTCACAAGGATCGAACTTAAGTTTGAGCCTCATGAGCGAGATACTCTAGGAGTAGATATTATAGCCTATGATGCCTTAAGTTTATGGGTTTTTCAAGTCTCTTTGTCACGAGAGGCTCTCAAGCTTAAGCTCAAGCCTTGTTAGCTAGAGAACTTTGCAAATGTTTTCTAGCTAGAAAGAATCCTCATCATGTAGAGACTCATGATCAACTCTCTATGCAAAATGTTGTTGGGTGTGAAAGATGTCTTTTTCCTCACTCAAGAGTAAGTGTTTTTCTCATTGAGCAATCACGGTGACCATGATTGTTCATTTTATTTTCCATTGGAAACAAAAAAAACTCTAAAAAAATTAACACATGCAATAGTTTATTTGCACCTTGAAGGGAGAAACATCTAAAAATTGCAGTGATATGTAGCTCATGAGGCTAGACAATTGAGTCTATAGGTCATGAGGCTCGAACTTGAGTTTGAGCCTCATGAGCTAGACGTTCAAAACATAGACTATAGCTTATGAGGCTTCAAGGTTCTAAGTTTTCTTATAGTCTTCTTCTCAGAAGTCTGTCAAGCTTACACTCAAACTTCATGAGGTAAAGACTTTTGCAAATGGTTTCTAGCTAGAAAGAATCCTCCTAGAATCTCTAGCTCATGAGACTTGAAAATTGAGTCTCTACGTCACGAGGCTCAAAACTTAAGTTCAAGCCTCATGAGCCAGACACTCGAGGAGTAGAGATTATAGCTTATGATTTTTTCAAGACTCTTTGTCTGAAGAGGATCTCAACCTAGAGGATGTTGCAAATGGTTTCTAGCTAGAAAGATTAATCATCATAGAATCTCTAGCTCACGAGTCTCTTAAATCATAAGGCTCAAACCTAAGTTCGAGCCTCATGAGCAAGATACTCTAGGAGTAGAGTTTATAACTTAGGAGGCTTCAAGTTTATGAGTTTTTCAAGACTTGTTATCACGAGAGGCTCTCAACATTAGCAAGAGAACTTTGCAAATGGTTTCTAGCTAGAAATATTCCTCATGACATAGAGACTCAATTCTCTATGTGTTGACCCTCACGGCACACGGACACCCTATGATCTATACATGTTAACCCTCACGACACACGGACACCCTATGATCTATAAACTTTGTATTATTTAGAGTCAGGTACCGGGCTTGTCGGACCAATAGGAATAGGGTAAGGGTGATCGCCGATGACAGGCGCACTCTAACTGGAATATTCAAGGAGTTAGTTGGCTAAGTATGGGCGCCCAAGTGTGAATGGGGTGAGCTCATATAAAAGCCACTAAACCTAATTTTTACTCATTCTCTCATTGTGCAATAGAAGCTGCTCTTGCTCCATCTCCACCTTCTCCTTCACCATCTCCTTGTGTGTGTGTGTGTGTGTGCGTGTGTGTGAGAGAGAGAGAGAGAGTGACAGTGTGTGTGCGATCGAGCGTTGCGGCGGCACGACGGTGGCGAGGCGGTTGAGCGCGGCGTAGCGGCGTCTCCCTCTTTTTCGCGGCGCGGGAATCCTTCATTCGCAACTACGCAGGAAGGTGAGTGACACAACATTCTTCCTTGTGAGCTTGTCTGTTGTATGACTGTGTGCTAGGAGCCTTTGTGGCTCGCACACGGCGCGTAGCAAGTCCCTAGCCTTGACATTTTTGGCGCCGCTGCCGGGGAGCTGCTGCGCGTGAAGCTCCAATGGCGACCTGTAAATTGTATTGAAGCTATTTTTTCTGTAGGAAAAGCCGCGGTTTAAGTTTGATTATTGTTGTTATGCAAAAACAGTAGAGAAAGACACAATGTTGTTGACTGCATTCAAGTTTTCTGTGTTCTGTTAAGCTCAGATTTCAGCTTACACAGTTAGTATTTCTTGCGTTTCTGCGTTTTCTGGTTTGCACTGCACAGTTCTGTCAAGTTTCAATTTTTTGCATTTTCTGTGTTTTTTGGTTTGTACACAGTTAGGCGCACGGTTAGTTAATTAAGCAGGTTAGTAATTAGGTGAACCACTGATTAGTAGGTCAGTAGGTAGGTGGGACAGTAAATAGTTAGGCGTGGTCAACGCGCACCAAAACGCGTACCAAATAATATCCACCAAAAAAAACAAAAAAACAAAAAAAATTAAAATTTTTAAAAAAATAAAAAAATAAAAAAAATCGAAAAATAAAAACGTGAGCGAGGGGGAGGTTATAAAAACGGACGGGAAAAAATATTTAAGCGTGAGTGACTGGGGGGATCACTAAAATGAAAAAATATTTAAGCGTGAGTGACTGGGGGGATCACTAAAATTTTGATCATAAGCCCAAAGCCCAAGCCCAAGCCCAGGCCCAGGCCTCAGTCCTCAGTCTTATGATATATACTAGACTCACTCTTATATATATACCCTACCCCCTCAAGAGGGAATGAGAGCATGTGGGGCAAGTCCTCCACTCTCCTCCCTTCTCTTCCCACTTGCACCCTTAGACTTGGTATTTGGAGCCTAGTTCCCCAGTTAGGAAAAGACTGTTTTGGGCTTTTCTGGAGCAAAATAGAACCAAACGGTGGGCTGTAAAGCACAGCGCGTCCCTCCTAGCAATACGCTCGTTTCGAGCTATCACACGGCCCATTCCACGACACGCTCTAAAAAATCTAGAAAAAAAACAAACAAAAAACACGCAAAAAACTAGTCACAAGGCCTCCTAGAGCATCTTTTTGACACCTTAGGGTATCAAAAGCACATGCACTTACGCTCTGGGCGGATTCTAGAAATGAGCATATTGAGGGTGCCTCTGTTCATACGGACATCCATTACCCATCCATGATAGGCTCTAGACCCTCAACGGGGACACAAGGTAGCACCACCCAAGACCCTAAAATAGCCGCTAGTGATTCCTCCTCCGACTCAGAAATCATGGAAGCATACCCTACCTAAAACACTGAGAGAGAAGGACATGCACCTCCCGAAGCTCCACAGCCTAGTACTAGTATGTTTAGCCGTTTCATGGAAACATTAGGTAGAGCTACTCGCTCGGAACCTGATGCAAATGAAGCACACGAAGGGGGTGGGGAAGTGGACTCTCCTTTCACATCGCACGTGGACCCCACACCCCCAAAGAGTGTCTAGGTGGATATCCTGCCAACTTCTTATCAAGAAGGCCCTGTTGAGCTGCCTCCTTCAGAAGTTCCCTCTAGAGTACCGTTGGTGACAAGTAAAACCACGGGGAGCAACATTGCTTCTACCTCACAAGAAACCGTTAACACGTCGACTCTAGAAGGATTGTTCATTAACGATCATTGGGCATACGACCTCCACACTGAGGTGTTGACGGATCTACACTCTGGCCACGCCTACCATGTAGGATAGATAGAGATTGTACGATCCACCTCTAGTGCCATGAGCCTCGAAGATCAACAAAAAATGATCCGTAATGTTATCCATGGCATTATTCAATCAGAAAGGCAAAACCGAGGGGTAAATATACTCTCAACTGGCCCCATGATATTTCTGGATACGAGCAAGGCTCAACAGCCTACTCTATCACAAATGGAGACTCCTCTAATGAGTCCCATGGACCCATCTTACGTCATTTCACCTGGGGTCTCCATGCAATCTGAGCCTCCGAGAGACAACTTTAGCTTCCCTAACTTGGCTCAACCCTCTATTAAGGAAAACACAGTGCTCACTCCAGGGATAGGCCTGACAAAGAATGTACCGATGACATCTACGGTTAGCGCAGTGCCACTACCTAGTGGCGTAGTACTTAATATGGGGCCTCGACCATATGTGCCTCTAGCCCCTTATGCACACATGGCCCCCACACCTCCAATTGTACCACTTGTTTATGCTCCTCGAGTGCCGCTCCCTAGCCCTTATCCGAGTGGACCTATGCCCGGTTATGTTCCATATCCTGCATCATCCACACATATGCCAAGACCGGTACCCGTCCCTCTCCCACATATGATTCCAAGAGTACCTCCACCGGCCCTGCCTCCTCACATAGGTGACTTGGCAGCATTTGCTCAAACTATAGGTCGATCTATCGCGGAAAATATGCGTCATGCATCTGATAGAGAGCCTAGAAGTAAGGCAGTACAAATTGCCAAACTCACGCAAAAATTCAATGGGGACGAAGATGCTAGAAAACACATTGAAGTGTTTGAACAAGTATGTGATTCCTTAGGGGAACGCAACGAACTACATAAGTGCAATGCCTTAAGCTTGACATTAAGTGGGAAGGCTGGAGATTGGTATAGAACCCTAAGGGTGGACGAGAAAACAATCTACCCTACCCTTCGAAGGTTGTTTCTAAAGGAGTACATACGAGAAGGTGTGCTTTGGGGTGTAGCATCTCAGCTACAGAAGGCCGAACGTAAGGAAGGAGAGTCAGTAAGGGACTTCATTAGTCGTCTAAAGCACTTAAACTCTCGCTGCCCTGTAAATGAGCACTTCAACAATAACCAACTGCTTGATCGATTCATTCGAGGGTTGAGGAATGAAGGAATCTATAATGGACTAGTGATTAGAGGTATCACAACCTGGGAAGATGTCACTGCCAATGCAATCCAATTAGAGGACAACTTGATGATAGCAGGCATGAGGGTGTCTACTGACACGAGATCCACTAGCTCACAAGCCATTGAGTATGAACCCATGACTGCAAAGCCCATTGCCAATGAGCCAAAGGTATTTGAGACATTCTTGACAGACCTCACCAAGGCAATCCAAGAGTCTCTTAAGGATAATCGACCCCCTCAAAATAGTCACATGTATACAAGAAGGGAGCAACAATGGTGTTCCATTTGCTTAGGTCCACATAGCACTAGTGAGTGCCCTACGTTTAGAGTAAAATTTAATGGAACTTGCAACGCATGTGGTAGGTATGGTCACCAAGCTAAGGATTGTTTAATGATCAAACGTATGATGGCAAATAGACCACCTGTAGCCTGGACGGATGCACCTCGAGCTCCTGTATTGATGCCTGCTCCACCTGTTGAGCAACTACCGCAACACATGGTCCCTAGATCTCAAAATGTTGTACCAGCTACACCGCTACCACCTCCTGTGCTAGGACCGTTGCCCCCGCATCCAAGAGTCGCCCCTATGAACCAAGTGGGTTGCGAGCCATCTAATGCTTATGCAGATGGCTGTGAGGAGGAAATAGACACTAGTATTGCCTACGGACTTGATACATTGGAAGAGTGTCCTATATACTACATGGAAGATTGTTGGGGGCAAGTCAAACCGGTTTATCAAGCTGCTGCTCTCGCATCCAGAGGTCCAAATATCAACACCCATGCTAGGAGGCCACCTCTTCAATGCTACGAGTGTGGTGGACCACATCGGGCAGCGGAGTGCCCTATTAGGCTGCAAAAGAATGCTGCACAGATGCAAATGAATCAAGGGAGCACGTCTGCAATGCCAATACTCACATGTAATCGTTGTGGCATAGATCACTTGATTGCCCAATGCCCCTATAACCCAAATGCGCCTAAAATCACACCCCTAAATTTGGTCGAAATTGCTAGTGTGACATCGCCAATACCACCCGTCGCACCCGCTTATGCGATTACACGGTCCATGCTTCAAGGGCCAGGCCATATCCTTGAAGAGAGAGATACCGCGTCAGTTATCCAAGCAAAGAAAAAGAAGACATGAAGGAAGAGGTCGCAGAATACGGGAAATTCAAAGCCAAGTTCCAAAACAAACATAGGAACAGGAGATGACCCCGTGTATATGAATGACCTCGAGGATGATTCAGATTCAATCAAGACAATGGAGACTAGAACCAATACCACAAAGGGAAAGACCGACAAAGAAAACCGTAACATGGAACCAAATGAAAACCGAATAAGAGAAAACCATAAAGAGCCTCTGAAAACACCACAAGTGTTTCCAAATCCAATCCAAGACCCCCAAGATAAACCACAGGGGCAAAAAGGGAAGAATCGTAAAAAGAAGATTGGGACGTACCCAAACCCAGTAGACGAGATTGAGCAGGTGAAACATCTAAGAGGTTTAGTGGAGGAGACTCAAAGGAAACTAGAACCAGAACATATGCATGTCAAAATTCATGACACAGTGTTTCCCACGCAAGTTCATCCACCCCACATGAACCATAGACCGTTAGCCATATCTAGTATCATCCAAGAAGGGAGTGAGGACGGGACATCAGAAAGTGAGCATACACCTTTCTTGTTGGAAAGGATGTTTAACGAAGGAATACCTAATCCCATTGAGGAATATGAGATTCCATCCTCACCAGTTCCTAGTCAAGGACCTACACCCTGCAAAATGCCAATGAATGTTGCAAAACTAGTGGACTTCATGTCTTCTGAGGTCCGAACCACGATCATAGCAAAGCTGTATGGAGATCCTGAGTTATTCCTTGCACTTCGAGCATTCCTTAACGGAGAGCTGCGAACGGGATTACCGCAGTTTGCGCAACCAAATAGGCCTTACTCGATTATGATTGATGAGGAAAATCATGTGCAATCACTTGACTTAGATGGACACGAGTCTGTGATCGAGGTACCCATTAATGAATTAGGGCAGTATTTTGAAGGCGACGAGTCTAATGCGACCCTACCCATCACTACCAAGGGATTAACTATAAAGGGAATTCTTGATGGTGGTGCGGGAGTTAGCATCATTACAAAAGATTGTTGGGAATCCATGGGAAAACCCCGCCTCAGTGTTACTAACATTGTGGTAAAGATGGCAAATGGTACCATAGCCAAACCTATGGGGATGCTCAAGGATCTTAAGATCAAAGTTCTAGGACACAAGGTACGACATACGTTCATTGTAATGGATTTCTCTAAACACCTTATGTCATATGAAATGATTTTAGGACGACCATTCATGAGGAAGCACAAATGGTTCATGATTGGTCTAAAAATCATGTCTATTTGCAATTCCAAGACTCTGTCCTTAGAGTGGATTTGGTGACTGGTAAGGTACACCCCTTAGGGAGTAAAACCATTATTGATCATCGCTCTGACACCACAGTTCACTCGGCCCCACTACAATATTGTTACACTTGTAAGAAGGATACAGACATTGGCCAAGATTCTCCTTACATGAATGTGTTACCGGGTATGACGGAATCAGACAACGTAGACTGGGTACACCTAGCTGCAACCATAGATACCTGGGGAAATAGAGGAACCACTTGGGTCACACCAGAGGGGGAAGAGGTACCACAAATTGCACCTCTGAACATGATAAGTGCCATACATGCATCTTCTAAGGGCAAGGCAATTGTAGACCAATCTGACAGTGACACCGATAGCTCAATAGAAGACTTTGACCAACACGACTCAGACACTGACTCCCAAAGTGAAACGGATTCTGAATCTCATGAATTAGAGAGTGGAGCAAGTTCAGAGTCAAAACATTCGGAAGGACCGAGCACATCAACCGATGATAGCTCCTCCGAGAATGAAGAGGACACCAACGAGGACTCCTTTAGTGAGCCAGATCTAAATGCAAATCAAAAGCAGGTCTCAAATAAGAAAAAGAAAAACTTTAGGAGGCGTCGATATCGATCCAATGTACGTGCTAGGATAAAAAAGAAGAGATCCTCAGCAGAATGGCTCAGTTATATAGGAGCATGTGATGCTCATCGTAAATTGGTAGACGATTGGGGTGAATATCTCCAAAATGTTATGTGGTGTAGACCACGACCCCATGACATAGCCCAATTAGAGATCATAGACAAGCCAAAGTTGAGCCGCACTGCAAGGAGGCGTCAAAACCAAGAGTTAGCTCGACAACACAAGAAAGCATAAATGGAAGCACAGACCAAAGCACAACGAGAGTCCACAGACTTGCATCCTGCACCAGAACATTTCAAATCTTACACCACGGGGGAAGCAAAGGTTGTGTACACAAAAGCCCAAAGAATACCTATCGATGGGAATAATGGAATCTATGATGGTCCGGCAATAGTTAAAGAAATAGAATTAGCCGACCCCGGTGAAGAATCAAAACCTGTTTTTATTGCCCAAGACCTCACAGAAGTTGAAGAGGCGATCCTCAAAGAGCTTCTCAAGGAATTCAAGGACATATTCGCTTGGACATACCATGATATGAAAGGTGTTCCACCTTCTGTGGTCCAACATACAATCCCTATGATTAGCACTGCAAAGCCCGTACAACAAAGACCCTACCCGATCAATCCTAAGTACGCAAGGATCATTCAAGAAGAACTAGAAAATCTTATCAAATGTGGGTTCATATATCCTATTGAACACTCTGAATGGGTGTCTCCAATAGTTATCGTGCCAAAAAAGAATGGGAAACTCAGGGTGTGTGTGGACCTCAAAAAAGTTAATGCAGCTACTAGAAGAGACCATTACCCCCTACCATATTCCGAACATGTACTCGAAAGAGTTGCAGGCAAGGAAGCTTATAGCTTTCTAGATGGGTACTCAGGCTACAACCAAATCACGATAGCGCTAGAGGACCAAGCTAAAACTGCCTTCATCACAGAATTTGGCGTGTTTGCATTTCGTGTGATGGCTTTTGGCTTAACAAATGCCCCTGCTACATTCCAACAATTAATAAACACTTCTTTTAAAGAATATTTGAGAGAGTTTTGTGAAGCTTTCTTAGACGACCTTTGTGTTTACTCTTCTTGGAAAGAACATCTATCATGTTTGCGGAAGGTGTTTGAAAAGTGTAGGTTATATCGTATCTCATTGAACCCGTTCAAATGCCAATTTTGGGTCAAGCATGGAGTTATTTTAGGGCATATAGTATCTAAGAATGGTATCTCAACCGATGAGAGCAAAATTAAAGTGATTCTAGAGTTACCACCACCAACCAATTACAAGGGAGTTCAAAGGTTCATGGGACACGTGGTTATTATCAACGGTTTATTTTATTTTTCGTTGAGATAGCACGTCCTTTGTACAAGCTTCTCATTGAATTTAAATGGACTGAAGAGTGTGACCAGGCCTATGAACAATTGAAGAAAACACTAGCAAGTGCTCCGATTTTAAGGACACCTAATTGGGATGTCATTTTCCATGTGCATATTGATGCATCAAACTTTGCTATTGGGTGTGTTCTCACTCAACCAGGAGAACATAAATTGGACTATCCCATTAGCTTTGCAAGCCGTCAATTGAACGATGCTGAAAGGAACTACACCACTACAGAGCGAGAAGGTTTAGCAATGGTTTATGCAGTAAAGAAATTTTGCTACTACCTTCTGGCAAACAAGTTTGTATTTTATGTGGATCATCAAGCGTTGCTGTATCTGGTAAACAAGCCATGCTCCACAGGAAGAATCACACGATGGTTGTTAATTCTTCTGGAGTTTGATTTCACGATTGTAGTGAGACCCGGTAAAAGGCACGCCATGGCTGATCATTTGTCTCGCATACCCAATGGTGAAGCCCCTACAGGAGTTGATGATGAATTACCCGATACTTCCCTATTCATAGTTGAGACTATGCCTGAATGGAGTGAGAACATTGTTAACTGTTTAGTTAATGGTTTTCCACCGGAGGAACTTCGTAAGGATATCGCTCGAAGGCTAGTAAAAGAATGTGAACCCTATTGTTTGATTGCCGGAACTCTGTATAGACTAGGCAAGGACGATATTCTTAGGCGTTGTGCCCGCGAGGATGAATATTTGTATATCTTGCAAGAAGCACATATGGGCATAGCAGGAGGACATTTTTCAAGAGACCTGACTGCTAGAAAGGTGCTGCAATCAGGCTATTGGTGGCCAACTTTATTTAAGGATGCATCACTTTTTACAAAAGGGTGTGATGAGTGCCAACGTTACAAGACCACACAGCGCAAAGACAGAATGCCCTTACATCCTATTAAAGTAACCCAACCATTTGAAAAATGGGGCTTAGACTTTGTAGGTCCAATTAGTCTCGCAGCTCGCAACACTCAATCTCGATATATTCTAGTTGCTACGGACTATGTAACAAAGTGGGCTGAAGCTAAGGCTTCACAAAAATCTGACGTGAGGACAACAGCTAAGTTTCTTTTTTAGAACATTATCACAAGATTTGGTTGCCCTTTTGAAATTGTTAGTGATAATGGTACCCATTTTATAAATGAGGTAATAAGAGAGCTTACCACGACCTTTATGATATCCCACCATAAGTCTACACCTTATTACCCGCAAGCTAATGGACAAGCCGAGAGCACCAACAAGACTCTTATCTCTATTTTAACCAAGACGGTAGAAGCTCATCGCACTGATTGGGATTTGAATTTGACATCTGCTCTACGGGCTTATCGTACTGCTTATAAAGTGGCTATTAATTGTACGCCATTCAAAATGGTATACGGCCAAGAAGCGGTTATGCCTTGGGAGTTTGTCATTCCTAGTCTTAGGGTAGCTTCGCAAGAAGGATGGAATGGTAACCCCTTAACTGAGCGTTTGTATATCTTAGAAAAACTAGACGAAGAGAGACAGTTGGCCGTGGAAAAGGATAGGAGAAAGAAGTGGTTTGATCGCCAGGTGAAGGACAAGGACATCAAAGTCGGTGATAAAGTCCTTATGTGTGGAGTACGTAAAGAGAAGAAAAAGTTGAAATATGCTGGTAAAGGACCATATAGAGTATGTGAAATTACCCCACAAGGTACCCTTCGTGTGGAAACTCTTGATGGAGTTGAAACCATTGGATTCCTCAATGGGAGTAAATTCAAAAGATATTATGATCCTTTAAGCCAAGAAGAACTACGGGCCATTCATCAAAAGAAGGCCGCCAAAGCACAAACCGAGTTAAACAAGATACAAGCTCAAGCTGAGGCTAAGGAGCGACAACAACGTATAAGACAAAAACAAGAGGCTAACCTTGGAGTCACAAATGCATTCCACGTGGAAATCAAAGAGGATGGGTTGGACTCTGACACACCTCTACGATACCCTATTGAGTTAAATAGTGCCTATGGAAAAGTGCTATATAATGCCTTATTGGACACGGGTGCTAAATATAATCTGCTATCCTATGGGGTGTGGTGTCAGTTAGGGAAGCCACCTCTATCTGAGAGTATTATCCAAGTCAAGGGTGTCAACAAGAAAAAAACTACGGTTTTTGGAATTTGGCACACTTCTGTCAGTTATGACAATGGAATTGTAGCTCAAGACTTTTTGGTCATGCCTACGGGAACTATGGAGGGTATTATAAACCTAGGACGCACGTGGATGATAGCCACCAAATGCACTATTGATTGGGGGACTGGGGGTGTCACAACGCAAAAACCAACTCTTATCCCTACCACTCAAGCCATAGTCCCTGAGATATTGCCTAAGAAATTAAAACCCAAGACATTGCATGTCTAGGAGGTTGAACCATATGTCCCCATAGCCCAACTCTCTAGATCTTCAACTAATGTAGTTGAAAGAAAGCTTGAGACACACAAGAACCATCCTAATATAACAAAGAAAGCATACAAGTGGGTCCCTAAAGCTTCTTTAGTAACCATGGCTGATGCTAAAAAACGGAAGCCTCGTAAGAAATGTCCCACTTGCTCCAAGAAATGTAAGAAAACGTGGCGCTAGATTCCTAAACGACTATTAAAATCCCAAGGATACTATGATGGAAATGAGCAAATTTGGGTACCTAAATGTAAGATGTGTCCTTCCCTATCGACAACAAACCCATATGAGTCAAATAGTGTAACGCTAAAGCCAATGGCAGACCGTGGGAAGGGAAAGATCACAGAATGCTACACACCTAGTCCAGAGCTAGTTTGGGCTCCAAGGCAAACCCAATTTATTCCACCTAGCTCAGGAAGGGGGGAGTTCCATGAAGCTTCTAGCTCCTCATGTAATACATCCATAGAGGTAAAAGCTTCTACACAGCCTCCATCTATAGTAATGGACCTCAATGAAGCTACAAAAGAATCCACACCTCCCAGTGTTCAAGAATCACCTGATGAACCACTTCAAGTTCAATCCTGGGAGAGTACCTTACCACCCTTGCAACTCGACGAGGCACCTAGGGTAATAGAAAACTACTGGCAAAAATCCTTACCTATTACCAACTGAAACAATTGGTTTCAAAGGGTGACAAGCTCATTTCAAACGGTATGATCTACCCAAGGAAGGGGGAAGTGTTTGTGGACATCCATCATTCACTTGCTTCCCTTTCAACCTTTCTCCCTGACCTCTTAATCTCCGATCTTAGGGAATGTATATACAAAGCCTTATACTCACAAAAATAAGATAACAAAGTAAAAGAGCAAGAGCCATAACACAAATCATAAAAACAAATTATGCACAAGAACACGACCCTTGTAATATTTGCACTCTAGCCATCATCTATTTGCGTGTACAGATATGGCTAGTACGCTAGAGTCATCCACTCCTGCCTTGGGTGAGAGGTACCCTCGTTACTTTTCACAAATATTTCACATGGTCTTTCCAGTGCTTGCATGTGAATGGGATTTGATAGGTACGCTAGCCTGTGAGAGGAATTTTGAGGAGTTAGAATGGTTGATACGTCTCTTGACCACGTCTGATCCATACTTAGTAGAGAGCGTTTCTCCCATTGCACAAGCCTACCCTTTTGACCAAGATGACTATAGGCGTCTAGTGACCTTCTTAGTAAACACGGGCACCTATGATGAAGAAGAAAATTCACAGGACTACACGGATGGCACATATGGTCTCATGGATGATGACTTTGTTTATCTCGACGACGAGGATAGGGGTTTAGCCTTAGGGTTTCCCCCCAACCTCTACAATATCCTATTCCCTTGACCCTCTAGGGGGAGTGCAAATAATTAGGTTAGGGTTCCTTATGTTTTTTGTTGTGTTCAATAAGTGTTGGTACCTTTTTCCACTAATGTGCCTTCTGGAGGTATTCCTTTTGTTTCCTAGTGTGTACAGGAGCGTGTTGCTATTGATAGGATTTGGACCTTCATGGAACCTTTCTCTCATTCACACTTCAAATCAAGCGTGACCATCAACACAAACAGGTGTTTTATGTCCATTAGCATTGCCCTTATCTTTTTGCATCCATGTTTGTCTGCTTTGATTGTGATTGGTAGCATAATATTCAGCACATTTGCTTAGTATCAAACATTTAATTCAACGTAATGTTTTGTCATAATCACTTGTCTAGGTTTAAAAATCAAGCAGTCCGACTAAGCTAGTTTGACCAAGCTAGGTATTAGAAATCTTCTCTTAATACCATGGGGAATGCCTTCCTAATACGCAATGGTTACTTAGGTTCTTAATCCGATTTAGGCAGCATTGTGTGAAATGTACTGGGGCTTTCTAGTGGGCTTAACCCTATTGACCTTTAGCTTAAGTATTATAAAAGGAATTAAATGTGATGAGCCTGGGGAGGGTAACAGTGTTATATGACCCCCCAAAGTTACAAAATTAAAATGATGAAAATGAACAAACAAAAAATCAAAGTGCCACAATGTAAAATTTTAAGCTGGAAGAGAAATCCCTGCTTAAATTGGTACTTCACTCACATGTATCGCCTATGGTACTAGAGCCCTAGAGGTTCCCAGTGTGGACGCTTTTCCTTGAAAAGCAAAAAACCCAAGGCATACAAAATAAGCACACATATCAAAATTGAATCAATGTGAAAAAACTTTGGGGGGTCAAAGAAAAGGTAATCAGTCAGGCGATGATTTCATGAGAAATTCCTTTTATCGTAGCTTAACTACAAGGTCTTCTAGGTATAGCCTCTAGTCAGCCCTCGAACATCAAATACTTGGCTCTCGCGATTAAACAACTTAATTGACCAGAAAAAATTGAGAAGTTACCCATGGTATTAATAGTCGAGCTCTAGTGCCTTTTGACCGTTAAATTAGCGACCCCGGACTTGTTTAATTTTTTACCTTTACATCTGTTTATGCATTTGATTATATTGCAATTTAATGTTTATTGCTGACAAATTGTCTAAAATTCTGTTACCAATCAATTTGTCTGTCTATTGCATATGATTTTTAATTGTATATGAGAATGCAATTACTGTGGCAATGTTGTTTGATTTTGCAGTGATTGAAGATGACTACGCACATCCATGTCGACTGCTCTCCCATCTCGACGAACGAGCTTCAACTGGATAGCTTCCGAGGACGGAATCTACATCAGGAAGGGGGGCATGTTAACCCTCACGGCTCACGGACACCCTATGATCTATACATGTTAACCCTCACGGCACACGGACACCCTATGATCTATAAACGTTGTATTATTTAGAGTCAGGTACCGGGCTTGTCGGACCAATAGGAATAGGGTAAGGGTGATCGCCGATGACAGCCGCACTTTAACTGGAATATTCAAGGAGTTAGTTGGCTAAGTATGGGCGCCCAAGTGTGAATGGGGTGAGTTCATATAAAAGCCACTAAACCTAATTTTTACTCATTCTCTCATTGTGCAATAGAAGGTGCTCTTGCTCCATCTCCACCTTCTCCTTCACCATCTCCTTGTGTGTGTGTGTGTGCGTGAGAGAGAGAGAGAGAGAGAGAGAGTGAGAGTGTGTGTGCGATCGAGCGTTGCGACGGCACGATGGCGGCGAGGCGGTTGAGCGCGGCGTAGCGGCGTCTCCCTCTTCTTCGCGGCGCGGGAATCCTTCGTTTACAACTACGCAGGAAGGTGAGTAACACACCATTCTTCCTTGTGAGCTTGTCTGTTGTATGACTGTGTGCTAGGAGCCTTTGTGGCTCGCACACGGCGCGTAGCAAGTCCCTAGCCTTGACACTATGGAAAATGTTGTTGGATGTAAAAGATGTCTTTTTTCTCACTCTCAACAGTATGTTTTTTTCTCATTGAGCAGCCACGACGACCATGATTGCTCATTTTCTTTTCCATTGGAAACAAAACAAACTCTAAGAAATTCAACGCATGCAATAGCTTATTTGCACCTTGGAGGGAGAAGTCATCTAAAAGTTGTAATGATGTGTAGCTCATGAGGCTAGAAAATTGAGTCTCTAGGTCATGAGGCTCGAACTTCAGTTTGAGCCTCATGACCTAGACAGTCAAAGCATTAACTTTGAGCCTCATGAGCTAGACAATCAAAGCGAAGTTTGTTGCTTATGAGGCTTCAAGTTTATGAGTTTTTCAAGAGTCTGTCTCAAGAGGCTCTCAATATTAAGCTCGAGCCTCATGAACCAGAGATTTTTGCAAATGTTTTTTAGGCTAAAACATTGTAGCTTATGAGGCTTCAACAAGAGACCTCTCATAAGCTAGAGACACATGTAGAGAGAGAGAGAGAGAGAGAGAGAGAGAGAGAGAGAGAGAGAGTACATGAGATTCGAGGGCAACTTAGTTCGTGCCCACATCATGATTTTTGGACCATCAGTTAACCATGATATATGATTAAGAATTGGACTAGCATACCTTAAATTTGTTCTACCCCCAACAAGAGTTGAAGTAAAAATATATGCTCTTGCACACCACACACATCATTTTTGGGCAGCGACACGATCTGCACAAAGTTACAGATAGGCTCACAAAAGAAGCAATGCAAGGCTCTTGGCAACGGTGAGGCTCACAACAATAGAAGAAGCAAGTTTTAGTCGACATCGCTTTTATGACATAGGTGATGCTCATGGAAAAAGAAGCGCATGATAGAGGTGATATTCATGGCAGAAGATTCGGTTGCATGGTGCAATTCACAAAATAGGGTGAATTAGAGAGAGTTGAGGTGCGACAGAAGAGGGCGAGCATAGTTGCGGTGTGCGGAGGGTGGGTCTAACAACATTTGAATGAAGAGGGACACAAAACACACATAGCATGGCCTCCAGCTGGGGGCTCACGCCCCCGGCCCGCGATTCCATTGTTCTTCCATTCCAGCACATACCCACCTGCCTGCAGCTTCACGCCCCACTATGGCAGTCGGCTCAAGCTGCGTCTCTCATCCATGAAGGATAGCTCGAGTGCTTGGCCCACAGCCATGAACCCACACTTGAGAAACATCTCCTGCTCTTGGAAGCTCTCATCATTGCAAAAGTTGGGCACAAGCAGGCGGAGGTAGAACTTCTTTGCATGGGGCATCTGGAGTGGCACTGCAGTAAGCTCAAGGAAACCTTTGGTTCATGTTGCAGTTTATGAGGATGTGATATTCTGAAGTTCATGCCGCAACCTACAACAGATGCCATGTTCAGCGCAAGGGGACTAGCTCCAACGCATTGTAAACCAGGTGCAAGAGCGCATGGCCGATGTGACGTCAGATGACAGGTCTTTCTCCTATCAATTTAAAATTTTAAAATTAACATCAATTTCAAATTTTACGGTAAATTTCCTATCGACTCCTATGTCAAAAATCACTGGTAAGGCAAATTTGGTTGTTGCTGATTATGCGCTCAAATGTTCTCTCTCTCTCTCTCTCTCTCTCTCTCTCTCTCCACCCGCACAGATGAGAGTTGGGGATGCCATAGTTGTTTGTGTTTGTGTGTGTGTGTGTGCGCCTGCTTGGTAGTGCTTGCGTTAATAGCATCGACCTTGATCCTCACCTCGTCCTTGCAAAAGAATCTTTAATTGATGATTTCTATTTACTAGCTCCCAGAAATTTATGCATGCTATGATCATTTCTAATGCTCAATTAAAGTGAATCATGGACGACATCTTGTTGAGGCACAACAACCATAAGCAGGTAGTAGAGGAGTGTGAACAATTTGCAGGATAAGCATAGAAGCAGCTATGGGGGGGGGGCGAGCACCAGAAGCTTTCAACACCTTCCCACAATTATTCCCACATTGTGAATTATGACAACATCATGAGGTTCTACGGCAAGCACCGCGCACCTAGCTAGGTGCGGTTGGGGGCAGGGGGTTGCCGGCCTCGGTAGGGGGGCCGGCAGTCCCCTGCCCCCAATCACACCTAGCTAGGTGCATGGTGCCAAGCTTGTAGAAGCTTATGATGTTGGACACTATGGGGAAAACTAGAGAAAGAGGACCTCTTTCGGTCCTCTTTCCCAAAAGGGAAACCGTCACAAACTTCTTGCGGGAGGGGGGGGGGGGGGGGGGGTGCACAACAAACACACCAAGTGTAAACAAATGTAGATAACATGTTCTCTCTTTCCATAGTACTTGGGTGCTTTCCCTTGACAACCAACGAGGAGCTCTAGCTTGGTGTACGATAGCAACAAGAATTTAGTTGAATGTGCAAGTTATGAGGGTTTGAATCTCTAGGCTTGAACTAAGGTGGTTTGCCAAAGCTAAACTATAGTTCGAGCTTTGTTTCCTATGATGATTGAGAACTTTGTAACTTGTTGCCAACGAAAATTGCTAAAAGAGACTTTTAGCTCAACATGAATTTTAAGTTGTTTACTTTTTGGTTGTAAAAGAATTATCAAATCCTAGTTATGTATCACTAGATGGTTTATGTTAATTCTCATCATGCATCCTGAACTATGACCTACAACAACCTAATGAGCTTCTATGAATGGGGCACGACATACCTAAGTAGGTGTTGTTGGGATAGGTGATTGCCATGTTGAAGGGAGAGGGCATGCGTTCCCTTGCCCGACACTTGCACATGATGTAAAAGAGCATAGAATCAAGTGGTGAGGTGTACATGGATGTGTGCCTTTCACATCAAACACACCTAGTGTAAATGAGCATATAGAGCGTGTTTTCTCTTTGGTACATGCCCTTGATAGTGGGCGCTCTTGGTAGGGCCAGTGTACAACATCAACAAGAATTTAGTTGAATGTGGCAGTTGAGGGGATTCAAATCTCCATTAGTCAAATTTTTTTCATGATTAATAGCCAATGAGGATGGGTTTCAAAGCCCTAGGAGATAAGGAGAATTTGAGAAGGCATCAAGGCAACAAATGAATAAACTTGACAGAGTTTGTAACGCTGGTTTGAAATTAGAGCTCAAGATTTGTAGGCTCTAGGTGGTTCCTCAAGGCTCTAATTATAGCTTGAGCCTTGTTTCCTATGAGAACTTGTTGTTGCAACCTATTGCCTACGAGAATTGCTAAAAGAAACTTTTAGCTCAACATGAATTTGAAGTTGTTTTCTTTTTTGTTGTAAAAGAGTTCTCAAATCCTAGATGTTTTATGCTAATTTTCATCATACACCCTTGAGTACTATGATCTAAAACAACCTCATGAGCTTCTATGAAGGGAGCACCACATACCTAAGTAGGTGTTTTTGGGGTAGGGAATTTCCATGTACTCCTTGCCCTACAATTGCACATGATACAATGCCTCCCAAGTGGAAGCTCATGAGTCCCACTTTCTTACATCAAGCGGTCTAAACTCTCTTCCAAATTTTTTCTTGCTTTTATTTTTGATTTAGCTACTTTTGTAGTTTGATTTTTCGGATGTTTGAGTTAAAGCTCGTGTCTAAGTGGAATCTTTCAATTGTGAGCGGCTTTTGAAGCCTCAATCTCTAATCTGAGAATTTACAAGTTCCTAGTACACTTCCTCAAGATGTTATAACAATCCATCTCATGCAAACCACCAAGCTAAGAGGCTAGGTCTTGATAGCTTCATTGTGCACTTGTTCTCTATCGATGAGAAGGTGGAGTAGAATACATCTCATAGTGTGAACCGTACCAAAATGTCACATTCTTTTGCGATGGAGGCACCCCATACCTTGCTAAGTACCATTGGCCCTTTCCCTCCAATTGTACATGCCTAGGTATGTGGAAAAGAGAAATCTCTTGATGTTATGCCCTACATGAGAAATGGTGAGCATCCACTAAGATCATACATTTCTTGTAAATTCGTACGTGAATTTGCATTTTGGGGTTTTTGATTATTTGACCTCATTATCTAGTATTCCAATATCCTAGTTAAAAAGAAAGTTTTAGCATGGATTTTACATGGTGGTGGCTCCTTTAGCATCAAACTACACTAGATATGACTAGTCTTCACAAAAAAGTAACATAAATGTTTTTTTTAGCACAACGTCAACTTTGATTCATTCCATGTCAATGTGTGAGAGAATTCAAAAGTTTCTGGTGGTGTTCATAGGAAATTTTCAACAAAAATTTATGTTACTTCTTGTTTTGTGATATACCTCAACATCATGATCTTTTGTGTGGGGGGCACCACATCCTAACTAGGTGCTATTGAGACTTGTTGGTCTAATCCTCACAAAGAGTACTAGAAAAGACTTTTAGCTTTACATCAACTTTGATTATTCCATTTATATTTGTGAGAGTATTTTTGTAGTCCTAGTGATGTTCATAGAAAGTTTTCAATAAAGTCTCATATTATTTTCCACATTGTGGCATAGCACATTGTCATGAGATTTTGTGTGTGAAGAACCACATGGCTAAATAGTTGCTATTGGGGTATTAACCTTGAAGCTGATGGGGGGCTAGTTGCCAATATGTGGCCTCTCCTAAGAAGCTTATGATCTTGAACATTGTATGGAAAAGGGTGAGAGAAAGTACCATCTTTCCTACATATTCATGTCTCCACCCTCTTCTCAATTTGTATGTGTAACTTGCTTTCAAATTTTGGGTCATTCCTTGTTGTAGTGAGTGTTCTAGCCGACTCAAGTTTCAGTGTTTAAGCTTGAGTAAGATCAAGTTTTGTCGTTTGTGCTTGTAGAAAAATCATTCCTTGGGACCTAGAAATAAAAAAATCCTCTGTTATTTCATTGTGAAAAATAAAATAACAATGCTTTGTCTATCAAAAACTAGCACATTCGAGAATTGAGTTTTGTAGGACAATTAACCCAAGCTTCCAACAAAGAAGTTGCATTGAACATGGTAGCCCCCACAATTAACCACCAAAGCTCTCTATTTTCTTCAAGTTCTACTTTTACTTCTAGAGCAAGAAAAAGCTATGTTCACTTTACAATTTAGGCATCAAGGTCTCCCAAGTGCTTTGTATCCAATTAACCACCAAAGCCCTCTAGTTTCTTCAAGCTCTACTTTTACTTCTAGAGAAAGCAAAAGCTATGTTCACTTTGCAATTTAGGCATTAAGGTTTCCCAAGTGCTTTGTATCCTTTTGATCCCAATTTAAACATCAATGTTTCCACAAGTTCTCTATGCACTCTTCATTCCTACCACAATGCAACTTCTGTGAGTCTTAGTAGAACTTGACACCCAATCATTGACAAGAATGAAACATCTTCTCTAGAAGTTGACACCAATGTTTGATAGCAATGCAAACTAAGATCTACAATGTGACACCAATAGTTGATAACACTACCACCTAGTACATTGCAGCCATCACTCAAGAGCTTGGTTAACAAAAATTTGTCCCAAAATTGTGCATTTTTTCCGGAATTCTAAATATGAGTTACAACTTAACTGCTCCACTTGGAGATACGTCTTCAATGATAAACTGTCCATTTCCCTTTTTCTTGAATTTGAAAATGTGTTACTTAAGGGAATAAACTAAAACTAGGTCCCCTTTTTTGAAGATTTTTGTGACAAGATGTGAATCAAAAAATTGCTTTTTCTTTTGTTTTTGTGCATAGATGTGAGCTACTGCTGTTAGCCATTGTTCATCAAGATTTTCTAAATCTTCAAGCCTCTCTGACAATTCATGTTCGGTTCACTCAAGATCTTTAGCTACCCTTAGTGTCGGCAATAGAAATTCTATCGATAGTATGGCATCAAGACCATAAACAAGGTTAAAGGGTGTAGCATTTAAAGCTGTCTTGAATGAAATTCTATCAGCCCATAGAGCAACATGTAGATTCATTTCCCAATGAGTTTTCCCTGAACTATGTTGGAATTAGGGTTGCAGAGAAACACACACAGCTTGGAGAAGACGAAGGAAGCTCAAGGCACAATAGAGAGTGTGTTACTTAGTGTGCAATGAAAAGATAGATAGCCCTTGAGTGATTGGCGTATATACAATGCATGGGGAAAAAAACCTCCTAAAGAGGAAAAAAAAACCCCGGCGGTCCTAGTGTGTTCACACACATCACTACCACATGTATATGGTAACAAATCCCAGCCATCCAATTTTTTGAATTCTGTGCTTCATCAAAAGACAAAGGCTCCTCAACATCATGTAAGCTAGACATAGCCAAAGCATAACAATCTGATGCATAAGATGCATGGCAAGAGCCTGACCGAGTACGACTAGACAAAGGTGCATCGAATTTACTATCACGCAAAGTGTGCACCAGTCATTTTGGCATACCTCTAGACTCCTCATTTTCAGCCCTTTCCTCATCAAGTACATCATGTACATCTGCATCAGTAATAGGCTAATCTATAACATTTTCAGAATCCCCCATAGGCTATACATTAGCCTCATTGGAACTTACATTCCTATTTCCACCACTAGAAAGAGGGAACAAAGTGTCATAAATGTCCTGTGAGCTTACATTATTGTCTCTAGTACATGACAGCAAGGGCTGAACAGAATCTTCCACAAACATTACATCTCGTGAGAATATGTTCTCTTTGTGGATGATACAACCTGTAACCTTTGCTTTTTCAGCACTATAACCAACAAAAATACATTTGACAGCCTTATCGTCCAATTTTCTACGTTGTGTTTGTGGCACCAAAGCATATACCAAACAACCAAAAACACGCACAATAGAAGTCTTTCTATCATGCCATGCTTCATATGGAGTAATAGACTACAAAGCTTTTGTAGGACACATAAGTGGCACACATGATGGCCTCAAGCCAAAAAGAATGCGGCAAAGCTTGACATTTGACCATATATCGTGCCATTTTCGTAAGTGACATGTTTCTCCTCTCAGCAACACCATTTTGTTGAGGTGTATAAGGCACTATACATTGGTGTTTTATCTCATGACTAGCTAGAAATTCATTGAATTAATGAGACGTATCCTCTCCCCTTCGATCGGAACGGAGGGGTTCCCATAGTACATTTCGAGACATTTTCAGCCATAGCCAAAAATCGTTTGAAGCACATAAAAACTTTGGACTTCGCTTTAAGCAGAAATACCCATGCATGCCTGGAGGAATCATCAATGAAAGTCACGAAGTAAAGGTAATTGCCCAAGGACGGAGTTTGCATGGGCCCACAAACATCACTATGTACAAGCTGCAACCTACATGTGGCCCGAACTGGACCATCCTTTGGAAACTTGGAACACTGCATCTTACCCAAAATACAGCCTTCACAAACATGTACAACAGGTGCTTCAAGAGGCGGCAAAGAAGTAACCATATCAGATTTCTACAAACGCAGCAAACTGGCAAAATTCAGATGACCAAAACGTGTATGCAAAAGTTTTGCATGCCCTTGAATCTGCAACTGTATTTGCAAAATTTTGTCCACACTTGTCATACAAAGTGATCTTATATAGCCCACGGCACAAAAGCCCAGATGAAATGATTTCAACACCAAAACTAATATCATGAACTGTACATCTGTTATCCACAAATTTGACTACAAGTCCAAGTCTAGCAAGTGCAGATACAGACAAAAGATTCTTCTTGATCCCAGGTACATAAAGTGCATCAACAAGTGTGAAATAACTGCCATTAGCAGTAGTAAGCACAATCTTTCCAACTCCCTGAACCGGATAAGAGGCATTGTTGGCACAAGTGACTAAATTCCCATGAGGGACATACGCGAGAGAGGTGAACAATTCACGATGTGAGGTAATGTGCTTTGTAGCACCACTGTCGAAATACCACACATGTGAATTTGCAGCAACTGACAAGAATGCATCATGGACAGCAGGATTGTAAGTGCATTCTGTGCTAAAATCCCATTCTACATCAACGTCAGCCTTTCACAAAAAGACTCAATAATGGCTGCATTTGTAGTTGAGCCAGTATTTGCAGTGGAACCACCCTCTTTCTTCTTAGCCTCTTTGGCCTTCAACCTAGGACACTACTTGATCAAGTGATAATTAGCTTTACAATAATGTCAATGCATCTTCTTTTTTCCCTTATCACCAAAATTCCCAAACGATGTGCTTCCATCAGACGCATTGGGAACATAAATTTTTCCACTCGCAGTAGAACCATAAGGAGTGGCTGCATTGCTGTTACCACCCTTTATTTCAGAATCAATAAAATCCTATTTTTCTTGGAAAGTGACTCTGGCAACAGCAATGTGCATAATGCACCAAACTTGACAACTTTTGGATTTCCTTGGGTCATAAGTCTCCAAGTACTAGCAAAAGTCTGGTAAGAATCAGGTAAGGCATCAAGAACAGTCTGCACAAGGGAATTGTCTGAAATGACTTCACCTGTAGAAATAAGTTGCTCATTGATATCCTTGATACTAGCAAGGAAAGTGTCCATATCATCTTCCTCATGCATAATCTTCGACTCCAGCTCTTTACGCAGCAAAGCAAGTTTAGCCTCATTGCGACTTGCATAAAGACCAGCCAAAATATCCCAAGCCTGTTTTGCAGATTTTGTTGAACGGATGTGAGGAACAATGGTGCGCTTCACAGACAATGCAATCAATTCATGAGCCTATGCATCCTTTACATCCCAACGAGCTTCACAGACAATTCAATCAATGCATGAGCCTATGCATCCTTTGCATCCCAACGAGCTTGTTCTGCCATAGGCAAAACAACTCTAATAGGAGCAATCCTTGCATCAAGACCTGCAACATCCTCAACATCGCCTGCATCCTCAAAACCAGGATGTACATCAATGCCCTGCACAATTTTCTAGATGCCCTTTGACACAAGAACATGTTGCATCATGTAAGCCCACATAGGGTAATTGTCCCCATCCAACCTGTCCTTAGCAGCAAACATCTTGAACACATCTGTGTTGTTGTCAGCCATGGTAAATGTTGCACCTGACATGAAAACTGCTTGAAAAGAAGAGAAATGAAGCAGGAACAACACGTGGTATATAGCATAAACCGTAGAAGACTCTAAGGCACCTGTATGCAGAAAATGGCACTGACTAAAATTCTACACAAAATGACGAAATAGCCTGTGTAGACCTGCCTGTAGTGGAAACGTAGGCCGAAATGAGCCCAAATCAAAAATGCGAATGCTCGCCAAACCTCACTGTAATCGGAGAAAGTAAGCAGGCGTGTGCTGGAGTAGTTGTTGGCAAAGACTAAGCCCAGGAGTACGTAACCTACTCTGATACCAATTGTTGGAATTAGGGTTGCGAGAAACACACACAGCTTGGAGAAGATGAAGGAAGCTCAAGGCACACGATAGAGAGTGTGTTACTTAGTGTGCAATCAAACGATAGATATCCCTAGAGTGATGGGCATATATACAATGCACGGGGGGAAAAACCCTCCTAAAGAGGGAAAAAATGCCCCTGCGGTCCTAGTGTGTTCACACACATCACTACCACATGCATATGGTAACAAACTAACCACTTTAGTCAATACCGAGCTAAGAATTTTATCCGTGTGCTGAGCTTGTCCATTTGCTTGTGGATGATATGGAGTGTATTTGTTATGGATGACAAGTTCATTCAGCGGATACTCAATTACCTCATTGAGGAAATGAGCTCCCCTATCAATGACAATTTCTATTTGAAGTCCATATCTTGTGAATACATTCTCATACAAGAATGTGGCTGTGTTTCTAGCATCATTCTTCCTGGTTGCCTTACCCTCTGTCCACTTGGTCAAATAGTCTATAGCTGCAATCATATATTGAGCCTGAGTTCTATAAGCATGTGGTTGTATTGGTCTGACAAAATCTATGCCACAGTTTGCAAAAGCTCTAGCCCCCATCATTGGCCTTAATGGCATGCTATCTACCCTTGTTGGAATTTTTGCTTGTTGGCATGCATCACATCTTTGAACATATTCTTTGGCATCTACAAAAAGTGTTGGCCACCATATGCCTACCATTAAAATTGCTCTAGCGGTGGTTTCACTAGAAAAGTGACCTCCCGCTAATCTAGCATGTGCTTGTTCTAGAGTGGGTATATATTCATCTTCATTTGCAGAGAGATGCAAATGTTGATCCTTTCCTCTTTGATACAATTGATTTTCAATAAGAGCATAGTCTCTTGCTTTAGTTTTAATAGCTCTTTGGTGGCGTTTACTCATATCCTCCGAAAATGTTCTACTTGATAAGTAAGTAATATATAGTTACTCCACTTAGGAACAAGTGATGTTTGAAATAATGTCACATGAGGTATGGGTGTTTCCTTCTAACATTGAATAATTTTTTCCACAAATGAGTGAACATCACTCCTTATGGTTGGCCAAAATACTCCAAATCTCATGATCCGTTGTATAGTTTGGTCTTTTGCAAAGTGAAGTCCTACTATGGTAATGTGTGCTTGACTTAGGTATGCAGTTTTTTCCTCAAGATAAATACACCAAAGCAATATTCCATCTCAATTTCTTGTGTATAGCCTTCCAACTAGTAATTGATACATAATCAATTTCCCGACTAATCATGGTGTAACAGGAAGTGATATTTGAGAATCCACTTGAGCTATAGTCATCAATGAAACCATATATTTTGACCAATGGAGTATCATTTCCACGGAGAATAGATATGCATGTGGTAGATCATCGTCTACCCCTTTTGGTGGTTCTCCTAAAATAATCCTTGATAAATGATCTGCTCTTTGGCGTGTGGTGCCTTTTTTCACAACTACAGTGAAATCAAATTCCAAAAGAATGATGAACCATCTCAGTATTCTCCCTGGGTTGCATGACTTATTGACCAAATACTATAAAGCTTGGTGGTCCACAAAGAACACAAATTTGTTGGCTAATAGGTAATTTCTATACTTTTCTATGGCATAGATCATCCCTAATCCTTCTCTTTTGAATTATTCTCTGCCACATTCAGCTATCTACTAGCATAAGAAATGGAAAAATCAAAATTTTTGTCTCATGGTTGAGCTAATATACACCCAATGGAAAATTTGGAAGCATCAATATGTATATGGAATATCTTATTCCAATATGGTCCTTTCAATATTGGGGCTAAAGTAAAAGCTTGTTTAAGCCTCATGATGGATTCTTCACACTCATTAGTCCATATAAAGAGTGTAATCAAGCCATACGTACATGGGTTTTGCGAGTACAGAATACATGTAAATGAATTTTTTGTAATATCCACAATGTCTCATGAAATATTGAACCCCTTTGACTGTTCTCGGTCTAGGAAATTCAACAATAACATGAATTTTATCCATATCGATCATCGCTATGCCACTTTTAGACACTATATGTCCAAGTATTTTTCCTTGTCTACCCATAAAGGTGCATTTTTTAGGATTTAAGCAAGTCCTGTAAAGTCTATATTTTTCAAATACCTTTTTGAGATGTTCAAAATGATCATCTCGGATTGATGAATGTACACATAAATCATCCATATATACTTCCAAGAAATTCCTAAGATATTCTTTAAAAGCATGGCTCATCAATCTTTGATAGGTGGCAAGATCATTAGTTAGACCAAAAGGCATAAATACCCCATTCAGTTGCAAAGGTAGTTTATTGCTGATCTTTGGGATCAGCCAAAAGTTGATTGTACCTGAAAAGCCATCTAAAAAGCTATAAGCTTCTTTTTTTGTCATTCTAGCCTGTTCTTTGGCTACAGCCTAAAGAGGGTAACTAATGGTGGCTGCATTCATTTTTTTGAGATTGACACATATTCTTAATTTTCCATTTTTCTTGGTTACCCCCACAATTGGAGACACCCAATCTATGTGTCAAATTTCATAAATGAATTCGGTCTCCTTGAGCTTATCTATCTCTTCTTTGATCTTTTTGGCAAATGCTTCATTATAAGTATATGGCCGTTGTCTCATGAGTTTTGCATCACCTCTCATAGATATGGTATGTTGACAAATTTATGGATCAACACCCTTACGATCTTTATAAGACCAAGAAAAGGTATCTTGGTATTCTTTCAGTAAGCTTAGCATGTAAAATATCTTCTTCTTCTTTAGTCAAGTTGTTCGCAATGTAGGCAGGTCTAGGCTCTTCTCTTGGTTGAGATAAATCTATTTTCTTTGCATTTTCAGGTCCTTCATATGACTAACCTTGTTTTCTTAGTTTACAGGTTGTTCCACTATGATCTTTTGGTATTGGAGGGTATATTTCTTGTAATGGGACATCACATCTTTACTCTCTTCCTTGGTTGTTTCCATTTCAATGGTATACACCTTCTTTAAAGTTTTTTTCAACTCTTGATATTTTTTCTTTTGTTCAACTCGTGTCATAGATGATTCATCATCCTGGTGCTTAGGTTTTGATTGAGTTTCCTTTCTCATTTTCCTTGATGTTTTTGATGTTCCTTGCTTGTTATCTAAAAGATATCCACCCGTGATTTTGTCTTTGACACTCAAAAATCATGTTCTGCTAGAAATTGATGGCATAGTTCTAGAATTCAAGTTTTTGTTTCTCTTTTTCTTCTATACCATTTTTGTAAGTTCTTGGTTTCTGGTTTAGAAAGTCCAAAAACTTTTCCTTACTCCCTTATAGGAGTAGTTGGGCTCTCACATGTTCTTTTTCTAATCCAGAATCATCAGATGTAGCTCAACATCCTTCAAAATCGTCAGTGGCATCATAATAGAGGTCTGAAAAGACTTGTTGAGCTTTCAATAAGTCCTTGGGTTCCTGAACTTCATCTTCAATTTGAAGGGTTGAGATCATTTGTATGGGAATTATGTCATAACCATCCTCATTGCAAAATTGAGTGGACATAGACGTATTCACACACACATCCGTTGTTGCCAAAATTTGAGTCCATTCAAATGGCTCAAACAAATGCTCCAAAAAGGGTTTAGGTGTATATGCTTCATTTATGCAATCCCTTTTTAAGATACATTCTTCTCGTTTCAAACTCCCATTTTCTGAGGCTCCACACATCCAAATAGGTGTTTCTTTGTTTAGCCAAGATGGAAACATTGATATTTTAGCTGAAGAGACTGAGTCAAATTCTTGAATGGGTGTTTTCATTACATCCCTATAAGTGTGGTCTTTCAAAATTAACCCTTTGATTGATCCCACTTGATGAAAGTACAGGTAATTATTTTCCCCAATCTTGTATGAGCTGTACTTGTCACATGAATGGTCTTCCCAAGATGATTTTATAATTAAATTTCTTTCCAAAGTCCACAATTGCAAAAGTATGTTGATAATCAATTCCACAAGAACTAACTATCACTTTTTCAAGAAGTCCTAAGGGTTTCTCTATGTGTCCATCCTCCAATTGTAATTTCATTCAAGTTTGTCTAATGGATGGTTTTCCACATGATTCTGATACTGTTTTTGTGGCTATGGCTATGCCCTCCCCACTTTCTAGTATTGCCATGGTTTCTACATCATTATATCCACCAAAAGGTTTGTGTTTCCCTCTTCCCCCTCATAGTATTCTCCGAATTTTTTCATAGGGATGGATGTAATCTCCTTGTTATCTAGTTCATGTTTCAATTCACCCAATTTTGTTGCAACTAGCCCTGTTATCCGCACCTTCTCTAGAGTTTTTTGTAAATCATTTCATAAATATAGTCTGATTTTTAGCAGTTCTACCAAGGTAAGAGTATATCAAATGGGTGTTGACATGATTGAATGGATGTTCTCTACCTCTAGGGTCTGTTCCGCTCTTTTTACCTGAGTGGTTTTGCACACTATGAACTCATCTTCATTGTCTTCTACATAAGAGAGTAGTGTTTTTAGAGTCAATGGCTAAGACATTCCTGATGCTTCAGAACTGAAACCCCATACAAGGATTGTATATCCATGTCCATATCAGGAGGTAAATTGTCTAACCAGACTTCCTCTCATAGGAGCTGATTTCAAAGTTATGCTCCCATCATTAATCTCTCTCACATTTTTCTATATATATCCTAGCCAGTCTTCCTCCACAAACAAAATTCCATCTAAAGCATCTTCACTGTCATGGGCTATGAGTTTTGGCTCTTTAGTTTCAAGGTGGGATTCTACCACCACTTTGGATTTCTCTTTATTGGTTTCCATCACAAGCTCCTCAGGGTTTGCTATACTCTCAAGCTTGGGTTTTTGTTTTTTCAACATTTCCTAAGTAATTCTTACCAAATTTTGATAAGCTTCAAGCTTATCTGCTTCCATATCTAGAGATAGATAGTTTTTCCATTTTTTTTCTATGTTTTGACCTGCTTGGAAAGCTTCCAAGGCTGCATTGATTGGCTCAAAAAATTTGTCTGCCAAAATTGATCCTTCAGATTTTATTGTGGTTTCCTTGATTTCACTCCCAGTTCCTTTCACTTTTTCCTAGGATAGTTTCTTGGCTTTTTCCTCAATTTAATCCTTTTTTTCTGTTTTCTCATCTCATATCTTTGATGTCTTCTTTTCTTGGTCTTCTGAGAGGATTTTTTAGTATTCTCTGATTCATGAGAGGCGTTATGTTTCTTTTTCTTAACTTGGTCTCTAGTGATCACCTTGATTGGAACAATAGGTTCACTTTCCAAAGAGCTACTATGTATCACTTGGACTACATTCACCATTGCTTTTCCTTTATTTAACGGATTTTTTGGATAGTCTTCAAGAAAGTGCCCTCTTTTCTGTAGCATTGTGTACAAAAAAGCTTCAATTGGCTTAATATTCTTGTCAGGTTCTGGGCATTCATTTCTCCAATGGTCATATGCACCACAATCATGGTAGTTTCTAGACTTTGTCTTAATCATGGGTCTTACCATTAGTGTTCGAACACCTTGATTAGCTACAAAGTACATCGTTGTAAGCTCTGGTGTAGTATAAGTCACAGGCTCTTTCATTGAAGGTGGATGTGAATTATACCACTCTCCTTATACCATTACTGTAGATGAACTAGGCTCAACACAAGGTGTAACAGGTGCTAGTGCTTGTTCATCTATGACTCCTTCTGAATGCATGTACTTTACAGGCACTACATTATGTCCAGGAAATGGAGGTTATTGACCCAACACTAGTTGTGGTCTTTCCATACCCATCGGTGGTATTTGTGTTGGGGCCATATTAGGCTCATATCTATATATGGGTTGTCCTTGTGGTCTCATAGACACATATTGAACATTTTCATCATACTTTGACCGATAATAGCACTCATTGGTCTCATGGTTTTTCCATTTACCCTCAATGGCACACCATTTTTGTGGTCTAATTGGTTTTCCCTGTTGAGGTATCCTTTGCCTAGGTCCTCTCATAGGAGCTTTCTGCAAATTATTCATCATTTTGTTCATCCTTTTGAGAATTTCTTCTATGGCTGTAAGTGTGTTGCGGCGACTATTCCCACTTGCGTTGGTTTTGTGGATGCTGTTTTGTCACTCTGAGTATCCTTAGGGATATCTCCTTCATTCAAAATATCACAACTGTCTCCCAAGTCAATAGCATCTGATACACACTCTTTTAGGGTCGTATGCTTCTTGCTATACAGTATAGCATGAAGTTCTTTGTTTAGCAATCCTTCTGAAAACAATGACACTAATCTTTCTTCTATTGGTATTTCTAATTTTGAGCATCTTAAAATGTATTGCTTTATCCTAGTTGCACAATCCCTAACAGACTCGCCTTGTTTCTGTTAGAAGCTATAAATTTGAGCCATCGTATTATGTTTGATTGAGTTTTGGAACATGCAGCTACAATGTGAGGTCCCCAACCCGCCGACACTAGAATGGGGATCGGATCCTTGATAGGTCTCTAGGCCTAATAAAAGTCAGAGTCTATAAACAAGAAAAATCCAGGGGGTAGACATTTACCATTGACAATGGCTTGGGTCTATAGCCCTAGAAGAAGACCTAGTCATGTCTCGCAGCGGAAATGGGATAACATATTAAAAGTCCAAAACTATTTCGGCCCTATAACTTCTACAAGTTGGGCTAAGGTATCCTTAACCAACGCCTTTTTCCCCCTAACAGATGTGAGGGCACAGCCGATGGTGGACTCCTCTTCCAAGTGAAGAAGTTTTCTGAACGTTTTTAGTGCACAGGGATGGATAGTTACCTAACTAATCAGGTCCACCCGTCCATGATTGACAACCTTATTCAACCCCCTCTTACCACCCCACACTCACACATGATTTCTTTGTTTTCTAGTTACTACAAAATTCTTATCACAATTAAAATAATGATTCCTTTTAACTTTCATAACCGTATAATTCATTAAAACAACCCTTGAAAGCGGTATTGAAAACATTCTTTTAGCAACAGACATCTTAAAACTTAAGACAGGGTACTGCCAATCAAAAACATTGACCATAATAACCATGACCATTACTCTTCTTGTCTCAAGTCCACCTAAGGGTAAAAAAACGGTACCCATTCCTTGTTCACAATCAGGGGTGGATAAACCCCCACCCAAGGTTCGGGGTGCCCATACACCAAACTAGTTGCCCATATAATCGGGCGGCTCTCCTAGGATAAAAATGGTATCCTAACTTATGTAGAAACATCAAGACATGACACTGAGTAGAAACTCATCGTTCATGAGGGTAACCGACTTATCAGTGGGGCTGGAAAGCTATCATTATTCATCAAAATATACCAAGGAGTCGGAGGTGTCTTGAGACAAGCTATCTTGAGGATGATCAATCATACCTTTCCTAATTCAACCAGCCTTAATCCAAACAATTATTTCCTACTTTATAAACAAATACACATTGATTTCTTGGAAGATGCCTTTCATTTTTAAGCCAGTTTCATCTTTCCTTATTCCTTACTCCTCTTTTCCTCATGCAATGTTAATACTTAAGAAAAACTTGAATTATTAAATTTAATTATAACGAAGACCCACCTGGGACTGATCAGGTATTTCTTGTAGTGCAGGGGTCTGAAGGCTCTCATCAGTGGGCCTACTACTAGGCCCGGCTTTGTCGTCATGCGACGCTCTAGTTCATTTTGGAGCTCTGCCCTCATCATCAGATGTAGGATTTTCTCGGGTCCTTTTAGGTGCCATACCTTCTTATAAAAGGACTTCTAATCATTAGGTAAATTATCCAAAAGCTATACTTAACCTTTGTATTCAATCTTAACCCAAAACAAGGTTAAATTTGTACTCTTAATTGGTAAATTTTGACATAGTAATTTCTTATTTGCCTATATAGGCATCATAACTTTTTCCAAAGCTTCCCTAAGGGTTTTCTAAGATCATCTAATTTTTCTATAAAATTATATATCTTTTTTTTAATTTTCTCCATCAAATTTTAAGCTTGGAATCTGCTTATTCTAAGCTTCATATTTATTCTATTTACTTTCTCTTAGAGCTTTTATTTCTTCAACTTTATATCACTAGTTTACACTTACTATAGTTTTCCTAGAAACTTTTGATCGCAAAGTCTATCTATTTTAATTAATCTTTTACAAAAAGATAAGACTTTTGGTCAATTATAATTTTTTAGATTGACTAATTAATTATGGTTTAATTATCACAAGTAGATAATGATATTTTTAAACTCTAGTAATTATCTTTTACTTTTTTATCTTAATTATCTAGTTTCCATCTTTAATCTCCACCTATAATTAGTCCAATTTTTCTTAGATAAATATCTATATTGAGTTTCTAACCTTACAATAATTATCATGGCTTCTTTATTAAGTAATCTAGCTCTAGAAAATAGCATGTAATTATCTAATATAATTTATTAATTTTTAACTTTAATTTTCAGCTAAAACTAGTATAATTTGACTTTGATAAATATCTATATGAAATCTTTAGCCCTAAGATAATTCTCACAATTTTTTATCATCTAATCTAACTCTAATAAATAGCATGTAATCATCTAACATGATTTACTAATTTTCATCTTTAGTTTTTAGCTAGAATTAGTATAATTTGACTTAGATAAATATGTATACTAATTTTCTAACCCTAAGATAATTATTATGAATTCTTTATTATTTAATCTAGCTCTGATAAATAACATGTAATCATCCAACATGATTTACTAATTTCCCCCTTTAATTTTCAGCTAGAATTAGTAAAATTTAACTTAGATAAATATTTATAATAATTTTATAAGCGTAAGATAATTATAATGGCTTTTTTATCATGTAATGTAACTTTAATAAATAGCATGTAATCATCTAACATGATTTACTAATTCCCCCCTTTAATTTATGCTAAAAAACAAACAATTTTGACCTAATTAATTTGATAAACTAATTTTATATGCATTGCCTAATTATCCCGCTTCCTAACATTGATTTTTAGCTATGATATTTATGGTATAATTATCTAAGTGATTTAGCTAATTTTTCCCTTTAATTTATGCTCAAAAACAGACAATTTTGACCTAATGAACTAGATATACTTATTTTTTGTGCATGGACTATTTATCGTGACTTTTTAACATTGATTTTTAGCTCTAATAACTACAATATAATTATCTAAGTGATTTAGCTAATTTCCCCTTTAATTAATTTTGGCCTAATTAATTAGATAAAGTACTTTTTTGTGCATGGACTAATTGTCTCTACTTGATAACACTGATTTAATAGCTATGATAATGATGGTATAATTATCTAAGTGACCTAGCTAATTTTCCCCTTTAATTTATGCTCAAAATCAGACAATTTTGGTCTAATTGATTAGATAAACTAATTTTTTGTGCATTGCCTAATTTTCCCTTCTTCTTAACATTGATTTCTAGGATTGATAATTATGGTATAATTATCTAAGTGATTTAGCTATTTTCCCCCTTTAATTTATGTTAAAAAACAAACAATTTTGGCTTAATTAATTAGATAAACTAACTTTCTATGCATGGACTAATTATCTTGACTAACTCTGATAACTACAGTGTAGTCCTCTAAGTGTGTTAACTAATTTTTCCTTCATTTTATGCTTGAAAATAGTTAATTTTAGCCTAATTAACTACAAAAACTAATCAAAAAATTTAAAAGATAATTTTTCTAGCTTTTTGATAGTTTAGTATAACTCTGATAATTATCTTATACTAATACAAGTTTAATTAGTATAATTACCCTTAATTTAAGACCAAAAATATTAATTTCAATCCTAATATGGCTTAATAATTAATTAGATTAATATCCTTAATCTTAATCTAAGTAATCATCTGAATATTCAGAATTAAAAGAGTAATTTAGAGTGTAAATAATTTTAATCTTCTTAATTAATTAGATTAATTAAGAATACATAGATAAAAATTAACATAATTTTGCAAATTAAGAAGGGATTAGGCTAATTACAGTGGATAATCAACTAGAGGTTTTCTCTCTAGTGATTCTTGGGTAGAGTTTTCTCCCTATGTGAGAGAGAAATGGCCGATTTTGTCTGAAATTATGAAGCAAGGGGTCTTATTTATAGGTTTCTAGGCACTCATAAACTCTCATAGGTTGAAAATGGCAGTTGCTTGCAGCTCAAGTAGCCCCTAGCCTTCCCCTAGCACCACCTATTGCTAAAATTGGCCTGGCAGGTTCATCACTACTCCACACAGCTCCCAGATGCACCAAATCAGTTTTCTGTTATTGTCTGATCCTTTCATTAGGAAGAGAATGGAATCTAGGAGGGCCTCTTTATTTGGTAGTTTAAGGGAGTCAAACCTTTCGTATTAAGAAAGAAATGAAAGTACGGCTTTTGAATTCAAACAGACAAAACGGTTAGTTTGCTTGAATTCAAATGTTTCCTCCAAAATGAAATTTAAAATCTAGAGAGCAAAAGTATATCATGTAGCATACCTATGGAAAAGAGCTCGGCATGTAGATTCTAGATCTATAATCTCCACTCAAATCGGAGATCATATATAGGAGTTATAGAAGGCCAAAAAGCATAAAGTTGTCCACCCCCTTTTTGGGGGGAAAAGTACATCCTTTGACCATACTTACACACCCACCATTCTTGCACACAAGGTATACATCTATTTGTCATGTTAATCACCTCCATAATCTCCTGGCAAATAAAGAGGCCCTTCTAAACCCCATCCTCTTCCTAATATTCATGATTAATTTTGAGAATATCTGCAAATATATGTAAATATCTAGGGATTTTATGATAAAATTCTTTTACAGTAATGATTACCAAAACCTTACAATTTATGTAATTAATTTAATCAACAGTGTAAACTTCCAGTGGCCATAACTATGTCAGTTTTTATCAGAATCCAGTTCTGAATATTTTTAACCATAGTAAAGTCATGATTATCGTTCCAAAAATATCAATATTTTCCACAGTCGGACAATTCTACATTGCTTTTTCAATAATCACATCAGTTTTGATTAAGCTTTATACGATCTTTAAGGTTTCAAAAACTGGAAACCTTACATACAAATCCCTGAGCTAATGTATTTAAATCCATGACTACCCTTGGTGGAATGTTTTGGAACCATGTCAAAGCTTTTCCTTCTAAAGTCGTTCTAAATCCCTCAAATTGAGTGTGAAATCAAATATGTGTTTTGATCTTAGCACTTGTTTGAAACTAGCTAAGTGGTCATATGGATCCCCAGATCTGCTATATTTTTTGAGCCATTTTTGAAAATCAGTTGGTCTGACACGTCTGTTCCAACTCTTTTCGCGGTTGCTCTTGTCTCGAGTCCTTCAAACCAATCTATTGTAAATAGTGACTCATGAAGCCCTGCAATGGCTCTAATGTCGCTCGGTTTTCTTGTGATGAGGTTAGTTCGGGTTTTTTAACCTTGCTCCCAAAAGATCTCTCGCTTGTTCTACCTCCTCAGGACTCATCATAACAAAGTTATTGCTATAACAATCCCTGAATAGATAAGATGGAAGATTTGTTGAACCCTTCTAAAAGGCGAGGACAGTCCCAGGAGGCGAGAACTGCCCTCAGATTATCGACCAGTGGGAGGCGGGAATAGCTACATTGACAGTAATTACCGCAGACAGTTACTACAGTAACTCTTGAGAGCTATAAATAGGACCTGCTACACTATAACCGGGCTTGTTGGCTTTTTGGCTTTTGTCTTTCTAAACAACTTTTGGGTTACGAGCTCTTAGCTTATAAATTCCTCCTGTAATCATTTACTCCTGTAATCATTTACTCCTGTAAAATCATTTACTCCTATAATCATCTGAGCTCAGCCCATTGTACATTGTACTGGTTATCCTTGAGCTAATGATCTGAACCTACAAATACCTTTTCTAGTCTTCCAATTGTATCTTTCACTTCAGTATAACATTCCAGTTCAATTCTCTATTTCAGTCAAGTACTCTGTTTTAGTTCTCACTGACTGAACCGACGATATAATCAGTAGCTTTGAATTCTAACATTGGAATAAGCTGCCTTTTCGTCGAAATATTATGGCCGGACGACGGTCGAAAAGTGGTCAAAAAACGACCAATCGTTTGGCCGGTTGGCAGATGGCCGGTGGCCGGTGGTCGAAAGTCAATGGCAGGTGGCTGGTGGCCAAATTCGATGGCTAGTGGCCGATTTCAAAGGAGGACTTGTCTTCTCAAGGGAGGCCACACATGGGCGAAGTGGAGGGTCCGATCTGCACTTATCCACACAAGGGAGGCTACACATGGGTGCCTCTCATGAGAGAGGGTAGCCCTTTTGGCCTCTAAAAGGAGGCCATTTCTACACACATTTTACAGTGTGAAGTTGATGCAACAAGGTGGGTGTGAGGTGGTGAGAGTGAAGCAAGGTGGGAGCTCTATTAAGGGTATAATCCCTTTGTAACCTACTTCTTGTTTGAAGTACTAAAGCCATTAAGTGGCTGCTTTCCTGTGGATGTAGCCCACATTGGGTGAACCATGTATATCGTGTGTACTCTCTCTGTCTCTCTCTCTCTCTCTACTCTATAATCTCTTGTGTATGAAAATTATCTCTCTCCATTAAGTAATCTACTCAATTATCTACTTAGCTACGTCATATTTCCTAACACTATCTCCCAGTTAGAATTTTAAACTACAAACATGCCGCTCAAAGTCAGTCGTGGTCGCAAACCATCAACCCGGTTGGGCACTGACTCCACCCGTGTCGACCCTATTCCTGAAGTGTCAGAAAGAGAGTCTGATACTAAAAAGGACCCTGAGAGTGAGATTGAGGCTCAGGAGGAGCACAATAATGTTGAAGAGGCCAGAGACTCTCAGCATTCCAGTCACTCAAGGAGGAGAAGGACTGAGCGTGAGAAACGCAAAACACAAGGCAACTGAGGTCAAGGGTAGCAAGGGCAGTCATCACGGTTCTAGTAGGAAATCCAAAGGAGAGACAAAGACTGAAATTGAAGAGGAAGGTAACTAGGATGCTGACACTGATCACTACAGGAAGTCCTCAAGATGCAGTCATGCTCCCAAGGTTAGAAGAAGCAGAGACGATGCCGAACGGCATGATTATAATTCTTCATTAAAGATCTCTTTTCCTATGTTTAAAGGCAGAAAGAAAGATGACCCTCATGTTCACATTCAATATTTTGAGCAATAGGCCGAGTTAAAGAATATTGATGAAGATGACTGGGGAGGATATTTTCCTCAGACAACTGAAGGATGTGGTAAGGAAATGGTAATACCATTACCCAGCATTCCAGCTCAGGTCATACAACAAACTAATCAAGGATTTCAGACTTGAGTACTTAGACAACAGAGGTGATGAAGACATCCTCTGTGAGTGGAGAAGATCAAACAAGGAAAATTGTCTATGAGAAGTTATGTTCAAAAGATCAAGAAGTTAACTAGGCAGTTGTAGGAGCCACCTTCAGAAAAAAGGCTACGTGCATGGTTTCTGAATGGGTTCCGTAGAAAGAAGCTGAGAGAGAAAGACGTACCTGCACCAACAAAGAATTTTAATGACTTGATACAGAGAGCTCTAAAGCTTGAACGTCAAGCTAAGAAGGAGAGAAGCCACAAGAAGCGGAGGTCTAGCAATAGCAATTCTTCTACTCAAAATTCCAATTCTAGTGAGACCTGTAGCAGCTCAGACAAAAGGAGAAAGGAAAAGGCTATGAAAGGGTCTTGGTCTAGGAAACTTGATGAAATGGCCAGGCAGATTGTTGAAATTAGCCATACTAGACAACCAGCTAGGAGAATGGAAACCTAGTGTTCTAAATGCAAATCTAAAGATCATGTTTCCAATGAATGCCCACATTGTACCTACTTCAAAGTATATGGCCATTTATGGAACAACTGTGGCATTTGAATTCATCATTTCAAGAAGGGAAAAGAATGTATCTAGTGGAATTTACCAGTGCTGAACCAACTAAGTTCGAGACGCCCAGTGTACCTCAAGAGGAAAAATCAAGTACCAATGGCACTGATACTGGGCACGGCAGATATCAATGAGGTACTGGCCAAGGCGGAGGTCCTGGTAATTTTCAAAACCAAGGTCTTAACTGCTATACTTGTGGGAAATATGGGCACTTTGCAGCTTAGTGTCCAGAAGCACCTAGTACTGCGGCTACTGAGGCGAAAGCCCCAAAACAAGTTCTAGTATTATGGGCAGTCACTTGTAATAAAGGGGTATTTCTTGAAGAAATCCCAAATGAGCCTGTGGAACTAGTGAGTCCTAAAACTAGCAAATGGACTCAGCAGAGAGAAGTCTGGAAGGCTAAGGGGAAGGAGAAGGTAGTCGATGAATGGCAAGAGTAGAGAGAGTTGACAGTTAAGATCATAGAAGATCTAGCTAAGAAACTACCATAGCAGCCTGAGAGTTCTGATGCTCAACTTATCAGCCCAGTCTTCTGAGAACAGACAGCCAGATCTGTCAGGATATGGTAGTTTTGAGATTGTGCCTGCTGCAGTGCAAGGACTGGTGGAAGATCTAGGGAATGTCAAATCAGATTTGACTGCAATGGGAAACACTGAATTGGGGAAAGCAGACACCAGGGTAGGGGATTGGCACTATGAAGATAGTCCTGATTTCTTGAGTTCTGATAATAACTCTGACCAAGAGAGAGAGAAAATTCATGTCAAAATCTGTGAAAGAATTCAAAAACTGTCAGAATTAGAAGATATTAGGAAGACTTTTCCTGCAGTAGCAAAATTCATCAAACAATGGAGAAAGACTGATGCATATGCCAGAGCAATTGATTTGGTGACTGCTGTAAGAGATGATGAAGTGCCGGTCAGGAAAAGATGGGAGTCGCTATCCGGTGTTGTTCCTTTCAAAATGAGGATTCCCAAAAAAGTAGATTCAAAATCAGAAGAAAGCTCTAATTATTAAGAGTCTGAAGTTCACCATCATATGAGGATTTCTCTATAGACTGGGTGTAGATGGTGTTCTTTGAAGGTGTGTGCCAATGGAAGGAAGGATGCAAGTTATCTCTGAAGCACACGATGGGGATTTTGGAGGACACTTCTCCACTGATATTACTTATAAGAAGATTTTGCAAGCTGGATTATGGTGGAAAACTCTGATATCGGATGTCCAAAGTTTTTGCAAAACTTGTGAATATATATGCCAGAGAATGGGCAAACCAACAGTAGTTCATATGACTCCACTTACTCCAATCAACCACTGGGAGTATTCATGAAATGGGGTATGGACTTCATGGGACGATTCAAGAAGGTCACTCCAAGGAAGAACCGGTATATCTTGATGGCTACCTGTTATATCAATAAATGGGTAGAGGCCAAGGCTCTTCTAGATAATACTGCAAAGTCCACTGTTGTTTTCCTATTTGAAAACATTATCTGCCAATGTGGATGCCCCATTGAGATTGTGTATGATCAAGGGACACATTTTATTAATGATACCATGGAAATTCTGATGGAAATGCTCTCAGTTAAGCACAGGAAATCAACTCCGTATTATCCCAGGTGCAACGGTCAAGCAGAGAGTAGTAGCAAAACCATCAAAAATATTCACACCAATATTTTTCAAAAGGATCCACACCAGTGGGATCTTAAGCTCCAGACTGCTCTATGGGCCTATAGAACAGCATACAAAGTCACCACTAGAATGACACCTTTCAGAATGGTGTATGGTACTGAAGTTGCAGTGCCTATAGAATTTGTGATTCCCAGTCTAAGAATGGTGGTGGAATATGGATTAGATTTTAATCATAATCTTAAACATAGACTAGAAGAATAAGTACAGTTGGATGAGTTGCGACAACGAGCCATGCTAGAACAAGAGATTTTTCAATAACACGGGAATCACTGGCATGATAGAAGAATTAAGGTTAGGGAGTTCCAGAAGGGAGACTTAGTTTTGCTTTATCAATCCAAACTGGGCCCTAAGAAACCAAATTTAAAGATATCTTGAGTTGGTCCATATGAAGTTGATTGGGTATTTTCCAATGGCATAGTAAGGTTGAAAGACTTATCTGGATTACTGCTGCAAGGTGTTTATAATGGGGCCAAGATCAAGCTATATTATTCTAATGAAAAAGAGACCTCCATAGGAGAAGATACTGGTATGGGTATTGATGACCAGGGACTTCCAGACCCGGCCATTCTAAATCTCTTCCATGTACACCCAGTGCCAGGAAAGTATCATAGTGACAAAACAGTGCCAGTTGACAGAGCCAGGCGAGAGTCAGTACTAGTTTGTATGAGGAAAAGGGCCAATGGGAATGAATGTGATAATCATTACAGGTATTATGGGACCAATTGGCCAAGGCATGTGTGCCACATCATCGACGGTGCACAAAAGTCTATGAATGATAAGTAGTCGAGCTTTTATGGCACATATGCATATAGCAGTAAGGCGTGTGGACAGTCTTTCTCACAAGTCTCTTGCACGACGCCTACCTGCTGTTACACACTCACCATCGCCAAGCGCTGAAGACTCTTCACTACAACCAAAAACCTCCTCGTCAGAAGACTCTGTTGGTCCCTCTTTGTCCCTACCCAACACACCTTGCTGCGGCTTTGAATATACAAGTAAATCTTCTTCCTCTACAGACTTGCCGTATTCATAGTGTATAGGTAGAAGGAAAATGTAGGAGAAGATGCAGGATACAATGGTTGAAAATGTAGCAATCATCAACTCTCTTCATTCCTCTCTACCACTTATCCCACATAGCAAGATACAGAGATATGTGTTTACGGAGCAGGCAAAATCATTGTTGTAGCTATGGGATTTGCATGTGGTCGCATAGGCTACAAGGTTGGATTTTGACACAACCATTATCAAGCGAGTTCTTGATTCTTTTAATGCTAAGGAAGGAAATTCCATTGTTAATGGAGTAAAAATCACAGCGACACCTGACAACATTGCCTACGCTTTTAAAATGCCCAACATCCCCAACAAGATAAAGCCAACCACAACGTCTGTAGAGCAGATAAGTCTAGCCATGAAGGAGGATGAAACAACCAAAAAGAAAAGGAAGGCTGGTGCACAAGGGGTTCCAGTAGTTAGCAGGACTTGACTTGCAAAAAATTCTTAAATTCCATATCCCATACGTAGACAACATATCACTTTTTGATAGATACAAAAGACTGCATGCATAAATTCTCTTGGCACTTGAAGGCTTTGCACACGTTTCCAAAGATTTCCTCGCGGTACCATGGTAGAGAGAGAGAGAGAGAGAGAGAGAGAGAGAGAGAGAGAGAGAGAGAGAGAGAGAGAGAGAGAGAGGCGAACCTAGTATTTAAAATAGGGTGATTTGTTGATACTTACTCTCCATTGATGCCATTGCCTCCTCTAGAAAACTAGAACTACCTGCCTCTCCAGGAAGAAGATGAAGACCATGGCTTCAATTTCCGCCCCCGCCCCGCCCCCCCCCCCCCCCCCCCCCCCCCCCCCCCCCCCCCCCCCCCCCCCCCCCCCCGCCCCACACACACACACACACACACACACACGCACAAGGTCACTTTACTTGGCTTTAATTGATACATCTAGCTAAAATCTTCTAGTTTTTTTAGCCCATTATTGCACATTTTGTTAAGTAGCTACTATATTGCAACTATTATAGTTGACTTCTAATATGCTCGATAGAGGATCTTGCTATTGCCTCAATAGGAGAATCTAGCTCTATTATGTGTGATGGACCTGATGGGTATACTATTTTGTGTGTGATTACCATAACCTTATGGGGGTTTATCTTGCATTTGCTATTGCCCTTGCTTATGCTATACTTATTGGAGTTGATGGTTTTAAGTTGATGGCCTTGTGGAAATATCCCCTTAATTAAACTATCACTAAAGTGATGAAAGGTTCCCTTTTTGCTTCCATTCCAGCGAGAATCAAGCTACCTTGTCAATGAGATTGTGTGGGATTATCCCCTTAAATAAACTATCACTAAAGTGGTTCATTACCATTTGCCTTTACCTTGCACTCTCGTTCAGATGTGTATGGAAGTTGGGATTATACTATAGATTATGGAGCTGATAAGTATTTTATATTGTGGGTTTGCCTTGCACTTTTCTTAAATAGGTGATTTTGGCTTATACTATGTATGATGGAGGTGATGGCTATACTGTTCAAGGGGTGACTACCGTGAGTCTTTATCTTGCACTAGTATGGTCAGCAGGCTCCGCCGGCCATAGTAAGCGGTCTCCACCTCTCCCCCTCTCTCTCTTTCTCTCTCTCTCTCTCTCCGCCAAAACAAAAGCTGGCTCATCTATTTTGGTCCTTCAATTTTGTTGCTCCTACCACTATGCTTGTACCCTATACTGGGACTATACTGTTCAAGGGGTGACTACCATGAGTCTTTATCTTGCACTAGTATGGCCGGTGGGCTCCGCCGGCCATACTAAGCGGGCTCTACCCCCCCCCCCCTCTGTGTGTATGTGTGTGTGTGTGTGTGTGTGTGTGTGCTTGTTGTGTGCCCGGAGGCCTAGAGAACACCTTTGTAAAGCTTGCCGGACAAAGCTAACGATGTCACGTGTCAGGGGGGGTGGAATCCCTCCCCCTTCTATAATAGTATAGATTGTGCTCATATAAGCATACCCTATAGCTTGAGATTGGGTGGAGACACACACACACACACACACACGTCACTAACATTCCTTGAAATCATTTCGACTTAGTTATACCTAAATTTAGTTATATATTTATAATGCTCCCCCTCTCGTTCCCATTTTTCTCATCAGTGTTGCCTAGCTTGGTATTTTTTGTGCCTAGTTTGAGTCTACCTTGTAGCTCCCCTCTGAAACTACCTATGTGGGAGCTAAGCACTTTATTTTTTGGGATGGATATTGGTCCATTTTGTGGAATTAACCTTAGTTAGCCTTAGTTGGAACTAACCTTTTTTATAATACCTAGTGACGGTTGGGTCTTCTGAGCTTTCTCGCGTTCTTGTGTATACACTCTCTCTCTCTCTCTCTCTCTCTCTCTCTCTCTCTCTCTCTCTCTCTGCCAAAACAAAAGAAGGCTCATCTATTTTGGTCCTTCAATTTTGTTGCTCCTACCACTATACTTGTACCCTGTACTCGGGCATATTAAGGTTGTCTAGCCCATCTCGTGGATTCCAAGGTGACTTCTTGTGCTACTATCGAAGCTCCTTGATGAGCGGTTCCCAACTCAAAACCTCTTACAACACTGGCTGTTGACGGCTATAAAACTAGTGAGGGATCTTTTGTTTCCCTCACTACTTAGCCTTGGAATACTATCTGAATAAGTGAGAGAGAGGGATTTCTCCACTCACAATTGTGAGTTTGGGAAAAATAAAGAAGAAAAAGAAAGAAATTCCTAGAGCAACTTTCCCTTCCATTGAAAGAAGTGCAAAACCACTCTAATTGGTTGACACATATACTGTTGTTCTCTACGCCTAACTATATAACATGCGAACAATCTAAAGGTCTAATCCTAAGAACATGTTGATGCAGTGGTGCAACATGTTGATGCAGTGATTGGGCTTGTCACCAACTCAAGGCATCTATTACATTGTAGGTTAGAAGGGGCATTTTCCATCCATGGGGAAGATCACAAGTGACAGCTGAGCAGCAAAGTCATTGGCTTCTTACTACCCATCATACGTGTGCACATGATCCACTTGCACTACTAAAATAAGGAGGAGTACAAGATCAACTACTCACAATAATTGAGTTTCTATACACCCATTGTTTAGTCTAATCCCACTTCAACTTTAGGATCCTTCTGTTGAAGTCAAATACAAGGCCAGTAAATGTGTAAAATTCAGAGAATACTACGTGAAATAAGGCTAAACCCATGTCTTTTTCGTAGGAATCTTGCAAGATACCTTTGGCTTTCACAAATAAGCAAGTGAAAGGGGGGGGGGGGGGGGGGGGGGGGGGGGGAGTTGGGGGTTTAAAACAATATATGAGGTGCTTTGTATGTTTTAACAATTCAACATTTTGATTCTGAAAGAACAATGGGGTTTTAATAAAAATTGGATAGGTATCAAAACCAGCGTGTGTTGATAGCCAATAGCTTTGGCCCAATAGTTTTGAATCAACTTTGTTTTTTTTGGGTTTTGGGGGGGGGGGGGGGGGGGGGGGTTTGGGGGGTTGTTTATTTATATTAGTAGTGAGATGGGTGACTTTAAAAAGTCAGAACCTGATCGAGCCTTCATATGTAAAGGATCGATATTAGTTCATTACTTGGTACTGTTAATAACTAGGCCCCGCTAGCTCTCTCCACCTTCGAAGGTGTTTGAGGCCTTGGGACTGAGGCTTGGGATAGTTAATGCTTTCTACAAAGTTTATGTTATGCTTGTGATGCATGAAGTTTTCCATCTTCATTGCATCACCTAGGTCACAAGGAACACAAAGATTGTATTGTACCAAGTCTCTCTTGAGGGGAGAAACTATAATACAAATGCCTATTTGAGGGGGGACCGGCTCAATATGAATCCGGTCCTCAACTATTCTCATGTTCTCTAAACTCTCTCTCTTGCAAAAGTATTGTTCATACCAAGTTAAGTAAGCACCATGTTTATGTTGCTACCATCAGTTAAGTTCACCCGCTATGCTCACAAAGTAATCTCTCAAAAGTTCTTCACCTAATTTCCTAATTTCACTACTTTCAAAGTTCATAGGACATTTCCATTACATTGGTATCAGAGCATTTGGTTTCTGTTTTCTTGCTTAAGAAGAGAGGTCCTTAAGTAGCCTATTAATGGTTGTTTTTGTTAATTATATTAGGGTAAGTGGGTCAGGGACTCTCTATTATCGGTTTTGTTGAGCCCCCTATGTAGGATATGGTGCACACCTCAGGAGCTTTGGTCTTAATAATGGAGTCTTTTTAGACTTTCCTACGACTTTACCATTATTGAGCCATAAGAAGTCCGAAAGGAGCTATCCTTCGGTAACTTCGCTATGTTAAACTCACTCCACTACTCTCTATAATTAACCAATTCAAGCCGTGGGTGTAGATACTTAAGTGCCTATTTTCAAAAGCTAAGAGGAGTAGCAACTAAGGTTTTGAATTACCAAAGCATACACTAAGTAAACACATAAGTTTAATTAGGATGGCTGACAATAACCAAGAGAGCAGAATGAACATTGATAACTTTGATTTTGCACATGAAGGTGCCAATGATGATGGCCCATGTTTGTTAATTATCTTGTCACTAGGTTGCAATAAGCTATGGGCAACCCCACTTTGCAAGCCGAATTTACTCAACAACTTCGTGCTTATGGGATTTCCTTTCCTCTCCAAAAGGAGAGAGATCTTACGAGGCCTCTTGATGAGACCCCCCAAAAGAAGACTCTCTCCCATACTAGAGGAGGAATCCAAAGATCAAGAGAGCAATAAATCCCTAAATTCCTCCGAGGATGTGCCTCCACGAAGAAGGCAGACTAAACGATCGCCAACTCCTCCCAAGAGGAAACGATTAACCCATAGTCCTTCTCCTCATCACTCCAAAACAGAAGAGAGGAAACAAAGGAAGAAAAGGCCAAGAGAGAGGTCACCCTCTTCTCCTTATTCTTCACCTTCCTGCTCTACCGATGAAATCTATGGCTATTCTCCTAGAGAATATAAGAGGGGAGGACATCACAAATCTTACCCTACATGGCGAAGGTCACAAAAGCTCAAGAAGTTCAAAGATGGAGGAAAGAGTATCTCTTTTCTCACCTATGATGGCACCTTTGGTGCTACCGACAAAGTATTGGCCTTCATCCAACAATTTGATGCGGCCTTTGGAGACGAGGGACTCACAGAGTTCTCCAAGCTACACCATGTAGCTATGCACTTCCAAAAATCGGCTCATCAATGGTGGGCTAGCCTTTGTGGCAATGGAGAAGCCCCAAAGACATGGAAACCTCTACGAGTTTCCATCATTAAGCAATTCCTTGCAAGCGATGCAAAGGATAAAGTGCTCACTGAATGGCGGAGTTTGATGCTTCTCTCTCATGAGTCTATCCACAAATATGTGGACAAGTTTTGGGATTTACATCTCAAGGCTACTGTCTTTCAAAAGATAGACTTTTTTGAGAAAAAGAAACAATTCTGTGTGGGATTAGCTGAAGAGATGCACGAGTATGTCAACTCTCCACGGCCTAGTTCTACCACCATACCATGGTTGCTTCACGCATCAATTTTCAACAAGGGTTTGTCCGGAATGTCAAGCCCATGGAAATTAAAGACAAAAGTGATGCAAAGGGAAAAATTAAACACCAAAATTTTTCCCAAGGCCATTCCAACAACAACAACAACAATCGGTCCAAGGGGAAAGGAGTTTACAAAGGTAAGAATAAAATCTCTCCTGAAGAGCTTGAAACTTTTCGCAAGGATCACAAATGTTTTAAGTGTGGGGAGCAAGGACGTGGTTATCATTCTTGCCCCAAAAGAAATGCTCGCAATGAAACTCCTAGAGCTTCCACTATCAAAGCTTCAAAAGAGGATGCTCATTGTAAAGGATCACCTCTCTCCTATGCTTGGGTAAAGGTAAGGGAGCATGATTCCTTCATCTTGTTTGACCCTGATTCTACTCACAACTTTATATCCATGGATTTGGCCACCAAGTTGGGCATTCAAGCTTTTGAGATGGGAGATGTTGTAACTGCCGATGCCACTTTCAAGGGACAGCAAGCCTGCGCTACTACCTTGATTGGGAAGTTGAGTCTTCATGTCCAAAGCTATGTCGACAAAGAAGACTTCTTTATCTCTCCTCTACGACTTGATGATGCTATCCTAGGGGTACCATGGTTCATCAACCGCATGGTTGTCAACATGAAGTTCCCTGAAAGGAGAATCTACTTCACCTACAGGGGACAGAATATGTATATAGATGCTAATGAGTCTGGTCATACTATACCACTTTTAAATCCTCTCGCCCTTGATAAATCAATGAAAAGCTCAGTTTTTGTGTACATGATTTTTGTCAAAGAATCCCTAAAAGGTCCTAATGATTCATCAAAGGTGAATGGTAGGAATCAAGAAGAGTTATACTTGTCTAACTTTCTAAAAGAATTCCAAGATGTGTTCATCGATGATATCCCTATGGACTTACCTCCAAAATGAGGAGATGACCACCATCGAATTGAGCTCCTATCAAGAAGCTCACCGCCTAAAAAACCTCCCTATCAAGTTTCACAAGCTCAACAAGAGGAGATCATGAGGCAAGTACAAGAATTGGTAGACAAAGGGATGGTGAGGCCTAGCTCCTCTCCCTTTTGTTCTCCGGTCCTTTTAGTGCAAAAGAAAGATGGTACATACCGCATGTGTGTGGACTATCGCGCACTAAACCATATCACTATCAAAAACAGATTTCCCGTACCTCGGGTAGAAGATCTATTTGATAAGCTACAAGGATCTACCTACTTCACTATGATTGACCTAAAAGTGGCTACCATCATATAAGGATAGTGAATGAAGACATTCTAAAGACCGTGTTTTGTACAACGTTTGGCCTTTATGAATATCTAGTCATGCCTTTTGGCTTGACTAATGCACTAGCTACATTCAATCAATTAATGGAGAAAATTTTTAGACCCTACCGTAAATTCACTGGAGTGTTCTTTGATGATATCATCATCTACTCCAGTTCCTTGGAGGAACACAAGCAACATCTCCAAGTGATTTTTCAAGCATTAAGGGAGAATAAGCTTTTTCTCAATCAAAAGGAAAGCGAATTTTTCCTTCAAGAGATTCAATACTTAGGTCATATTATCTCTCAAGATGGTATCCGTATGGATCCATCAAAGTTGGAGGAAATAAAAGCATGGCCTAATCCAAGGAATCTACATGAGCTAAGAAGCTTTATTGGTATGTGTGCATGCTATAGACGCTTCATAGAAAAATTCTCTCAAATAGTAGGACCATTACATAACTTAACAAAGAAAAATTTCAAGTATTCATAGACTGCTAAGGAGCAAAGTGCTTTTGACAAGATCAAAGAGAAGCTTACCTCCCAACCAGTCCTTATACTTTTGGATCTCTCAAAGAAATTTGAGGTCCAATGTGATGCTTTTGGTGATTGCCTTGGAGCAGTTTTGCTTCAAGAAGGGCATGCCATAGCATATGAGTGCTGAAGGCTCAACACGGATGAACGGGTCTTAGGCATTTATGAGAAAGAGCTATTAGCTATTCTACATGCCCTAGACACATGGAAGCACTATCTATTGGGGACTCCATTCATTTTACGAACAGACCATCAAAGTCTCAAGTACTTCATGACACAAACAAATCTTTCTGACAACAAACAAATGAGGTGGGAAAATTTTCTTTCGCAATTTAATTTCCACATTGCTTATATTTCTAGTAAGCACAATCAAGTGGCTAATGCACTTTCACGACGACCAAAAGTTAATGCTGTGTCAATAGAAACTCACAATGATCTATCTTCTATGATGAATGAGTATGCTATTGACCCTGACTTTAAAAACATAATGTCAGTCCTTGCTTTGGGGAAGAAAGAGGAACCATTCACCTTGCGGGATGGTTATCTTCTCCATGGCAATAGGCTATGCGTTACCCACTTCCTTCGTGAGAAAGTCATGTATGAATCCCATGCTCCTCCCTACGTCGGGGCATAGAGGCATTCAACCTACTCTTTGAGGAGTAGAGACATACTTTTATTGGCCTACCATGAAAGTGGACATACAAGAGTATGTTTTAAAATGTGTGGTATGCCAAAAGACCAAGTACGATAGAGGGAAGCAACCTGGATTACTCCAGCCATTGCCAATTGTTAATTCACCATGGGAGAGTATATCCATGGATTTTATCTTTGGATTACCCAAGTCTATCCATGGGAATATGGACAATAGTCGATAGGTTTAGCAAGAAAGCACACTTTATCCCTGTCAAGAAGATTTTCAAACACCATGGATTGCCAACATCCATCGTGTCAGATAGAGATCCTAGAATGACCAATAATTTTTTGAAAGGTCTCTTCGTAAATCTAGGTACAAGATTGAACTTCTCTTCGGCCTATCACCCCCAAACGGATGGCCAAAGTGAGATAGCCAATCTTATGATTCTTGGTCTACTAAAGACCTATGTTATAGAAGTAGATCAACGTTCACAATGGGAAAAATACTTACCTCTTGTAGAGTATGCGTATAATAATACTATCCATAATTCTACGGGAAAAGCGGCTTTTGAAATCATAGAGGGAAGACCTAAAAGTCCCTTGCTTTTTAAAGTACATGGGAAGATCTTCGATGCTGATGAGTATAGATGTGACTTGCAAGCATCTTTAAAAGATTAAAGAGGCTACATCCATCTCCCAACTAAGGCAAAAAGTTGCTGCTGACAAGCACATAAGGGCCTTAACGTTCAAAGAAAATTATTGGGTCTTACTTAGTTTCCTAAGGCTCGATTGAGGCAAACGACAAGCAAAAATCCTATGGGCCATCAAAAGTATTATGCTAAACTAGCAAAAAGATACTATGGTCCTTTTCAAATTTTGAAGCATTGTGTATCAACTCAAGTTTGATGGTCTCACATGAAAATAATTGTGTATGAGCCAATGGTTAGGCTTATCAACTCAAGTTGCCTAACCATTGGCTCATACACAATGCTTTGCATGTGAGCCTACTCAAGCCCTACAAAGGAGAGCCTCCAAATGAACCAATTATTGAAGACCCTCCCAAAATCAAAGATCAAGAAGAGGTACTACAACCCAAAGCTATCCTTCGGCATGAAGACAAGGTACTACGACATGGTAAGCTTATCCGATGGTATCTTATAAAGTTCAAAAATTATCTTTTTGAAGATGCTAGATGGATGCAAGGAATCCAGCTTAAAGATAGTATGAACCTTGTCAACGCTTACAATGCTACATTAGAGTAAGAAAATGTACATGTTTCTTTTAAATGATCAATTTTTTTGTCTTATAAGACTAATTCTCTCTTTATTGTGCACAAATATAAGTAGTATGCATACTAAGAACCATGTTTAGGATGACAACGTCTCTCCAACACCAAGTAGAATTTGTCACTCTACTTGTCTCCCAAGCACCAAATGGATTAGTCATTTATCTTGGAATGATGTCATAGGGTAAAAAGGGGATCCTCTAGCCGCTAAGAGAAATTGACTAATGACTATGGCTTTATCTCTTTTACCTCATAGTCGGGATGACTATGATTTCAAGAGAGAGGTAGTGTCATTAAATCTAATATCTAACCAGCCCAAATGATTTTTTCATATTAAACTGATCATTTAATGTGGATAATAAACGAAAACAAGGGTTAGAATATAGACATGTGCTTACGGATCTATCTCAACACGGAGCCAATGGTAAAGGGGACCAAATGAGAGATGGTCTGTCAAAGAGCAAGATTAACTAATGAAGCTTAAAATACCTTAGAATTAGCTTCATTAAAGACCTCCAATGGTTATTATTAAAATTCCTTTGACCTTAGGCAAGAGCTTGAGGTAGGAACCTGACCTAAACATACCATTGACCTTAGGAAAGCTAGGGCTGAGCTTGAGGTGGGAACCCAACCTAAACTTGCCTTTGACCTTAGGCAAGCTAGGGTTGAGCTTGAGGTGGGAACTCCACCTATGGTGCTTGTCATGCTTGATGACTAAGGTACTTCAGGTACTTCTCGTGTTTAATGAGGAAGGTGCTTGAGAAGCTTCCTATGCATGGGGGGTAAGGTACTTGAGTCTGAAAGAGACCCTACAAACTTAATGAGGAATTTTGTTGAGAAGCTTCCTATGCATGGTGGGGGGGTAAGGTGCTTGAGTAAAAAACAGACCCTACAAACTTAATGAGGAAGTTTCTTGAGAAACTTCCTATGCATGTGGGATAAATTGATTGAGTCAAAAAGAGACCCTATAGACTTAATGAGTAAGTTGCTTGAGAAGCTTCCTATACATGAAAGTCTCAAAGTTAGGGGAATCTTTGACCTAACCTTCCACTCACCCAAAGGGCACCCCCTTTTATAAAAGGGCACAAAGAACACATGCCAGACTCTCACTAAGCTTAACCACATGGTGTGCTTGAATGCTATTGGTTGGGCTAAAGAGGGGTCCAATGAGCTTCTAGTTCCATCCAACAAATATCTAGATATTTTCAAGCTCTCTCTCTCTCTAAGGGGTAAGGAGGACACTCGTCAAAATACTACCCGTGTACTTGACTTCATGCTGCATGTGATTAGCTAGGGGGAGAGGGGTCTAATGAGCTTGCAGCATGTGGAAAAGTAGCCACTCGCCCCAAGCAATCAAGGGGGGTGCTAGGGGGATATACACCACACACACACACACACACTCATTTTGTGGATCCATTCTCACTTGGTGAAAGTTGAGGAACTCTACCTCCTTCTCCAATGTTGGCGGATACGTCGTGACGGACGTTGGCACAGTGAGAACTCACCTAACAAGATTTGTCAGCTAAAGACGAGCTAAAGACGAAGCTCGACCTGCAGGCGCGTGGAAGCAAGCATAGGGTGTCAACGTACACTTGACCGACTATTGACTACTTCCTATAGAGGTTTCTACCCAATGTCTAAGCTACAGCCTTCAAGAGTACACAAGAGGAGGTTTCCTACAACGCTTTCAAGAGCCAAATACCCATCAAACGTTCTTGAAACGCCATAGGACTTGAAGGAAACCCAATTAACACCAATAGGTTGCTCTCCCTAAGGTCCATGAACTAGAACCCCAACCCTAAACACCCGGTGCAAAATCACGTAGGATGTCTAATCGAAATTTTCAGGTCATTGTTTTCTAAAACTAAAGTGCCTAATGTGTAGCTCTACTCATTGCAAACGCATGGATATGCTGAAATGCGAAAACAGACAAGGTATGCCCCGAATCACCAGATATAGCTTGTGGGTAGATCTCGCAAAGTCGGGCGATACACTTGCAATGTAGGTATTGGCACGTAGCTCTCTTTGAGGGCAACATGCTGCACTTCTCCGCACTCGATTCCGACCACTAGTACGAGCGTAGCATCAAGATAAAACTCTCACTCTCTCTTGTACACAGAGTACGCTCAACTCACATAGACAAAACCTTATAAAAATGACAAAGGGTTTTTTGCATTAAGGTGGAAAGTGGTATAAATACCTTACAATCTCAAACCTTAATGTTCTAATTTAACCATTTACTCAGTCTAAATGTCAAAACTGGGATACAATCTAGAAGCTTCTGCAAGCTCCACTATTTACAAAGGTGAAATAACAGTTTCTTCTCGATTAAGGAATAATTACATGGGAAAGTAATATCCCGCCGGGCAATCATCCTCCGTTGGGTGTGTCCAGCCCCTAACACCCCCCTCCTAGATCATGTCATCCTCGACATGATAGTAGAGATGCTTCTTCAGTGGAGGCGTTTGCGCATCTTCAGAAGAGACTCATACCATGCATGTTGGGCCAGTAATGTAGGGCCGAATATTTTTCTATCGATGGTGAAGAAACTGGTGTAGAAGGCTTCTTCAAAGGCTTGAAGATGATACGATGGCAAAAACATGATTTGCTGGTAGAGGGCATGTACCACCTCATGGGAAGGCTGAGCAGACAACTCATATGTACATCTATATGTGTCTTGGAAGAAGAAGATGCTGACTGTTCCCTGTCCAAGTTTAAAGGTTTTAAAAACTGCCAAAAGGGTTTTACAGATTTTCCTAAGCATGATGCAAAAGAGGTCATGAGATTCAATGAATAATTTAATGGCTCCTTTAGGGTTTTCACCATGTATTGCTCACTCATTCTCTCGCCTCCCTTCAAGCCTGGCAGCTTTGGGTAGTTGAGCCAGGTGGGATGGCTTTCCTTCAACGGCTCTTGTTCTTTCCAAGTCCGCATCCTTGGTAGAGGGCAAAAGGTAAGGTTGTTTCTGATTCTTTTACGCGTTGATAGCCGTTTTTCGGCTCTCCGTAATTGCCATAGTGCGTTAACACACCCTACCAAAATCATCCAAACATTTTGGTTATCCCTACCATTTCACTGTACATAGGCGTGTGTGAGTTAGGGACTTTCTTCATATTTTCTTAAAAAGCCTTAGCTACCTATTCACTGCGCTAGTTGAGCCAAAAAAATTAAAAAAATAAGTATATTATGGCCCATTTGTGTGTAAATATTTCATTGTATATAGGGCCTAAATAAAATATTTTTCATAATTATTTTGGTATTTATTTAAATATTTCTACCTATGGTGTGTTATTTATGCTATGTACATTGACTCAACATTACCATATTTTTTTCTTACCATTTTGCGTACTCTTTATTCCATATAAAAATAATTTCATGCAAGCTTCTCTTATTTTTGGTGTAACTCCATCCCAACAAAAATCCAAAAAAACTAGTTTATTTATGTATATATTTTTTCACTATTGTCATTTTTTCCTTCCTACATCTATTCTCTATTACTCTCATAAATTAGACCACCAAAAATATTCATCTTTTTATGGTAGACTTATAATGATCCCTTTATATTTTTTCCACCTATATTATTTATATTTGACATGTACATATTTGATTTTCTTAGTTGTACTATTCACTTATATCATGATCTCAACAATATATTCAATTATAAACCTACCAAATAAGGTCAAGGGTATGTGGCATGCATGCATGCACCATGGGGGGCTCACTCTTGGAGGTATTCAAAAGAATCATCCAAAGAAGGACCTCACAAGGACTTTGTGCAGTGGAAAAACACAGTCAGTTTTGTTGAATTTTTAAAGATCACATGCTCCCCGAATTTGAAAAGGTGATACAAACAAAAGTCTAGCTCATGAGCTGAACTTTCACCTAAAATTTTTTCATATTTTTTTGAGCTACGAGCTATGAGCTATGATTTTATTGGTGGACCCCAGTTTGCCCATGCTATGCAGCCACACTCCCTCTTCCCCTTTATCATTTTCCTCTTTCACACACACTCCTCCCTCTCCTTCCCACTCCCAAACCTGCAACTCCCATGTCCTAATTCACCCTCTTCACCATTGCCACTTCTCTCACACCTCCATAGCCTTCATCCTCCATTTCTACACCCTAGGTGTCCCCCTTTCTCTCTACATATATGTCCATATTACCATACTCTCTTCAGCTTTGTAAAGAACTTCAAAAAATCAGCAAAAATCAGCAAAAACCTCTACAAATGAAGGCTTTATCATGAATTTTCCAAGGTTTGAAGATAACATAGCTTCATTGACACACGTTACTTCGCCATGCTGACCGCTTCTTCTACCGGTGTTGTAAAGAGGTGAATGTCAACTTCTCCAAGCTTCAACCTTGCTTTACAAGATTATCCCTTCTCTAACTTTTCTCATCATATATCTTACCATTTGGTGAACGATTTTGTAAATATTTTGTAGTCATAATTACTAACTACTAACCACTAACCTTATTGTAAAATGCACCCTCTACTAGAGTAGGCACTCCCAAATTATTCACTCAATCCCTCTCTCCTTTTATCCTCAATAATTCTCTTTCCTTGATCCCACATCCATGTGACTCAAAGGACAAGAGAGACCCACCCTCATTTAAAAAAATAAAATATGCACAATCTTTTATTTCTTCAAATAAACTTGATTAGATCTAATCCTAATTTGGGCTTCTAAAACCTATAAATAGAGCCCTTCTCTCCCTTGTGAATCATCACATGATCACACTACACCACACCATACTCAACACATAACACACCACTCTTCAAGCCTAGTTGTGTAGAGTGTGTGCATCGTGAGTGCTCTATTCCATCATTACACATAGGTGCATGGAGAAGCTTGAAGTTAGTTATGCCATCTAGAGGAGTGGAGTGTATACCATAATCTTCACCACACTTGTAGCCTACTCTTGTGCATAAATAAGATTTATAGTTTTGGGTGCAATTGTATGCTGCAACTACGACTCTTCTCTCCAAATTGACTTGATAAGTTGGCTAATCAGGTGGTTGAAGGTATATTGTCCTTGAGGTTTGTTGTGCCATTTCATGCTTGGTTGTTTGAGGGCTTGTTGAATTGTTTGCCTAATAGGTCAATTGTAAGAGGGTGCTCGGTGAGAGGGCTCGCGTGACCCTAAGACAATTTGTGTATTGGCAACAAGGTCAAGTTTTGTGTTGTCTCTCTATTTCTCATCAAGCTTTGTGTGCATCTAGTATTTAAGGCTAAGACTGAGTTGCTCAAGTTGATTTGTGCTCTTTACCTCTCTCTAGCGTGGTGAATGTTTGTGTTTGGTGTGTGTGGCTATCTTGCATTTCCCTCTCTTTGTGCATTTGAGTACAAGGAGATATCACGTGCATCCTAGTTCGCATCTACAACTAGGTGGTGCCCCTTTTCTTGTTTGGTTTCTAGCTGTGGGTTGTTGTTGTCTCTGATTGTGCTTGCCCCAGCCCCAATTGAGCAGCACGGGAGCCTCGAAGGGTATTTAGAGGCCGCTCTTCTTGTTTCCCACCCCGGGCCGCCTCAAATTGGTGCCCCCACTGAGGAACGAGCGGTTTTGTTAGCATACACAAGGTAAGTCTTCAAAAACTAGTTGTGTTTACATGAACAATCCACCACCTCCTAATCCTGCTCATGCAATTCAATTTCATCAGTTTCATTGGGTGCAAAGGATTAGGATAAATGTTCGCATTGATAGAAAAATATTTTTTCAAAAACGTATTGTATTTCTCTTTGGTGCTGAAGCATTAAGAGATATTCTACAATCTCCAAATCCTATTATACTCCCACTTGTAGACTATAATGTCTCTTTTGATGTACATGTGTTTATGTTGTTTTAGCTAGGTTAATGAATTAAGAGGACTTGTATCGTACATTCATTCCTTTGGCTAGACAAGACGTGCATGTAATAGTTGGCACAAAGTTACAATTCCAACGTGTTTTCTGTCGTATGTTTGAACCTAGGCAAGTAGCGGCTATCAATGTCTCAGTCAATCCGTTCATTTTGCCATTGATTCGCTACGATCTAAGATTTGACGTTTACATTTTCATTCTACTTTGAAATTTGATTTTGCAAAACAAAAAATAAAAAAAGAAAAAGAAATTTTTGAGTAAAACCAGCAACATGGATACAACTAGACAAATGAGTGGCTACCCCTTGTTCTTTGGAGAGCATGGGGAGGATGCAGAATTATTCTTAGCAAATTTCAAAATGTCTTGCCATATCAAGAGGATAGTAGCTGATCAGGAACATGTAGAAATGTTTGAGGTAGTCCTTAGGAAAGATGCTAGCACTTGGTTTGACTCTTTGCCTGAGGAAGTTAAGGGTAATTACACAGAAGTTTTGAATCGTTTCAAAAAATACTTCTTTGATCCCCAAAACACTCAAAAGCTATGGCAAGACATTGTTTCTCATAAGCAAAAAGACCTGGATGACTACTACTTGTACAAGCAAGAGTTTTTACGTCTTTGGGCTGTATGGGTGAGAAATGTTGTTAACCCTGGTGATGGTGCAGAGTTCCTAAAGAAGGAGAGGTTCATAGCCGGACTCTTTCCTGATCTTAAGGTAAAGGTGGAGGCGGATGCACCTGCCACCTATGATGCAGCTGAAATTAGAGCTTCCAAGAAGTATAGGAAACTCAAGTGCCTAAGGGGAGAGGTTCCAATAGAAGGTCTTAGACCCAAAGGTAAGTCACAAGCATCGACATCTAGGGAGCTTCGTGAGGTAACAACTGAAGTAATCGAGAATTTGAATGAATCTTTAAGTAGCCTATCAATTCACCTTGCACAAGCTATAGGTCCAAAGGGACAAGCAAAGAAGTTCGAAGAGCGAGATTCACGACCTAGGAGAGTCTTGCAATGTTGGAATTGTGGTGAGTCTGGGCATGGGATGTATAATTGTCCTTGGCCCCGTGGGGATCCAGGGAGACCTAACTTGAATTACCCAGTGATGAATGCAGGTGAAGGAACTGGTCAACAACCAAGGCTCCTACAAAGACCAAATGGACCAAGACCACCTCCACAAGGGGTAGAAGGAGTTCCACCTTTGCCAGATCCAAATGTGCATGTGGTAGAGGTGACAAACTCAAATGAGGTTGACATGGAAGCAAATGGCATTAAGCGTGGCCAAGGAAAAGGTAAAGAGAAAGAAGGTGTCACATCACAGAGTGACCATGGACGAGGCAAGAAGGCAAAGGAGACCAAGGAAGCTAAGAGGACTCGACGTCGTATCAATCTCCAAGACTTCCCTCTTGGACATGGTATGGCTCCATACAACTTGTTGGAAGACATGAGAGGTAAGGGTCCTGATATCTCATGGCCTCAGTTTCTTGCATTATGCCCACAAGTTAGGAGGGATTTAACGAAGGCAGTTAGCACTAGGAGAAAGATAAAAGAGAGTGTTCCTGTTGTAAAAATTGCACATGCTGAAATGAATGAGGATATTACACCTGTGCTAGATTGTTACATCAAAGGAAGATTGGTTAGGAAAGGTCTAGTGGATGGGGGTGCACAAATTTGCATCATGACAGAAGGACTCATGCAAAGACTAGGCATGCACATCCATGAGACACTTGAAATTAAAGTCAAAATGGCAAACAATAGCAAAGCTAGGTGTGTAGGCATTTGTAAAAATGTTTTTGTAGAGGCCTTTGGCATTAAGAAGGTGGTGGGTTTTTATGTTATGTCTACCAAAGGAAATGGTTACCCATTTATCCTAGGGAGACCATGGCTAATGAAAATGCGAGCTTTGCAGGATTGGGAGAGTGGAAAATTAATTTGCAAGAATGACAATCATAAGAAGGTTGTCCTTGACATGAAGGAGAAACGCCAAGAGGAGCTCCATGAAGAATAATCTCAAAGTGAGACGGAGGAAGGCTGGACCGATAGCACTTCAGAAGGAGAAAGTAGCGGCAGCATTATTGAAGAGGAGTCTTCCATCGAAGTCATGGGGGTAAGGTTTAATCCAAACAACCAAGAGACCTCTTGCCCAGGTTTGGAAGAGGTAGGTTCCCAAGAGAACCAAAATGTGCAAGATGAAGGAATGTTAGAAGGTATGTTGTCTACAACACTAACAAAGGATGAAAGAGAGGAGTTCAAATGTGTGCTAAGGAAATTTCCTAGGTTTTTTGCTAAAGACTACACCGATGTGCGTGGAGTAGATGTTGTTCAACACAAAATTGAGTTGAAGCGAGAGGCCACACCTAAGGCTCAGAAGCTACGAAGGCTAGGAGTCATCAAGGAGCAGGATTTACTCAAGGAGGTAAGAAAGATTCTAGCAGCAGGTTTCATTTATCTAGTGGAGAATTCAGAGTGGGTCTCTCCCATTGTTTTCACTCCTAAGAAAAACAAAAAGTGGAGGGTGTGTGTGGATTACCGTCCACTCAATGAGGCAACAAAAAGAGATCACTTTCCCCTCCCATTTCAGGATGAGATACTAAATGAGGTAGCTGGTCATGAGAAGTACACTGTGTGTGATGGCTACTCAGGTTACTTTCAAATAGGTATCGCATTGGAAGATCAGTTAAAAACAACCTTCATCACTCCTTGGGGTTGTTATGCTTTTAGAGTCATGACATTTGGACTGACAAATGCTCCTGCAACTTTCCAACGCTTCATGAACATGGTGTTTCAAGCATTCTTTGGAAAGTCCAATAGGGTTTTTATTGATAATTTTTGCATTTATAGCTCAAAATCATTGCATCTACAAAGGGTAGAAGAAGGTTTAAAGAAGCTCTATGACATGGGAGGTCAACTCAAACCCGACAAGTGTCACATAGGTGAGGATGAAGTGATCTTGCTTGGTCACAAGGTTTCCTATAAAGGCATTGAGGTGGATCCTTCAAAGGCAAAGGCTCTTATTGAGCTCCCATCACCCAAGAATCTCAAAGAGGTCATCTCATTCATTCAAAAGGTGAAGTATATATCACGCTTCATTCACTTAGCCTCGGAGTTACTTCACCCTTTGTAAAAGTTGACACAACAAGTAGAATTTTCATGGTCTGATGATCTTGAAGAGTATTTTTGTAATATTAAAGTCATTTTGTCAGAGCTACCAACACTCATGCCTCCTTGTTGGGGGTACACATTCTTTGTTATCTCTAGTGTTGGGAAGGAAACAATTGGTGCTGTTTTACTACAACAAGATCCCCACAGTACCAGGATGCGACCCATCTACTTTGCTAGTAGGGTCATGAATGCTTTGAAGAGAAGCTACACGGAGGCAGAACTCATGATGCTTTCTCTCATGTTTGCAGTAAGAAAGTTTCGATCCTACTTGCTACCAAAACCTTTTGTAATTCTCACTGCAGAAAATTTGTTCCCTTGGTTGTCATCTCAAATGAATCTTAGTACTAGGATCTCAAAGTGGATTATGGAGTTGCAAGAGTTTCAATACTCTTTCAAGGTAGAAGATAGTGTGCATGCACAATTGGCAGGGATTCTCACTTATAAGGTACATGAGAAGGAAATTAAGGTGCCTAAGGTAAAGACCCTACCATTTCCACCACCTAAAAGTATTTCTAATGCTTTTACCTTGTTCTTTGATGGAGCTTTTCGACGAGCCACAGGAACAGCAGGGGGAGGGCCAGTATTGCTCAACCCAAGTGGGGAGGTGGTCATGCAAGAGAAGGTCAATCTACCATGTTCAACTAGCAACAATGAAGCAGAATATGACACACTACTTCATGGTTTAAAAATATGAATTGGCCAAGGTATACAACGTCTCATGGTAAAAGGGGATGCACTTCTCATTGTGAAGCAAATTTTAGGCATTTGGGCATGCAAGAATGAAAGCTTAAGGACAAAAGTTCATGCCATTCGTAGGATGTTTAATTAGTTTGAAGAAGTGCAACTATATCATATTCCTAGGAAACAAAATGAAGATGCCGATTTACTTACACAACAAGCAGTTACATGTGTTGAGAAAGAAGTGCAGGTCATCATGGTGGCAGCAACGGTCAAGCAACCGAGATACCAGGGATTGGAGTCATTGACTCCCATTATTAGCTACATTTTGGAGGGTGAGTTTCCACAAGACTTCACGAAGGCTCAGAAGAGGAGACTCATGAAAAAGGCAAGCGCGTATCTCTTTCTAGAAGGATCCCTCTATCAAAGAGGGAAGGATCAAGCGTGCAGAAGAGTACCAACTATCAAGGAAATTCCAGCCATTCTAAAAGGTTTGCATGAAGAGGCATGTGGTGGTCATTTTGCCCAAGAGTTAACTGTGAAGAAGATTTTTCTTGCGGGGTATGTTTGGCCAAGTCTGTATGTGGATGTCCAACATTGGTGTAAAAGTTGTCACAATTGTCAAGTAAATGGGAATAGAAGATTGGTTTATGGTCCAAGGCAAATCGTGCTTGCAAATGGACCCTTTGAAAAGTGGGGCATTGATGCTATGGGTCCTCTCCCTAGGACAAAAAATGGTAAACTCTACATTCTAGTGGCTATAGACTATATGACTAGGTGGGTGGAAGCACAAAGTGTGGCAAAGTTAAATGAGAGGACAGTGAGCAAATTTGTCTACACTCCCATTTATTGTAGATTTGGCACACCTTTGGAGATTGTTTCTGATAATGGTCCAGGGTTTAGAAAGGGCTTGCTCATAGAAGTCTTGCACATTCTACATCGTCATAGTACACCCTACTATCCCCAATCAAATGGTTTGGTAGAAAAAGCTAATGGTGTCATTGCAGGCATCATTAGAAAGATGGTGAAAAACAAGACAAAGTTGTGGGATGACTTCTTGGATAGTGCCTTGTGGGCGTATCGAACCACATACAAGGAAGCCACGGAGTTCACACCATTTCACTTGGTCTATGGTCAAGAGGCTTTACAACCAATTGAGCTCAACATTCCAACAATGCGACTTCATAGCAAAGCAGCACAAGATGACCAAGAAGCATGGATGGATCGACTTCTTACCCTAGTTGAGCTTGAGTGGAAAAGAGAAGCAGCATACGAGTGCTACAAGAGGAAACACACACAAACGAAGGAAAATCTTGACAAGAAACTGAAGGACAAAGGCATCAATGAAGGAGATCTTGTGCTAAGGTATGAAAATTGACTCGATAATCGTTTTGATGCCAAATTTGAAACTAGATGGCAGGGGCCATACATAGTTAAGAGGGCTTTCAATTCAAGTTACTATCAACTTATGGACTTGAATGGGAAAGAGAACTCCTGGAAGGTAAACGGGTATCGCTTGAAGCCTTATTTGAGTCGGCTTCTACCAAAGGATCTACCAAAGATCTGTCAAAAGGCAGCTATCTCATGTAGGTATTTTTTTGTGAAGCATGAGTGTAACTCAAACAGAAATTTTGAGGGGCCAAACAATGAAGATCTCGTCAAGGACTCTGAAGCACTCTCTTTGGAAAAGATGCTCTATGATGGTACATGAATATACCATCATCTTGGGGGAGGGCTAATTATAGACGTTTTTTGGCTCTCCGTAAATGCCATAGTGAGTTAACCCACCCTACCAAAATCATCCAAACATTTTGGTTATCCCTACCATTTCATTGTACATAGGCGTGTGTGAGTTAGGGACTTTCTCCATATTTTCTTAAAAACCCTCAACTAGCTAGTCACTGCGCTAGTTGAGCCAAAAAAATAAAAAAAATAAGTATATTATGTCCCATTTGTGTGTAAATATTTCATTGTATATAGAGCCTAAATAAAAGATTTTTCATAATTATTTTGGTATTTATTTAAATATTTCTACCTATGGTGTGTTATTTATGCTATGTACATTGACTCAACATTACCATATTTTTTCTTACCATTTTGCGTACTCTTTATTCCATATAAAAATAATTTCATGCAAGCTTCTCTTATTTTTGGTGTAACTCATCCCAAAAAAACTAGTTTATTTATGTGTATATTTTTTCACTATTGTCATTTTTTCCTTCCTACATCTATTCTCTATTACTCTCATAAATTAGACCACCAAAAATATTCATCTTTTTATGGTAGACTTATAATGAGAGAGATTTATTTTGACCCCTTTATATTTTTTCCACCTATATTATTTATATTTGACATGTACATATTTTTTTAGACCCCTCAATATTTGATTTTCTTAGTTGTACTATTCACTTATATCATGATCTCAACAATATCTTCAATTATAAACCTACCAAATAAGGTCAAGGGTATGTGACATGTATGCATGCACCATGGGGGGCTCACTCTTGGAGCTATTCAAAAGAATCATCCAAAGAAGGACCTCACAAGGACTTTGTGCAATGGAAAAGAACAGTCGGTTTTGCTGAAGTTTTAAAGATCGCATGCTCCCCGAATTTGAAAAGGTGATACAAACAAAAGTTGTAGCTCGTGAGCTGAATTTTCACCTCAAATTTTTTCATATTTTTTTGAGTTACGAGCTGTGAGCTATGATTTTATTGGTGGACCCCAGTTTACCCATGCTATGCAGCCACACTCCCTCTTCCCCTTTATCATTTTCCTCTTTCACACACACTCATCCCTCTCCTTCCCACTCCCATGTGATGTACTACTTTCCAGCACTTGTGGAGTAGGATGTAGTTGATCTTTGGGCTTGAGCTGTGTATATAATTTGTAAGAGATCAGATTTGCTTGAGCTCCAGAATCAAGCAATGCCACCGATTCAACTTGATTGCTACCCACTTTGACTAGAATTATTAGTTCCACTATGTCGTCACCAAAAAATTTTAATCGAATAGCATTTATTCGCAATGCTGATCCACTTTGTTGTTGTTGTCATAGAAGCCTTCTTTTTGCAATGCATTCTTTTGCTTCTGCTTGTGCTTCTTCTTGTACCCTCTGTTTCTCCTTCATCCGTTGTTTTTCTTGATGGATTTGTTGAAGCATATCCTATGTTAGTGGTAAATGATACTTTTTTAATGGACACCCACTAATCCAATTTGGTATATCTTCTCCTGCCAATGTAGCAAGTTTGACAGCTCCACTTTGTGATAAGTCACTAATCACAAAGGGTCCCATACCTTGCTTTTTAAGTTTATTGGCATGTTGCTTCAAAGTATAAACAAGTACATAATCACCTGTTTTAAACTCTTTTGTACGCACATGCTTGTTAAAAAACTCTTTTTGTCTTCTCTTTTTAGCATAGATCGAAGCTACAGCTCTCAGTCGAAGTCCGTCTAGCTTTTCAAGATCATCTATTCTTGAAGAGAGTTCATGCCCTGTCCATTCTAAGCGTTTCGCTACTCGTAGAGTTGGAACTAAAAACTCTATGGATAATATAGCGTTTAGACCAAACACCATGTTGTACGGTGTTGTTCCAATTGATGTTTTGTAAGCTACCCTGTATGCCCATAGTGTTGAATGTAATTGCTGATCCCAGTCTGTCCTTGACTCTGGTACAATTTTAGTCAAAACAGTGCATAGTGTTTTATTTGTGGCCTCATCTTGTCCATTTGCCTGTGGATGATATGGAGCAGATTTTCTATGTATGACCATGAATTCTTCTAGTAGATATTCAATGACTTCATTAAGAAAATGGATTCCTCGATCTCACTGACAGTTTCTATTGGTAATCCGTATCGTACAAAGACATTCTCATACAAAAATTGTGCAGTGGTTCTTGCGTCTACTTTTTGTGTTGCTTTGGCTTCCGTCCATTTTGTGAGATAGTCCGTAGCCACAATGATATATTGGGTATGGGTGAGATATGCAGGGGGTGAAATAGGCCCCACAAAATCAATGCCCCATTTTGCAAATTCTCGTGCTCCCATCATTGGCCATAGTGGCATCTCATCTCTCTTTATTGGCACCTTAGTGCGTTGACATGCGTCACAACGCTTTACAAACTCCTCGGCATCCATGTGCAATGTGGGCCACCATATTCCTACGGTTAAGACAATTTTTGCCGTCTTATCGCCCAAAAAATGGCCTCCATTGTTTCTTCCATGTACGTGTTCTAGAATCAGCAGGTATTCACTTTCACTTGCACAGATTCTAAGTTGATTGTCCTTTTCTCGCTTGTAGAGTTGATTTTCAATTAAATTAAAGTCTCGAGCCTCCAGCTCTATAGCCCTTTTTTGCGCTTTTGTTATGTTTCAGGAAATGACCTTGTAGTTAAGAAATCAATGATATATTGACTCCATGCAGGTGCAATGTTTACCTGAAACAATGTCGTGTGATCCACCAGTCGTTTGGCACTACATATAGTTCAATTGTTAGCATAAGCATGTGTGTTAGTATACATAGTTGGCCAATAGACTCCTAAGTGTTCCAATCTTTGGTGTGTTTTCATTGTTGAACAATAAAATGCACAATCCTGGATGTGTGCTTCTTCAAGATAACACTCGAACTCTACATAATCGTAGAATTTGGTCCGAGCCTAGATGGTACAGTTGTCCTGCAATCAACTGAAAGTTTTTTGTTTGTCGAAATGTTTGTTGTTTGGATCTGTTTTCCTTGTTATCAAATCTACCTCCAAAGGAAAGAATGCTAACAATTTCTTGAGACCATTTGGGTATCATTAAAGATAAGCATCAGGTATATCATTGTCTACTCCTTCAAGAGCTTCCCCGTTTTGTAGCCTTGAAAGATGATCCGCCCGTAGATGAGTTTTACCTTTTTTTACTACCACTGTGAAGTCAAACTCTAGCAATATAATAAACACCAGCGTACAATTCTCCCAGTATTGCAAGCATTGTTTGCAAGCAAGCAATGCCAAAATTTCTTTACAGCATAAATCATTCCTAATCCCTCTCTTTCAGTGGTGGTGTAGTTCTTTTCTGCACTATTTAGCTGTCGACTCACATAACAAACTTGGAAATCCATTGTTCCGTCTCCAGGTTGTGCCAGGATACTCCCAATCGCATATGAAGATGCATCAATGTGAACATGGAATATCTTTTCCCAATCTGGTGCTTTAAGTACAGGTGCTGATACCTGGTTTTTCTTAAGCTTTTGGAATGAAGTTTCACACTCCTCAGTCCAGTCGAAACTGACTAATAAGCGATACAGAGGTTGTGCAATGACTGCATACATATTTTTGAATCTTCGATAATATCCGCAGTGTCCCATGAAGGATTGTACTTGTTTGGCATTAGTAGGCCTGGGCAAGTCTACTATGACTCTAATTTTGTCTAGGTCAGTGGTTATGCCATTTCTCGAGACAATATGTCCTAAGATGCGGCCTTGCCTAACCATAAAGATGCACTTTTCCGGGTTGAGACAGATTCGATATGTTCTGCACTTCTCAAATACCTTTTGTAAATGGTCAATATGTTCTTCTCGTATAAGAGAGTGGAGACAGAGATCATCCATATATATTTCTAAGAATATTCTCAGGTATTCTTTGAACGCATGAGTCATTAACCTTTGGAAGGTAGCTAGTGCATTGGTTAGGCCAAAAGGCATAACTCTATACGCATATATTCCCCACTCGATGGCAAATGCTGTTTTGTGTTGATCCTCTATTGCAATTGACAATTGGTTATACTCCGAAAACCCATCTAAAAAAGAATAAGCCCATTTTCTAGCCACCCTTTCAAGCACATGTTCTGTGAGGATCGGCAAGGGATAATTATCCCTTATTGTGGCTGTGTTCACTTTTTTGTGGTTCACACACACGCGCAGCTTTCCGTTCTTTTTGGGGAAAACCAAAATGGGTGACACCCAATCTGTATGCTCGATTTCATAGATGAATTCAGCATCCATCAGCTTGTCAATCTCTTCTTTGATTCGTTTAGAGAATGTGTCATTATATGTGTAAGGGCGTTGTTTGCTAGGTTTGGCATCTGATTTCAAAGGAATTGTATGTTGGCATATCGATGGATCAACTCCTTTCAGGTCTTTGTAGGACCATGTAAACACATGTTTATACTTCTTGAGAAGTTGTGTTAGCCTTTCTTCTTCTTCAGTCTCTAAATCATTTGCTATATAGACATGCTAAGGCTCTTCGCCTGGCGCAACGAGGTCTATCCGTTTTGCATTTTCCGGCCCATCGTAAGATTCTTGGTTTATTATTTCCCTTACTGGTGGAGCCATTATGATTATTCTATCTTGGATAGTGAATTTTCAATAATGGGATGGTACATTCATGTTCCCTTTTTCTGAATCCTCCCTCCCTTCACTTTCTTCCTCAGTAGTCCATACCTCTCGTAACGACCGTTTTAGTTCTTGGTATTTCTTTTTACGCTCCATTTTGGTCCACTCTCGGTCTTTGGTCTTTTCCTGTTTTGATTGTTGAGATTTTCTCGATTTTGTTTCTGTTTTAGTCTTCTGTGCTTGTTTTATTTCCTCCAAGCGTCCTTTCCCTTAGAAATCTTGAGAATCGTCCTGATATTTGGTCTTTCACACAATCCTCTGCCTTGATAAGCATTAGATAGTGAGTTTTATCTTTTATCCTAAGCATCAGGTTCTCTCTAAAAAATAATTTGGCTCTTTTTTGTCTATCTCGTTCTTGGCGTCTAGGGTGTTGATTTGAAAAATCATAAAACTTGATATTCATTGTTGTCTCCCCACGCTCGCTTGAGCTATCTGAACACTCGTTATTTGCATCGTTATTTAACTCCAGATGCTCAGAGGAGTCATAAAACTCTTCTTGTTCTGGTAAGTCTACATTCTCATCTCCTACTGGTATAAGGCTTACCATGTAACAGGGTAGCACTTCATAGCCATCCTTATCGCAAAATTTTGTCGTTGGGCTATCTCTAATGGTACAGACATCCAATGTTGCTAGTATGTGTTCCCATTCCAGAGGTTCTAAGGCATCTTTGGGAAAAGGTTCCAAAATGTAATCCTTGTCCTCAATAGCTCTTTCTAAGACGAATTCCTCTCTTTTTAAGCTCCCACAATTTGAAGCTCCGCACATCCATAGCTCATTTTTCTGCCCTAACCATGCTGGGAGTTCGGATCCTTCCAACGTAGCTGAATCAAACTCTTCCACTGGTGTCTGCTTCACATCCTTGTAACTATGGTCTTTTAGGTTTATTTTGGTCGTAATCTCCCCATGTCTGAGGTATATGTGGTCGTAACCCCAATCCTGCACCATCTTTAATTGTCTCATGAATGATCTTCCCAAGATGATATCGTAATTGTTCTTTTTGTCGAAATCAACTATTGCAAATGTATGCTCATACTCGATTCCGCAAGAAGTGACAATTACTTTTTCTAAAAGTCCTAGTGGCTTTTCCATGAATCCATTTGCCAGTTGCAATTTCATTCTGGTAGCTCTCAAAGCCGATTTTCCCCATTTTTTCTAGATTTCCTTGGTGGCGATAGCTACTCCCGCTCCACTGTCAAGAATAGCTTTGGAAGCTACTCCTAGGAACTCTACTGGTAGTGTGGTATTTCCATCTTCTCCCTCGTAATATTCTCCAACCTTGTTTAAAGGTACAGGCCTAGTGAGGCTAATCCAATTCTCTAATCCCTTCTTGAATCTTTGAGGTAGGGTCTTTTACTCCAAATTTTTCTAAGCATTTGCCTACGATGGTCCACATGTTTGATCATAACCTCAAGAGTTCGTCTTACATGATTGTGCATGCCACAAGGGTGGACAATAACTCAATCAACCCTTGTGAATCCATCACTCTGTTGGAAGAAAGTCTTTGAGATGGGAATGCTCTCACCTCAGACTTAGCTTCATACTCCCCTAGGTAAGAGGGTAGAGTTTTTAGTGAGTTTGGTTGGCTGTGCCCCGAACTAATTGAACCCTGGTCTCCCCCTTGTGAATGCATATCAAAGTTCATTTGTGATCTTGCCTCAAACTCTTCAATGGGAGGTAAGATCTCATTTTCCTCCTTTCTCATGCTATTTATTTGGTGGCTAACCCTGTTAGCTTCATTGGCTTCCCGGATCTGCTTCCATAGGTCATCTAGACTGTTACAATCCTTAACCATTTCTATCAATGTTTTAGGATGGAAACCATCAATTCTCTCATTTGTTGTATTTGGCATTATGATAGGTTCTCTCCTAGACTCAGAGGCAATCGTGAGTCTCTCCTTCGTGTCTACTTGTTTCTCTAGTGTTGGTTTGATAGGGGTTGGAGCTGGTACCTCGTGCCAACTTGCAGGTTTGCCAAGCGGGTTTTCTATCAAGGATTGGTTTGTTTCAATCATCTTTTGACACATTTCCAACCTCTGATTTTCTATTTCTGCATATGGATAAGTCATCCATCTTTGCTCTTGGGTTTGGTTGTTTTTTAGTCTGGCTTTGTATGCTTTTAAAAGTGCATCTAACTGTTCATTTACTTTTTCTACCAGCACTAATCCTCGTGATCCTGCACTTTTAGGTTTTACTATTTCCTTGGGCCCTATGGTTGCCACAGTGTGTGAGCTTAGACTAGTTAGATCCTCTAACCGCTCTAATCTATCCTTTGTGGGTTTAGCTCTCGTTCTCTACTGGCTTTCATACGTGCCTTTCTAGCTTTCCAAGTGCTTCTCTGATTTTTCATTTCTACACTTGGGGCATCGGTCTTTAGCTCTTCAATTATGGGTTTGTTTGTCATTCTTTGAGATTGGGCTCATGTCACTACCTGAATAGGTATTACTGTCTCGTTTTCTGATCCTCCACTGGAAGGTACTACTTCTAGCATGTTCAAAGTAGTTTTTTCTCCTTTGCTCGGGTTCTTAGGGCAATCAAGAATCAAATGAGTAATTCCACACTCGGAGCAATATGCGTTGACTCTAATGATTTCATCATGAGGACAGTCTCTTAGCCAATGGTCTCCACCACACTTGTAGCAGGGTCTCTTAGGCTGTTGAGGTGCTTCTTGAGCTCCTCTTTGTTGGTATGCATGCCTCTGCCCGCTCATGCCTCCGTTGACTATGAACAACAATGTTTGTACATCCAAGCTGTATCTTCCTTCTCCAGCTACCTGTGCAGCTGTTGGTGGTCCTGTACTTTCAATCATTCTCCAAGGTTCTGGTGTTGGGGGTTCTTCCGGTGTATAATAGATAGGATTTGCTGCATATCCATTGGAATCTTCGTAATATGCATGCATAGGTACCAAAGCCTTCTCTTCTGGTTCCTTTACCATTGGTGTGTATCTTATACCGACTGGTCATAATCCTGGTAGGGGTGGTTGTTGCCCCAATACTGGTTGTGGTCTTTCTACACCTATAGGTCCTGGTAGGTTGCCTGCTTGATACCTAGGCATTGGTGGAATTTGAGGAGATGCTACCGGAACTTGGGGAGCATATGGTTGTTCTCTCACATATCCCTTGTTATAATAACATTCCTCCGTCACATGGTTTGTCCATTTTTTTTCAATAGCACACCACTTCGGCTGTTTAGCCTGAGACTTGGCATACATATTAATCTTTTTTAGCACTTCCTCTACAAGCTGCTCCTGGCTTACATCTACTTCTCCTTTCGGTGTTGTCTTAGCGGACTTGCTTCCACCTTGTTGTGAGGAGGAATCGTCATCAAGATCCTTGAATTCACCCTCCTTGTAGACCGCACAATTGTCTACAAGGTAAAGAGCCTCCTTAGTTAACTCATTTAACGCCGTGCTCTTCTTCATATGTAAGTCCTTCTGGAGATCTGCGTTCCTTAATCCTTGAATAAATATAAGCATAAGTCTGGACTAAGTTGGCAGTTCTTCCACAGGGAAAAAATTCACATATCTTTTTAGTCATAGGGTTGCCTTTCGCACAGATTCCCCTTCTTTCTATTTGAATTTATGGATTTTTGAGACTTTATTATGAGATATCCCCCTTTGTGAGAATTCCTCAATAAACTCGTCAAAAACCTCCTCCATAGACTCAAAGTCTCTACGCTCTACAGAGTCAAACCAAGCAGCTGCATCCTCTTCTAAGGTAAGTCCAAACCCTGCAAATTGAGGAGGGAAGTCCAACACTTCTTCAGCTCTAATTACCCGCACAAAGGCCGCTACATGATCCCTAGGATCTCTATTTCCTGTGTATTTCTTGTTTACCCATTTTTGCACCTGAGAAGGTCTAATTCTACGATGGTCTACAAATCTCATCATTGGTTTTCCTCGTCCTACTCAATATACCTCCTCTGACCTTTAGTAGGGGGAGGATTCCTCTCCCAGAGATGCCCCTAATCCATAATTTATGATGGTTCTTGCAAGAGGTGGTTCATCTCTTCGAACTCGTTCTATGGTTTGTCTTCCAGGCTCTGTCGACTCTTGAGTTTTTGGCTTACTCTTGCCTTGATACTGTGAATAGAGTGGTGGTTCTTGTAAAGGCATATTTTGATGTTTCTGGAACTATTGCCTTTTCTACCTCCTCTGGGAGAATTTGTTTGTATTCTCTCCCGTACCTATCAACAAAAATGATATCCTTCCCCATAGCAATTTCATAAGAGAATAAGTAAAGAACCTTGTCTTTGCTTAATTCATTTGGGTAGGGTTCTTTGCATCAAAAATAAGAGACTAATCCCTCGCTCTCATGCTTGTAAATTCCCACATTCTCATTATAGGTAGAGACCCTGGTTGTTTTTTTATCATACATAAAAAGATCTCCAGGTCGATCAATTTTTGGAGGCTGTTCTTGAGTTTCTGAGACCATTTTTCCTTTTGCCACATTATCTACATATTTGTTGTAATCCTCAGGGTGCTAACTATCAGATAGTGGTTCCCCTTTTCATCTCGAAATCTATCTCCATCATCATAGACTTGAATTATCTATAGTCTCTGAGTAGGTATTTCTTCTATACAAATACACTTGCATCCCCGACAGTCAGAATAAACTAGGGCTCCCCTAGAGTTTGTTTCTTCTAAGAAGATTATAGTGAACTTGGCATCATTCAAAGGGTTTTGGGAGGTACCTCCTCTTAGCATTGGTCCTTCACCGGAGAAACCTCCTGGCTGTTGACTACCCATCATGAAGAAGGACTTATCTGATGAAGTGTCAGTATCACTACCCTCCTCAATGATTGGTGCTAATGGATCTAGCCTTGCTTGAGTTACACTCTCCTCACTCGACACTAAGCTACCCTGATCACCTGCCACTTTTTGGTCTCTAGGAATGTGTCTTCCTGATCTTAAATTCATCAAACTTAGCAATGCAATTTATCACAAATCCAACCACTCACCTGGCAAAGAATCAGTTTCTGCACAATTTCTTGCCTTGCCACTGAATATACATGTACACAAGCGTTTAATTTCAACATTTAACCGCTAGCGGTGGTCTTAGTAATGATTGGTATAACTGGAGGGTTAACCTCAACCACTACTGTACTTTATACACTACGGATGTTCTTGATTAGGTTTGCTAATCTGGAACTGTACTTCAATCAAATGTTTGTCAGTTTAGAAGGAAAGTCTTAATTCCGTCTTTGCTCCGTCAAAAGGTCAAACAAGGTCCAATTTCACTTCTGAAAGAAGTTCTGGAACTCTTAAGTCAATCGGAACATCACTCTGTCCACAGTCAGATTTTGACTTCAATAAGCCCCTGTAGACATCTATGCGTAGCTGTTCTCACTTTTTGATTTGGACACCTATAAGCTGGTCAACTGATAAGAAATCTATTCCAGCAGCCTGATGTTGGTCTGACCATTCAAATCAACTCTAATTTGGACCATAATTGATTAGGAGGCTTGCCTTAGGGTATACAACACCCTGCTATGCCTACAGTCCGATTTTGACTTCAATATCATGTAGTAGACATCCTACATGTAGCATGTCTAACTGCTCCAAATGCAAACCACAGACTCCTCTTAAGGTGTTGATCACTCTGGTATGCTCACAATTGGATTTGGAGTGCTAAATCACTGTGAAACACATCCTACGTGTAGGATTTCTAAGTGATCTGTTTGACCCTAAACTTGAGCCACAGCTTCCCCTTGATGTCAACAACCCAATGCTATGCTTAGATTTTAGTTTGGATTTCAAAAGACCCCAATTTTAGCTATCCTAGCTTTTTTCAATTAAAAATGCTAAAGTATGCCTAAAACCCAATTTTCTCACTCAATTGAGATGAAACCTTTCGCATGCACTCAATAAATCATGTAGATCATGCTCATGAAGCTATCCTATGGTTTTGGTCTTAAAATGCCTTGGCACAATTTGGGTAGGATGTCTGGCAATTTCCTTTCTTTTGGCCTTATCCTGTCAAGATATGGTCAAACTTCCACTTTCCAGGTGAAAATAGGGTAAAACCTACCTTCTAAACACACTGGTTAACTTAGATTTTCAAAATTCTCACCAGAACACCCTGTAGACATCCTACACGTATCATGTCTACTGGCTTAAAATTTAATTTTTTTCTGACAGAAGTACTCCCTATGCTCTGCAGCTCTCTCAGAAATAGTCACAGAAACTTTTGAACTTCAATCCAACTTCTAAACACTCTTTTCCGTCTTTTACAACTCTTTGATGAGCCTAACAGAAAATATAACATGCATGAAGTGCTCCAGATCATAAATCATGATGTCCTACTTACCCTACTCCTACTCATAAAGTGAGATGGTGATTTTGGTGTCTCGGTTGCTTCGTGGCCTCTCCGGACTCTCAAGCTGTCCTTTCACCGCCTCTGCCACTCAAACTCCTACTCTCTACACCACAACTTAACTAATACCTAAAATTACCTAAGTCTACGTAAGTCGAAGGATCTATGCCAGACACTCGCTCCCTAGACTGCTCCTAAGACCTAGAGAGTCCCCCACCCTCTGATCCTATCTAAATGTAAAACAAGACTCTGGCAAGCCAGAGAATCCCTATCCTCAAGGACTAGTCTCGGTCACCTACCTAGGGTTTTCGTCCACGGCAGCGACGCCAATGTTGGCGGATACACCACGACGGACGTCAACACAGCGAGAACTCACCTAACAAGACTTGTCAGCTCAGGACGAAGCTCGATCTGCAGGCGCCTGGAAGCAAGCATAGGGTGTCAACCTACTGATGGCCGGATTTCGAAACCATGCCCGTGAGAATCACACCCTAAAGAAAGGAGGGTTTGTTACCGTAAAAAAAAAGAAATAAAAAAAGGCCTTTACCATTCATCACTATACCCCCCCAAGGTTAACCACCCGTAGGGCGCCGCCAGTTTGGCCACACCCCTCTATTATCACCACAAGACGATCTCTCTCTCTCTCTCTCTCTCTCTCTCTCTCTCTCTCTCTCTCTCTCTCTCTCTCTCACTACCTGGCCACGTCCATATTCTCTCTCTCCTACTCTGTCGCTGCATCATCCAGCCTGGTAGGTGCCTTTGGTATCTCTGTCCACACTCCAGCCCCGGCGGGCCGCCATAGATAGTATCCTCTCTCTCTCTTACTTCCAAATATTCCTCCCCTCTCTCTCTCTGCTTGTCCACACTCCAGCCCTGGCGGGCCATACCCACGCCCCCTCTCGTCCACACTCCCTTCGGCCTTACACCCCCCCCCCCCCCATCTACACCTAGCCTTAGCTCTCTCTCTCTCTCTCTCTCTCTCTCTCTCTCTCTCTCTCTCTCTTGGAAGTAGCCACGACGGGACTTAGGGCAAGCACCATCTCTCCCTCCCTCTATCTCTCTCACCCTCTCTTTCTCTATCCTCTAAACACCCCCCACCATATCCTCTCTCTACCCCTATCCCCTCACAACCCCTATCTCCCCCCCCCCCCCCCCCTCTCTCCCTCTCTTCCCTTGGTGGGAACCACCCTAAGCCACCTACACCCCTTCTCTTTCTCTCGTTGACTAAGCACACCCGCCCCTTGCCTTGTCGTGCCCGCTGTCGCTACCCCCCCCTCCCGGGCCTCGCTCTCATCCAATCCGCTCAGGCGCCTACTGTCATCCACACCACCCCAACCCCTATTCCCTCTCCCCTCCCTCACCATCTCCCCCCCCACTCTCACTCTCTCTTGCGCTCTGTCTCGCTCACTTACTGCCCAGCTCCACACTGCCACACGCTCGCGCTCTCTATACACAGCCGTTGCGCGCTATCCCCACCCACACACACACACCACACACACACACACCACACACACACACACACGTGCGCGCATGCTACTCACTTACACACACACACCCCATTCACCATCCTCACCCCCCCCCCGTCTCTGCATCGCTTGCACTGTCGAAAAAAACAGAAAAAAATTAGGAAAAAAATATATATATATACATTACATATACACGCCCGTTCCCACGCACGCTCGCGCACACACATTCACTTACATATACACACGCACTCACGCTCGCACACACATATACAAATACCCTCACGCACCCATACATACACAAGACACGTGTATACGCACGCACTTAAAAAAATTTACAAAAAGGAAGGAGAAACGGCCATCGACATCAACAGAAAGAAGGAGGAACCGAAAGCACGCGCCACCAATAACAACAAGGAGAAATGCACCGAAGGCATGCCCCGGCCGTTCCCGAAAAGAAGTATGCACTACACCGACGCACCAGCAACACACCATTTGTCGGCATCACGCAACCACGATGCCATTTTCAGTAATTTGTAGGTTATGTTCATCATTTCTTCAGTTTTCACCCAAGCCATTGTAAAATTCCCACTTTGTAAATTCTCTCTCTCTAGGAGATGGTCACAAAAGCCCACTTAGAGATTCTCATTTTTAATAACCCCCAAAACAAAGCAAGGGTCAACCACATCGGGCCCACTGCTTGCTTTGTCTCCCCGATCAGCTTATCACACCGGGATTACCATAATCCAAGCAGCCAACACCTATAAATTGGCACTGAGAGGTCACTATCGGGGGGCAGTTCATGAGAGGTCAGCACTTGGTAGAGTGTAGTGGGAAGAGTTGACACTATTGGCATCACAGGGAGGGGGCTTGTGTGTTTTAGAGGCCGTCGGGGTTCGGGGTTCGCTTTGCTCCCGTCATTTGGTGCCCCCATGGAGGAGGGCTTCTAAGACCCTTCAATTTACAATGCTGAAAGTGACGCACGCCATCAATCATGGACAAATGGCTGAAGGAATTTTCTAACTGGAGGACGGAAGACGAGGAGATGAAGGAGGCACTAGCCACCTTCATTGAAGTACTACTGCCAGGCTCCAGTGTCGTCAGTATTCAAGAGGTAAATTCTCCATCTCATGTTGCCCGTTCTAACCACGAATTGAGAGCACCAGGTAGGAGGTCGGTGAAGTGCCATCACTACTGTCAACCAAGACACACTGTCAATGAGTGCCAACAACAAAGGCAGCAAAGGGACTGAAATCGTCTACATCGACATTCATCACGAGGAAGTCATTCACATCAAAGAAGGAAAGAAAACGGTGAGGCCTCTCTTCCCTAAAGAAACTGCAATAAAATTATAACCTTTACTCCAAAGTGGCCTAAGGGGGCTGCTCGAGCCAAAGGTAAGGAAAAGATAAGCCAGTCTGGAAACACATGACCCCGAAGGGAGAAACATTTGGCCAAGCAAATACTTCAAGCTCAGAGAGTCGGGTTGTACCCAGCTTGCCAAAGAGAAAGTCATCCGAAGCTAAGCTTTGGAAGATCACCTACCGATTTGCACGACGTATGCGAGTGCTACCAATCCACCTCGACAATCCTGAAGAAGAAGTGGTAAGAAGATTCCCATGTCCTAGGGAAGAGTGGTTCGGCTATTGCTCTCGCTGTTTTGGAAGGCAGGTAGAGGATCTTCCTCCTCTCCCTGTACAACTTATCCTGAAGAAGCTCTCTACCACGGGTGAAACCTAGTGGGCTGGAGACGAGTTGCAGCTGAATGGAGTAGAATTCATGCAACATGCCAACTACGGAAATTATCTTCAATTACTACTAGCCAAGAGGCTGGGAGTGGTCAGACGCATCTCCATCACCCCGTACGTGCTGAGCTACGAAGGAAAGGTAGAGCCCATGAAGGGCGACGACCTCCTGTGAATGTGCCGACTCATCAACACTGGCACAGTAAGAGTATAAGTAAGTATTCAACCCTCTGTGCATGATGGAAAACGGGCCGACAGCATTACCGTTCAGATTCTTGCAGCATATGCATGTGAACGTCTATGTATATAGGAAAGTCTTCTACCAACAGAAATTCATGTACCTATTCGGTGTGGCGATTCTAGAAGAAATCATTATATTCTCAAACCCTCTCATTCTCCATATTGTATTACCATCATTCCTTTAATGTTTCTATCTTTATCCTGTTTTAACCTATCCACCCAATCCTGTAAACAGCCGCTACTATTGTTAAAATATAATATTTAAAAAAAAGGGGTTTGCTATTTCTTGGGTCACTACCATGGGCCATGGCAAGTGTTTCTTTTCCCACGTTCAGTGGAAAGAAGGGAGAAGATCTCACCATCGACTTTTTGGATGATTTCGACATTGCTTGTGTTGTCTCCAACAAAGATGACAACGCTTCACGACTTCAAATTTTTCCTCTAATAATGAAAGTAGAGACCAAGTCCTGGTATAATGCATTGCCCCAGGCTACCAAGAATGCATGGGAAGTGTTAAGGACTGCTTTTGTAAAGAGGTTTGGTGCAGGCACAACCTCGAAGAATCTATGGCAGCTACTACTGACAGAATTGAAGCAGGGAGGTTTGCTAGAGTATGCCACCTACGAGTCTAAATTTGTGGACTTATGGGAGAGATGGGTTGCCTCACTGGAGGAAGGCGAGGGAGTGCCTATTTTCCTAAAGAAGGACCGTTTCATTGTTGGTCTATGGTCGTCGCTTAGAGAGAAGGTGAAGGGAAGGTTTCCTGCAACATATGAGTTGGCAGTCGAAGTAGCCTACCTTAAAGACAAGAAGCTGCGCATGCAAGCAAGAGTAAATGAGTCAGAGGAAACAAGCTCAGCCCGACCAACCCCAATGGCTGCAACAGCCAGTCATAGAGCCCAACCACAAGAGGTATCAGAAGATCAGCAAGACCTACTGAGTCGCATCACCACCCAACTAGAGAGTTTATCCGTGCATCTGGTGCAGCTGGTGCATACACCTGTCAGAAATCCAGAACAAGGAGGAGGACAACGAAGGCAGAACCAAGATTACCACTGTGACAACTGTGGGGAAGATGGCCATGGTATGTACTCCTGCCCACATCCAACGAGGCAGAATTTTTATAGAGGGGGGAGAGAGAATCAGATCTCTCCACCAAGAGCAAGACCACCACCACCTAGGCAACCAGGGCCGATCCCACCGGTCCAGATCCTTCGACCACCTATACAACAACAACAACCACCACCCCAACCTCTCATTCCACCACTACCCCCACCACCTACTGTGAACCAAGCAGTGAGTGTTATTAGCTTGGAAGCTAAAGGGAAGGCAAAGGTAGAAGAATCAGTTCGAGAGAATCACAAAGGGAAAGCAAAGGTAGAAGACGTGGATGCTATGGGAGTGAAGCGTGCCAGGCATAAGGAGACCTCTCAAAGAGAAGACAAGATGAAAGGGAAGGCCAAGTTTAGCAAGCAAGCAACTAAACCGCAACGGAAAATAGACATCGTGGACTTCTCACTAGGTGACTATGCAAAACCCTATGACTTAGTTTAGGATGTGTTAATGCAGGGCCCGAAGATAACTTGGCCCCAATTACTCCACCTTGCACCAAGAATGAGGAGGCAATGGACAAACATGGTAAGTACCAGAAAATCAAGACCCAGGATAGTTGGGGCTATCTCTGGAAGGTATCTCGACAACATCCTACCGACCATGGATGCTCACATCAAGGCCCAGGATAGTTGGGGCTATCTCTGGAAGGTATCTCGACAACATCCTACCGACCATGGATGCTCACATCAAGGGGCAACGAATCTCAAACTTCTACATAGATGGTGGCGCGCAAATATGCATCATGAGTGAAAAGATGATGCACCATCTAGGTCTAGAGGTAAGTAGTCCGGCACCCTACGGAGCCAAAATGGCAAACAATGTGAGTAAAATGTGTAGGCATTGTCAATGCGGTCAAAGTAAAAGCATTCAATATAGAAGTGGAGGTAGACATCTTTGTCATGCCACACAAAGGGGAGGGCTACCCCATCATTCTTGGGAGGCCTTGGCTTATGGCTATGGAGGCTAAACAAGATTGGAGCACCGGCATGATTCAGATGAAGGACGCTAAAGGGAAGTCCATATTCTACGACATGAGGACTGGGAAGCAACGGAACATGATCTTGGAGGCTTCAGAAGATGAGTCCATGAGCGACTATTCGTCCACCTCAGGAGAAGAGACAACCACCACCGACGGAAGTGACAATAGCATCGAAGTGATGGGGGTCATTATTAAAGACCCAAAAAGATTGACACAATCTAAAACACACCCGACAAACCAAGAGGAATCATAAGGTATGCAATCCTTGGAGGATGCAGGTAAGTTACAAAAACTGCTCTCAAAGGAGTTAACAAATGAAGAAAGGAAGGAGTATGTCTCCATGCTAGGTAACCTCACTACTTTGTTCATTGATGGCTATGATAAGATCATAGGAATTACAGTAGTAACACCACATAAAACTCAAAGAAGTCAGTAAACCCGTGGTGCAAAAGCTCAGAAGACTTGGAGTAATCCAACAAGAGGCACTACTTAAGGAAGTGAGGAGTTTGCTACAAGCAGGTTTCATCTATTCTGTCGAAGACTCAGAGTGGGTCTCCCCAGTAGTAGTCACACCAAAAAGAAATGTTAAGTGGAGAGTCTATGTGGATTATAAACCTCTCAATGCAGCCATGAAAAGGGATCACTTTCCCCTCCCATTCCAGGATGAAATAGTCAATGCAGTGGCGGGTCACGAACGATACACAATGTGCGATGGCTACTCAGGGTACTTCCAGATTAGCATTGAGGAAGAAGATCAAAAGAAGAAAACCTTCATCACACCTTGGGGATGCTTTGCTTACAGGGTGATGCCTGCTGGCCTCACTAACGCCCCGGCCACATTTCAGCGCTATGTGACCTTTGTTTTCCAACCCTACTTTGGAACATCAATACGGGTTTTCATAAATGATTTTTTCATCTATAGTTCACGAGCCCTTCATTTAAACAAAGTCTATGATGGCTTAACTAGCAGGCTGCAAACCTTGGGTAGCCAGCTCAATGTGGATAAGTGTCACATTGGTGAAAGCAAAGTCACTCTCCTCAGCCATGTAATTTCAGCAAAAGGGATTGAGGCTGACCCTAGCAAGATCCAGACCATGGTATCTTTGTCGTCACCCACCACCACTAAGCAGCTGGTTTCTTTCCTTCAGAAGGTAAGATACTTAAGCAGGTTCATTCACTTGCTATCTCAAGTGTTCTTTCCCCTACAACAACTCACCCAGAGGGATTTCTTCTCATGGAGTGAAGAGAACAAGCAGAAATTTACTGAGGTAAAGCAAATCCTAGCTAAGCTTCCCACCATTTCACCTCCTAAGTGGGACGAGCCATTTTATGTGAACCCTAGTATAGGAAGTGATACACTCAGAGCCGTGCTAATGCAAAAGGACCCCCGAACTTCTTTCATGCACCCTATTTACTTCTCTAGTCGTGTCATAACCCCGTCAGAAAATGGATTTACCAAAGTAGAACACATGGTTCTGGCACTAATGTTTGCTACCACAAAGTTCCGCTCCTATCTCCTGCCTAGACCCTTTGTTATCCTGACAATGGAAGAGATTCTCCCATATGTAATTCGACACATGGATGTATCATCTAGGATCTCTAAGTGGTTAATTAGGTTACAAGAGTTTGACTACACCATGCAAGTAGAAAACTCCACCAGGGCTAGTTTAGTGGGAATTCTCACTCATCGTCACTATGAGAAGAGGTTGAAGGTCAACACGGAAGCAAAGGAAGAAACACCAATGGTAGAGAGTCCTAGGCTAGAAAAATCTCACTCTCTTTTCTTTGGCGGAGCATACAAGAGAACAGTGGACATGCTCTAGCCAAGGAAAGAATACAAGACGTTCCCGTAGGAGCCATTAAACTAAAGCTACCCCACTTTCAAGGTAGTGATGCTATGCCTCATATCATTAGCTTTCTAGATACAAGATAATGTCCGGAAGGATACACCAAAGGTCAGAAGCAGTGGCTGGTAAGGAAGGCTACCAGATACTACCATGTAAACAACCACTTGTACTGTAAGGGCAAGGATCAGATTCCCAGGCGGGTGCCAACCTCCAGTGAGATCACAGAGGTAATTCAAGTTGCCATGATGGCATCTGCGGCGGTCGTTTTTCTCTAGATATCAGCACTAGGAAGATTCTATAGGCAGGATACTCTTGGCCTAGTTTGAACAGGGGTGTACACCATTGGTGTAAAACATGTAAGGCTTGTCAAGTGGCCAGTGATCGCACATTAAACTACGAGCCACAAACTCCTATCATCTCATATGGTCCATTTGAGAAATGGGAAATAGATGCAATCGGTCCTTTACCAAGGGCCCAATCAGGTAAACTATACATCATAGTGAGTGTAGACTACATGACTCGATGGGTAGAAGCAACAACCACCACCCACATTACAGCCCAAGAGGTAGCAAAGTTCATTTTTGAGCATATCTGTTGCCGTTTTGGCACTCCTCTTGCGATAATATCAGATAGAGGACCAGGTTTCAGAGGCAATCTAGTAGGAGAACTGATAAAGAAGTCAGGCATCACACGCCGACATTCCATGCCCTACTATCCACAATGCAATGGTCTGGTAGAGAAGGTAAACGGAATGATTTACAAAATCATCACAAAGCAGGTGAACAATCACACAGAGATTGGGATAAACATCTCATGGAAACTCTTTGGGCCTACCGAACGACGTTCCGAACATTACTAGGTTTCACCCCTTTCCATCTAGTTTATGGGAAGGAGGCAATTCTACCCATTGAGGTGCAGATAACCAGCTTACAAGTTTTCACTAGCCAGATACAACGTCCAATTGTAAGTCTCACAAACCATATCCTGGATCTGGAGAGACTCCAACTAGATGGAGAAGAAGCAATCAATCACTATGCAACATAGGCAGAATGACGCCGGCTCACTTTCAATCAAGGGCTTAAAGAAAAAGGACTAGAAAAAGGTATGTTAGTGCTGAGATACGACAACAGATTTGACACAAGGAAGGAAAAGAAATTTCAACCCAGATGGGAAGGACCATTCATCATCAAGAAACGCTATGACAACGGCAGCTATAAGCTGATGGAGCAGATGGGAGAATTCGCAAGACTAGGGTCAATGGATGGAGACTGAACATGTATTTTCTTAGGTTTGATCCAGAATTCATGCTAGACATTCCAGAAGAGGGAGAACCCTCTAACTCCACAACTAAAGATCCAGAGGAAGGGGTAGAAGCATGAATGCCTCTAGCCAGATGGGAGGGCTAATGATGGCCGGCTTTGGAAACCATGCCCGTGAGAACCACACTCTCAAGAAGGGAGGGTTTGTTACCAAAGAAAAAAAGAAACAAAAAAGGGCCTTTACCATTCACCATACCCCCCCAAGGTTAACCACTGGTAGGGCGCCACCAGTTTGGCCACACCCCTCCATTATCACCACAAGACAATCTCTCTCTCTCTTACTGCCTAGCCTCGCCCATATTCTCTCTCTCCTACTCTGCCCGCTGCATCATCCGGCTCGGTAGGTGCTTTTGGTATCTCTGTCCACACTCCAACCCCGGTGGGCCGCCATAGATAGTATCCTCTCTCTCTCTTCCAAATATTCCTCCCCTCTCTCTCTTTGCTTCTCCACACTCCAGCCCCGACAGGCCGTACCCACACCCCCTCTCATCCACACTCCCTTAGGCCTTACACACACCCCCCCCCCCCCACCACCCTGGCGGACCACTAGTCTAAACACCCCCCCACCCCTCATCTACGCCTAGCCTTAGCTCTCTCTCTCTCTTCGAAGTAGCCACGGCGGGCCTTAGGGCAAGCACCATCTCTCCCTCCCTCTATCTCTCTCACCCTCTCTTCCTCTATCCTCTAAACACCCCCACCATATCCTCTCTCTACCCTTATCACCTCACAACCCCTATCTCCCCCCCCCCCCCCCCATCTCTCCCTCTCTTCCCTTAGTGGGAACCACCCTAAGCCACCTACACCCCCTCTCTCTCTCTCGTTGACTAAGCACACCCCCCCCTTGCCTTGTCGCACCCACTGTCGCTACCCCTCCCTCTCGGGCCTCGCGCTCATCCAATCCGCCCGCCCGCGTACTGCCATCCACACCTCCCCAACCACTATCCCCTCTCCCCTCCCCCACCATCTCCCCCCCCCCACTCTCACTCTCTCTCATGCTCTGTCTCGCCTGCTTACTGCCCGGCTCCACACTGCCGCACGCTTGCGCTCTCTGTACACAACCGCTGCGCGCTATCCCCACCCACACACACCACACACCCACACACACACGTGTTGCACACACATACACACCCCCCCTCTTCTCTGCGTCGTCTGCACTGTCAAAAAAAACCAAAAAAAATTAGAAAAAAATTATATATATATACATTACATATACATGCCCGTTCCCACGCACGCTCGCACACACACATTCACTTACATATACACATGCACTCACGCTCGCACACACATATACAAATATCCTCACGCACCCATACATACACATGACACGTGTATACGCACGCACTTTAAAAAAATACAAAAAGGAAGGAGAAATGGACATCGACATCAACAAAAAGAAGGAGGAACCGAAAGCACGCGCCGCAAACAACAAAAAAGAGAAATGCGCCGAAGGCATGCCCCAACCGACCCCGAAAAGAAGTACGCACTACACTGACGCACCGAGAACACACCATTCGCCGGCATCACGCAACCACGATGTCATTTTCAGAAATTTGTAGGTTATGTTCATCATTTCTTCAATTTTCACCCAAGCCATTGTAAAATTCCCACTTTGTAAATTCCCTCTCTCTAGGTGATGGTCACAAAGGCCCACCTAGAGATTCTCATTTTTAATAACCCCCAAAACAAAGCAAGGGTCAACCACACCGGGCCCACCTCTTGCTTTGTCTCCTCGATTAGCTTACCCTAATCACACCGGGATTACCATAATCCAAGCAGCCCACAACTATAAATTGGCACTGAGAGGTCACTATCAAGGAGGCAGTTCATGAGAGGTCAGCACTTGGTAGAGTGTAGTGGGAAGAGTTGACACTATTGGCATCACGGGGAGGGGGTTTGTGTGTTGTTTGCCTTGGGAATTGCACCATGTGAAGGGAGCCACGCCCACCTCTCAACTCCAATGGTTGATTCACACACATATACACGCTCTTGGTAGCAAAGCTTCACAATTGTTGAGTCGTCTTAGAGAATGCACCAAGTAGTTTTCACCATTCTTTCTCCCTACCTCTCTATCACCACGGTGTGCCGCTTCGCTGGAAGAAAGTTCATTTGTAAATACTACAGAAATAATTCTCCTTCACACCCCCGAGGGTTTTCATCATTTGTTAATCTCTCTCTCTCTCTCTCTCTCTCTCTCTCTCTCTCTCCCTCTCCCTCTGTGTGTAAGTTTGCAGTGTTTATATCATCGTGGGCTGCATCCTAGCCGCTCAAAGCTAGGTGGTGCCCCTTGTTCTCTTTACCGTGAGACAGGCTCAAGGCGTGCCATTCGACCCCCGGCGTTTTAGAGGCCGTCGGGGTTTGGGGTTCACTTTGCTCCCGTCACTACACTCGACCGACTATTGACTACTTCCTACAGAGGTTTGTACCAAATGTCTAAGCTACAGCCTCCAAGAGTACACAAGAGGAGATTTCCTACAACTCTTTCAAGAGCCAAATACCTATCAAACGTTCTCGAAACTCCAGAGATCTTGAAGGTAACCCTATTAACACCAATAGGTGGCTCTCCCTAAGGTCCATGAACCAAAACCCCAACCCTAAACACCCGGTGCAAAATCACGTAGGATGTATGGTCGAAATTTTCAGGTCATCGTTTCCAAAAACTAAAGTGCCTAATGTGTAGCTCTACTCATTGCGACCGTGTGGATATACTGAAATGCAAAAATAGACAACGTATGCTCACCGAATCACCAGATATAGGTCGTGGGTAGATCTCACAAAGCCGGGCCGTACATTTGCAATGTATGTGTTGACACGTAGCTCTCTTTGGGGGCAACACGCTGCACTTCTCCGCACTCGATTCCGACCACCAGTGCGCACATAGCATCAAGATAAAACTCTCACTCTCTCTCGTACACAGAATACGCTCAAGTCACACAGACAAAAGCTTATAAAAATGATAGAGGGTTTTTTGCATTAAGATCAAAATTTGTATAGATACCTTACAATCTCAAACCTTAATGTACCAATTTAACCATTTACTCAGTCTAAATGTCAAAAATGGGATACAATCTGGAATCTTCCGCAAGCCCCACTATTTACAAAGGTGAAATAACATTTTCTTCTCAATTAAGAAATAATTACAAGAGAAATTAATATCTCGTCGGACAATCATCCTCCGTTGGGTGTGTCCAGCCACTAACATCCAAGGTTGTGAGAAGTGAGAGCCTACACCAATACTCTTGGCTATGGAATGCAAATCCAACCAAGAACCATGCTTCAATGCTTAAATTTGCCATCTTCTCCATCTTCATTACTATGCTATTATGTATGCTAGCAAGAAGAGTGATCATAGGTGAGGAATTATTTCTTTCTCCTATGGAATGTTTCTTCTTCCTCTTCCCTATCCTCATTCCCCGCTAGAGCTCTCCACCTTCGAAGGTGTTTGAGGCCTTGGGACTGAGGCTTGGGTAGTTAATGCTTTCTACAAAGTTTATGTTATGCTTGTGATGCATGAAGCTTTCCATCTTCATTGCATCACGTAGGTCACAAGGAACACAAAGATTGTACTGTACCAAATCTCTCTTGATGGGAGAAACTATAATACAAATGCCTATTGGAGGGGGGACCGGCTCCATATGAATCCGGTCCTCAACTATTGTCATGTTCTCTAAACTCTTTCTCTTGCAAAAGTATTGTTCATGCCAAGTTAAGTAAGTACCATGTTTATGTTGCTACCATCAATTAAGTTCACCCGCTATGCTCACAAAGTAATCTCTCGAAAGTGCTTCACCTAATTTCCTAAATCCGCTACTTTCAAAGTTAATAGGCCATTTCCATTATATTGGTATTAGAGCATTTGGTTTTTGTTTTCTTTCTTAAGAAGAGAGGTCCTTAAGTAGCCTAAAAAATAGTTGTTTTTGTTAATTATATTAGTCTAAGTGAGTCTAGGATCTATTATCGATTTTGTTGAGCCCACTATGTGGGATATGGTGCACAACGCAGGAGCTTTGGTCTTAATAATGGAGTCTTTTTAGACTTGCCTACAGATTTACCATTATTGAGCCATAAGAAGTCTGAAAGGAGCTATCCCTCAGCAACTTTGCTATGTTAGACTCACTCCACTACTCTCTATAATTAACCAATTCGAGTCGTGGGTGTAGATACTTAAGTGCCTATTTTCAAAGGCTAAGAGAAGTAGCAACTAAGGTTTTGAATTGCCAAAGCATACACTAAGTAAACACATAAGTTTAATTAGCATGGCTGACAATAACCAAGAGAGCAGAATGAACAATGATAACTTTGATTTTGCACATGAAGGTGCCAATGATGATGCCCCCATGTTTGTTAATTATCTTGTCACTAGGTTGTAACAAGCTATGGGCAACCCCACTTTGCAAGCCAAAGTTACTCAACAACTTCGTGCTTATGGGATTTCCTTTCCTCTCCAAGAGGAGAGAGAGCTTACGAGGCCTCTTGATGAGACCCCCAAAATAAGACTCTCTCCCATACAAGAGGAGGAATCCAAAGATCAAGAAAGCAATGAATCCCTAAATTCCTCCGAGGATGTGGCTCCACGAAGAAAGCGTACTAAACGATCACCAACTCCTCCCAAGAGGAAACGGTTAACCCATAGTCCTTCTCCTCGTCACTCAAAAAGGGAAGAGAGGAAACAAAGGAAGAAAAGGGCAAGAGACAAGTCACCCTCTTTTTCTTCTTCTTCACCTTCCTCCTCTATCGATGAAAGGTATGGCTATTATCTTAGAGAATATAAGAGGGGAGGACATCGCAAATCTTACCCTGCATGGTGAAAGTCACAAAAGCTCAAGAAATTCAAAGAGGGAGGAAAGAGTATCTCTTTTCTCACCTATGATGGCACCTTTGGTGCTACCGACAAAGTATTGGCCTTCATCCAACAATTTGATGCGGCCTTTGGAGACAAGGGCTTCACGGAGTCCTCCAAGCTACGCCATGTAGCTATGCACTTCCAAAAATCAGCTCGTCAATGGTGGGTGTAGCCTTCGTGGCAATGGCGAAGCCCCAAAGACATGGAAAACTCTACGAGTTTCCATCATGAAGCAATTCCTTGCAAGTGATGCAAAGGACAAAGTGCTCACTGAATGGAAGATTTGGAGACTTCTCTCTCATGAGTCTATCCACAAATATGTGGACAAGTAGTAGAATCACAACATATGCCTTGGTGAAAGTAGTCCAAACCAATCCGCACCGGTGCAGACTGGTTCTAGGATGGGGCGGTGCCACCTGTAGCAGCGATAGATCTCTAAGGCAAAAAGTGAGAATGACCCATGGTTCCCCCCTACCACTTATCCAAGTGTTATCACAATTATTATTTCTCTTTTCCCTTATCACTTTTGAAAATTTCTCTAATTCACAAATAAATTTATTGAGGTACTCGCTCGTGTTTTCTATTGCTCGAAAAACCTCACTTGCCATTTTATAAGACTCAAACAATATCAACCTTGGTCTTATTTGATTTTCTTTTTCATGAGTAATCTCATGCAATTTTTAGATTTCAAATTTAACCAAATCTCCTCCCAATGTTACATCTATACTATATATAATATATACTATCTATATCTATACTATACATGAAGCAGCTTAAATTTTTCAAGGAAGGAGAGACCCTCCATGTGTCATTCACTGCTTTACTTAAGAGAAAAGATTATCTATACTATACATGAAGCAGCTTAAATTTTTCAAGGAAGGAGAGACTCTCCATGTGTCATTCACTGCTTTACTTAAGAGAAAGCCTTATCTATACTATACGTCAAGTAGCTTAAATTTTTCAAGGAAGGAGAGACCCTCCATGTCTCATTCGATGTTTTACTTAAGAGAAAGTCTTATAAAATCTCTCATTTCTTTCAAGTTGGAATGTTGGAATTTGTGAACCTTTTTAATCTTTCAAGTAACAAAAAAAGGTTTGACTCTACTTTTCTAGACTTCTCTTTTCTTTTTGAAAGCTTTTTTTTTGTTGCAAAACTCACAATTGTGAGTGGATAGTATTAAGAACATATGAAATATACACCAACCTCAAGCTCAGATCAAGCCTTGTGGGACATAGGATTACAAGTTGACAGAAAGACCACACCTACTCCTAGGATTTACTCATTACAAGATGTCATGTATTGTTCTAGACCAGTCCTTTGAGGCTTGTTTGCCTCCGATCATGTGGATCGTCACTTTGCTCTCTTGTATGATTTCACAAAAGCTTGCCACAACCAAATCTCCCTCAAACACGCGGTGGTTCCTTGCTTTCCAAATATGGTGAAAGAAGTAGTACCTGATTATTTGAGTGAAGACAAGCAGAGCAGGACTTCCCAACCTGTTACTACCAAAGAACAAATCATTCTTGAAGAACTTAATTTTCCATGTCCTTTGAATCCACTTGCATATTTTCCCAGCCATGCCACTCATTGTCTGGCATCCCATGAAAGCACCCTGAGCAACGATTGGACCCGATTCCTCTTTCTTGTATCTTCATGCCCGTCGGTAGAGCATCCCACATCACTTTCCCTAGAAATATCTTCATATACTGAGGCCACCTTGGCTTTCAGATGTTCTCCATGACTCCCTCCCACCGTTTCTCCATCCAGTGCCTCTTCCATAGTTTGTTGAGGGGGATACACCAATTAGCCTCGTGCATTAATGCTTGGTAAATGCCTTTAGAATGTGGTTTCCAAAAGAGGCTACTCCCGGGCCATCTCCAAGTGTTCCATTCAAAGTTGGATTCACAAATTGGCATCACCACCTTATCAAGCTCTTTCATCACCCTGAAGACTAGTAAGATCTCAAAGCCATTCAACTGAAATTGGGTGGCTAGAGAGTCAGTAGTTTTCTAGCACTTGTTGTTGCCATCCCAGAATTGCTCAAGTCAAACGAGCCCCTTATTATTAACATTCCTGGCCATTTCTATCCAATAGGGGCTTTGCGGTGGCCCCAATATTCTAGAGAGCCAAGGGGACCAATGCAAAATGGAGTTCTTAAAGTATCTGGTTGCTTCTCCCCATTCCAAAACCTCAGCTGCACTTTTGCACTTCCTCATCAGCTCCCCTGAGAGTCCATCAGATCTAAGAGAAGACCACTTCGGGGTGAGAAGTTTATCATACATCAAAGCCCCCTTCCACTTTCCCCCTTGCGATCCCAATTTTACTGCATCAAGCATTTCCTTAGTCATGATAGCCCAAGCTTGGTCCTGTTTAGCCAATGATACCATAAATTTGGCACAAAGGGCCTCAGCATGGGATACAGGGTTAAGAATGTCGAGCCCACCTTGGTCTACCGGGCAAGCAACTACCTCCCATCTAGCCCACTACCATGGCCAAAAGGTTTTTTTGTTGTTCTTCCAGAGAAACCTTTTCACTGGTTTTAAGAATTCTTTCCAGTTACACTTTGCCATCTTGAGCACGGGACTGAGGAAAGCAATATACGGGATCATGAAAGCATTAATCACTCTAATTCGGGTTTGGAAAGGGAGGAGAACAAACTCCCATCTTCTCATTTTCAAGCTTATTTTTTCAAGGACCCATTGAAATCTTTGCCTGTGGGTTACATCCACCCCTATGGGGGCTCCCAGGTGTCTGAATACACTCCCTTTTGAGATAATCTCTCCTGTCCAGATTGCAGGGTCAAAAGAGTCATTCTCTAACAGGGAGATAAGCCTTGACTTCTCTATATTTCACTTGGATCCCGAGGCCAAGGCAAATGTTTGCACAATCTCCAGAGCTCTCCACACAACTTGAGGGCACGCATTCAAGAATAGGAGAGAATCATCTGCGAACATTTTGGCTAGTAGCTGGTCGTTGCCCGGTAAGGCCAGACCTTGAATCTCTCCCCACGCAGCGCTGGCTTTGATCATCATAATGAGACGGTGCGACCCGATGGCGAAGAGCAAGGGGGCCAGGGGACATTCTGCTTAATAGACCTTTTAACCTCAAACGAGCCCACAATTCTGTCATTAAACAGGAGCTCTGATTGGCTGCCAATGCCTAGTGTGCGTATGAGGCGAGAAAGGCGAGGCTCAAAGCCGAGAGCTCCCATGACTTCTTCTACATAGAACTATTCTATTCTATCATAGGATTTGTCAAGTTCCAGCTGCAGCAAGATACACTCTTGCTTGGAGAAGGATGCATACTCTATTCCTACCATTGCTGCCAAGATATTGTCATATATAGATCTCCCTTTAATGAACCCGTGTTGATCGGGAGAAATGATCCGACTCAGGAGGGGGGCAAGTCTGAGAGCTATCGCCTTGGAAATAATTTTGTATGCTACTGACATCATTGTAATGGGACGCCAATGTTTAAGTTGAGAGCAGCAGATCTGTTTGGGGATGGGCTTGATGAGCCCTCTCTTAACACTTGCATCCAACGACTCTTTGGCAACAACTTGATTGGCTATCCGTGTGACTGGACCCTTGAGATCATCCCAGAATTCCCTGAAGAATCCAGTCATCATTCCATCCCAATCGGGGGACTTTTCATTGCCAAGAGCTTTTACTGCCACTAAGCATTCCTCCTCAGAGAAGGCCTTTTCCATGCGGTTGCTTCCTCCTGGGGAACCTTATTTTCAACACTCCCAAGTAAAGACGCTCGGGCTTCTTTCACCTCCTAAGATTGGGTCTCTGGCTGACCGATAATCTGGCTAAGATACTTGAGCATAAGTTCAACCATCTCATCTTGGTTTTGAATTGTATTCCCTTTCTCATCATTGAGCACTTGCACGTGGCCTCGACTCTTCCTCACTTTCACTGCCCTAAAAAAATATGCTTGGTTAGAAGGCTTTGGTTGAAGGAAATTTTCCCTAGAGAGCAATTGTGTCTTCTTGATTTCCTCCAGCTGTTTGTTTGCCAGGTGACATTTATCTTCAATCCATTGCTTGTGCTCATCCTCGGTAGCCAGAGTCCGACAGCTTTCCTAGAGGCTAATTGTGCTACCTCCTCTGTGAGATGTTTGATATGTGCCTCATTGGCTTTTTTAACCCGAGGACCAGAAGTTTTGATAGCTTTTTGTACACTCCAAACAAATATATTCCAAGCGCTAGGTTTATTCATCCCCACATCTCTCTTGAGCTTTCCCAACGCTTTCTTGGTGATTCTTTTGAAAAGAGGGTCTTTAAAAAGGTGTGTCCCTGTAACAAGAATATTTTTCTCCCCTCTCTCGGGGATTGCCCCCCCCCCCCCCCCCCCCCCTATCTTTCTTGAGTTGTAAGTGTAATGGCATGTGATCGGAGAGTCTTTTTGTTGAGATTACCTTCATCTCTAACGTCGATGAAATCCAGTCAGCTTGATGAGAGCAGTAGCATCTGTCCAACTAGGAGGCAGTGCCAGCGTATTGAAGGCTTGTGTAGGTGAATCCAGGCATGTTGTTCCAAGGGCCCACTTCCCACAAGTCAATCATAGCCCACTTCTCACATAAGCTCAGCCATTTAGACTTTAACGAGCCTGCTAGTAGACTGGTGGAGCCTGTTCTACCCTTGCTTTTCTTGACCATATTGAAATCTCCAACCATCAGCCAGTCCCCTTCGATCGGAGTATCCTTGAGCTACATCCACATTTTAGCTCTATCCTTTGCATTGCAAGGGCCATACACATTAACTATGGTGATAGGTTGATTGTCCCATCTGATTCTAACACCTAGGACTCTTTCGGAGGGGTGGTTTAGAACCATCTTTGGCTCCAAATCTCTATCAGCAATGAACAAGACACCACTGAAACCGTCGCTTCCTTTCCCATAAAAGATAAGTTTTTTCCCTACAGCCTGTTTTCTCTTGCTACGAGCATCCAAATGGTGCTCTTGGATGGCCCAGCAATTGATTGCCTTCTCTTTCTTCACTTCTTCCCAGAAGAGAGTGCCCTTCTTCCCGGTTTTTAATCCCTTCACATTCCAAGATTGAATAGAAAGAGTATCTATCATTGCAAAAGGGGGACAAATTCTTCTGCCTCAAGGAACTCTTCAACAGAGTTCCCATGTAGGTTATCCTCTTCCATTGGCTCCTTTTCTGCTGGAACTTGCATGGTATCCAGCTTGGAGGTGAGGAGGTCCTCTTGATTCGTCTTCCCCAAAACTTTGAATATGGTGTCATATAAGAAAGAAGGCTTTGGGAAATTCAACAAGAGACCTTTGATTTTCCCCACGGCCCTAGCCTTTGCTTTGAACCGTTTACATGAAATATAAGATACTTGTTGCCAGCTCTCATCTTTTAATCTCAAAGCTGGAGACATCTCGATCTTTTGCATTACTTGGGTGGCCATTCTTTGTTGAGCGGTGGATGAAAAGCGGTAGCTTTGGGTGGTCTTGCCCTTAGCCGGGTTGCCCTGATCTTTTTCCTCCACATCTTTATCCGAGTTGACGTTATTTTCACCACCCTCTACCTTGCTAGGATTTTTAGTAGGCTTCTTTGTAGAATCTCCTGTATTCGTGCCCCCTGTGGGGTAGCCTGTAATTCGCTTCTCTCCTCTGTAGGCTTTAGCACCTCAGCGGGGCACGCCCTCGCATAATGCCCTGATTTGTTGCATTTGAAGCAGGCCCCGAAGAAGTTGTTAAAGTTAAGAGGAATGATCTTTATTCCTGCCCCAACATTCACCACCAAGTTCTTTGGCTGTGTTTCGCAGATCCCACCAGATACAGACCTTGTTTGCTGCTGCCCCTGAGGCTCTAGCAGATGGGACAAAAAGTGGATCACCAAGT